>NW_028189622.1:2400000-3600000 GCF_048542155.1 Nylanderia fulva
ATAGCGAATTGGATGCACTAGTGTACATAAAGGATATATAGCACACAATTTTACAATGTGACATAAGTAAAATAATTAATAATAAGAGTTATTATTATCATTACTGATATTAAACAACAATAATAATAGCTCTTACTATTAATTATTTTTCTTTTGTAATTACTTGTCTCATTATGAACTTGTGTGTGATAAACCTTTATATGCACTCAGTGCGCATTAGTGCATCCAACCGAATTCGCTATAATTATACGCTGAAAAAAATGACTAAATTAATAAATATTTATTTCAATACTGCCAAATGAAAGGGATTTTCTTACATCAAATAAATATTTTTCATATCAAATCAATATTATTAGTTCCGAACAAGTGATTCACTTGGAAATATTGAAACAATGATTTCTTTGAATTTTTAATAAATTTTCCTCAGTGCATAATTCTAATTAGAATTAATAAAGTTGAAATACTTATTACGTACACTTATCCTCGTATTTGCAATAATAATATGGTATACGCGTGATTATAAATGTTGATAAATAATTGTGTTAAATTGCTTGTTCGAGAAATGTAAATCGACACTCGAGGAGCCACGGTGATTTCCGTACCTGTTGAGCGCACGAAATCTCTCGAAATCGCCGCGGACGAAAAACACAAAACTCGGTCGGAGATGATGCGAGAGCGCGGAGAGACAGCTGATATACATGGGATAGGCAGGGCAGATCCGGGCACCAGGGGTTGTCATTAACTGGGAGCTCACTCGGGAGATAACTACTACCTGCCACCACGGCGGGGCTCATTTTCCTCGCTGATCTCCTCTCTTTCTCTCTCTCTCTCTCTCTCTCTCTCTCTCTCTATCTCTATCTCTCTCTCTCTCTCTCTCTCTCTCGCCCTTTCTGCCCCACTCGGGGGAGTTGCTCCGGCTCATTACAAAAAGCACGTGAGCCCGCTGCTGCTGCTGGCTATTTATTTCCGAATGGTGCATATCACTTTTCGTAATGGGCCTCGCAAAATTAAAAGTATGCCCTCCGGCGCCGAATCGCGCTCGCTCGCGCGCGCGCATATCAGATATACATCGCGATAAACTCTCCTCCACTCCAATCTCGACTTTGTAGAGCCGAGCACTGAAGCATCGACGACCCTGGGCTATTAAGATCCAATCGCGTATTTTTTTTTTTTTTTCCCTCCCGCTTGTTTTCCTGAATACGCGCGCTGCAACATTGATAATGATTCTCGAAAGTTACTTAAACGCCGTCTGCGCACGGCGGCGCGGATATATAAATACCGTAACGTGTGGTGCTGGTCGTTAAAATTCATGCTGTATATGTCGTCACGCTAGGACACAGAACGATTCTTCGGGCGCTTCAGGAAGTATCAGCGGATTATACGATGCGGTAAACGGAAAAATACCGTATTTTATTTTACAACGTAATTTCAAACTGATTAATTATTGTATATATATATACACGTTAATTCGATGAATCTCTGCGAATAAATATGCAAATCGTCATTTCTGTCGAATATTATTACAAATAATAACCAGTGTTTGGTGTCATCTGAACAAAATTATATAGATGAAATTTTGGCGTCATCTTATCTTTATATAGATATAATAAAAAGATGTATTATCTATATTTGCATTTTAGATGAAAAAAGTATTTTATTTGTACTAAATTATCTATAGAATAATTTTCACATAATTTTGGTTTAGAATTATATTTTAGAAACATAAAAGTACTTAATTAGTAAAACTTAAGCAGTAAGCAATAAAAATTTATAAATAAAAATATGAATACATACATTTTTATATCCCTTTTATGATTTACATTTTTTATAACTGCGTTTACATAAGCAGTCTTAAAATTATTATCTAGAGAATTATCTAGATGAATCACCATATAATTTTATCTTTTACCTAGATATATCTTAAAAATATAATCATTTTTTATCTTATCCAAGATAAATTTACATATTTTTATCTCATCTATATCCAACTAATTTTAAAATTATCTAAGCACAACACTGAAAATAACTGATATATTATTAATCTACTTTGTGTTTTTCTGACAATCTACATAATATAAAATCAAATTGAATACTTAAAACGTCGCTAGTGGTATTTAAAATAGGAACGATATATTTAATTCGACCCAAACTAGCCAAGAAAATTGTTATTTTATTTCCACAACGTTTCGACCATCTGTTTTTGGTCCTTTTCAAGTGAAAAATTCCTTGATAAAAAAAATTCTGCGCTTTTATCAAGGAATTTTTCACTTGAGAAGGACCAAAAACAGATGGTCGAAACGTTGTGGAAATAAAATAAAAATTTTCTTGGCTAGTTTGGGTCGAATTAAATATATCGCTCCTATCATACATAATATACTAATGCATTCTGAAATTTTATATCCCGGTGTGATGCGATCCAATAAACACTACTTCGTTGTTATTGAAAAAAGATCAGTTTTACGACTTTCAACTTGATAAGAATTATTCGTACACCGTTATAATCGGTCACGTTTATTACTTCCTTTTAATTACGAGCCAGCATATTGAGAACTTGGGGGCAGGTCATGGTTCATCGGGCAGTCTCTTCCGCGGACAGCTGTGTTTCGGCCCATTAGCAAAACGCCCGCGTACCAGGACGTGTTTGTTGACCGTTTCCTCCTGTTTTTTTCTTTTTAATGCCTCTTACACTCGGGCGCGCTGCGGCGAAGGGAAACGAAATTTCATCGGCTAATTGAGCTTAAGCATGCGAGTGTGCCTTTCCCGAGAGCGGTACAGGTGTTTCCGCGGCTTAATGCAACCTGGAAACGCCCGTAACACAAAAACGGATAGGATGTGAATAATATCCTTGGATCTCTCTCTTAGACACGCCCTTGATGTTTTATGTTTCTTTGTAACCTACGCGTAATTAGCCACAAACTTATCGCGGAAGTGTCTCAATGCGAACCGTCTCGCGAGAGATAAACTCGGTGTGCGTTTCCAATACTTATAGATCAGGAAAGTCTCTTCCTAATCAATTACACAGGCAGTCAAGACCGTTATACCGTTAGATAAGTGCACACAACAAAAACATAATACTTAGAAATTCATATATTTTAATCGTTTTATTTATGCTATGCTCTTCCGTCAAAAAATTGACTTGTAAATTTAATTTTTTAAATATTAAAAAAAATATTTATTTTTTTTTACCTTTGTTCTCCTATTTTATATATATTTCGACGAAAAAAATGTTCCATATAATTGCATTAATTATATCTCTTTCATATGCTTATGTTGTATAAGTATATATCTCGAAACTAATTATTTTCCACGCGATTAAATGTTATTATGCTCACATTACAGCAATGCTTCCGAGAACCAAAAGAGAAAATTATTGCTCGTGGTCACCTTTGCCACAAGAATAATGATTGACGCACTATTTATGCTAATTCTATTAACCTTGCAACAATGTATTCGATAATGTCAATCTAACCGTTTCTACTCGCCGCACCGATATGCCTCTTCGAAACGTAATAAGTGTAATTATAATTTCTAATGTTTCAACACACACGGTAGATAAATTCTAGGTACGCACACGCGCGGATAATCTAATCGTATTCATGAAAACGCGACGACCGACTTAAAACGCGAAACAATTTACACGTGTCGCTAAATATTTCGCCGAGTATTCCTCGTAAATGTATTAATTTATGAACCCGTTTTGTAAGAACGAAAGCTCTGCATAGCCATTAGCATAGCTTATAATCATCCTAGTCTACGGGATGGAGGAATTTTTCGTTTTAAGGGCGCGCAAATCTTGAGAGCCAACATTATTCTGACGTTAAATACGAGCTACGTTCGCAATTTCCTTCCATTTTTCCAAATTGATTTTATAGGCATGCCGTTTAAACGAGATGCTGAAATGTTCGAGCGTCTACTTCGTGTATTTGGCAAGAATTAATAACAGAGTCGGAATATGCACGTATTCCTCCAATTTTATTGCAGTTGTAGCGAAGCAATCAAGCGCAATGTTGCATGAAATTTCGTTTGATCATATCTTGCAATTATATTAACTACTTACTGTACGAATAAAATATGTCAAAAATTGCATATATAAATGGAAATTAATTAATTATTGTGTATACTACTTTTTCGTTCGAAAACTTTAATAATATTGTAGAATATTAATGCTAAAAGTAGATGTCACAGTAGATCCTTTAAGAATTTATGTGTATTTGATTAAAATCGCTCTCTTGAGAAAAAAAGAGAGAGAGTTATCGACTTCTGTATCATTCTCGGCGTGTCTCATTTATCTCCACGATGCACTACATACAAACAAGTGTTGTTTGTACTTGTTTGTCGCGACAGATCGTCCATGAGCGATCGCTCGGTGAAATAAGCTCGACATACGCGATACGCAAAGACGTATGTAAAAACAAGCCTACGCAATGTTTATCTATACGCCTAGACCAGACATCGAGGGATCGTCGAGTAAACACGATTAAAGACAGTTTCCGCGGGTTCATCGACTGCCTGGTGTCCGAATGTCTTTATCAAGCGACTCTCTCGGCCAATCAGAAGGATAACATATATGTTGAGGATGGAAAAAGCGAAGAGACGAAGGACGAAAGTAAATGGAACGAAAAGAGAACACTGATCGACGATCGAACGAATCGAGAGGCTAAAAAGGGATACTTAACGATATTTGCGCGACGAAAAAGGCTATCGGGGAACAATTACCGCATCGGACAATCGAACGAAGAATCGGTGCAAAAAATCGCGTCCGACGTGTCGTCGTCAATGGCGCGCGCCTCCCTCTTTAATTCATGAAGTCGGCCCCGGCAAGCTCGATATATAATCCCTCGGATATCCTTTCTTATAACCGCGCCCCGATCGCGGTTGGGGAGAATCCGCGCGAGCTCTCGATTCTCGTATAAGGGACCACGCGACGAAGAAAAGTCTCGCTCTCTCGGGTTCCGCGAAGGTCGCCGCGTTTAGGTCGAACACCTGTGCGGACTTTTATGGCGCAAGAGGAGAGTCCGCGGAATGTCAAAAAAGAGGATCGTTCATCGACGTGTCGTTGCCGATCGCGTGTTCTACAATTTCTCTCCCGTCGACGATCGCGCTTCTCTTATCGCGGGAATAGCGCAGAGGTGTCTCGGGATCTTTATACAAGATTTGCGAGGATCAGATGAAATAAGAAATATATTTCTACGATCAATGCACTAAAAAAAAATGAAAATAAATTATTAAATATTTATTTCGATACTGCCAAATGAATCATTTATTTGAAACAAATAAATATACATATATCGAGTCAATATTATTAGTTTCAAATAAATGATTCATTTGGCGGTATTAAAATAAATACTTATGCGAATTTAATAAATTTTTTTTAATGTGGATTTTTTATTTAATTATTTACTAAGGTAACGCGCGTGTGTTCTTTTCTCTTGATACATTTCAAATTTTATACTCAACAATTTCACTTTGTGCAAAATTTGACATTGTGCAATACGTTCCGCACATATAAATATATTGTATAAATTAGTTAACTACTGACAGTAGAATATAATGACGCGTTTAACAAATGACTAGATAAAGTAAGGACAAAATGCGATACATGTATAGAATGCAACAATGTTGCTGATGATAATGAGAGTAGATATGTTAATGGAATGGAAATTTTTGTATGTGACGCGCATTATATATATTAGTTGTCCAGCTATCTTTAGTTTAAAATTAGCATTGCAAGCAATTGCACTTAATTGCTTCATGGCCAATAGCCTCACGTAATTCGTGTGCATTTTTTAAATTACCGATTATTATAGTCATTATAAAGTAAAAACACAAAGTTCTTATTTTCTTTAAATATAGATGATAAATTCATAAAGTTTAATGTCTCACAATAAGTTAAAATTTAAATTATCTAATTTAATTATAATTTAAATCAATTTTAGAATTAATAAACAAAAATAAAATATAAAATTTGCTTTGAAAAAATGTTTTAATCTATAGGTATATGTAATCGACTTTTTCGCATCTTATATCTAAAAAAAAAATAAATTTATTGCTTAAAAGTTTATTGTCCCGAATATGTAATGTGATTTCGACATAAAAATGTTGTAACAATTAAACTAGTGCCTATCATACTTTATAATTCTTTCGTTGTGTAAAGATTCTATCCCTTTTTATCTCGACGTGACTCGCGTACCTCCCTCAATGACTTGAAGATTCCAGTTTCGATATGAACACTTCGGACACGTTTGACGGCGTTGACAAACGTATATGTACATGTAGAAAAGCGCGTATGTATATGTGTAGCCAGAAGTTGACATTATAAAACGCAACAGTATTCGCTTCCGTTGGCGAACGATCGGTGTCACGATCTTCATTACTTTCTTGCAACGCATCGTCGGAATTCATCGATTAACTTGCTCTTCGAGGAGGCAATTAGCGCCACCTGAGCTTCAACAGGCAACCTGCTCTCCTCGGAGCGAAGTCCTGTTCCGAGAAGACGACGAACCGTTTCGAGATCCAAAGAGAACAAGAAACGCGGGGAAAGCAATCCATCGAGAGCCCGCATACCGCTGTCTAATCCATTTAACATAAAGTCACCGTCCGCGTCCCCGTATCGCTGACGACCTTCTTTCATCCTCTGTTCTTGCGCGCCGGGAATTCGCGGGCGACGAATCAATTCCGTGTAACCTGTCGGGAACGTTCCGATTCCTTTCGACGTCGGGAAGCGTGCCCGATGGGTGGCCTGCGAATTCCCTAACCATCCTAAACTAAACCCCCGAGGCCGTTTCTTTCCCGACCCAGGTAGGACCCGCCTGGATCGTACGATATTGCGCAGACGATCCTATAGGAACCTAGGAAGAGTCCTTCTGGGATCATTTTTATGTTTGCTGATATATTTTTTAATAGAGAATATTATACTACATATATGTACACGGAGAGAATTTTCTCTTGGAATTTCATGGTAATCGTGGGAAAATAATATGGTATTGGAAGAATCTTATATAAGAGTTTCTCTGATATTAATATTTACCACGATAAAAATGTTAATATGTACATAGTAAAATTAATCGAACACATTTTATATCTTATTGTGATAGATATTAATATTTTTATTGTGGTAAAAATTAATTAGAGAAACTCTTATAAAGTTCTTTCAATATTATATAAAATATTGAAAAAATCTGCTTTATTTAATGGATTTATTATGGATAGCTGATAATAATTAAAAACGATATAGAGAGAGAATTAAGAAGCATTAAATCAATGATACAAAGAAGAAATTGCAAATTCGCATTAGCATGCTCAATTGACACCGCAACTTCGCTGTGGGATACTCGCATATTTCACTCTTCTCGCTTTATTTCTCGACTACCCGCTGTTTATCGCGCGATTAATAAACCGCGACGCAAAGTAGTTCGGCGACTGATTAAGCACACCGGTCCATTAACGTGGCCGGTTAATGAGCGGATCGTATGATGGTCGGTGGTCCTTCGGAAATTACAAAGTGGCACGTGGCCGGCCTCTAATCCGAGATAAAATCTAAAAGGCTCTCTCGATCCTAATTCGAAGTGTCGACACCGCGAGTTCTTATTTGTATTTTCGTACCTGCGACCGCATTCCTGCGGCCGGAGATAACATCCGATTCTCGCGTGATACGACATCGGGAAGAGAGAAACGGAGAGAAACGCACCGCAGGACGCATGGCATGTCCATAAGTGTCCCTTTTTCTCGGGATCCCCTTTGAACAAGTCGGCACAATTTAATTAAAGAAGAGAGGAGAGAGAAAAATGCCTTTTTTGTCTCTCTTCGATTAATTCATTTCTCAAAATGCATTCATTTCTACGAATAACGCGTTTTCCCCGTATATAAAGAAAATTAAGAATCTTTAAAATAAATTTTTATCGTTAGCTTAACGATCGTACTAATAGTAGTTATTTATTTTTAAAAAATAATCATTTTTTTAAAGAAGTGATAAGTATTATACTCAAAACTCGTGTTACATCTGCCTATTTGTGTAATATATATCCATAAATGTCCTTTTTCTCGGGATCTCTTTTGGAGAAGTCGGCACAATTTAATTAAAGGATAAGGAGAGAGAGAGAGAGAGAGATGCTTTTTTTATCTCTCTTCGATTAATTTATTTTTCAAAATGCATTAATTTCTGCGAATAAACGCGTTTTTCTCGCAAAAAAATAAGAATCTTTAAAATAAATTTTTATTGTTAGCTTAATAATCGTACTATAATAGTATAGTTATTTATTTTTAAAAAATGATAATTTTTTTGAAGAAGTACATATACTCAAAACTCCTGTTATATATACATCTACCTATTTATATAGTATATGCAAAGTCCATTACAAAAGTATTCATGAATGTTACATAATAATTTATGACTAATACTGAAATAATTATTATTTATTATCATTGACCTCAATAATTAAATGTTATTAGACGATAATGGTTCAGAATAATCTACAGGTAATTAATTATGTACTAAGTATAAACTAACAGCAAAATATATATATGTATAAGTATTTTCGTAGATAATAAAATAGTTAAAACGGTTAAAAAAAAAAGATATTTTTCTATAAATATCATACTCTAAATATAGCTGAAAATGCTCAAGTTTTCGTGTCGCGCGTTGAAATGATTATAGAAAATGTAGAAAAGTTTCGGCGAGTTCGTTGCAGGAGCGTCTGTCAACGAATTCCAAGGACTCACGCGTATCGTGAGGTCCAGCGGCCCAGAGGACTCGGATTAATCGGAGACAAGGCAAGCACATTACCGCGGTCCGAAAGATAGCGATGGGATAGCGCCACGAAAAGCATCGTGAAACTCCGAGAACCCGACACCCAGGTTCGTTGGAAGTCCGCACGGTGCAGTTGCTTCCCTCGATCGAAAAGGGACCGGTGGGCACGCTATATACGAGAGAAAGGGAGAGCAAATTGCATTCTCTGGATCTCCGGATCTGTGACGGGTTAATCCTCCCGGCTTCCAGGAAGCGCGAGAGAAAAAGCTGAGCGAACGCGCGCGCGAGAGAAAAAAAAACCGCGAAAAACCGCGGTCCGTATCGAAATCGGCGAGTCCTATTCTCAAGAATCGTCGGAATGCTCATGGCACGCAATCCGAAACGAACCGAGCTGTGTTTCTTAACGTGAAACAATGTTTCTTTGTCAAAGGATTAATTGGTAATTGATGATCAATT
Organism: Nylanderia fulva; assembly: GCF_048542155.1. NCBI lineage: Eukaryota > Metazoa > Arthropoda > Insecta > Hymenoptera > Formicidae > Nylanderia > Nylanderia fulva. Next base: position 2,409,203 of record NW_028189622.1, read on the forward strand.
GTGTGTTATGTGCGAACTATTAATATCTCATTCATCTAAAACTCATCATTTGATCAATATTTCATTAAAAAACACATTTTTCTCTGTTGAAAAATTAAATTTTTTTCCGAAAATTAAACTTGGACGGTGTATTTCTTCTCTATTCAATTATTTACTGTAAATTTATAAAGTTTTTAAATTAAAAAAAAAGTATGCAAAAATTATATTACATGTGTAAATTAATAAATATAAATTTAATTAATTTTTTTCAGTGCATATATGATACACTCCCATATATGTCTCGTCTATCGCCCTCTTATTTTCATCACTTTAATTCATACAAGAGTTTGAGAAATTCAGTTTTATTCGTATAATTCCGCGTTTGTGGAGAAACTATCGGCAGATAGGTAACGGAAAATCACACTAGAACATTTCCTTATGTCAACTAGTAACGATCACAAAACTTGCGTTCCCCAGGACAAAGGACATCCTGCACGATGCATTTAACGCCGACTCACGGCTGCCCCGACTAATTATTCCGCGGCAGTTTATTCCCCAGCACGTGGGGTCACACAGGGCGCCGGTTCGATGCGCTCCGCGGCTTTTCGGAACGCGATTAAAGAACTGAAGGCGACGCATGTCGCCGTAACCGACCATGACCACGGCGACGATGATTATCGGTGGCATATCGAGTGGCATCTCGGCCGAAACCTTCCTGAATCCTGTCCGAACTCACGTTAGAATCGCACACAAGACCGCTATCCTGACACCTAGTAATTTACCATACTATTGTAAATAGGTGTCAAAAAAAGGAAAAGAAGAAAGATTCACGCTCGACGATTTTAATAATTTTATAGCGTTGTCCATGTGTGCGTAGTATTTTAATTAGAAACTTCCGACTTTTGAAACTTTATGTGTGAAAAATTTAGAGCACATTACGCTTCTTCTTCTCTCTCACAAATTCTCGAATTATTTAATTTCCTTTCTAGATATATCAAAGAAATTAAATATATAAATTAAATATTCGACAAATGTGTAACTTACGTAACTTGAATTGCCGACTAAAAAATTGCTCCGTCACCGCGTTTCGTTCGAGGAAAAACCGGAGTGAATAAATTCTCTGGAGAAGGTCGAAAGAGAGCGATCAGTCATAAATCATAAATCTTATGACATTAGAGCAACGACGCGACGTGTCGCCACGATTGGTCGGTGAAAGATGCAATTGCGGGAGAGCACGTCGCGAGAAGAATGTCAAGGGTGTCATGGCACGGCACGAAAATTGCGACTTCTCTCTGGTCTCTCACACTCGTGTCAGTACGCGAACGCGGTGTGCACTAATGGGCTTTAATTGCGACCCCCTGCAATTGCGATTGCTCGTTCCCGAGCTTACCGGCTTACACAGGCGAGCGAAACGCTCGCGCGCGCTCTCCCGCCACGGTTGTGACATCGGGTTATAAGATAAGCGCAGTTACGGAAATTGAATAATAATTGCAGGCCTCAGCCCCGCTCCTTTCCATCGCATCGCCGAGAAAAGTCTAATAACCCTCTAGCGCGCCGCTAGAACGCTCCCGCGCGTCACTATCTGACCGATCTCCTTAATTAGAATTCCGTTGGAGAGGCGAAACAATGGGACCCCGTCGACTAGGTACCGTCGCGACCGGGCCGCGAGAAGGTCCGACGAGCCTCTCACCGTCACCGGACGTTTATGGCGCGCAAAGTGTCGACGACGACGTTCAAGCTATTGTCGCGAAAAACTGCCGGCTAGATCGCGTAATTTCCATCTTAGACGCGAAAATATTCCAAAGTGTTTCTTTTCGGTCTCCGTTGCCTCAACTTGCATATTTCTAGCTCTAGAATTATTTCTTCAAGATGTTGGAGATTTATGTATCTTTAAATAATTTATATTATCAAATTGAATACTTAAAACGTCGCTAGTGGTATTTAAAATAGGAACGATATATTTAATTCGACCCAAACTAGCCAAGAAAATTTTTATTTTATTTCCACAATGTTTGGACCATCTGTTGTTGGTCCTTTTCAAGTGAAAAACTAGAATGGTACAATTATCTTGCGTTTAACATCAAAAATGTTTATTAATTTTAATTAATTGTACCATTCTAGTTTTTCATTTGAAAAGGACCAAAAACAGATGGTCGAAACGTTGTGGAAATAAAATAACAATTTTCTTGGCTAGTTTGGGTCGAATTAAATATATCGTTCCTAATTTATATTATATATTAAAACATTTTCCAAATATTCTGTAAATAGTTTGCGATACTTATTTCTATATATTCTGCACTGAAAAAGAATTATTAAATTTGAATTAATATTTATTTCAATGCTGCCTAATAAATCATTGATTTGAAACAAATAAATATTTTTCACACGTCAAATCAATATTATTAGTTTCAAATAAACGATTTATTAGGCAGTGTTGAAATAAATATTAATTCAAATTTAATAAATTTTTTTTCAGTGTGTGGAGAAGACAGAGAAAAAAATTATTTAGAAAAGGAGAATTAAAAAAAGATATTTTTCAGTCATGCGATGATCGCATTAAATCGCAATCACATCAAGAGACAAGTCTACATTTTCTAAACGGGATTACGCCAAATTAACCTCCCATGATGCAGGTTAAGTGAGATTCGCCGAGAGACTGGCAATCGTTTTATAAACGCCGACATGATTTCGTATGACGTTTTGTCACGGAACCCGCATAAGTAAACTGCATATAAATATATATATATATATATATATATCGAGTAATGCAATGCAGTTTACATATATGTATATGTCTGTCGCGCGATCGCGCACAGTATCAGGGAAAGAGGGACCAGACCGGACTTCTTGCGAGCGGATAATTGATGACTAGATAAAGCAGCGCGAAGGTAGAATAATCGGCCCTTAAGCGTCATACATAAATCAAAAGGGTTCGCGCAAAGAAACGCGGGGGCTGCCAGAGATGCGCGTAAGTGGATTTGGAAAACCGGTAGAAGACCTGATCCAACTCATCCCCCTATCTTCTCGATGTGTTGCGGCGCTCTCCTGCTTTTCCTTAACGCGGTCGTCTCCTCCATCGGCTTAATGAAACACCCTGCGTCGCGACGGATATTACGATGCTTCGACCCGGTCAGACAGTTAATTAGTCTCGCGGAGTTTTTTCCTTATTTTCTTATGCATGCTCGATTTATTTGCTTTTCTAATTTGTATATCGAGTTTGTGTGCAAGGTCGTTCGTTAGTTGATGCATCTTGGATATAGTCGATACGATCGACTGATTACTTGGCAGATTTAAGGGAAGATAGAGTTGTCGAAAGCGTAAATATTATATATTCGATAGCTTCTCAATTACATCGAGTTAATCACTTTTAAGAAGTTGTTGAAGAAAAAATAAGAAAAACCAGAATCTTTCAAAGAGATGATATAGTAAAACTTGCAGATCTGATCTTATACTGAAAAAAATGCGTAACTTTTTCCAGAATTTTAAATGATTAAGTTTCTATTTTTAAATGTTTGAATTAATAAATTAAAAAATATTTTTAAAAAATGTGTATTACGTGGAAATTAAACAGTTTGCATATTTTAATATATGCGGTGCAAATTTCGCATAACTTCTATATTAATTAACCGTTAAAAAAAATTTCGTTAACGTCAGAAGTAAGTATCATATATAAATATCGAGAATTAATGCAAATTACAATGTTGGCTACGTGTTAGCCAATGTGTTAGATTAAACTGGTATACAGGTAATTATTACCAAGTCTCAACTAGCCAAGTCATTCTCATAACTTCTCAATTATTGCATGCTATTAGAAAAAAAATAGTATTATCGTGCTGTTGGCAACGCAAGATGCAAATTAGTCCGGGTATTAAGGTTAATAATAGAATCGACAATTTGAATCTATTAATGTGTTTCTAACGATCTCTTACATTTAATTCTAAGTTTATCTTAATACGTTATAAAACATGAGACAACACAATTATCTCTAATTTCTTAATAATTCTTATAATACCGACGATTCAGAGATCGAGGTAAGCATCGAGGATAAATCGAGGAAAAAAAATATTTATTTCGTCATTAATCTATCTGATCGTCGCGCGATGACGATTTCAAATGCTTATTAACTATCGATGTTATAGACGATTAGTCCCATCCGTTCGCTATAAATGAACGAATATTTAATTAATCGTGCAAGGTCGGCGCATAATAAGACTCATTAAAGTTTTTTGCCGCGGGACGGTCTTACGCACTCGCGAGTTTCCCTTCGAAGGGACTCGAGTTAATGCTTAAGAACAACCTGCGAAGGGGCGGCATCGGGCTCTTACAAGGTGAAATTTGCCCGGCCGCTTCCAAAAAGCTGACTCATTTCTTGATTGCGCCGACGGTATACTCTTCGACAATTATGCAAAATAGCTCTGGCCTTATTCGCGCTCGACGCATCGCCGCTATTATTATTCTTTCGCATAGCAATAAAAGAACGCGAGGACGAAGAGAGGTACTTCGATTCTTCGATACGTGGACGATCATCAACGGGAACACGGTATATTCATGATTATATCTCCCTTCTTCACGTAATTGTAATCGATGACTTTATTACTCGACTATTTACAATCGATATTCGATTGCTCTTTTTATACAGTAGCGAAAAGCTACTGGTACAAAGTTTTATGAATAAATCAAACTGGTATATTCTCTCAAATTGAGATTTTACATTAAGATTGTATATAAGAATGATTATGTGCACAGAGAGAATTTTCTCTTAGAATTTACCCTGAAAATCATGGTAATTGTGAGACAATATATGAAATATTGGAAGAATTTTACAAGAATTTTTCCGAGAGGTTCATATTTTTACCATAATAAAAAATATTAATATCTACCACAATTATATAAAAAATATATTCGATTAATTTTACTATGTATACATATCAATATTTTTTATTGTGCTAAATTAATCAGAAAAACTTATAAAATTCTTCCAATGCCATATATATATATTGTCCCACGATTACGATGATTTCAGGGTAAATTCTAAGAGAAAGAAATTCTCTCCGTAAATTATGTATATAAAATCTGCAAAAAAACGTGTCAAAAGGCTCCACCATAAAAACGCTTTCACACATATTATTGTAATATTAATCATGCTTTCACATCTGCTTTACGTACGGTATTCGCGCGCAGCCGGACGTAGGAACGAGAAGGGTCGACGACGTACTTCCGTCGCCGTCCCGTCATCGTCATCGTCATCGTCCGGTGAACGAGGACGCAATTCTTTCCGCGTTGCGCAATGCCACGTGTATGTCTCTTCATCTCTCTCTCTGGCGGCTAATGCGATTAAAAAGGCATAACGATTACATCCAATTATTAACAATTACAAGGACGGCAAAAACCGTAATTACTTGCCATTAATCAAGAGAGCCGGAGCGCGTTTCTCCGCTACTTCTATTCCAGAATATGGCGACGGAGAGGCCACGATATACCGAGTGTGCTCGATACTAATATAACGCGCGTATGCATACGATCAGATTCACGCGAATCGCCGTGTGCGCTAAATCAAATTCCTGAGTCGGAGTGGACAAAAAAGTAGCCGCGCAATCTTGGCGCACAAGATTGCCTGCGCGCGCGCGCAAGAAAGTAGCGAATAATTGCGTACGGATAAAAACGCGCGCTCATTTTTTGCTCGTCGAAGGTAATCACGAACGTGTCGCATTAATATTTTTAAATTGATGGATTAGATCGTTGTAATGAGATAAAAGGACGACGCCCCGTCTCGCCTTTGATTGCCATAACTCGATATATGATCGAAATAATAATATCGACAATTTAAATTGAATCGAATTTTTGTTACATCATCGAGTTAAATATGATTTACCTTTGTGATTTCTCTTCTCCGACTTTTTTTCAAACTTTTGCAGAATCAGATTCGACGGGAAATATATATATGAAAATTTTAAAAATAAAAAGAAATAGATTATATTATTAATATGCGATTTTAAGAGAACCGTTCTTTGTGAAATAAATTTCTCTTTTCTGGAACCTCTTCGATCACATGCTCTATGCGCGTCACGTGCAACGATTTGGGCCAATTCAAAAAAAGTCCTCTGTCTCGCATAAGTTTGTATAATTAATTGAGTAACACGCGACATTGATGTCATCACTCCTTATTATAATGCATCGCGGAAGGTGATATAAATCGCCGGCGTCGACGCGGAAATTATTCAGTTGGACGCGCAATTTTTACCGCGATAGAAAGCGCATCTCACATACATATATATATATATGTAAGTACGTACCTACCGCAAAGGAACGTGATTTAGTAATTGATAGTGACACCGCTGGTAATTAACTGCCGCGGATAATTGTGACTGTGTGCTCAAGACCTGCCAACTGGCAGCCGCTACACGCTCTTTCGCAGGTAAAATATGAAAAAAAAAAAAAAAAGAAAAGAAAGAAAGAAGCAAACACACGCTGCGAGCGTCGTCGTCGTTCCTCGTCGCTGTGTGTGTTCTCAGAATCGCTGTTGCAAGGACAAGACTAATGCGCGAGACAACGATACGTCGCGTATTTATGCAGCCGGGCCGAGCAATACGCGAGATTTATGCGCCAGGAAGGCGACGACGACATACGCTGTCGTTTGCTGGGAGCGCATTTACAACCGAATTTGTTGATCCGTTGAACGTCTCGAAATTTCGCGATCTTTCCAGCAGGGGGTCTCGCTGCGGAATCTCCACACAATAATTGGGGATATTAACGATCCGAACGTCCGCAGTTTTTAATAAAAAAATTATTCAATTATATATACGTAATTGATAAAATAATTCTTCTCTCTATCTCTCTCTACTTGGTCAGCATTTTCTTTTCTCTCTCTTTTATTTTAAACGCGCATCTTGCACGTGCATGCTGCGTTATAGGCTTCCTATAATATCATGTCAATAATTACGCGATAAAAAATAAATCACCCACTCAGTCGGAAACATCAGATTTGCGTAATTTGTAGCAACTTCATCCATTTCGCGCGAGTAAAAACGCGACCTCTAATTACACGGGATCAAGGCGCGCCCGGCAAAAACGAAAATGAGCGGCGCTATTAGCTTAGGGGGCAAAACCTTCGATGCGCAGCTATATGGATTTAGATTATAGATTGAAAGCGCGGCCAATTACATTTTGCACATTGCTAAACTTTGCAATAGGAGATGCGTGTGATTTATCACACGTGCCGATTGCCTCGCGCCGAGACTCTAATGATCGTTTGCGAATCCCTATCGACGATCGACAGACGGTGCATCTGCCTAGGTGACCATTATTGATTTTCGAACATGCACCGATCGATCGATTAGTCCACGCGCCTCGACGTAAATCGATGCAAATTGATGGAAATAAAAGTCATCCATATATATTTTCGAAATTTTTGTAATATACACACGCGAAAGTAATTTATACGTTGATTTAAAATTGAAAATGTGTAGAATGTCTTCTTACAATTATATAACGCTATACATTAAAGGCGCTAAAATTTTAATTCCTGCATCTTCGTTGTCTGATGAAAATTGTTAATTAAAGATATGTTAATATTTTTTTAGACAGATACTTGAAATTTTTTAATTTTATCAACTAGAGTACACTTTCAATTTAGAAATCAATATATAGGGATCAATCTATATACTTGTTCGACACAGAAATTACGGAATAATCGAAAGTAATCAATAACTTTGTGGTAGTCAATAAATCATTACAAGTATGTTGCAACGTTCCAATCGACATTCCAATCCATATAGCGACTATAACTGCATATCTTCACCCCGATGCACGGAATGCAATGTGCTACGCTACATATTGAGAAAATATAAAATGTACGTATATGTATATTTAGTCTCCACTTATATTTATATATATATCAATATATGTATATATTAGTATATAATTGGATTTGTGCGCGCAATTCTCATTTTAGTAGTTAATGACTGTTAAAGATCCCGCGCGCGTATAGTGGCGATTAAAGGAGACCGAACCACATCTATCTTCGAGAAGTTCTCTCTCTCTCTTTCTGCTTCGCGATAATCGATAATGTACACCGTTGCGGCTACTATATTGACAGACACCGCGTGTGCGCGTTCATCAAAGTATCAAGACACGGTGAAGTGTGTGCAAATACTGCCGGCGGCGAGTAACATGACATTCCCCGGAGATCATGTGTGCAGAAATCATTAACGATCACTATCGAGACGCGGACGCGCGTAGAACGGAACAACATATATGTACCTGCATGCATTGAGAAAAAATGTTGTTAACTTGACTAACATATATTAGTATTTAAGTCAAATATATACGTTTCAATTATCGTATTTATATCATGTACTAATATTATATATAACGGAATGAATTTTCCTTAACAAATATACATATTGATTTAAGTTATTTTAGTCGTAACAATTTTTTCTTCAATTCATTGTGGTAATATCGTAATATATATAATCGAGAGAATTTCTTCCATACGTTACATTGGAATTTTCTTATAGATGTGACAGTGATCGACAAATTATACTCAAATTTTATTGCGTCGGTAGGTATACAGACTTCGGTAATATATATAGGTAATTACATTCGTTACGATTCGACCACGTAAATGATCATTGCTCCGTGTCCGATAACCCTGGCACCGGCGCAATAGACTATCGCTACATCCGATCATAATTACTGGATGTGCGAATCGGTCGGTGGATACATTCTCTCCGGGATATCCAATTAGATGTAAAGGAATCGTCGATCGTGAAAGGGAAGATCGTGATCGTGCACGATCTTCTGGGACGAGCCATAGATGTGCTATACTCGCAGGAATCTTACTGCATATGTAAATCGTCTGATCTTTCTTCGGAACGCATAATGGCCAATTGAGATGTGAGAAATTACATGAGCAGAGGGAACTTTTTTATATCCAATTGGTCACACAATGTTCATAAAAGTGCAGAGAATTCTTTTTCTTGCATAAAATAAAAAATTATCAGCATTCAATTTAATTTTCGATCTGAAATTATTTAATATTACAATTAAAGAGGAGAAATTAAACATGATACAAAATTTCTTTTTTTTTATCCTAATATGGTACACACGAAATGTTTCACACTAAAAGATATAGATATTTCTTTGATGAATCTTTGTATAAAGAAACAAATAATTATCACATATCAAATATTTACTAGAAATCCTAAATTTACTGTTATAATATTTAATCAAATGAATAATTGTCAAAGCATAGAATTTATGTTTTCATAAGGACAGCATTTGTGTGCATAAACCTGAGGAGTGGGAAGTTAAAGGGTCTTGAGAAAAATGTTGTCGGCGCCTATGACGTTGTTTAATCCTCGCCTTTCTCCGACTCCGCCGAGAGATAATGTTTCATCGGCGTTCACTGGTAGTCGCGTGTATGTGTCTGTATATATATATACGTGCACAAAACGTACTAACAAGCACGCGTCCCAGTTTACACGATAATCTTTACAACGTAATAATCGGCGGATACGTGAGCGCACGACGGGGTCGCAGGACGTTTCATAAATACGCAATCGCGATATCGCGGCGCCGATACTTCACGCGGTTCGAGAATCGCGACTCCGAGAATCGAGAGTCGATTGCGCATACAGTGGAACGACAGGATCTATTTTACGGATCATTGCCAGACCGTTCGCGAGACAAATTCGTGCTAAATCACGAAAGACCGAGGCCGTATAAATATATCACAGGTAGGAAAAAAAGATCGCGCGATTATATCTCGTTTTGGCTGAAAGTACAAGTGCGATAAAATTGTAAAATAATTCAATTGATATAGCCGTACCTTGTTCGTTATTAATTTTAACGCGGTATGAAAATTTACAGCGCACTTCAATTTGCGAGATTTAGTTTCGAATTACCGCCGTTTGTTAAACTTTTATTGCCGAGTTAGGATATACTTTCAACGATTTATTGCAAAAAAAGTAACTCTGGGCATAAGACACTATAGTGGAAAATCTATTTATCTGTTTTGCCGCGATGCTGATTATCGACTAAATCGATATTACACACTTACGTAAATCACCGCCTGAGTCAGTCTTTTCGTTTCATAATGAACCACGAGAAATCGAAATCGAATCTATCGATTGAATCGCGCGAAATTACACGAGTCAATAGAGAGCCCGGAGAGCTATAATCGGTTTACCGAGAAATCATTTTACAACGCTCGTATTCTTCATTGCGGTTTAATTACGAAGCTATTACGTAATATCGGGTGAAATACGCACGTTGTTAATAAATTATAAAATAGCAGAATACATAGAATGTATATCTGTGAAATAAGTTTAATTGTATTTCTGACATGTATATAATGACGGATGAACGAACGTGACAAAAAATTCTACCTTTCCCCTTTAATAACGAAAGAGTTGAGATTATTTATGTCAGGGTGTCCAGCAGACTCAATGAAAAAAATTCCCTTGACCTTTTCAGATTTTCCAAGACCAGAAATTAATTTTTTCCCTGACTTTTTAATATTATTTTTTCCAAATATATAATTTGCACATATCTATATGATAAATCAATTAAATATTAAATCATGAAATTCTTGAGATATTTTTGTCAACAATGAAAAGATTCGGAAATTAAAAGAATAAAAATTTTAATTAATTATACAATCTGCATTATGTACGATAATCGAGACAAACATGTCACTGTAAACTATTTAAATAATCACCTTTTTTATTTATATTATACACAATTTTTTAGTTTTATTAATGAAAATATAAATTAACGAACACGCTGTAGATGAATCGATTTTTAACAACACAGAAAATTAGCGTACTGGTGGTCAAGGAAAAGTCTATATTTATTTAATCAAAAATTTCAATTATTGAAACAAATGTAGAATAATGTGAAAAAAATCCAGATAAATAGTAAGATTTCCTGGCTTTTTTCCCTGACAATACCCGGTTTTCCAGATTTTCTTGATCGCTAGACACTCTGTTATGTTTCGACGAGATAAAAAAAATATTCAAAAAATGGGATGAATAATGCAAAATTGTAAAGGATCAAAGGTTGCCCTCGCACGTCCGGAGTGCACTCATAATCAGGTGTTCCGTATATATCTCGCAATCTCACCGCGCTCTCTTCGCATTAAAGGAGCAACAGCGGAGCTACAAGCGCATTCGCGGTACATCGGACACCGTATAGATACATCGCCCGTATCCGGAAGGGTACATGTATCCGGCGCTATCTGCGGCGTTATCGCGGCAGGAGCGAATGTATCAGAGGACTCGCCGATAATTCGTAATTGCCGCTTATTATCGCGCGCGAGGGATCGAATACGGTCGAGTCGACGCCGATCCGTGTCGCAGGATGCGCTGATGCGTCTATTAGCACGAATTTGCAAGTATGATTCGATGTAGAAACATCTCTCCGAGCGCGTCGTCGGTCGAGGTGCCTGAACCGACGCAAAAAGACGATCCGCGAAGACTATATTAAGTGTCGTTCACATGAGAGCCTTCATGCACAGCTGTGTAATACGGTATAACTGCATTTTCCATGCACCGTTTATGTCAAGAATTAGCGGCGTTCCCGCAACATCTTTTTTCAGACATGTAGAATTTTTTACCTATACCCTCAAAGGATTTTATTTAATATTAATATTTATATTTAGCATTATATTAATATTAATATTTAGCATTATTTTAATTAATTGAATTTAGAATATTGTATATACGGAAATAAGAAATAATATCATAATTATAGATAATTATCATGATTTTATTATTGTTATATATATAAGTAAAAAATAGAAATCATCTTCCTGCAACTGCAGTGTTGAAAATTGATGTACTCAAAATTAATTTTTATGTTTGAGTTTCTTGCTCACTTTTGTTTTAAAATGATATATTTCTTGCATTATGCTAAATCCAAATATTACAATACCGCGATGTCAAACTCCGAGTGAACGATACTTTACACGTGCGCGAGTTTAATCGCGGGGATGATCGCAAGGAATATCATCGATTGGTCTCGAGTATCGCAAAACATAGTATAATTTGTAAATGAGGACAGTTTAATCTCACACAAGAGAGGTCTGTGTCACGCGCGTTACTGTCCAACAAGTACAAACAAAATTGTCTGCTTTAAATCAATGTAGTAAAAATCGAAGATAACTTTCTCCTTTTTTCTCGCTTTACTTCAGAAATTCATACATAACGAACAATTTATATTCTATATTAAAAATTCAAAAACTAATTAAGATTATGAAACAAGTGTTTAGATCCACTAGCACAACAAATGATAAAAAAGAGGGAGAGAAAGAAAAAAAGAGAATATGTATATAGTGATATTTTATATAATCCGCGTGAATCACAAGAAATTTCCTAGTGGAAAAGATCGGAGAAAACTTAATTATTATTCGCGGTATGGATTACCGGGTAAATAACAACCGTTATTGTGGTCTATAGTGCATACCGTACATCGCGGTCACACAATGACTTAGCTAATTGATTGATTGCAATGTGCTAATTTACACGGTGATAAATCGGGTATAACCTACGTATGTACATGTATTATCAGACGCTAATATAGATGCGCATAAATGCAATAGATGTAACAGAACTTTTTCGTTTCGCGGATATAGCAGTGATGTATTTGCATCTTATAAAACTTTCCCACATTCGCATCGCACCGTTGACATATTAATTAATGAGTGAAATATTTTTTAGATTTTTATATATATATAATCTTTGAAAAATTGAAAAAAAAAATTCCAATTAAAATCAAAATCGAAGTTAAATAAAATAGAAGATTTCATCGTTACACGTTCTCCTCTGAAATTTTAATTCTGTGCGATGATATTGAAATATTAATACATGCAAGCTTGAGCGTAATAAGGAAATAAATGAAGAAAAAAATGTAACATGCGCATAAATTAATGCTCTGTAGAATTTTATTGGTCGTATTAACAAAGTAATATCTCTTCGGCGTCCCCAAGATTAATCACTGGCTACAGCCCTGCAATTTGCTCTATCGTTTCTAATCGAGCATGACGTATCTAATTGAACATTCATGATATTGTCAAGGCGCGCGTGCAACAACCGATGGAGAGAAATAAATGGGTCCTCGCGAGATCGAACTCGCGGTAAATTAAGTAACGTCGATGCGATGCAGGTTACCAGCCGTTTCGCGATGAAAATCGCATTAAAACACGTTTCCCGGCGATGTTTATTACGACACATACTTGCCACGCATAAACCAGCTATCACTAATCCGCGCCGGGAATAACATCGACGAGATAACGCGAAGCATATAGTTGTGATATAGCCGAGTTTTCTATAATTATGCTAAAAGCAATTTGTCGTTTGACATTTATAAATTCATGCTTAATTAAAAATTTGCGTTTTCCCGATATTTTCATTTGAAACTATATAATCAGTCAATTAAAATTATCATATAATAATATGGTCCATATCACAATGGAGTGAATGAATTATTTCTCAATAATGATTTTTCAACACACGAGGAATTCTTATATAAATACCATAGAATTGATACCAATAATTTTTAAAATGCAAAAAATAAAAGATGTAAAACATTTTCTTCATCGATAAAGTTAAAACGTTTTAGAAGGCTTCATCGAGCGCTAACACAGTTACAAATAACTATATTGAACATCTGTTCCTTGTATTAATTTCGTTATCTATATCGTGTAATGCGAAACTGGCTGCAAAATCGACACAAAATGAGCAGTGCTTAGGATCAAAAATCGATACAGTCTCTACTACTTATAGCGAATAGATGCGTTATCTCAAGGGCGTCTATTTGTTTGGCTCGATTAAGCCAAAGAATTTCATGCGTTATCGCGAAGGAAGAATATGAGAGAGCGAGTGCTTAGAGCGACTCCCGACTCCACGGTATGCGAAATTATAGTGTTTACGCGAATTAGATTTCGGTTTCGGTAATTTTCAGTTAATAACGATGAACTGGCCGGCGAGCGAACGCTTAAGTGCGGCCTCGGGCTCCATTAATGCTATTATAATGTAAAAGGCTACCTACACATTCTGTTCTCTCTCTCTCTCTCTCCTTTTCTCTTTTTTTAACATTATTTCTCTCTTTCTACCTCGCTTCTTGCGCGTCGACGAACTCGTAATTGCACTCGTAGTTGTAATGCGTGTGCGTGAACAAAAAGGAAAATCCAGCGAGATTTGGATCTGTTGTGTATTATCGGCATTATATCAGGGCTACCTGCATTATAAGCTCATTTCCGATAAATTGACTCGATTAAAAACTGCTGCTTAAGAACCGCGTAAAACCTCTTCGAAAGGCCCTTTCTATCTTCCTATATCTCACGCCTATTTAACCCTCCGCTTTTCATCGAATCTCTCGCTCGTAGAAATTTACTCGATCAACCGCCGTTTTCTTTAAGGACTTTGCAGACGAGCAAGAGATCTTACGATATAAAAGTTGCGCGGAACGTGACAGGTATACACTTGTAATGGTTGCGAATTAAGCTGCGTGGAAAATCTAAATTGAGCTAAATTGAATTAACATACATATGTAACGCAAACGTATTGGGAAAGAAAAAAAAAGAATTTCAATTGCCATACAATAGAATTTATGCAAATACCGTGCATAATAATGGAAATTTCAATACTGTTTGAACTTATAAATGAATATTTGTAACTATCAAGGTTATGAATACATCATACATATATTCGCTTCGCATAATCTATGTGCCATATTATTTTTTCTTATGCGTTCTATAATTAGATGTTCTATCATTAGATATGTCATAACAATTTTTAAAAAATTTTATATTTGTTATAATTATCTATACGATTATTTCAAATATTTATTTTGAGTATATTTCAAAAATTGAAGAAATTTAAATTTAAAAATGTATCTTAATATTTATACGTTAGTAGCAGTAATTTTTATTTCGTTTCTCGAAGCCACCCATTTGCGGATCTAGCTCGAATAATTCAGTTACAACTGACAAGTAATAGCGAATGCTGTTACACGATTGCCACGAAACCGGCATCGCGATCATGCCAAGGTGTGAACTCGTAGGAATTATTAATTCCCCTACGAGGCAAAGTTGCAGTGAAAGGAATGATACTTCTGCCGTACACATACATATATGCAAATGTGCGTCAGCTTTTATATTTTAAAGTATTCGTTTATTTTAATCAGCTTCTTTACCTTCAATATGTAGTAATAAATCATATCCAGTAATAAATCATATGTATATTCATATTTTACAGTCTCGTATAGCGTCACATTACATTTTAAAATTAACTTTTCTATTAGAATCTTTTGGATATATCATTTGTATTCAAAAATAGAAAAAAATTAATTCTAGTTAAAATCAGTTAAGTTAAACTAAAATTTACAAAATTGATCTAATGTATTTGATCAAAAAATGTTCAAAATTTTCTCATGTTTGATATACATAAGATTCATTACGTAAAGTAGTTTCATTAAGTATCGCTTTATTCGAGAAAAATTAAAGAAAAATGCATTTAAGTAAGTATACCAAATGCAATGTTTTCATCCTATTTGCCTATACATTACTAATATGATTACGATGAATAACATAGATGCCAAGTAAATTGTTAAATTTTATATTTCTGCGCCACAAATTGCCACGGAAACGCACCGCGTCTTCTCGCGCAAGATATTTTTTTTTAGATTAAATAACGATGCAATGTGCTGAAATTAACCGTGGCAAATTTGCAAAATTCAGCGACAGAATTAAGGGGTCATGTAAGAAAATGAATGGGCGCGAGAGGCGTTTATATGGTTTTGTTCAATTTATATATTGCGCATTGTGTCTGTGAATTTGGCATGATATTCTAAAAATTTTTTAAAATATTAAGATTTATAATAGCACTTTTCATAGCTCGACAGTTCCTAAGAAAAATTTAAAAAAGCTCCATATGAAAAATGAAAACCATTGAAACTCTTAATATTTTTTTGAAATTTTTAGAATGTCATACCAAATTCACAGACACTTGCGCATTAACGTTTATTTTTTTCGATAACATAGCTTGCGTGTATTTGATATGAATTTTTTGCGGACACATGAAAATCGAGACAACACATGTTATAATATACATACCTTATATCAAATTTTAATAATTAAAGATGTACTTACTTCAAAATTTAACACTGTTATTTGTAATAGAATCCTATTTTCCGAAAAACGATATACCCTACTTTTCTACGATATATTTTACTTTACACTAATCTCTATTTTACTGTCAATAAAAAAATGCCAATAAAAAATTTTATTCTATACAAGCTCGCATATTTAAAAAAAATATTAATATTTGTTAATAAAAGATATTTTTTAAATCTCACATTATATAAATTAGTCGATAATTGTGCAAAAACTTTTCTTTATATATATAATCTAATAGTTGTTTTAATAATTAGTTCAATTTTACGGCAATCTTTTCGTAAATCTTTCTACGAAAACGGAAATTTGAGGCGTGTAAATCCTAAATTCTTAAGCAGTTTATGGTCAGCGTCGAATAGACGTTGTTTAAGATTCACAACGGAAACTAACAAGACCACAATGATTTCCCTAATCGTTCGTGGAATCCAATCGTCGCTGATAATACGGTATGGTCAGCGGATCACGTGACAGAGTTAATGAATCGTTTTCACACTCCGTTCGTGTTTCAATTGCGATTGGATTAACAAGACTCTAACAACTAACTTCCCAGAAATTAAAATATGATGTACACAATCGCACATCTTCATCTTCATCTTGCTAATGTTAATATATGATATATTATATGAGAGATATACAAAATCGTATATTTTAGTATGATAATTTTCTGTATTTCTATTATTATTAATAATAAATTTGAAACGTTGTCTACATGTAACTAAACATTTAATACTTTCAATCATACGGAATAAACTGTAAAATTTTTAAATATTGATATTGTAACTTTGTTACTTTTATCTTTATGCGTAATTCTTTAATAAAAATTCGTAGGATTATTTTGTTCAAATGTATGATTATATTCGATGAAACAATTTATTATAAAATCAAATGAATATCATGATACTAATCTAGATGATCGTTCTGAGGTAGATGTAAATTATAATCTATCATAAATTATAATTATAATATATCATATTTAACGTTGCTTGAGACAAAACTACTCGTCATAAAGTTCGACTCACCGAAACGTTGTTTTCAATCTTTGCTTACGTGTATTGCAGCTTTCGAGTGCTGATCATGCTTTGCGTTGAAGAACTCGCCTGCAATCATATAAAAAGAATACTTGCATCAGAATTATATTTTTATCATTATTTATCACATAAGAGATTACAATATTATAATTTATTATATAGATTACAATTATATTTTTATTCTCATTTTACTATCATTTATTTTAATATTTATTATATATATAATTTTAAATCATAAATATAATATATATTATATTTATATAATTTATTATATTTATAATATTTATTATATTTATAATATTTATTATATTTGTCATTTATTATATAAGCCACATAAAATTTTTGTTGCAGATCATTCGTTGCGAGGCAACGAGCAGGCTGTCCCGCAGACGAGTCCTGCGAGCAGCACAAGCAGCTCAAGCCAGGTCACTCAGGTGAGCCAGCAACCTCACCCGCAACCTCATCAGCAATCGGCGCCGGCGTCAACGACGACGACGACGCCCCAGTCCACTCAAATGGGCATCTCCACGGAGGAGGTGAGGCCCGAGGAAGAAGGCGCTCATCCGCGAGCGGCGCCAACCAGCCCCGAGAGCGAAACGGAGGCCGACGACTTCGCGCCCAAGAGAAAACAACGCCGTTACAGAACGACCTTTACCAGCTTTCAGCTGGAAGAGCTCGAAAAGGCCTTCTCCAGAACGCATTACCCGGATGTATTTACGAGGTGAGTCGATTCATTTCATAATGGAACTTTCTTTTCATTCTACGCACCGAAGACTCGGACAGAATTTTATTTGTATAATCACAGATATGTGATATAGAAAGACTGTATTATAAACGCTCTAATATTTGAAAAATATTTTTTAATAAATAAATAATTGCATAAGACGTGTTTAAAAAATGTATAACACGTGAATAGCATAAAGTAGATAATTTCAGTTCGAATAATCGAGCGAAAACTAATTGATAGAGCTCTTAATAAGGACACATACTTTCCCTTCTTAAAATAATCTCAAAGACTAAGAGCTTATAGTATATCTCGGGTGCACGGGATAGGAAGCTTATGTATACCTAAGTCCAGACGATAGGCAAGTGTCTATAGCTGCATTTATCAGGCTTCGAACCTTCAGAATTCGTGCTCGGCGGACTAACGGGATTTAGATATAATGTGAAGACTCGATTATCTGCTGCCACCCAAATATTTGTTTGTCTGGCTCCTGTGCACTCTCCCGGCTTATCATCGAAATCCTTCTCTCTTTCTCTCGCTACTTACTGAATTCTTTTTAAAAATGGTCTCTACCGCAGGACATTTACGATGAGTGCACAGGTAGTCCTTGAGCACGGTTATAAAAGAGATCTGGTTATCCTAAGTGTATCCTACCTGAGACAGTCTCGAAATAGTGATGATCGAATGACGTTTGAAGACACAACATGTATATCAGTACGTCTCTTTTAAAAGATATACGCTTTCTAACTAAAATTCTAAAGTTCTAAATAAAGCGCTAAAAATGAAAAAATTTTCTTCGATAATAATTAATAAAATTAATGCATCGATTTAATTTATATGCAATAAAAATTTAATATCAAAATTTTATGTTTCTAATAGAATTTCATTTTAAGAATAAAACATTTTTAATATATAAATTTTGATTTTAATAAAAAAGAATATTAATTAATACTTCTTTTTTAATATTAATGTTTATATATATTATATCCAATATTCATTAATCTCTCACTTAAATTTTCACATTATTTCATACTTTTACGCAGTATAATGTAAACATATTATATGTAATTTGTCGCAATAATCACATATAAATCATTTAAAATCTCTGACATAAAAGGACTTGTACAATATTTCGCTGCATCAATTGCACATGTTATTAAAAAAAAATTGATGCAAAATCTGAATTGTCTAATCAAATATATAGTCTTGAAAAATGATTGTATCATTTTTTAATCTCGATCCGTGGCAGATTCTAAATGAATCACACACATCTATCCCTGTAAATCTGCAAAGGTATCCGCGAGTGTAAATTCGCGGAACGATACATCGATCATCGAGCCTTCTTGCAGCCGGACTGACGATCCTCATGCAAATTCCCATCCGTAGACGCGGAACGGCGGTTTTGCATTATTAAGTCCCCTGCACACTCTCGGGTCCAGTTACATACGTACAGTATATCGCGCCGCCATTGGGCCGCGGCGCAATCTATCTGGGTAGCTTTTTCTTTCCTCTTGTCCTTTTTTCGGTGCCTTCCACCGTGGAACACCCGGTAGGTAACTAATAGCGGTGTAATCGCTCGTAATAGGTCCGGTCCTGCGGCCACGGTATGGGTTCTCGTAATTAACGAAGATGGTGGGGAGAGTATGCAGAGAGAGAGAGAGATGAAACAGGTAGAGTGTTCGTGGTATACGGCTAGGATTGGGGAGAGATGTATTCGCGAATGCGGTGCGAGACACATCATTTATGTGCGTGTATGAAACGAAGATAGATCCTAACGAGCAAAATACGCTGAGTTTATCTAACGAAATTGAAATCGACTCCTTTAGAATTTTAACAATTTTCTCTTGTAATGAAAAAAAAAAAAAAAAGATTTTTTAAGCGTAAACTCTAATTTATTATATACTATTGTTGAAGAAATGTCAAGTTCTTAATTTTTGATCATAAAAAGTTAAATAAAAAAGCTGGAAAATTTAATATATAAATGGTGGAATTACCATTTCATTATTTACCATATAAAAATAATAAACTCTAAAAGTTTCATTCAAAAATTTCGGAATTTAATATCGCATCTCTCGTGAATATATTTTTTACTTCTAATTACTTATCGATATAACTTGTCTTCATAATCTTCAATCATTATATCAATTTTTATTATGAATATATATGTTCTTATAATGTCGACACCTATTTATTTGTCGCCATAAAAGTTTATTTTTTCCTCCAGAAAACGGTCAATAATTAACTGAATTGACTTCTAATAATATTCATGTCACGTTCATTAATTTATTCCTCGTCCATAGTGGTACACGCTTCCTGCCCGTAGAAAATTGTTCGACGTATTCTACCGTTTCGCAATATAAATTGATCTCCGCTTCTTCCGCCATTTCACCGTGTAGAGGTATTAATTTCACACTAATTGGATTTTATGGTCGCTTAGGTTTATTGACTAGTCCAACGAGAAAGGAAGGAACGAGAAGATAAAGAAAGAGAGTAAACCGCGTCGTGGAGCACGATGCATATTCATTAGGCGCCTGAAGGGCACGCGTGCGATATCGAAATACAATATATCGACGAGCCAAGACGATACTAGGATACGGTTTTAATTTGCTGGATATCCCGAGCGAAAATTCATTTGCCAATAAAAGACACATGTTTTTCCGCGTGGCGGTCTATGTTCGTCCAATTAAATATATTCATAAATATTCATCTCTTATCATGTACATATAAATATTTTTTATCAGTAGAACATACCGGCCTGATGTCAAGTAGACTTGCTTCCAACTTGTCGATCCCCATATAAATATTTTTAAATACATAAATTGTATGCAATTTCTATTTTTTATTTCTTTGTACTTTTACTCGTATCTATGTCTGTCATTTGTCACTTCTTCCTATTTTACTGATAAACAAATTATTTATTATATATGCGAAATGTAAATTAATCTCAATTAGTTTATTGTTATATTTCTCTTTAATTTTTATTATTTTTAAAAAGAATCTTCAAATTCAATTTTGTCTGCGATCGATCCGAAACTAAGAGATGACTTCGGACAACTTCGGCGACGGCACGGAATGCCATTTTCAAGCGCGATAACAGATAAGCAAGGGTCTTTTTGGCATTTGCGAGGGAGCGCGCGGATTACCAGATTCGTTCTGTTTATATGGCACTTAAAGCCAGAGAGCTCGCCACGTAGCCTCGCGAGAGAGCGTGGCCACTTACCTTCACGGACTCTTAAGATCTAATTTAGATTAGAGTATTGCGATTCAGGTTCGCGCTGCTACCGACGACGGCGGTGTCGAGCCCGACCGCACTAATCGTTCGACCGCGAGCGGTTCCGCTAACCAGTCTCGGTGTCCCTGTTGATTTTAATTTTTTTTATTTCGACTAAATTCTAGGAGAGAGAGAGAGAGAGAGAGCGAAAGAGAGATATATAAAAAGAGGAAGAGAGAGAGAAAGGAATGAGAACGGACGAGGTCCCGTCATCGCTTCGAATGTCCGCCTGTAGTCTTTCTGGCGAATGACTTGGCTAATTAATAACCTCGTAAATGTTACGGTGTATTACGAGCAAAACCTTATCGTGCGATGTTTATGCGAGATGATTCACTTATTGTACTATTCGTGTGTAATGATTTTTTCGATATTATTTTTCATTATAAAAGATGTATAGACGTAAGTCGAATTATTGGAGTTTAATTATACAAATCGAGATGCTGAAAAAAAATGAAGTGGTCGTATGAAAAAATTGTGAAATGATTCTCCACTTCTTAATTACTCGATTCAAGCGCCATTTCATCCCGAATTCGCTCCCAAAAGCTGACTCGGCGGAATCGCGAGAGCGGCCACCCTTGTCGCGCGCGTTCTCAATCCATCTACATGGGTGAATCCATAAAATTTATCGTCGGTTTGCGTCGCGTTTCGAGGGATCCACCTGTTCAAAGGGCCGCGCGACGCGCTTCTCAGTAAATCATTCCGAAGGATGCCTTTATATCCGCGGGGTGGGCTAGTGGTGAGTTTAATAAGGATGATTGTTTCCAGTGATCCATGGAACGGAACCAGTTCTACGGAGCGGTCTCTTCTTCTGCTGCTTCATCCCTCCTTCCGCTTCTTGCGTCCTCCCTTTCCCTTCACCCTCTCATCACCGCGATTCTCTAGCCATCTTCTGGCTCTGCCGTGTTCGCTTGTGTCCCGCAACTTCTCCTGTCATTAATCGACCGACGGCGAGTCATGCTCCGATTAGATCGATTAGAAACGCTGCCGACCCGTTATTCGTTTCTCAACAAATAAGATTAGTGCCTTCCGGAGTTAATTAGTGAACGTTGTTGCTATGTAGGGTCCACGGAAGCGGCATTGGATCTCTTGTCCGTCACGTTAATCAACGACGTAAATTCGATACCGCTTTCATTCCGTTTTCGATCGATCATTGCTTTATCACGGGAGAATAATGTTTGGACTAATAACACCTAGCACAAGTTATGCGATAGAATGCCACGCGGCATTTTCCTCTTTTATATACAATAAAAGTTGATGATCATTTTTTTGCTCTGATTATTTTTAATCCAATTTTTTTTACCATTAAAAACATTTTTATTTCTCTCGATATTCTCGAAAACGGCGCAACGACTCTATTGTCGAGGAAAACGAAGGGTTTCCTCATCTCGCGAAGGGACTAATACCACCTAGCACAAGTTATGCGATAGAATACACGCGGCATTTCCTCTTTTATATACAATATACACCTAGCACAAGTTATGCGATAGAATACCACGCGGCATTTCCTCTTTTATATACAATAAAAGTTGATGATCATTTTTTTTGCTCTGATTATTTTTAATCCAATTTTTTAGTATTAAAAAAATTGTGTATTTCCCTCGACATCCTCGAAACGGCACGACGACTCTATTGTCGAGGAAAACGAAGGGTTTCCTCATCTCGCGAAGGGACTAATACCAACCTAGCACAAGTTATGCGATAGCAATGCCACGCGGCATTTCCTCTTTTATATACAATAAAAGTTGATGATCATTTTTTTGCTCTGATTATTTTTAATCCAATTTTTTAGTATTAAAAAAATTGTGTATTTCCCTCGACATCCTCGAAAACGGCGCGACGACTCTATTGTCGAGGAAAACGAAGGGTTTCCTCATCTCGCGAAGGGACTAATACCACCTAGCACAAGTTATGCGATGCAATGCCACGCGGCATTTCCTCTTTTATATACAATAAAAGTTGATGATCATTTTTTTGCTCTGATTATTTTTAATCCAATTTTTTAGTATTAAAAAAAATTGTGTATTTCCCTCGACATCCTCGAAAACGGCGCGACGACTCTATTGTCGAGGAAAACGAAGGGTTTCCTCATCTCGCGAAGGGACTAATACCACCTAGCACAAGTTATGCGATAGAATACCACGCGGCATTTCCTCTTTTATATACAATAAAAGTTGATGATCATTTTTTTGCTTCTGATTATTTTTAATCCAATTTTTTAGTATTAAAAAAAATTGTGTATTTCCCTCGACATCCTCGAAAACGGCGCGACGACTCTATTGTCGAGGAAAACGAAGGGTTTCCTCATCTCGCGAAGGGACTAATACCACCTAGCACAAGTTATGCGATAGCAATACCACGCGGCATTTCCTCTTTTATATACAATAAAAGTTGATGATCATTTTTTTGCTCTGATTATTTTTAATCCAATTTTTTTACCATTAAAAACATTTTTATTTCTCTCGATATCCTCCAAAACCGCGCAACGACTCTATTGTCGAGGAAAACGAAGGGTTTCCTCATCTCGCGAAGGGACTAATACCACCTAGCACAAGTTATGCGATAGAATACCACGCGGCATTTCCTCTTTTATATACAATAAAAGTTGATGATCATTTTTTTGCTCTGATTATTTTTAATCCAATTTTTTAGTATTAAAAAAAATTGTGTATTTCCCTCGACATCCTCGAAAACGGCGCGACGACTCCGTTGTCGAGGAGAACGAAGGGCTTCCTCATCTCGCGAAGTGCAAAGGAGAGCGAAGAGTACAGGTTTGCCCAAGGTCCATCCCTCATCCGATTGGCGGTAGTGTGGCCAATCAGTAATTGGCTCTCCACGCCGTACGCGTATTAAGCGCGCATTACGCACGCATTACGCAGCCAGCTACCGGCATCTCTCTTTCGCCTCGCTCCTCACAAAGGTGGCGGTTGGTAACCACGGCCCCGTGGATCCCGCTCCGGAATAATGCGAGCAGCAAAAGCCGCTTGTCACTCCTCGTCAGGGCGAATTACTCGTCCCCGGTCGGCGTGATTCGTTATTAAACATTATCGATACTGCGCGCCTCCCTTTACGACGTGTGTAAGAAAAGCAAAGAGCTTCGGGCGCTGCTTATTATCGCGGCTCAAATTTCGACGACGCGTCATTTTTTCGGCATGTCATAGGTAATGATTATGTGTGCGTAAATCTGGCTCGTGATATCCTGATTGTGAAATATATATATATATATATATTTTATGGACGAACATCTTGTCATTTTGTATTATTTTAATTTTTTTAAAGACCTTTTTGATACTTCGTATTCGTACACATTTCGTTTTATTCTCGCATATATAGTTCCCCAAAAAAAATCAATGGTCTCAATACTTGGCACCTTTGCTAATTACTGTAGCAAAACTTGACCTCTATTCATGTAGTTATTACTTGTTATATATTTTGTTTTATTATCTATTTAGTATTAATATACAAATGTAAGTTTTTTATCTAATCTATATAAATTGCACATTAGTCATCTCTTTAATTATACTGCAAGAAGTTTTACTTACATAAGTATATTTATCAGTAAGATAATAATCAACATTAATTAAAGACAATTAAAGTGATTTTTGTTTTATCATATGTTGATATCACTATTTTGTAAGTAATTAAAAAGTATTTTGTTATCTCATATTTATCTCGAGATGTATCGGGTTACGCAAATAAAGATATAACTATGGAGATAAATATGGTATGTGATTTGATGCCGAGATAAATTCGAAGTCTTATTTATTCAGTGCGACGGTAACAATGGACATAGATTACAATATGTGTAAAATATACGTAATACATTATGTGTATACATATATATACATATATAGATTTTATAATTAACAGCTATTAATTCCTCTTTAATCACACGTAGCAAATGTCATATGTCATTATTATAATTTTTAAATCCATTTTCGAAAATGTCATGAATAAGTACATATTAAAAAGAATAAAAGATAAAAGGATTCTATAAATTTAATTTAATACAACTCGTGTGGATTATTATTTTAAAAAAGTATTAAAGTCACTGTAATTTTATTTATCAATGAAGTTTCGTTAATGATTGATGTTACCTAATAGAATTTTGTAATAGAATTTTAACTCTCTGTTTATCAAACAGCCAAAACATGAAATTTAAATTACACAAAAATATTTTTCGCCCTAAGGCGACAGATTCCGTGACTCGGACCGTTCCGGATGTGCCGTGACAAGACAATTGCTGTCGTATTAATCACTTATTATGACAAAAGAATAATATCAATGACGTGCCATTATTTCAGAGAAAAGGTAAATGTAAAACTAGAGAATCTTTCTAGTTTGTAAAAAATGCGTGTAAGGCCCGCGAGCCAATCATCGATCACGAGAAACGATTGCATGGCTTAGTCTTGGTAGATAACGAGAATTAATAAGAAAAAAAAAGAATCCTTCTACGACTATGATCTTCTAGGAATCGATTGAGCAACAATATGTGTGTCTATAATTAATGTCTCTAATTAATAATAATTGTGATGTGTCTACAATTGTTTAATTAATAATAATTGTAATTCTACGCGTGAAAAAGATGACTTCACGATATTTGATATTTTTTAACAAAATTATACTGTATATAATAATAATAATTTGTCATTGTTCTTTTTATCTGATTTTTTTTCTTTAAAATACTGTTTTAAAGACAAATATTAAGATAAAATAAAAACCGACAGTTTTTCTTGTCAACGGAAATTTCTGCGAATTTTTGCAAATTCAACGAATTTCGTGCCGCGCGTGTTAAACAATAATAATTGCGATTGCGCCACAAATGGGACAATCACGGCCGCCGTGGCGACTGACGATTGCTCCGACCTCCGGGGTTAATTAGATAATGTAATTGTGCGGTAATTACTTAAATTACCCGCGCGCCAAGCCTCTTGCTCACACCAGCAATATCGCACACACGCTCGCTCGCACATTCCCGATCTCTCCTGTCTCGCTTGTTCATTCTTATATCTTACAATTAACCATCTATCTTTTTCTCTAACTCGACTTGATTCGCATTCAACGATAATCATTTCTGCAGTACGCATATATGCGAAACGTGAGCCATGCATAGCACAATCGTTGCTACATACGGATCAAGAAAGAAAGAATCGATTTTGAATTACATAAAAATAAAATATTAAAATAGAGACACGCATTTATTAAAACAAGATAAAATATGTAAATTTTTTTACATATTTGCTAATATGTCAATTGCATTAATAACATATGACATCTGTAATAGCGATTTTAATGTCTATATAGAAAAGTCTAATATAAAATAAATAATTTAGAGATAACTCATAAGTTGACAGTATAATTTGGTTTGTATATCTACTCCTAGGCCGAAAAAATTTTTTTAAAATATTAAATAATAAGTTAATTAATACGATTGAGTTGAAAGTATAATTTTTCCATAGAAATATAAATTATTTCTTTGCATAATATATAATTATGCGGATTTCGCTTATAAATAAAATAATAGAAAAAAATATATTCTCTCTCGCAAAAGAAAAATATACCTCTATACACATTAAAAATGATTGCAATTTGAGACATCGTGATTAATCACTATCATTTCGTCATCGAATTAAATTTCAAGCGCGTTAAATCCAAATGTTGTTGGAGCAAACGACGCGAATAAATAAGCGCGCAAACACGATTAAACCTAAGTTAAGTAAATTATCTTCTTTCATCCGTGACTTCTGACGAAGCGCGGTTGCAGCGAAGGACTCCGTGCCGAGGCAGGAACAAATAAGAACGGCAGGATACCGTGGCAGGAGTAGCAAAGGAAGAGGCAGGTAGACCGAGAGAGATAGAGAGCTCTAGACGAAGAAGATGACGAAGAAACTCGGCTTTAATCCACTTAGCGGCCTCTTTTGATGCTGGCCGTGGGTTTCGCGTTATACTACTGTGCGGTTGCGAAATGGCAAATCCATTCGCGCCTCGCAATCCGATTGCTATAGCTTTGCAACGTTGCACAGGACAGAGCAGGAAGGACTTCCTTTCAACAGTCGCAATAGATTCCAAGAATGGTTTCTTTTATCGCGAATTATTCGCGCGAAATAATCTATTCGCCAAATCTCTGGTAAAACTTCGCGCAAAATTTAACTCGCATAATAAACCGCGGAACCGGATTCTAAAGAGAGCTGTAATTATCATGTTGATGCAATTAATCGACAATTAGTCATGTTTTATTTTGCAACGCGTGTGAACGTAACGCGCGTGTTAATTGCTGTTGAGTATTCCATAATACGAAATGAGAGAGAATATGTTTTTTAAATTCAAAGATTTTTTTAGTAGCATTGTATGTAATATTGTACATACATTTTCTTTATACAGACATATTAATTTTTTATGTAAATATTTATAATAATTCTTTCTTGCCCTCTTTCATAATAGTACAATATATTATATATTTTAGACTTTGTACATATTTTTGAACTTCGAATTTTAATAAATTGAAAAGTAAAAACGTAACAAAATGTCTCTTACGCTTCATTTAATTTCGAATAAAATTTGCGTTGATAAAATTTCTAGATGAATAATAAAGATATTTCTGATTGAATTCTAAAAGAGTCTCTATACAATTAGAATATTTCAAGCGAATTGATCTTTGAAGCGAAATTGCGCAAAGTTTTCATCGCGGTCTCGTATTTCTCATTAAGTCGCGAATATATACACGACTAATCTTTGCATATATAGAAGCAGCTCGCAATTTTTCCGAAGCCCGTGCATTTCCCATGGCAAGGACACATTGTGGACGAGAGAGTCAGAGGAGAGAGACATATAATAACGATACGCGAATCGAGGGTAACCGAGAGTCTCGGTGAACGGCGGGTGTAATTAGGGACGTCCGTCTAACCGCGAAATTTCGTGATCTTATTAAATCCAGAAGGACGCCGGCGAGAACGCGCCTGGAGAGAGAAAAAGGGAAAGGCTAAATTATTATTACTTGTAGGCCCCCAAGGTGCCTGAGCCTCGTCCGCCTCTTCGATGGTATGCGTTTCGTTCGTGTTTGCGCAACCCATGCGTGTAATGCACATATCTAATAAAGATTATATCGTGCTCGAATGATCAGAAAAGTTACGCAAAGATTACGAGATAAATAAAACACTTGAGTCGCTGAACGGAACAGCGGTACGAGTCATTCCCCATCCTAGGAGCGACACAATAGAGAACTTTGGATATAAAAGCACGTCTATAATATAAAATCTCCGACTGCTTTTTTTGTAGTAGTTTTTTTATATGATTCTTGAGGGAAAACATATACGTTAAAATTTAATGTTATCTTTAAAATAGTCGTAGGCGGAAGAGTTTAGTGTATAACGTCCGAACATTTATTTCGACCGGGGTAGGTAACTACCGACCCGTCCAACGGTATTCATTCGTATATTTCATTCGTGAGTCATATGTAGACGAGACATGGGGCAGGAGAAACCACGTATATACGTAATTTGATCGTATATATACGCGGCGCGCGAGTCTGTTTTTCGTGAGAAGAAGCTGATAGGTGCGCGCTTTCATACTCGGCGTTTCATTGAAAACGAAGCCGAGCCGCCTGGTAGCAGGTACGAATTACCGTCTGCAACTATGTTCGCCAGAGTAGTCATTAGCGCACGACAACGGGTAATCAGAGAGTACCGTGGCTATATACGAACGCGCGTCTTCTAGTTACGTTTCCTCCAATAAGCCCGAGTATGGGCCGTCAAAATGATTTGACGATGTGAATACGCTTTGCAATTACCGGCCGATACACGATGAAAATCATTTTGGACGATTAATCAATGGCTAAACATCGCTCCATTATATTTTCTTAATACTCGGACTCGTCCGGAAATTTTCGATAAATGAAGGACTTTGACGAATCGAATGTCAAATTACAATTTTTATATGTATATACAAAATTAATTTATATATTATATATAAAATATTTATATATAAAAGTATATATAAAATTATTTTATATTATAATTAGGTACTGCATGATATGTACAGTACTCTCCACAAGTTTGGAAACACCTTACTTTTTACAGTTTTAAACAATCACATGGCAGCGATCTGTTCAGATTTTTTGTAAGAATATATCGTAAGATATTTAAATGACATTTTTATATCGCCATCTAAATATCTTACGATATATTAAAACGAAAAATTTGAACAGATCGCTACCAAGCGATTGTTTAATTGTAAAATGTAAGATGTTTCCAAACTTATGGAGGGAGTACTGTATATATATATATATATATATATATATATATATACAAAATATTCATACAGTTCACATATATTATACTATTATTTTTTCGTGATTAATAATTGTGAAATAATACAGCTTTAAAATTGAAGCATACCGGTATAAAATAAATGCCGGTCCGATCGGAAGAATTATTTTAGACGGGATGTGAAACGAAGTCAGGTGAGCGAACGATAATAAAATCGGCGGAAGATGAGCGAGCGAATTTGTGGACTGCGAACTTACGCCGAAATCCCTGTAATTTCGGAAGCTACCGTCTGAAATGCACTCCTAAACACGAGAGATTCGGGCGATCGTACGCGGGAGCTTCTGTGCGCGGCATAATCACCGAGATTTCTTCGCGATTTCGTGGAACATCTGGGCAATTTGCCTGCGAGATGAGAGACGCCCGGCAGGGTGTCTCACTGCCCGATTCGCTCTCTTCCCTTTTTTTCTCTCCGTCTTTCTCTATACTCGCCGCCGGATATACTCGTCGATTGCATGATCGCCGCGCCCGATCCCTTTTTAATGCAACAACAGCGAAAATCCGGAATATTTCCGGAATGAATGAATCCTCGCCGCGCGAAATAAATTATCGAAACCCGCTATACGTATACGATTCGGATTCTGCGTTTCGCCTTGTAATAACTTCTTCGCGCTTCGAGTTTACTTCGTTCTGCAGAGAAAAAAAATTAGAAATGCGTTCGCATAATTTCCGGTGAAATCGCACGAATAGCGACTTGCATGGATAATTATTTTTACTGAAAATATCCTGCGAGCAATCGATTAGTCTAGATAAATCGACCGAAAGAAATTAAGTGATATTAAAGTTCGACGATTATCTATTTTCTTTTTCTTTCTTTTTCTTAAAAATAGTCATAATGCTATCTCTATAATTTTATATTCTTACGAAAATTATGATTATAATATTCTTTTGGTATATACTTCCGTAACGTGCGACACATTTTAATTAGTAATGCATATTTATGTATTCAATAAGTAATTTAATTTGAATGATTATGAGTTCAAATTAGAGGTTTGCGCTTATAAATTAATTCCTCAACACTTGAAAACGCGTTCCTTATCTTTCTTAATCAGTAGTTTCCTAATCCAATATCTGCGTGTACGCTTCAGATTTCTAAATGACGATAAAGAGAGCATTCTAAATGAGGCAAAACATATATTTCTACGGAAAAATGTCTTGTAGTACGTGCAGACATCGTGTAATATGCGCCCGCGAGCGAAGGATGCGAAACTCGATCAAGTGGAAAGAAAACGATCGGCATCGCCTATGACAAGATCAACGTTATGTAAAATATCACGAGCTAATAATTATTTGCCATTACTGCTGCGCGAGTCCGGTCAATTAGTCACGGATAATCGTATTCGTAATACCCGTCTGTTTGAAAGAGGAGGGAAAAAGGGACAACAGTCACCTACATAAAATGAGAATTCTATCTGACGCAGCAACCACGGATTTCTGATCGTCTCTCGTAATAGATATTAATAGCTCTCGTCACGACGGCTCGTGCAGGTAGCAATCGGACGGAAAATCACACATAATACCGCGAGATCCATAATGCAATTAATTCCCATCGTGCGTCGTTATATGCGGTTAATCTGTCTTCGAATGCAAAACTAATTAAGATAATGAACGCGCGCGTGTTTACGAGACAGACCGACTATTTCGCAGAACGGTTTCTGCGATTTTCTCACGGATATGATACGAGGTCAGACGGTAACCGCTATTCCCCAACGCTATTAAAAAGACAAGCAAACTATTTTTTTTTTCATGCTGAATTACATTGCATTTTAAATAATAAATACTCAGTGTATGCATACTCAGGAGAGACAATAATTATATAGTTATTCTATTATTCCTGATCAAAAATTTAGATATACATTTGATTACGTAAAATAAAAGAGAAAAAAGAAAAGAATGTGCTCATTTCAATATTATATTCAGTCTTTTAAGAGCAGATATGTAATATTTAAAATAAATATTCAATAGTAGAAAAAATATATAAAATAGGATTGAATTGAAATAAAATAAAATTAGATACAATTAAACTAAACCAATAAAAAATTGGAAGAATTATATCATAATCACAGTAAACTTACATATAAAATTCTGATTATATAGGAATGATATTATATAGTTTTTAAAAAATTATATTAATAATTATAATCAATAAGACTCAAAATTATAAAGTCGTTAAAAATATAATATATGTATAATTATTTATTGATTATCAGAAAATCATAAAAAATGGCAATTTTATAATTTACTATTATTCAGGAATATGGAATAATAAGAATACTTGAGTTGATTAAAAATTCGATTTTCTTAACTCGCGTTTATCACAATAACAGAATCAAATAGCTCGCACGTACAAATAAGCCCGCGGCTAGAAGCAGCCTTGATATCTTTTTCTTGTGTTAATGATTGCCTTCCTATTTATTTTTAGGGAGGAGCTCGCCATGAAGATCGGCCTGACGGAGGCACGGATACAGGTCAGTAGTATCTTATTTCGTTTTGCGTAAAATAGAATAGTATAAGTAACAGCATAGATAAAACACACTTTACATTTCTGATGCGATTAAACGCCCATCAGTTCTATTATATTAGATCTCTAATATACTTATGAGTACTTTGTGATCTTCAATTATTTTTGCAGTTTATTATTCAAGCATAAGAAAATATTAAGTATAGAGAAAACTATTTCATAGAACCTTATAAATAAAAAACTAAAAATAATTGAATATAAAAGTTAAAATAGATTACTTAAAAGATTGTTCAAAGTTAAAAAAAAATTGAAATCTTCCTTAAGGGATATTTAAAAAAAATGGATAAATAAAAACTGATGTTTCTCTTAAAAGTAGATAATATAAACAAACTAAAATTAATTAGTCATACCTTAGTATAGGTATTGTGTGGCATATTGTGATGTAACTTAAAAATTATTTTAATAATAAGCAACTACGTGCGTCAAACTTTGTCGGTTGGAAAAATGAGGTAATAATTTGTAGTAATAATATGGTTAGAGGCGTTTTCTTTGGCGCGAAGGTGAAAATAATGCGCGATCGCGCATCTCTTGCGTAACGACAATTATCTCGTATCCTCTGACATTTCGTTTAGATAATAGTTTCGAAGCCCCGCGAACGCGCGCGAAGAATTACTCAAGAATTACTTAAGTACTCCGCGCGGTCACGTATCCCCAACTGTGTGTAATTTACCTACCTACCCGTATGGCGAAACGCGATACCCTTCGTGCAATATAAAAGTCGTCGACCATGAGTCTTTTAATTATTCAGTTTTCAATCTTTTTCAAAGTACCCATTTAGCGCTAAAAATTATCGGAGACAATTATTCACATTAGAACGTTCAAATTATTATTACTTATATTGTTGCTGAAAAACCTATCGATACATTAAAGACATTTATCTATCATTATTAGAATATTTACAGAATGATAAAAAAATAATTGTGCATACATAAACGGATAACTATTTATGGCACAAGAATATGATTAAACATAATTGATTTCTGCTGTCGCTGTTATCATTGACGCTATAATTCCAAGTATTGACGTCAGTAATTATCGAACTGTTAAATACACTTATTCATTATTAATATTAATAGTTTACTTGACTTGTAAAAAAGGAGGCTAGCAACAGAGTAGTACATATTTTTATGTGAAAATACATTACAATTGATAATACTATACAGATCTCGTTATCGGTAATGAACACAGGAAATTGTTTTCTTGCACTTAATGCGTTTTCTTGCACTATCGCATTTGAATAGTATCGTAAATCGATCATTAAACATTTTTAATTCATTAATATTACAAATATGTGTGTATCACACATCCACAATTAAATTGTGATAATGTTTACACTCATGACTTCAAACAGCAATTATAAGATTCGAATATATTTAAATATTTGAATAACAATCATTAGATTAATCTTCAGTTCCCACCCATTTTTATTACATTTTATTATTATTATCGTTTAATGATGAAAGCATTTATCGCAGTGTTTCGTCTTTTGTGCGCATACAATCATGACCATACAAGAACTGAAAAGCTATAAAAAAATTACGTAAACAATCCGTAATACATTTTTAAATCCAGCGTGCATGTATTTCTTGTATGTTCTGTTCTATTAATAAAAGAATCATGTAATGCTAGTTATGTAAATAATATTTTTAACCGAATCGTGAAAATCTACTTGGAAGGAAGTACCTATATTATGTGCAAAAAAATTAGGAGCTCATTAATGATAATATCTATTTCGCTCATTTTTACGCGCTCAATTTTTTATTTTCCACGTGTTCGATCTGTGTTATTCTCGTTTATTCGAAGGAACGCGCGAGTACACGTCTTCTGCGTGACGACGATGGCTTCTTACTGGCCGAGAAGAGCGTGTCTGTACGCCATAGTTGCGTGAACAGCTGGCTAATTTGCTCAATTAGTTTAATTTATTCCCGGTACTTACTTACTGACTCTTTTTCTTTTTTCTCAATCGGCCCGCGCACGTATTTTCCTCTCGCTCTTCCTACAAAACTCTTCATCCCTTGTTGACTCGGGGGGCACGCACACTCGCGCGTCTCTACACGATATTCTTATTATTTTCCTCGCGCCGTGAGAGTACGACAGCTTTAACGTTAACCCGATACTTTTCATTATACTTGCAAATCCGTCAACCATTCGCGAACGGCGATTCATCACCGATGGCCGGGAAATTATTAGCGACAACGCGCACGCGATGAGAACCACTGTTACACCCAGAGGAATGACACGCCTGCCGTAATTTCTCGCTATGGCGTTAATAATTTTCAGGAATCCCTGAACCTGTATGGAGAAGAGACCTTGCGTCGTTCTTCTCGCTGCGGTTGCGCGAAGCTATAGGTATACGCGTCCCTTTTCAATCGCGATAGGTGTCAATTGCTTTCAGGGCCATAACGGAGCGAGATTATGCGTGTTGGTTTACGAAAACATTTCAGGGAATTAGGCGCACTTATATTCGCGGTGTCTTTAACTCTTTAGCGTGGAACTGTCACTCAAAGAACACGAAGCTAAATATATATATATATATATATACTATATATTGCACGCGGGAGAAATCTTCAATTTTCAATATTAAATATTTTATTATTTTACTTTAATTTATTAGTGAATTTTTTTACGTTTGTTAAAATTAACTTAGCTTAAAATTCACTAAAAAAGAAAAAATCTGATTATATTTCAATTTCTAATTAATTAAATAATTAAAACTATGATTAGATTCCGTTATAAAAAATAATTAGTGATAAGTTTAATGAAATAAGCTTATATAAGTTTATAAGTGGTATAAAAAGCGACTTAAGTGAACGCCACAAATTACTATTCGCTCATTCTAACGCGCGAAAATTAGATTGTCGGGCTATTCAGTCGCCGCTTGTCCATCAGCTGTCATTAATATGCATGACAAATAAATCGACGTGGATGAGGTGCGATTTTTTTCGACGTTGAGTGTCTTGCCCATGCGCATCAAACGCGCAAAAATTAGGATACATGACCTATCATTGGCGATCATTAATAATTCATGAAATACGCGGCATATCTCGTTTGAGGATAGGATGCCTTCTTTACGCAGAGACGTTGAAGATAGCGGCGCGCATTTAACGCTAAACGATATAACATTGAATAAAATTTTCATATAATAAGTAACAAGTAAAATTAAAAACTAAAATACTGCGCGTAACATCCCACATGCACATTAATTATGTAAAAGACTAAATTAGATTAAGAAAAGCGCCCGACCCCGGATGATCGTGGATCACCGCAGACTTAATCGCATTTATGCGATAAATATACTATAAATAGAAACATTGATTGCTTTGCATATTGCATATTGAGGAAAAGTTCATAGACGAATGTGCGTGCTTCGATATTTTATGTTAATTCGAATCTTAAACAATGCTAATATCGAAAGCGAAAAATACTCGTTATATTTTGATCGCTTTACAAAATTAAAAATTGAAAAATATTTTATTTCGATTAAAAATTAAAACGTTTATATGTGAAAATATATCTGCGTGCGACGCGTCCATTTAAAAAAAACACTAATTCTCGAGCAAACAAATTCCCAGCTCTTGATTTGACTATTAATCGAGTGTACGAGTTTTTTGCACGGCTCGATGAATAATGAACGTTCCGTCTCGCAGACCCGTTTGCCGATGAAACCTGTCGCTCGCATGAATAACAGATTGCTATTAGGCAAAGTGATTATCGGTTGTTGCAGCGTCGGCGATTAATTATTTTTACGATCTCCCCGAGTGTGACGAGATAATCGACAAGTCGCGAACTTCTGCTACGCAAGGAAATTCTTGCGCAAATAAAACTGGAATTACGAATATATATAAAAATATCACCTTTATCTTTGGTTCGACATCTGTCTTTTGAGAAATACACACGCGAGACATTGCGTTTCCTCGAATCGATTTCACAGCAAGTTCGGCAATCGACAAACGAATGGAATAAGTCCGCTTGACGTGTACGTTTTTATCCGCGAGTTTGGAATTTTTTTACCTAAGACCCTTTTCTCTTCGCCAGCACGAGAAAGATTGCCAGACCATTTATTTCGGTTAAAATAAATATATATGTTCGTTTCATATTCATGTTCATTGATTCCCACACAACGTGTTTATTTATCACAATATTTAATATATAATTCAAAATAAAATCAGTTTTTGTCCTAAAATTATTTCGATTAATAAAATTAATCTTGAACAATAATTTTATATAAACATTCAGATTGAAATTATATGTGCGTATATTCATTGGAATTATTCAAAAATAGAATTATTAAAAATGAAGCTTTCAATAATTATGCATTAAATAATTAATAAAAATTGTTTCTGGTTTTCGTTATCATTTCGATTCTTCTATTTTACAAATAAAAATAATAAAGATAAAATATTATAATGTATAAAAATAAAATATTGAACAACGGAATAAACTGACGATAATTTAAAATACGCATAAAATATTAAATATATACAAAAGTGTCTTGAGACTTCTATTTTTAGCATTAAATTTTTTTATATCAAGTTTTCAATTACAGTCACTAAGTTTGAAGAAGTTCGAAGAACGCGATTCGCTCGAGGAAGTGTCTATACATGGCATGTCGAAGGCGCGGGAGAATCTTGTTTGTCGGCCAAAGAGAGAAAGAGGAAAAGATTGAAGCGGAGAAGCAGAAGAAACGAACATACCCGGCGTTCGTGTAATTAATGCGGCACGATTAAGCACGAAACGACTAGGTTCCGGCGGCGACGTGGTTGCGTTTTGTTTTAAAAGCCGAGAGTCGGAGATGTTTAGCGCCCTGCTGGGGGCAATCCTGCTCACCGTGGGGGGTCCTGGCACCCGAGATCCCCCTTCCCCATTTTTATCCTAACGATGCCAGGGGTCTCTAATCTCTTCTGTGTCTAGGTGAGATTCCAAGACGAGGGCGGAACGCGCGTACGTCTGCCTCTCTTCTTCCGAATGACAAAAATCGATATTTAAATATCGAATAAAAGTGTAATCGATTATTGCGCAACCGTAAATCTCGCATTTTGATTCATCGTAGACTTCCTGCTTGCGATGATTGATTTAAATATTATTAACGCGTCGTCTTGTTCAAATCATCAACTATACACGTGTATGATGAATTAAATAACATATATCGTAAAAAGAATTTCTCGGATAAAAATTGAGTTTTAATATAGAGAAATTATATCTTTAATTTTATATATATTTTTTTAAATCGTTAGGCAATATTAAATTTATAAAAAAAATAAGCGAATCTTAGATTTGAGTACGGAATTTGAGATCGAGCAAACCGATCAAAATCATTTCCTCGACACCGAGGGACTACCAGAAGAGAGATCCACGGATCTCTCTCACGAGATGCACTCGTCGGTGAGCCCCGATGATCGAGTCCGATCATCGAATCGCAGAGTCATCGGGACACACGTTTATCCTCGACCGCGCGATGACGAGGCCGCACCGTGACGAACCGTATTGGGAGTGTCTACATATCTCCCGGCGGTACTTTTGATTCCCAAACTCGTGATGCTGCCGAGAACCGGAGTCGACAATATGAAACACGTATATAGCCGTCTAATTCGGCGCGAGAATCCCGCGAATGCCGACAGAAAATGAGGCGAATCTCTCTCCTCGTATACATGGGAAAAACAAGCGAGCCATGTAAGGTCTCCTCTATTACGCGACCTCATGAAGAGAATGAAAAGGAGAGACATCATTTTCTAGCATCGCTCTATCTGCGTTCTGTCTACGTGACGCCTCATTCGATTCTTCTGCTTCGATGCGAAAATCAGAGGATTATATATTTTTCTCTGGTAGCAATATAAAAATAAAAAGATATAAAAAATATATATGTAATTCATGTAAAAACATTATTATCAATCTTGATTTAAAGGGGATATTCTCAAAGACAGATAAAAATATAACTAATCAAAAGGTAAATATGAAAGATAAAAATAAGATAGATATATAAATAAATATATATATAAAAATATATATCAAAAATATAAATAATTGCAGAAGAATAAAATTGATGCAATGAATAATGTGACTTGAAATTCAGTGCATTCTTAATAGTTAAAACTGCATTTAAGGAACAAGAAAACTTTGTAAAAGGTGGAGAACGGTTCGCACGATTCTTCAACGGGAAATATTCTGTAATCTGTATCTCGAGAGTCGCACTCCTAAAACGGTAATATGAAACATCTCTTTACGAAAATAATCACCGGAAATGATAAAAGATCCCGGATATTTTTCAGGAGAGATAGTTAACTTCTTGAAAAGTTCTACTCGAATAACATATGACATAACGAGCCGCGCGTTTATACTTTATGGTCGTATTCTACACAAGGGAAACAAGACGATACAAAAATGTCACTGGAATCGCGGCAGATGTTCGCGCGCGGAGAGATTGGATAAGTTGAATTGTTGTGGTCCTAAATCACTCGTCATTGCAATCTATCACGAGACATTTCTCTCTTTCTTTTTCGCCTCTTCTCTTTCTCTCCCCGGCGCGACTTGATATTAAAATGACATCGGCGATACGTTATTTGCGTTCGGTTAAACCCGCGCACGGCATAAAATCGACCTAACAACCAGAGATAGGATGGTAAACATGGCAGGAAAAAGCGGCGGAAAAAAGAGAAAGAACGAGAAAGATATGAGACTGACGAAGGAACGAAAAGGAGCGAACTTCCGCTGAACTGATTAGATGCTCGGGTCTCTTCGGAGAAGTCTCGCTGGAATGAAATGGAATGGAATGCGCTGGGGATCCGGCGGACGCGCATGATGAAAGATTCGTTCGCGATAGTTGTCAATTTCCCATTTAAACGAGTATCAAAAGTAGATATTGTTAGATTTTACGAGCTACTACAATTTCCGCTTTGTCCGAATAATTTTATGTATACATTTAATTCATATATACATATAGAAGAGATCGATAACATTGTCATATTTTTAACATTATGTAAACGACAAAAGTTTGTCAAAATATTTAACATGGTGTATTTAATATTAATATTTAACATTTGGTTATTTTCTTGTTTTTATGATTTTATTTTAAAAATGCAAAAATGTTTTATCACGTTGAAAAAGTGCGTGATAATTGACATATGTCAAAATTTTAAATTCTCTCTTAAATCTTTATGTCTACGAAGCTATTATATTATTATATTATTTCGTGAAAGATCATAAAATAAAGTGAAATTCTTTAATTTATCGTCAAAATTATTTGTTTAAATTTAAACTATCTTGAAAATTCTAGAACTATTGAAAATAAAGTCTTAGAATTCTTTAGAAATTTCCACGAAATGAGACGCTTCACACACTCCTATTACTGCTATAGAAATATTGTAAAATAAACAATTTTCAATTTTTCACTCACCGATACGTGCGGCAGAGTTGTAGTACGCAGTACATTGATCTGAAAGTATAAAATATTCAAATTATGTACATGCGTAAGTATATATAATACATATATATAGGATTTTGAAAATCTAGAAACGATCAAATATCTAAACAATGCAGTTTAGGAAAAAAAATTTTTTATTCTGCATACCTCACAATTGCCTCGCTGTCGCCCGATGCCTCCCAGACCTCCTCCTCCTCTCTTGGTAGCACTCGCGACACTCGCGAAAATACGAATAATTACGATCTCCCGACACTTGACACGGCACTTCCGACGCGACACGTGAATCGCACGCGTATTTCGCGTTCATTGTGCAATGAGAAAAACCGATAAACGCACGAAACAACAACATTTAGCATTCGAGAATCTTGCAATCGCTCGATGCCTCTTCGGGATTCCTCTCTTTCCTGTCAGTAAAAGCTTACCTATAACAAATAAAAAAAAAAAAAAATATATATATATATAAACTTAAACAGATATAATGTTTCTTGAAAAAAATGAATGTATTATATATTTATTTGGCATACCTTATAGTTGCCCTGCTGTCGCCCGATGCCTCCAGGCCTCCTCCTGCACTCTTGGTCCCTTGTAGCACTCGCGGCACTCGCGAAAATATGAATAATTACGATCGCCCGACACTTTATACGGCACTCCCGACGCGACACGTAATTCGCGTTCATTGCACAATGAGAAAAAAATGATACGAAAATTATAATCGCACGAAACAACGTCCGTTCGACATTCAAGAATCTCGCAGTCAAACAGCTTATCAACACAATGCTACCTGTAACAAAAAAATTCATACATCTTATTATTTCGCATTATAACATACATGATATTGATGATTATGTAAATTAAAATTAATACGATGCATATATCCACGAGTCGCAAACATTCGCGCGCGCGAAAAACAGGTTAGATTAGGTTATGTTGATTGACAAGAGATTTGCATCGAATTTCTCGCGAAATATGCGTTACGAACAATTTTACGAGTACATATAAACATTGAAATTATGATATGCGATTGATAAATATTGCAACACAAAGGTTAAAAACGATTATACATACTAATTAATCACAGCCAGACGTAGTTCGAACTACCTGATATTCACGGCGTTTCGGTAATGGCTGAGCTATTCCACGAATATCGGCAACTTCACTCTAATAGCACGCGCGATACTATACGTGATTTAAATATTACTAACAAATTAAAACTCAAAGGAGACTCGTATAAAAAGATATAGCTTTAGAATAAATAGAAATAGAAAATATATAAATACATAAATATAAATATAAAAATAGAATAAATATATTTATATATAAAATATGTATATTTATATATAAAATATATATATATATATATATATATTTAGAATAAAAATATAATTTTGGAAAATCGACTGGTATCTCATTTCAATATCTATAAATATAGGTATTCGGTTCTTGCTTTAGCTTTAGCTTATTGTTAATTAATATCATTTTGTTTTAAAAGGCAGAACTTTTTTAGAATTCATGTAAAATTATAAGTTTTTTTAATCCTAATAATCACTGATAAGGAAAATGCCGTAAGATAAAGTGATATACTGCGTGAAGTTGAAATATGAATTTGTTCTTAAGCATGTTTTTTTTTGTTTAATGCCAAAATTACTATTTAAATTACTTGTTTAAACAATCAAGAAAACTAAAAAAGAAACATAATGAAAATCTATAAACTATCAAAAATAAAGCCAGAACTCAGTTCAGTCATTTATAATCTTCTATTAAATGATATACTAGTTTTACACATACTTTAAATTTATAATTTATGTCACTATTCGTACAAATTGTTTATCAAAATATTGAATATTGCATATTATCTGCAAATAAATTGTCATTTAAACGATGAAAAGATGAAAAAGCTCTCATTATATAATAACATTAATATCATATTATTAACGTGGCTCTCTCAACGTTATCGCGGTGTTTCATTTACAAAAGTATACGTATCAAAAATTGATCTTTACACGCACCAATTCCGAATATCTCGAATTGCCAGAAACGAAAAGTGGGCCAAGTGATTGCTAACGTAACGGTTTTACGACAACCGATATTTTGGTTATTTTCGAGAAGAAACGTAAAATTCAGGTAGAAAGACAAACGAGGACGAAAGAGGAAGCAGAGAGAAAGGAAGGTATGTAGAAGGAAAGATGCGGACGAACTCTGCCTCGGAGCAATGTTCGGTTTCTTTGGAGGCATCGACGTTTTTTTTAATGATACGCTACTCTTTACCTTCTCGAAAAAGGGAAGAATCAGTCACTGTATATATATAACCGGAATTTAAACTCTCGGAGATCGTCTCAATAAACTTCCAAGGAAGAAAGTATCTACTACTTTTCTAACCCAGAATTGAAATTGGAAGAACGACTTTTTCTCGAGACATCGACAATACCTATATATTTTCTATGTTTTTTGCTACTAATAGTTGAAGATCACATTATATATATAGACTCGTAATAAAGAATTGTCAATATAAGGTATCATTATATGTTAAAAATATTAAAAAAAGCAAAAATGAAGAATTTTATTTTAATTATCGAAAACGATTAAATATTATATCCAAATAATTAAATCTTCTCATTTACATAATTTGACAAATTCCTAAAAAAAGTTTATCTCAAACGTTGCAAATATAATAACTAAAAATAAAATATTAATTACTTCAAATTTATTTAGTCTTTTGTTGTATTCAAAAACTGTATTACAAAAAACCTTTTAACATGGAAAAATATATTATTCAATTATTTTTCACGTCCAGTATTTACTTAGCAAAGAAGAGAGTTGCTTTATGAAAAAGACGAATCGCAAACAATGCGAATCCCTCGTTTCTTCTTACGCGTGGCGTCCGATCAGATGAACAGCTGATCCCTAAATCACACGTTTGCCATTCGAAATATCGATTACGCAACACGCCCGAAGGATTCCTCTCGCGGCCTTCGGAATCCTTCCGGCGTTATCGTCCGCTGAGAGCCTTCCACGAACGACACGGCGCCTAATCAGACCGCTCGTTCATCATGTGTTCCAGGTCTGGTTCCAAAATCGACGGGCCAAGTGGCGCAAACAGGAGAAGGTCGGGCCCCAGGCGCATCCTTACACGCCGTACCCACCACCGTC
This sequence comes from Nylanderia fulva, assembly GCF_048542155.1. Lineage (NCBI taxonomy): Eukaryota > Metazoa > Arthropoda > Insecta > Hymenoptera > Formicidae > Nylanderia > Nylanderia fulva. The sequence continues at coordinate 2,451,782 of NW_028189622.1, forward strand.
GGCGGTCGTGGCGCCGACCTTGCCGAACCCCTTCGCCCACCTGGTCACCTTTCCTCACAGGAAGCCCTTCGATGCCTTTCGCTACCCGCTGGCGGGTCACGGCCCGGTCCTCCCCGGTAGTTACGCCGCTCATCCCTATCATCGGGCGCCGCCGCCGTTGCTACCGCCAGGGATGCCGCTGTCGTACACGTCCGCCGCCTCGTTCCAGAGCCTGCTGGCGAACATCTCGGCGGCGCAGCGGCCGAAACGCGGCTCGCCACCTCCGCCACCGCCACCCCCAACCGCGATTGTCCTGCCGCACCCTTCGGTGGTACCGCCACCCCCAGCGCCACCGACCGCCACCTCGCCGCAGAGCTCGCCCACGGGCAGCGTGGGTCTGCCGGATATCGACAGGAGGACTAACAGCATCGCCAGTCTCAGACTGAGGGCCCGCGAGTACGAGCTGCAGCTGGAGATGTCGCGTAAGAACGGCGACCTTATAAGTTGAAATATCGCGGGTTAAATGCGGGAGTCAGCGAGCGCGAATATCCGTCGTAAGACGATTTTTTTCAAGGTCGCGAATTCGGCGGGACCGGACAGATTTTATATGAAGAATAATATAAAATCGATATATATATTGGTGGGATTTTCTTATAGTGACATTTAAATCAGAGTTTGTACAACGTGACGCGCGATTCAGATAACAAATATCAGAGCACATATTTTAGCTGAATGTTATATAAAAATGCAACAAATGCGATGTTTAATTATATATTATCGTTTTAAATCATATATATAGTATATGTATGTCACATTGGCAAGATTCTGACTCAAATGGTCTTTCGGTCGATCTGTTATTGATTATCGCGATGAGCTTAGCATATGCGATCACGGTTTCGTGATAAATAAAGACTATAATCATATTGATAAGCAACGGAATTGTATATAGCGGATGTAAAGCACATTTGTTGATCGGAATTTTTTAATATCGATAAAATGTGGATCAGAAGAACGTAAAAATTTCCATTTTTCCATCAAAGAATCTCTTGTTGAAACTGTAATATGATTTCAATGTATTATTCAATTTTTTACAGCGATAGAAAATTGACAATGAGAATAATTCAAATTAGTATAATCGAAATTTTCAAATCTGCAACATTTTTCGTCTACAATAAAATTAAAAATTAATATCTTTTATATTAACTGGAATCAAACAATCATCATTTGCTAAGTTTTTTTTTTAATCGTAGTAAGTCAGTTTTTTTTTAATTTTATGCAGGTCATGTTAATCGCATTTGCAGAATAATTTAAAATAAAAAGAAAATAGGTAAAAATAATAACTATCTCTTCTTTCAAATTGAGGTTCAAGAATGTCATTGTTTATTTCGAAAAAAATTTATCATGATGCAAATCTATCCATTTTTTTATACATCCTAGAAAAAATTAATCGTGATGCGTAATTCCATCAATTTCTTTTTGTTCATTATTCGCCATTATCCACAACATCATAACTATAACGCGATGGTAATAGGGAACACGTGCAGCATGAATAAAAGGAGTAAAATCACCGTTACTCATGTGTTATACACCGCATTGTATATAGTTTATAATATTCCGTATGCGCGAGGAAACTAATAGAACTGCGCAAATCAAGGGTCTTGCACGCATGTATGTATATCGCTTGAATCTGTTTCACACGCATCGAAAGGTAAGTTTTCTAATTAGCTCGCATAATCGGTAATCATGTCAGCTTCTATTAAGGCTAGTATTATGTATTATACGATAAATTTATATGAAGGACGCGCTAAGAATGTTTAGCGCAGAAAAAAAATGTTCCACGAAGCTTACTGATAATTCGACCAAGTTGCAGGACATGAGAGATATTAACCCAATGTAATGCTGATTGATAAATATATGTGAAACAGATGTTAATCCTAGCAGGATCAAGTTTTTAACTGTGACGGAATAAAAAAAATTATTATCTTGTTGAAAGCTCAATATAATCAATGAATATATATATATATATATATACATGTATATAATTTGCATATATATTCGTATTGAAAAATAATGCAAGATTTTATACAATTATTTTATATTCAAAAAATTTATTTTAAAAATATATAAAATTGCTGAAAATAGAAAGTAAAATATAATTAGATATTTATAAAAAAAATAATTAAAATTTTGTAGCTGCTTCTTGAATCTGCTAGGACTAATTAAGAGAGTTACTGAATTGTGTCATTCTCTTTTCGTTAGAGAAAATGACAGCGGCTCTCGCGATTCTAAAGTGACCTTATCTAAAGATCATCGAAAAGTGTCCGTCCACTTGGAAATTATTCGACATCATGACAGAAAGTTTAGAGTTTAGAGACTAATGAATAGAAGCAAGAATTTTTGTAAAAGAGAAAATATTCAGATAGAAATACGGTCCTTTCCGTCGCGATCGAAATGGTCTCACAAACTTCGCTGCTGATTACGCTAATTACGGAGATCGGATGAAGCGTGTAGTTTTATTTACTTTTACACGACACATTATACATATTAATAGATAACGAGAGAAAAGAAAAAGATACTATTTATATATATAAATCTATATATATACTTTATACATTTACAATTGAGATATTCTACGCTATTGCTATAGATTTTACAGCTGCATAAGCATATTTAGCGCGTAAGTCAGCCTGTAAATAATTGTAAACGATCTGCATGTCATTTTTAACAAGGCCTTACAATTACCTGTCCCGTTTTGCATAATGTACAACGAACGACACGTAAACCCGTAGCCATATCGACAACCTCCCGGCTACTTTTCGACGGCGTTCTCACTTTCAATTTCTTCGTTGAGAGAGAGACTCTCGACACGCCATTGATCTCGTTCAATTTAAGCGACAACCGTAACAATTCTATGACAATGTGTCGAGCGCACAAAAGATATGTCGAGTGTGATATCTGTCTTTCACGCGAGTATTACGATCGAATTTGAAATCGAGATTGAAAGACGTTATCAAACTCCACCTATTTCTTAAACCGAAACAGCCACGTGCATTGTGTACTTAATATTAATATTACCTCCTTATTCCTTCTTTGCAATGAATAAATGACTACGATAAAATAACGCATTTTTTACTAGCGATCCTCTTGTCACTAAAAATTAATTTAATAAGTTTTTCTAATTTTTTTAAAATTTCTCTTCCATTCATAAATTCTGTAATAAATTCAATCGATTTTTTTAGCAAAAATGTTTTAATTTTTATTTCTATTTAAAAGGACGTTCGCGATTATTGAATTATGTGATAATAATTATTTATATTATTTTAGAGAGACAGAGAGAGAGAGCCACATATTTTCAAAGCAAAATATAAATTACAGTATTTAGATATTGAATTAATTTAATATAATACATTTGACTGTTATGTTAAAAGAAAAGTTCACTTTGCGCATAAATTTAACTGTCTCAAAATTAGACGGATTTAATCCTTGTTTTAATGCCGCCATCTCGCCGCGAGATGTATACGACGGATAGCGATATTAATTTACGGGCTCGTCAGCTTTTCGAAAAATACTCCATTAACTCGCACATACATTAAGTGCTCCTTCTTCTTGAAGGGCTCGGGATCGGGGAGTCGTCCCTCGAGACTGACTTACGGCGAGTAATTCGCGACTGGACACGCCCGGCCGACGAGTTATTTAAATATTTTACAGTTTAATGGAGTCTCGGGCCCCATTAACGGGCGTCAGCTAATTAGTAACATATCCCGGCGTGTAAGCATGCTCTCGAGGAGGCCCACTAACGATCGGTCGATAAATCGAACGTTCGCCGACAAATCGACTAGTCGATCGGGTCTGACGTGTAGCAACGAATTTAAAACATTTTAGGTCGTTCAAGATAAAACACATATTTTTCATTTTTTTTATAAATGACATAAAAAAACAATTGCTCACTAAAATTTAAACGGATTATACTTGCGCAAGATTTTACATAATTCATGATTTAAGTACCAAGAGACATGTAAAATCTTGTGCAGCAAGAAAATGATTTCAAATTTATCAAAAAATTTAATTTATAATTAAAATCAGAAAAATGTCGAATTATTTTTCTATTATAAGCGCGTGTATCAATCATGCAAATAGAATTGCAATAAAATGAAAAAATATATATACATAGATCAATATTAAATGATAGCACAGTTAAATTCCATGAAAATTAAATGGATTTCAATTATACGTCACTAGACAATAGAATCGATAGAGATTTCGTGTTTTAAATTCCTATCTGCTTTAAAATTGTTAAAGCACCGAGCAAATTTCCACTTATCGATATTTTGAAGTCTCTCGCGAAATTTTATTAGATGCGATAGTAAATTTGCCGGAAAATCATGATATTATAGCGGCGGTTGATTGAGAAATAGTATTAGGAATCCTACGTTAATGCTCGGAATTACGGAGCCACTTTTATCGCAATATATCAGAGCTATTTTATCGCGTCATATATACCTGAAACATTATTACGTACTTTACGATAATCTTAAATAAGTATCGAACTGCACGCTTAAATTACATATTTCAACTGTATCTATATCGCTTGTATATATCGTAATTGCGACTGCACAAGAAACTTTTCAAGATATGTAATGGAATGAAAGGTTTCCTCTCCGATTATTATGTATGCCTTATACATATAATAGAGCTTTCGTCAAGTATACCAACAAATAAAAGTAACGGTCGTTTTTTTACAGGAGATGCACCGCAACTGTGCTATATAATTTTATTTGAAAAAATGTAAAAAATTTTAATATATTTCCTAACTATTAAGTTTCTTCTATATATATATTTCCTAATTTAATTTATTCAAGATCGAATTAATTGGTTTCATTTGAGATACTATTTTTTGGTTTGAAATATTATTTTGACGTATAAAAAATAAAATATAAAAAATTAGTTTTCACCAACGCAAGATCTCCAAATAACGAAGGAAAAGCCGATTGTCGAGTTGCGCGGCGCATAGTAAGCGATGGTAGCTGCCGATTCATTTCGCGATGCGAATGGTTATTAGGTGGCTAGAGTCGGTGTAAAACGTCGCCGTAATGACCGGTTACTAACTAACTGGCTGAACCCCCGGCCTCTGCTTGCATTCTACATCTCTCGGCGATGTGCACGCGCATATGTACGCGACTCGCCGATCGCCGCAGGCACCGTCGATACTGTTTACACCGTAGTAATTTGCTAATGGCCAGGCCGACACGATGAATTCGGGATCGGGTTAGCTGCGTGTTCTGCATACCGATATCTCGACGCGGCGGGATCGACGACGCGGCCCGAGTGATCGAGGATCGATCACGCAGGAGGAAGAGGAGACACGCCTCCGACGATCGATCTTGCCGTTCCGTTCGCGTATTACCGATCTATTCCGAACCGCAATTTGCGTCGATTATCCTTTCGTTTACCGTGGCCGCTTATCGCTCCGGACGATTTTCGATGATAACCGAAGTGATGAAGGCAATGGGCTCGTATCTATTTACGTCACCGCGTATGTATGTATGTATGTATGTATGTATACACGGAGAACATTTTCTCTTACCCTGAAAATCATGGTAATCGTAGGACAATATGGTATTGAAAGAATTTTATATAAGAGTTTCTCTGATTAATATTTACCACAAAAAATATTAATATATAGTACATTTTTACACTATGTTACATAGTAAAATTAATCAAACATATTTTATATCTTATTATGGTGGATTATTAATATTTTTTATTGATTATAATGATTTTCAGAGTAAATTCTAAGGAAAAATTATATCTTCCGTGCTCGTTTCTCCTTTCGGAATATAGTTACGATAACCATTTTTAGAGAAAAAATAAAGAGCAAACCTGAAAATTTTAGGGCTTTATTTCAATATGCAAAAAAAATAATTCTGCGACTATCAGAAGTCTACATATACATAAAATTTGAAACTGATTCGACTATGTTGAAATAAATCCTTGGTTTCCTAAATATAAGTTCCGGATAAGAAGTTCCGTCTTTTTCGTACAAATTCTCATGTTAGTGCTCCTGGGAAAATTCTAATGTTAAGACTTTACATATTAGACATTGAAACGCTAAATAAAAAATAAAATTGAGTTTTGGAAGATGAATAAATCTGAAGAGCAGCTAGATTGAAATAAAAATCTGTCCCTCGCATTTGTAGTAGTTTTCGTTTTGTTTGTAATCGCGCGGTTTAAAAATTACAATTAAAAAAATTGTCAAAAGTGATTTTTGTCAATTTTAAAGATATTTCAAATCTGCTTTTTCCAACAATATTAATTTCGATTGCGATTGCTACAAATTACTACAAACTAGTCTGAATCACCTGAAGGAGCAGATATAAAAAATCTTTAAGATTAACAAATTTCACTATTGACAATTTTTTAAACATTTGGAAATTCTAAACCGTGCAATTAGAAACAAAACGAAAATCACTCGAAACAACTATACAAACGATTCTAAAAAAGACTGCACATACGGATTTGAAATATCTTAAAGTGGGATCACTTTAAAATTTTTTTCGCTTTGACCGATATATCGATCTATCTCCGCTTAAAGCATACTCGAATTTGTAATGTCGCGCATTCGGTTATGTGATTCTGGTACACGACTTTCAATAAATTAATGTCTTAATACGGAAAATGATAGTATTTCGTTTGTAGTCAATGTAAAAATAAAAAATATTAAAATATTGACCAGCACCCGACTTTAAGATTTTTAAAATTTATTTACGCAATCTTTTTTATAATTATTTGTAAAGACTGTTCTCTAAAATAAAGAACGGATGGTCACCGTAAATATAGTACTTCGAAAATTGCAAAAAGGGAGTAGAACCTATAATTTAAAAGAGATATATATTTATATCAAGATTTTTTATGAATTATTATATTTGCTGAATGCAAATAGATGACAAAAATCGTTTCCTGTCCTATTTGAAATTTAACAGGATTTTTTAGAGTTGAGGTTTCATCTAAATATCTCGTTAAATAAAAACAATTTACGCATCGATTCACGACGAGGTCGAAACGAGATCGATTTCTCGAAGGTACTGCGTTAATCCGCGGAATCGAGTGTTCAACGTTCCAGGAGCAGCTCTTCGTCTAAATGCTGTTTTTTCTCTTTCCCACTCGCTCTCTTTCTTTCCCTTTCATATTCTCGCGCGCAGCACGCGCAAAGCTTTATCCGGTTAACAATCCCTAATTATGGGGTTCCTCGTAACTAACTCGGTTAACGTGGAAGGTCCCCCTTACAACCTCTTCCACCCTGCAAGCCGCTCAGTACTCACCTATCATCGCGATGGATGCAGATTAACCGGTCGTCCAAGATCTCTCTCGGAGCCTTCGCTTTAACTTCCCGGCACCGGCTTCCTTCGTTCAACGGCATTCGATTTCGCGTATCCTGCCACGCCACCTCTCAGAAAAAGGGGGGACCGCCAAGTTTTAATAACTCGTTACACTAAACCGAGGCGAATGCACGTATAAGAAACATCGCCATAGGGCAAAAAAGATTTGATTTTACAAAATTCGTCTTAACACTGAAGAAACAAAGTACGAACTTACAAGCCGACTTTCTTTTTATCGCAATAAACTTTTTTAATATAAAAAAAAAAAGAATCGCGAGTTATTTTAAATTTATTTCACATTTAAAAACATCTTTGTATACACAGCGAGAAAGAGATCGGTTGGAAAAAAAAAAGATGAATTTCCAAGAAGAAATCATTTCAACTTATATTACTATTTGTTGTAAATTGTGTCATTGCAGATTTAAAGTAATAATAAATAACCTAATTGTGGTAGAAAAATTGCGAATCAATTTTTTTCTACACATTAAAATATTAATTATTTTTTAAACGTAATTATTTTATAGTGAAATAAAATATATAATTATTGTGCACGCTTAAATTCTTACAATTATCAAATTAAAAATGTAATGAAAAATTCACTGAATAATATTATAATTTTCGAAAATTCGATTAAGGAAAAAAATTAACTACCAAGTATTCAAATATTTTGTACATATTCAGAAATATAAATTTGTGAAATAAATTAATTCCAGAAAATTTTAGAAAAAAATCAACAAGAATATACAGCTCTTTTAAAGCATGTGCACGTAAAATCAGATTACATATGTGAACCTTTTTATATATCACACAACACAACTGTATATTTTGTCAAGATTGTTTCGCGGAATACCGCGCAAAATATATATATACGAAATTTTAAAAAGGTGATATAATGTGAAATTTTATATTTCCGGAGAATAAAACATATCGTTTATTTATGTAATAATTTTTTTAGATTCTTTAAAAAGAGATGGTAGTCTAAAAAATCGATTCAAAATAGAATTAAAATATACCAACATTATTTGTTAAATCAAATTAATTTAAATATACGGCACATTTATTTTTTTACTAACAATATTTTTACATATTAAAATTTCACGATACGCAGCTCCGTATATAATTATTTATATATCAAAATTCATATAGATAAAAGATTTAATAATATCATACTACAACTGACTATATAATTTGATAAACATATTATTGCTCCCACCGGATGTTTCAATTAAAAAAAAAAGATTAGAGAAACTGTTAATTACACGCATAATCATATTATGCACTCGCACATATATTTTCCTACATAAATCCATGCCTTAAGAATCATCAAATTCTCGACGTATCCACAAATACACATGCATCTCTACCGAAACTCTGGTCGCTTATCTTGTAATAAGACCCAACGCCTTCCCCTGCTTCGGGAGAAGACAAAATTGACGACGGGGTCGGAGGCACAGGGACGGAAGAGGTGAGCCAAGAAAGAAAGAAGAGAGAGAAACCGAAGACTCCGAGATGAGGGATGTACGGCGTGACGGTCTAATTGAGGCCCTCTTGATTGCATTTACACCGCCGCACGGCCTCCCGTATATCCCCGGGTGTATCCACCTTCCTCGACAGTTCCGCGCATAGGAAGAGAGACCACTTCTATCTTTCTTCCTCACCGTGTTGTCTTCTTTCCCGCCCTTCGCCAGTCTTTACCTTCCCCTTCCTCATCAGGGCCTGCATTACCGTACCTTCCATTTGCACTTGATGCAATATTGCTCGCGCCGTCTCTTTCAAGCTTTACCTTCCTTCTCTATCTTTCCTTCTCCAAGAGCTTCGAAGGATCGTATCTCTTCTTTTACCGAGAAGCAAACCGCCGCGCCATTATATGTATAAACGCGCTCGACATCGTCGCTTGGTCCGAAACCTTGAGGAGGGAACGAGAACGGAACGAGAGGACAAGAAAAAAAAAGAGAGAGCGAGAGTGAGAGAAAAGGATACGAACGATAAGAGGCAGAATGACAATTTATCCACCTGCGAGTGTAACAATCTAACCTGATCTGTCAGCTGTTTCATCTTCTTTCTCCTCAGGTCTCATCCACGGACCTCGTTCGTCGTAATCATCCTTTATCCACTCCGAATGAAAAAGAGGTGTTATTGCTATCCTTATTTAATGAAAGATATGGCGATACCTGTTCCTTTCCTCGTTGCTCACTCAGTGTCAATGTTTCGGACACTCGCTTAACGCAACGAACATTTACTGATTCGCGACACATTGCGCGTCGATCGGAAACACGTTGTTAATTACGATCACGCGAAAAACAAGTTAATTGCCGAGATTCGGGTGTCGTTACCACCTTGGCCCGCCTACTCCATCTTTGTCGCCGCACTTGTTCACTCGCGGACTCGAGTTAACGCGACGCGATAATGTCACCTGTCACTTTTGACGTTTCTCGCACTCGTGTATATGTCGCGTGACAAATATATCGAGCGAATAAATCAGCGAATAAGATCACTTTGTCGCATCGCACGACGCCCCCGATGTCCGTTATTCGTGAAACACGATATTTCTTGTGAAAATTTTGAATTACGTCATGCCGCAGATAGCAACGCCGATGACCGATAGACGCATCAAAGCATCATCTCGCGCGATTCGCGACTCGCAACACGAGGGCTGCCAACTTGCGGCCAAATTCACCCGCGATTTTTGTACAGATTGCTGCCATTGTTCTTAAATGTATATTTAAATGTATATATATATGTGTGTATGTATCGCGGTTTGCTTAAAATATTTGAAAAAATATATAAATAAAATTGAAATATATTATTTTTTTATAAATATAATTTATTTATAAAAAATATATATTGCAATATATACATTTTTATATACACCAATAGAATAATTATCGCTTGATACAAACCAAATACATATTGTATATGTATATAATATTCGGCTCTTGCATCTCGCGATTATTCTATATGTATATATTGAAATATATATACATATTTTATGAATATATAAATATATGCAAAAATTTTCATCTTTACTTTTAACAGAAGAAAAAATATTAATTGTAATAATTATCGCTATTTTTTATTGTATTGTCTCTCATACTACATTGATTCTAAATAATCTATGATCGCAATTCGCATCATTAAATATTCTTTATCACGGTTCGACAATAATGACAAGACGATGTTTATTAAATCTCTCGTATATCGATCATTACATTATTTAATTGAATGTAAATACTTATAATTAAAAATGGCGCGACGTGACGTGATTGGAGGGTGCGTTCACTTAATATTCGTTTCGTCGGCCAATCAGAACGAAGACATCTTCCTCTGATTGGTCAATCACTTGTCGCAAATTTGGCGAGCACAGTGATACTCGACGGCGAAGCTCGCGTTAATTCGAGAAAAAAAACATTATTAACCAAGATATCTCTCACACCGATAAGATTTACGAGACGAGAAACGTGTTACGGGTTAACGAGAATTCGTCCTTCTCCCGAGAGCCACCGTCATTTTCGTAAATTACAATTCCGCGGATTCAATCTGGAGCCGAGCGATCTTTCGGTTATCTCGTCGGGCATCGCCGAGTTGCAAATTGCGCGAGAATTCGGGAACGACGGATGTGACGTGCACCTAGCGGCGGACGTGACGAACGTCTAGCGCGGCGGACGAGGTAATTAAAAGAGGAACTCGCGGTATCGCGATGATTTAAGAGACGACGGTGCGTCTTTTCCCGCGTTTTTAACTCTTTTTTCGTCTCTTCGTTCTCGAGACACCTCGTCATTTTCGCGCGAATCACGAACTCGATCTTAGGACGAGCAAGATCTTCCTCGTTTTATTATATATCGACACGTTGTAAATCACACGAAAGTACGAAAAACGCGCGAAACCTAACTTGGCGGCCGCGTTAATTAAAAAGAGTAACACCGGAGTGTGATTTAAGAGATCACAATATTCGTCGGCTTTAACGAGGATTCATCTCCGTCATTTTCGTAAATCATGGATTCGAGCAGGGATTCGGTTCTGGAGTTCGGTGGATTTTTGCGATGCCCCAAGGTAAGCAAAAAGATTGTTATTGGATCATCGTTACCGTCGTATCACTTTTCACCCATCGTTCATCGCTCGCCCCCTTCGAGGCCATCATCGCCACGTCGTAAATTGCACGTAACCTTAACCCCCAACTTTCTTCGTGATTGCACCGACGGAGGGAGAATTTAATATCTTCCATGAATTTGTCTCAAAATGTATGTATCAACAATGTCAATGTGTATCGAGACCCGTATGCGAGAGAAAAACATGAATTATCCCTTCAAACCATAAATATTTTATAGTCATAAAATTTCTAATATATATTAAAAAAAATAATTTTTGCGTTTTTCTGCAATACTTAGAGGCCTAATATATATTTAGATATTGCATTTTTTAAAAACTCGAAAACAGCGATTTATTATTTTGTATATAAAATTTATTTATAATAAAAACTAGACTCTGAAATAAATTAATTTCTATAAATATGTAACAAATGCAATAGAACGAGAATTAAAGCAGATATCTACAACAAAGAAATGTTTTCCAATTTATATAAAAATTATGCTGAAAAATGGGACACATTTCTTCTTTAAATCGAGACAAAAAATATAATACAAGTTAAGTTCTATAAATAAAAGAAACTTTGCTTACATCATCATGGAAAAAATAGCCACCATGGCTAAATTTTAATTGTCCCTGACGTTACACCTAAAATTTAATTATCGCCCAAATTTTAGCTATAATAGCTAATATTTTTTAGTTATATAGAATTCTCTAAATTATAAAAAATATTAAACCATAACCAAAATGTAGGTATGTGATAACTAAATTTCAGGTTGTATAAGGATATAGCTAAAATTGAGCTATAGAGTGGCTAATTTTTTTTCATGTCTGCGAAAATTGCAATAACCATCGATAAATAATTATTCTTTTCTATAATTATCTGATTCCACTCCGATCTGCCGATCGGTATACAACTGCATTAATTCATTTCGGAAGAGGTTCGATTCGATTCGCGCGCGCACGAGACATTAATCGAGAGAGGAATTTTCGAGAGGACCTCGTCCGATTGCTCCCCGGACATGGCATAAAACGCGCAAACGTCGCCATTAGTTACTGGCACGGTCGCGGAACGCCATCCGGTCTGAGCCTTATTAAGCCCATTACGTCTTAATTTATTTCCTCATTTAAAAAAAAGCGCGGGCACGGCCGCGCCGAGCCCCCGGGGAAGTAATGATATAATTCTACCGAGGCGTCTCGCGTCATTTGCATTCGCGGTCGTATCGGTGGGTGCATATATGCATCTTTTACCGTGGGTGCTATATACGTATATACGCGATAAAGTTTACATATACGACCGTAGAGATTCTTAGCTCTCCCTTTCTCTTACCCTCTCGGCAAATAACGAACGCCCACGGTCGTTCCACGTGAATTCCCTTTGATTCGGGAAGAAATGGCGGCTTCGCCTTTATATAAATTCGACTTTCTTTGCAGCTTCGCTGCTTTAGCGTGCATTAAAATTTACCTTTGCGCGCGGGGCAGATGCAACTCTTAGGCTCTCTCGCACTCGGCGTGTTTGTCATCGTAATATTAGTTGGCGCTGCATTATTTCACCAGCAAAATTTATGCGAAGGTTTCGAGCCAAATTGGATTTTCAGAGGCATGAATAATTAATAAGATTTCATAATTTTATGTAAATTCGCAATAAAACATATACACACACACAATAAAGATAAATCGAACGATAAATTGTAGACGCGAGATGTCAAATTGCTACTCGTATATATACATAGCATATTTATTTAATTTTATGCATATATATATATATAATATGACAATTATATAGTATTCCTGAAATGTCTGTATCTGTATGTATATTTCTAAAATAAATTACGCACCTCTGAAATAAATGATGTAGAAAGGGCAGAGAGAAGAGCTAACAGTAACAGGGATTAATATCGAAGAAATTGAATAAGGATAACCTCAGGCTCTCTTGGAAATAACAGAATAGAGTCCACGCGGAATGCAAACACACCGTTTTACGCAATCGCGCAAGGAAAACATCCCCGCCTGCGGTGTCGTTCACACCTGCGGTTTACGCCCTCGGTGGGAAAGAGAGATTGCGCCTTCCGCCGCGAGGTTGTTCCTACCACCGCGTCCTTGTTTGCAATTCGCCGCGTAGCGTTGCCGTTATTAGCCGTAAACCCGCAATCGCGATGGTAATTTGCGCGTTTGCCCGTCAGTGCCGCCGAGTAGAATTGCGGTGTCGCCTTACCTTACGTGATAATGCGCGACGTACCGTAAAAACGTTTCTCACCGACGTCTTTCCATCACACGCGCACATCCGTACCGAGCGCATAAGAATCGCGATAATAACGTGAGAGAATCGGACATACGTATGTCAGCGAGTTGTCATCGCGAAGCGGATCCAAACGACGTAAGTACCGCAACAAAATGTTGCGTTCGCCTGAAATTTCCGTAATTATTCGCGAGTGTGAGTTTTTTCGCCGCCTCCTTGTGATGCGAATTCTTTTTTTCCTTCAGAAAATAAATCCTTTACAAAAAGGCATGTTAATTGAGTGAATGTAATTTTTGTTGAAACTAGAACAACGAAAGCGCGCGCTACGCACGCGCCATTTCTCTATTTTTTATTAACTTTTAATACTTTAGAATTTGCCAAAAATATATTTCTCCTAATACTAGTATTATTTTTCCTAATATTAGTTTTATTTTTCATAATATTACTTTTGTTTTCCCTAATATTAGTTTTATTTTTCCTAATATTAGTAGGTATTATTCTTCCTAAGATTATTTTTATTTTTCATAATATTAGTATTGTTCTTCCTAAGATTACTTTTATTTTTTCTAATATTAGTATTATTTTTTTCCTAATATTATTTTATTTAGTTTTATTTTTCCTTATATTAGTATTATTTTTTCTTAGGTTAGTATTTTTTTTCCAAATATTAGTTTTTAATATTAGTTAATTGAAAAAAGAGAAGTCACTGTAGTAATACCCTCCCAGAAAATAAAAAAAACTTTTAGTGCTTTGCATTTAAGCATTTAATAATAATTACAGATTTTTTTACTTATAATATATATTCAGCTTAATTATATTTATTCGAAAGTGTTAATATTATACAATATTGTATTCTAATCAGATATTTCACAATAGTTTAGTTTGGAATAGTTTACGATTGCAAGACAATCACGATTTCAGAAAATTGAAATAAGATCAAATTCAAAATTTCTTTAATTTGCCTTTTTTCAATTTCTCTTGATAATCTACATCAATAAATTATTTTAAGCTCAATAAAAGATATGAAAGATATATAATTATAGAGAGAGACACAGAACATTTTAATAGCCACATTAAGTACACCGGTAGGATAAATATTGTTAAGTACACGAATCAAATTTAAAACGCTTATTTCGCTCTTTAAATAAATAACTGTATATAAATGTATCGTATAAATTTCACAGAGATGTGAAAAAAGACAAATTAATCAAATTTTAGACATAGGCGAAACTTAATTAAAAGTGATACGTTAATTTGATTGTTCGGAAAATAATGAACAAAATTAATTTGTTGTTAGTTGCTAAAATTATTCTAACTTTTTATCATTTTTCATAAGATAAGCGTTAAATTTATAAATTAATATTATTTATTGATTCATAATCTTTTAAACATTATTGTCAAAATTTATTATTTTATTTTTAATCAAAAATTTCTTTATTTCAAATTAATATTAATTTTATTTTTTCTACATTCAGGTAAAATTACGTTTTTCACTTTATTAATATATTCTTAAATTCATTATGTTAATGTCAAAAAAATATTTTTTTTTTTTAAATTAGAAATATGTATATATATAAAAGCAATGTCATTTTTTATTATAATTCCTAAAAAGTCAATCATTATTTTCCGAACAATGTAACATAACCAAAAAATAAACTCACATTGCGTTGAGTTGATTATATAAACCTCTCTGCTTTAATATATCCGCTTTAATGTTCCACTGCTGCTCTGCTATAATCCCATATGATTTGGCACTGATCACTGCACTGTTTTTTCTAGTATTTTATATTTTCAATAATTATTTATCGCACTTCACTACACACAGATGCACTTTGAAATGAACGGACGATACGATAAAAATAAGATCACTCGCGAATGCATTTGGCACTTTTGATCCCGCTCGATCACGTTCGATATAGCATTCACGAATAAAAAAAACACGAACAAAATATCTGTTGAAAAAATATACTTTTCCGATTCCGGGAAAACGAGCGTCCGAATATTAATCACACTAAACGCATCGAAATAACCTTGAATTAATTCGTGTCATCCATAGAAGTCTATGGTGACATCTCCCGGCGCGCCGCGTGTTTACGTGACTCGCGAAGTGAGCGGAAGGTCATGGCGGAGCAACACGTGCGCGCTACCAACTGCGCACATTCACATTACGCAGATAGTCTCGGTACCACAGTATCTCAAGCAACGGTCGCCATTCTTCCACAATTTGAATTTTGTCGATTTCGATGAATTCCGTCGACGACGGGATACCGTTCGAGACGACGAATTGCCCCCCTGCCCGTCAATTCGCGATCCTCCGTGACTCCTGGGTCCCCGTCGACGCCCAGATGTTCTTCGAAAAGATTATTCGGTCCATCGCGTCAAAACACGACACTCCCGGACTTGCACTCCCGTTTATTCGCGTTACTCGCAACACAAAATCCAGACGAAAATCGCGGGAGATAGCTAACGCACGAATAAAACCGACGCATCACTGCTTTTTTAAGGAATTATCGGACGGTGATGGCGACTTCCCCGCGACACACTGAGGAGTCGTCGATATTTCAAAATTGAGCACGACAATCGCGACGTATACGGAGACCGACAACTCGACGACCGACGACCTGCACTCTGCACGTCTAGAACGAGACTGACTCGCACGCTACGCGTCGCGGGAGATTGATTCCAATAGCCAATCACGAGGCTCCGTACGTAGGAGCCTCGTGATTGGTGCGCCGTAGGGTGCGCCAATCTGTATATAAGAGCTGCGTTGAACGACAGACCGGACAGATGCTTCTTGATGTTCTGATGCGGCGGTCGGCGGACGACGCTACTTGATTAAATTGCATTATGAAGATTTTTTAAAATAAATAAATAATATACACATTTATACATAAAGCTATTGTATTATTTCAAAATGTATTTGAATTTTTTATTCCATTAATTATTTGTATATAATTATATGATTATATACGAATAAATAATGAAATAAGAATAGATAATATACATATAGCTATTATATTATTTCAAAACGTATTTGAGTTTCATATTAATTATTTATTCGTATATAATCATATAATTATATACGAATAAATAACGAAATAAGAAACTCAAAAATTCATGTGTGTATATTTTGAAATAATAAAGTAGCTGTATGTATAATTAAATGTATATTAGCTATATAATTTTAAGAATCTTTATATAATCATAATTATATACGAATAAATAATGAAATAAGAAACTCAAATACATTTTGGAATAATATAATAGCCATATGTATAATTAAATGTATATTAGCTATATAATTTTAAGAATCTTTATATAATCATAATTATATACGAATAAATAATGAAATAAGAAACTCAAATACATTTTGGAATAATATAATAGTCATATGTATAATTAAATGTATATTACCTATATATTTTTAAAAATCTATATAATCATATGATTATATACGAATAAATAATAAAATAAGAAACTCAAATACGTTTTGAAATAATATAATAGCTATATGTATATAATGAAATGTATATTATCTATTCTTATTTATTATTTATCTATATTATCTATTTTTATTTCATTATCTATTCTTATTCCATTAGTTATTCGTACATAATCATATAATTATATATACGAATAAGTAATGAAATAAAAAACTCAAATACATTTTGAAATAATGTAATAGCTATATATATAAATGTATATTATCTATTTATTTTAAAAAATCTTCATAATGCAGTTTAATCAAGTAGCGTCGTCCGCCGACCGCCGCATCAGAACATCAAGAAGCATCTGTCCGGTCTGTCGTTCAACGCAGCTCTTATATACAGATTGGCGCACCCTACGGCGCACCAATCACGAGGCTCCTACGTACGGAGCCTCGTGATTGGCTATTGGAATCAGTCTCCCGCGACGCGTAGCGTGCGAGTCAGTCTCGTTCTAGACGTGCAGAGTGCAGGTCGTCGGTCGTCGAGTTTTCGGTCTCCGTATATGACCTTCCGCTCACTTCGCGATGCACGTAAAGACGCGGCGCGCCGGGAGATGTCACCATAGACTTCTATAGACACGAATTAATTCAAGGTTATTTCGATGCGTTTAGTGTGATTAATATTCGGACGCTCGCTTTCCCGGAATCGGAAAAGTATATTTTTTCAACAGATATTTTGTTCGTGTTTTTATTCGTGAATGCTATATCGAACGTGATCGAGCGGGATCAAAAGTGTCAAATGCATTCGCGAGTGATCTTATTTTTATCGTATCGTCCGTTCATTTCAAAGTGCATCTGTGTGTAGTGAAGTGCGATAAATAATTATTGAAAATATAAAATACTAGAAAAACAGTGCAGTGATCAGTGCCAAATCATATGGGATTATAGTAGAGCAGCAGTGGAACATTAAAGCGGATATATTAAAGCAGAGAGGTTTATATAATCAACTCAACGCAATGTGAGTTTATTTTTTGGTTATGTTACATTGTTCGGAAAATAATGATTGACTTTTTAGGAATATAATAAAAAATGACATTGCTTTTATATATATACATATTTCTAATTTAAAAATATAAAAAAATTTGACATTAACAATAAAATTATAAAATTATATATATTACAATAATATTAATGCTAGAATTAAAATTATTGTGTTAATATTGAATTTAAGAATATATTAATAAAGTAAAAAAAACGTAATTTTAACTAAATGTAGAAAAGATAAAATTAATATTAATTTGAAATAAGAAAATTTAGGATTAACGCATTACATAATATTAATTTACAAATTTAACGCTTACCTTATGAAAAATGATAAAAAGTTAGAATAATTTTAGCAACTAACAACAAATTAATTTTGTTCATTATTTTCCGAACAATCAAATTAACGTATCACTTTTAATTAAGTTTCGCCTATGTCTAAAATTTGATTAATTTGTCTTTTTTCACATCTCTGTGAAATTTATACGATACATTTATATACAGTTATTTATTTAAAGAGCGAAATAAGCGTTTTAAATTTGATTCATGTACTTAACAAAATTATATATCTTTCATATCTTTTATTGAGCTTAAAATAATTTATTGATGTAGATTATCAAGAGAAATTGAAAAAAGGCAAATTAAAGAAATTTTGAATTTGATCTTATTTCAATTTTCTGAAATCGTGATTGTCTTGCAATCGTAAACTATTCCAAACTAAACCATTGTGAAATATCTGATTGGAATACAATATTATATAATATTAACACTTTCGAATAAATATAATTAAGCTGAATATATATTATATAAAAAAATTGTTGTAATTATTTAAATGCTTAAATGCAAAGCACTAACCATTTTTTTTTTAATTTTCCGGGAGGGAATTACTGCAGTGACTTCACTTTTTTCAATTAACTAATATTAATAACTACTAGTAGGAAAATTAAAATTAATCTAAGGAAAAATAATACTAATATTAGAAAAAATAAAACTAATATTAGAAAAAATAAAACTAATATTAGGAAAAACAAATTTATTGTTAATTAATTAAATTGAAAATGAATTACATGTATTTTTTGCACTCTAAAGCGTGCAATTTCAAATGATAATAGTAATTTTTATGTCATATTCGTAGTCCTACGTTAAGTAAAACAACTTGATAATTTCTGTGTAACAAGTCAAATTATAAAAGAAATTTGACCAAAAGGATAACTGATTTATTAATGATTTCAATTGAAAATAGAAATTAAACGTATTTCTCTGTAATCTAAAACGTGCAATGTGAAATGACAATAGTAATTTTTACTCGATAATTCTGGGGTAATATGTCTCTTCAATAAATGACAAACTGTCGTTTTTACACAATTATCTATTAGAATTTATCCTGAAAATCATGGTAATTGTGAGACAATATGGTTCTGGCAAAATTTTATGAGTTTCTCTGGTTAATATCTGGTTAATATTTACCACAATAAAAAATATTCATATCTACTACAATAAGTTATAAAATATGTTAGATTAATTTTACTATGTACATAATAAAATATATTAATATTTTTTATTGTGGTAAATATTAAATCAGAGAAACTTATAAAATTCTTCCAATACTATATTGTCTCACGATTACCATGATTTTCAGGGTAAAGTCCAAGAGAAAATTCCGTGTATAATTTTATTGATTTTACGAAATTGTAATGATATTTAAGATCGGTAGCAAAGACTTCAAATATCATTTATATATCATCGCTAGCAGATTTAGCGACGATTGTTGTCGATATCGTATATAACATGATGTATCGTTTCAAACCGGTCTTGAACGTAAATGATTTCAAACTTTTTGAACGATTCCAAGTCATTCATCACAACGACGGCGAATGATTCGCGGCGCTCTCGAATCGGGAAGCCAGTCTAATTTGAACATTGTCCGCCAGTGGCTTCTTGAAATTAAGCGTCATTGTTTAAGAGTGAATTCATCTTGATTGTCGATGACTAATGTCTCGCGGCAGCCACGTTGAGTGCTTCGAGGATGGATCGAGGGTGTCCAGAAGTCGGGGTCTGAAATGGCGGTCGGGTAGAGAAAGAAAGAGGGTGGAGGGAGGGCTGAAGAAGGGACGAAGGGCACCAAAGACGGCGGAGACGAAGAAGAAGTGCCCGCCGCCACGTGAGAGAACTCTTTAACGAGCATCATCAATAACGCGTACCGACGTTGAGAAGAAAATAAATAAAAAAAAAAAAAAGAAAAAAAAAAGAGGAGCTCGGAAAGTCACGGACAGCGCGTCGCTCGCTATAGATACCGGTAAATGGTGTTAATTAGTAAATTTGATTTAAACCCAAATGGCGCGACCGGATAGGCGGACAAGTGTTGCGCGATGATGTACGATCTCTGCGAAATGTTCAGTCCGGGCTTCTTTGTGATCATCCTCTTTGACAGGGATTGAAAAGTTCGTGAAGGATAACATTATGCCATTATCTGTTCGAAATTCTTCGCGCGCCCTCGTCCCTTCTCACTATAAATCTCTCCTTTTGTCGACAGAAATATTTTAACTGCTTAAATCGAATTAGCTTGATTTTAAGCAAAATGTACAATTTCTTAATTATTGTTTTATTATATTATTATTTATTATATATATGTTATTCGTTTAATATTTCTCTCTTTTTGCGTGGAAGAAACATTTCTGCAACAGCCCAGACAGCACCATGTCCAAAATTGGTGCATAAGATATCTCTAACATGTTTTTAAGATGTCTTTGGAATATCATATCATAAGATTTCTTGAAGATATCTTAAAGATATCTTATTGATGTCTTATGCATCAATTTTGGACATGGTGCTTCCTGGGAGCGGTTCTTTGATACAAAAACTCTCTTGTATGCATCTTTTTATTCTGATTTCGGCAGATAAATACTCATTATCACACTTTGGAATTGCATATACAGAAGATTAATAAATACATTGAGTTAAATTGATTTCTCGAGTACCAGAACGATCAAATACGTGCGCAAAGTTCAAAGTTTCACGGGCTATGTATATTCTCCGCATTAATACACCTGCAGAAAATTGAACTGCCGGTTTTATTCCACCGTGATCTTTCGTGGGACGAGTTTGAATTTCGGGTAATGACCCGTTTGCTACCGTAGGAGAAGGCGGAGGAATACGGATGAAGGAAAGGAGAAAGAGGCGAAGGCAGGAGGAAGAAAGGGTTGAAGGGTAGAATGAAGGGAGATAGGAGAGAAAGAGAGAAGCTCGGGAGGAGATCGGCTTGGCACTCTGACGGGGGCAGAGAGGCGAGGGCCCATTAATCGGAGGGCATTATCTCAATCACGTAAAACGGCAAAATTGCATTTACCTTTTTAAATGAATATTTGGCGGGAGACGAGCCGCGCTTACCGGCGCGCTGCAGCCGCCCGCTAAGTTAATTTACCGAAGAATGCCGGGTAACGCCCTGTTCAACCTACCGGCAGCTGGACAAGTATTGTCCCGCCCTTGTGCAACCACAAGCACGAGATATGTGCGTTGGCGTGTGGGGGAAAAAGAATTTTGCGCGTATTGTGCTTGGCGGCAAGTAAGTTCGAGACTCGCGCGTCGTCTCTTGAAAATTCGCGTATAATTCTCAGGGTGATATACCTATGACGATCATTTCGATTCGAGAGTGTCGATGATCCGAAAACACAAGTTTCGATTTAATTTATGAAAAAGGAGAACGCGACACTATTTTTCTTAAATAAATATTTATAGACTGCGCGCTAACACATTTATATTCAAAATTATTCTCTCTACAGAATCTCTCGAAAATGTTATAATACAAATCTCATTAAAGCTGACGATTTAAACTGAACTATTTATATAAGAATAAAAATTATTATTACATTAAAATTTTAACGGATATATGTTTTCGCGATTCCGTAAATCATGCGAAACGAGAGACGCTATTGTTATTCGTGTATTCTCGATTAAACATCCATAAACACAACGCGTCGTCTCTTGAAAATTCGCGTATAATTCTCAGGGTGATACCTATGACGATCATTTCGATTCGAGAGTGTCGATGATCCGAAAACACAAGTTTCGATTTAATTTATGAAAAAGGAGAACGCGACACTATCTTTCTTAAATAAATATTTATAGACTGCGCTAACACATTTATATTCAAAATTATTCTCTCTACAGAATCTCTCGAAAATGTTATAATACAAATCTCATTAAAGCTGACGATTTAAACTGAACTATTCATATAAGAATAAAAATTATTATTACATTAAAATTTTAACGGATATATGTTTTCTCGATTCCGTAAATCATGCGAAACGAGAGACGCTATTGTTATTCGTGTATTCTCGATTAAACATCCATAAACAACACGTCGTCTCTTAAAAATTCGCGTATAATTTTCAGGGTGATACCTGACGATCATTTCGATTTGAGAGTGTCGATGACTCGAAAACACAAGTTTCGATTTAATTTATGAAAAAGGAGAACGCGACACTATCTTTCTTAAATAAATATTTATAGACTGCGCGCTAACACATTTATATCCAAAATTATTCTCTCTACAGAATCTCTCGAAAATGTTATAATACAAATCTCATTAAAGCTGACGATTTAAACTGAACTATTCATATAAGAAGAAAAATTATTATTACATTAAAATTTTAACGGATACATGTTTTCGCGATTCCGTAAATCATGCGAAACGAGAGACGCTATCGTTAATCGTGTATTCTCGATTAAACATCCATAAACACAACGCGTCGTCTCTTGAAAAATTCGCGTATAATTTTCAGGGTGATATACCTATGACGATCATTTCGATTCGAGAGTGTCGATGATCCGAAAACACAAGTTTCGATTTAATTTATGAAAAAGGAGAACGCGACACTATTTTTCTTAAATAAATATTTATAGACTGCGCGCTAACACATTTATATCCAAAATTATTCTCTCTACAGAATCTCTCGAAAATGTTATAATACAAATCTCATTAAAGCTGACGATTTAAACTGAACTATTCATATAAGAAGAAAAATTATTATTACATTAAAATTTTAACGGATATATGTTTTCGCGATTCCGTAAATCATGCGAAACGAGAAACGCTATCGTTATTCGTGTATTCTCGATTAAACATCCATAAACACAACGCGTCGTCTCTTAAAAATTCGCGTATAATTTTCAGGGTGATACCTATGACGATCATTTCGATTCGAGAGTGTCGATGATCCGAAAACACAAGTTTCGATTTAATTTATGAAAAAGAAGAACGCGACATTATCTTTCTTAAATAAATATTTATAGACTGCGCGCTAACACATTTATATTCAAAATTATTCTCTCTACAGAATCTCTCGAAAATGTTATAATACAAATCTCATTAAAGCTGACGATTTAAACTGAACTATTCATATAAGAATAAAAATTATTATTACATTAAAATTTTAACGGATACCTATATGTTCTCTCGATTCCGTAAATCATGCGAAACGAGAGACGCTATCGTTAATCGTGTATTCTCGATTAAACATCCATAAACACAACGGGTCGGTTCCAGATACGCAGGTTCGTTTAATTTGCCCGGACGAGATATTGCAACATACTCCGTACACCGAGTAATTGACACTTTCTCGTGGTTACCAATCTCTCGAAGCGATTGAGATCGACATATAACCGGCCTGTTCGCCAGATATGACGGGCCCTGCAAGCATAAACCGGACCACGTTGGCGGATCGCCGCCGCTAACAGATTCCCGAAGCCGGCTCGTGATTCCTCCGCCTTCTTTTTTTCTTTTTTTATTGTGCCCATCCGCGCTTCTATCTTTGTATCTGATAATTGGAGCGGTAATTACGCGGTGATTAACAGAGATGGCTCCCGCGCATCGTACCTCCTTCTACGAGAGTCTCTGTCTTCTTTCTCCTCCCTTTTTCTCTCCCCAGTTGTTCATTACATTCACTATTGCGTCCTCCTGCGGAGAGATCCCTCCTTCTCACCCCCCGGATCTCTGGTTAAAGAAGATCAAAGATAACCCCGTGCGCGAGCACGTTGACTTATCTCTTTCTTCCTTTTCACCCCTTCTCATCCCTCTGCTTTCTTTATCTTCAGATCCGATTCTTCTTGCGCTCATCTCTCTTTCTCTTCGCTTTATTATTTATAGCATGTATACATGCGCATTTTTTATGTAATGATGATTGAATTTAGGCCGAATATAATGTGAATATTTTTAAGCATTTGTGAAATGGACCATCCTTTCAATAATATTGTATATGTAAATGCAGAGAGAAAAATATCGTAGAATATTTAAAGAAAAAGTATCTTATAATTTTATTATTTCTTTCTCATCCCTCTGCTTTCTTTATCTTCAGATCCGATTCTTCTTACGCTCATCTCTCTTTCTCTTCGCTTTCTCTTTGTTTGATTATTTATAACATGTATACATGCGCATTTTTTATGTAATGATGATTGAATTTAGGCCGAATATAACGTGAATATTTTTAAGCATTTGTGAAATGGACCATCCTTTCAATAATATTGTATATGTAAATGCAGAGAGAAAAATATCGTAGAATATTTAAAGAAAAAGTATCTTATAATTTTATTATTTCTTTCTCATCCCTCTGCTTTCTTTATCTTCAGATCCGATTTTTCTTGCGCTCATCTCTCTTTCTCTTTGTTTGATTATTTATAGCATGTATACATGCGCATTTTTTATATAATGATGATTGAATTTAGGCCGAATATAACGTAAATATTTTTAAGCATTTGTGAAATGGACCATCCTTTCATAAATATTATATATGTAAATGCAGAGAGAAAAATATCTTAGATATTAAGAGAGAAAATATCTTAGAATATTTAAAGAAAAATTATCTTATAATTTTATTATTTCTTTCTCATCGCGCCATTACATTGTTATCCCGTTCTTCAAGGCAACTTCTTCACTCGTCTAACTCTTTTTGGTAGAAACATTTGAATGAAGAAAGGAGGACATGTTTGATGACCAATCGTCCCTCCTCTCGCTGGCGCGTTCACGAAACAGGGGTGATAGGTGGCCCCACAAAGTATTTAAGCTAGCTGGCCAGCCAGGTAAAAACGGAATTGCTTAACCAAACGGGCGTGGTTGTAACTTGACCAGTCGAGTAACCCCTAAACGTCCAGTTAATTAGAGCTCGACCCCCTCGCATCTTCCTTTATCGTTCTCTTCCCTCCTTCTCTCGCTCTTTATCGCTCCCTCCCACGATCACGGGTTCTCCTAATAACGCGGGCCAGCCGTAATGAGGAGTAAACTAATTATTGGATGCTAGTTGGGCAGGACGATATTTCACATTCTCGCTGACAGCAGGGTAGGAGCAACAAGGATGCGGCGCGCGCGTTCTCGTGTGGAAAGAGAGAAGGAAAGAGAACGAAAGAGATAGAAACTCGAGAGTGAGCGCCGTGCGCTCGTAAACAGGTTAAAATGATGCCTAGGCGTTTTAGCAATTTCGAGAGCGAGAGAGGATTCAGCGGATTCTTGTATCGCGCGGACATGAATGTTAAGCGTTTCGCGCGATGCAACTGAATGAACGTGAACCTGGTATATTCAATATTTAAGCGTATTTCCCGCATCTGTATGAAAATTTCCTTTAGAGCATTAATTTATTATGAATAAAAATTTAGGCTTCGCAAAATTATAGAATATAGGTATCACTATCGTTGATAAATTTAATTAATTTTGCATCCTCCAGAAAAATGACATTATTGGTTAAAAGATAACGTGCGCGAATAATTATGTGAATGAAAATACATATACATATATTTATATGAAAGTAGTTATTCAATCGTTATTGTCAGAAAATAATTTTTTTATGATATGCCGCGAACTAAATACTGAAATATATATTTTCTATATGACATATTTCATATTTTTCACTGACTAATTCATAAATCTTCTTGTAAAACTATGATGAGTGATACACGAACAAAACTATATATAGCTTCCATGATTATTCTAATGATCCATAAATATGTTATAATATAAATGATCCGTAAATTATAAATGGATATACACACATAAAATGTTTTACAAATGTCGCTTAATTGGATTCTTTGATTAATGTCATACAATTTTTTATTCCGCAAAATTTTGTTTAAACGTCATTTTTTAAAATATTTTATTATTATTAAAAAACAATTATACATTATTTAATATTAAAATAAAATAATATAATCTTAAAAACGCAATATTCAAAATTTTTTAATTTTTTAATGGTTTAAGCTCGATAGCTATCGATCAAAATGCATAAGTAAATAAAATTATTTTTTGACTTCATATTTTTTATAATGATATTTCTGAGACATAACTTACCATTGGAAAACTTATAGCTTCTTTGATTTATAGTTGTGAAGCTTTTACTGTCTAATCCTCTCGAGGGAGGATCATCCTCCATAAAAGTCATCGGCAATGACATCGCCCTTATAATCCGTTCTGACGAAAGCGCGCAATTCAATAAATTAATTTTTATTACCGCTCGCACTCTTTCCGAGTTGTCGCGTTCTTTCCTTACGCGTAATCACAATATATCCTGTTCCTCGGATAACCGAAGAGACGTCCGTATAATAACGTCACCGATGCATGGCCGATACGGCTGCTTCGACGAGATCGAAGTAAAAATACCGTCGTACGGTTCGAGTCTGGACCCCGAGATGAAATATCGCGCGGAACGGACCCAATAGGTCGGTCTAATAGGAATAAACAATGTTATGAATTTAAACGGCCCAGCTTGGCGCCACTATAACCCTATATTATCAAATTACGGGGGCCTTGTGTATCAGGCCCCGCGAGGTGTACGCCTCGCGCGACCAGGATGTGCCATAAAGTCGGATGTTAACGGTAGGAACCCACGTCCCGCCATCCTGTCGTTTTTTTAGAACCTATTCGCGATGCGCCACGGGGGGCCCTTTGCTTCGTTTCAGCCTGGAGCACAAAAACGACGATAAAGAGCGCTACGGAATGACGTTTTCTGTAAGTACGTATTGAACGTGCGACGACGGGAATTTCGACGAAATAATCGCCGTGAATTATTCGCGATTGTCACGACAAATTTGCTCGATGCTGTGGCATAATATTCTGTATACGTATTACAACATAAATACGTCACGTTGCAATATCAGAAATTACAATACTTCAATAGCTGAATGGTCATATAATCTTTAAATGTCATTTAAAAGGAATTTAACTATAAATTATTCTAAAATTATTAGATATATATATATATATATATATATATATACATATATATATACATATTTATATGCAAATACCGCACAATCCTTATCATATAAAAATAATGTAGCAAATATATTTGTGCTATTACTTTGTTACAAATTCGATTTTCCATAGCAATTAATAAATAATGAAAAATAAATTAAAATTATAAATAACTCATCTATAATCATCTATTTAATATTTGTCGGAATATTTTCCGATGTCTCCTTCTTATGTGTTTGTCCTTTACTATTCGTCTTCATTACACTCATTCACGATTAACTATGTTCGCGCGCGCAATTATTGATTGATTTACACTTACACATTGATTGATGATAATAATTGCATATTTGATTATTTACATTGGGGTGGGAAAACAATAGATCAATTATGATCGTACGAAATTATGATTCGCTTTCAAAAGCCGCGATCAAATTCATATGTCACTCGATTCATGCACGCTTATGTTTGCATTCGACCCTCCCAATTGAATCACACATATCTCACGATAATTAACTCGGACGGGATAATTATTCGGAATTTCGATCCAGTGAACGACAACGATGATGTCTCATATCGCCGGACGTGGAATATTAAGAGGCACTCAAAGGGTTTCGCTTTATGAATATCGAATAAGAGCGCGCGAGGGACTATCGCGGGAAAAGTTTTAGGTTTCGTAATAAATTGAGAACGGAGAAAGAAAGACGAGAGATCTTTCGAGAAGAGAGGAGAAAAAAAGAACGCGATCTGTTCGGTAAAACAGTCGACTGGCTGCCGATCGTTAACGAATAAAGAATGGTAATATTATGCTCGGTGGATGCGAGAATCGGGGTTTCATGCACCCCAAATCAGCTGATCGAGGGCGGGGACGATACAAATCAGAATGAGACAGTCGAATCGCCGTAGATGAATTAATTATTGACCACCGGATCTCATTTATCCGTCGAAAGTTCGTGGTTTCTCTCTGAGATTTTATATGTATAACTTTTACTTAAATGACATACGCGCGTTTGATTCACGCACATATGCATGTTATATAAGACGAGGCATTCAAACTCGACAAATTATTACGTCCAAACGTATATTTTGAAAGAAAATAATTTAAACTGCAGAAAGGCGTATTTAAACTATTATAATTTTGTTAGATTAAAAAATCCATTATTTTTAATTTTAATATAATTTATCCTATTTATATTTGAAAGTGAGAAAATGCTTATTCCTTTTGCAGTATTTGTAACAGATATTTATTGCTACTAAATTTTTAAAACTTTTATATTTAAATAACAAAATATTTCGAATTTTGAAATATTATATACTTATATAAAGTCCATATTTCGATCTTGTTCCCTCGGTAATTTCTTATAAGACAAGATTCCCAAAAGTCGGTTCGTGTCAAGTCGAGTCGGTTGGACGGTCGATTCCTTTGGACACGCCCCGAGAAAGAGATCGCGTAGTGGGGCCCGATGGGAATTTTAATTTAATTAAGACAGACCCGTTATTAAGAGGCACGTCCGGCTAGTTGATTAGAATTCCTTCGAACCCGTCCGGGATCATAAGTCACTCGCGGATTAGTAACAGAGACAGCGCGCAAAGAAGTACAAGTAATTTATGTAAATGTGAGATTAAAGTGGAATCTTCTTTAATGCTGTTCTACATAATCATTACACGTGATATTACTGCAAAAACTCTATTCTCTTAATATAAAAATTATGTTTAATAATATGAAATAAATTGAACGTTCAGATGATGAATATCATTAAATTAATCATTCACGATTTTCTCACAAATAAGATCTATTTATCTATATCTTTATATTTTTTTACAAGAGAGAAGTCTTCGCGACTGTAGAAGATGAGAGACATAAAAATCAACAATTTCCGGTCATAATTAATGATTTAACTGTTGACGTCTCGACACCGCACAATCTTTTTTTCTAAATCATTATCGTCGTTATAACTTTAATTTAATAACCATAGGGACCTTTCTCATATTCGTTGAGTCGTCACCGACAACCGGAAATTCTCAAACGATTTTTTCTATAAGACCTCGAGTAATTACGATATCACGTCTCAAGAACGTCAGGTCACCGCAAACCGACTGGTAAATTACTAGTCTCCATTGCGGTATAGAAACGTCACGCAAACTTTCCTCAAGTTTAATTTATTACCTAATTATCTTTCTACTCGACCATAACAGTATTATAATATTTCCCCGCGCAAAATAGCAAGTTATACTACATTAATTTATGAGAGTGAAGTAAAAGAATGTATGTATTTACTCGATAGATATTGTAGAATCTTGCGTAATTTTCGTATAGTAATATTAATATTTTAAAGCAACAATATTAATATTCTTCAAACTAGCATGTATCATAACAGTATTGAATTGAATTAATATTACAATATTTTGTAAAAACAAATTGATGTTTAGCTCACTTTGTGAGACCACTATTATTTTTGCATATACGGGGTTCATCGATTTATTTATCTTACCGGACTACGACACTTCCCGCGAAACGCAGAAATAAACAGAGAAAACAGGCAGATAAAAAATCAGTCGCGCGCTAGTACTGTGGTAGGGAGAACAGAGATTTCGAATAATTTTATCCAATTATACTTTAATGGCCAGTTCCTCCATTGACCGGTCCGACAAAATTCCGATGTCCCGTGGCAAAATAGTAGAAGGCGGGAACGCAATTAGCATAACAACGGGCAAGATAGTCAAATAATTCTCACCCCGTCCGAAATGCACGCTTCGACGGACAATAATGCAGTCTCGCTCTCTTCCTCGGACTCTTGTTTTATTTATGTGTTTGGTAAAACGACACGGCGTGTGGGTGTCGAAACCCGGTGAGCACCACAGGAGCTCGCAGCGGCAACCAGCTGTATAGCTGTGAGCAGCGTGAAAAATCCGGCGCGCGCAAACACTGAACGTTTAACACTATTTTTAATTGATAATGTGACAGAATATTTACAATAATCGTATATGCTATAATGAAAAAAGTTTAATGAAGATTGATAGCCCCTTCAAACACAGAAATTGTTATCGTATGAAATCTGTGATTAAAATGAAAACTACGCGGAAAAAAAAATTAGTCACTACAGCTAAATTTTAACTGTCTCTATATTACATATGAAATTGAGTTATCATACCTAAATTTTAGTTATGATAGCTGCATTCTCCGTTAAACTATATATAGTTAAAAATATTAATTACCATAACTAAAATTTGAGCATGATAAAATAGGTTTACTAAAACCATAGTTTTTTTTAATTATTAAATCGCAGAATTCTTCACGGAAAAAAATTAATTACTGTACCTAAACTTTAGCTGTCTCTATATTATCCATAAAATTTAGACATGATAACTAAATTTGAGGTTGTAATATATGGACAGCTAAATGAGTTATTATTATATATTATATATGATATATTATTATTATTATTATTATTATTAGTATAGTTAATTTATGCAAAGGAAAAATTATCAATTAATTATATCAATGAAAAGTATAGCTGATAAAAGAAGCCGGTGTATAATGACGAGATAAAATTATATCATCCGCAAAGTGTTACACGCGTTACAAAGAAGGACCAAAGGGATAGGGTCGCGCTCGTCTCGTCGACATCACCTGTCGTACGACGGCTTCCTTTATAGCCCGAGTATGCCTGTCCCTCTACGGATAGTCCTTCGCGAAGGGTATCACCGAGCAGTGAATCATATCGTGGATTTGTTAGAGCCATCATCTCCGGTTTGCAGAGGCGTGCATTTGAATAGGAACGACAGTCGTGCATCAGAGAAGTGAAGTCGTAGGAAGAGAGTAGAGAAAAAGGGAGAGAAAGAGAGAAAGAGATATCAAGGGAGAAAAGGAACTGAAGGGGGATATCCGACTATAGCATCGTAACGCGAGGTACCACTGTCCCCTTTATATTCCGAAACATAATCTCACAAAATTATTGGCCTATTCGGACCTCCTGCCTCTACGAGATACCGGCTCTTTTCTCATTCACATGTCCGATGGCGTTATTCTGCGCCCTTTACTTTGCGTCTTTCCTCTCATCTTTAAATGTGCCGGATGAACCTTCTCTTCTACACTGAAAAAAATTATTAAATTAATAAATATATGTGCTTCAATACTGCCAAATAAATATTTTTTTACATAAAATAATTATTCAAATAAATGATTTATAAATCAGTATTAAAATAAATATTTATTCGAATTTAATAAATTTTTTTCAATGTGTATTCAGCTTTAAAAAATTTTCCCTTTAACGTATTTTTGCGCTTATAAAATAAATTCACATTCATGCTACGAGTCTAATTCAAATTATTAAGAACGTGATTACAAATTGACGGAAAACAGAGATATTGCAATATTCTCTTTCAAGTCCTTATTACATACACGTTATTTGATAACTACAAATAATAATTTTTAAGTGGAAGACATGTTTTATTTCATCTATGTTGCTTAAATAACATACACGTTGAAATAACAGCATCGATATAAAAAATTATCGATGAAGAAACACGATTTCTCGTAATAATTTTAAAGTTTTCAGAATTTTAATTAAACATTTTATTTATTAAATTATTTAATATCTTAAATGCCACATGTCGACTGGTCTCGAATGATCAAGAAAATCCGTAAATAAAAGAAAGCGCGGAGGACTCGAGACACTTCGTATGGCTTGTCGATTTGCATAATGAATAAAAGAAGAAGGAATAAAATCGCGACAATTTTCGCACATATCGGTACTGACTCGATCCTCTGGATTTGTAAAATGACGCACGCATTTGCGTCGGTAATTATCAATAAATAATCTGTGGCATCCCCTGCCGTGTATTTGAAACCAACGCGAGAAATCGCATGTCCTCGAAATCATCGCAACTTCTAGGGTAATTTTCTTAGGAGACGATAGCGCAATTATCACGATCGCGATCGCGAACGATCCTTATGCATCTGCGAATCCCTGCTGAGCATTTAAAATCCATTTCGTACTTTGCATTCGTAAAATATTTATCTCACACACTCGCTTCTGTCATCGAATTGATGTAATTTCCACACTGTAAAAAATATGTAAAATTACATAAAAATATGTAATATATTACATATTTTTTTACAGTGCATACGTTAATATGCCATATGATTTTCATTATATTTGCTTCTTTGCGGAAAATGCAAATGATTTTATTGCTCATTTGAAAGTAGCATTTTACACACAGATATTTCATAGATGAAATGTTTTCTTCAAAATCTTATTTAAATCAGTATATATGGGGTGCTATTTATGGCGGCGTGACTGTGGTTCGTGTTTCGCGAATACGCCGCCGGCGCGGCTTTTGGCTACCGAATGACGGGAGAAATTAATCAAAACAATCATCCTCGAGTCCTGGGGCGGCCACCGAAGCCTGTCATTTACTCCCTCGGAACTCTTCCCTTCCATAGTCCTTTCGCACACTCGTCGTGTATGGCCGCTACTATC
The DNA here is from genome assembly GCF_048542155.1 of Nylanderia fulva. NCBI lineage: Eukaryota > Metazoa > Arthropoda > Insecta > Hymenoptera > Formicidae > Nylanderia > Nylanderia fulva. The sequence goes on from NW_028189622.1 coordinate 2,484,642, forward strand.
CGGTAGCCGTCTGTAATGTTCTGCGAGATTTTCGAGGAGGATCTACAAGACCGGCGTAGCCTCGAGGATGAGACACGAGAATGGATTTCAAATTAAGGGATCGACTGGTGCCTACCGTTGCCGAAATTTCAGTTCGAATAGTAGCCATTCTTTTCGCAACAAAGGAAAGAGTTATGTGAAAGAAAAATAAGGATCTAAATACCATATAGCTCAAACTGTCTGAAAACTGCTACTTAACATTGCTATTTCTCTGAAAGCTTATAATCTCATGATATTAATTATAATAATTAATTATTGCATATTAATACTATGAAAAGTCTTTATTTATTAATTATCTCTCTAGAGATGCACCAATATTTTATTGTAAGTTGCGCGTGTCTCATCATTTCAATGATTCTCCATATTAATTTAAATTAAATTTCGGAAAACATTAAAAACAATTTCTATAATATTATTATCATTCTATAATAACAATAAATAATAAAATCTAACAATTATATATTTTTATCTATTAAATATTTATGTATAAATAAACGTTATTGTTTAACATAAGATTATTATATCGAATATGAGCGAGCGGTAATTTATCGTCACTTATTTTACAATCCGTCAAATAATAAATACGGCGTGTATAAAAATTGAGCGAAAAATCGTGATGCAGTTGGTTGGCTACAGTATCTGTCAGATATTCTGAAAGAAATTGCGCGGACCGATCATCCCGCGGCGGGATAATTCGGTCTAATTCCGCGGCTGCCCAGCGATTTTGGCTATCTGCCCGTAATCGACCGGGCCCGCCTCGCGCAGCGAGGAACCGAACCCGTAATGGGATGGAATTAAGAGGAGACGTGCCCTTCGCTAATCTATTAATTCCTACACGCGAGATTACTGCCGGGCGTCGGAGAAAACGAGTTTTCGCGAAACTGGTCGCGAGTTATATTCTCTACGATATCTCTTACTTCTATACTGGGTGTTCCACTCGTCAATCGTTGATCTGGAATTTATCTTATCTTAATCAAAATATTCAAGTGCCAAGTATATATATATATGTACTTTTGAAATTATAATCCGGTAAAAATGAATATTTTTGTTATGCAACAAATCGATGATATATAGATAATAATATTAGATTTTCTTATTTAATTTAAAGTTGATTTCTCGAATGCAATTTTGTTTTAAGACAATTACGAATATGTTTAATATACGTTGCATATAATGTCAATTATAAGATCGATAACAGAATATATGAATAAGAAATGATACGAGATACCTATAGTGTGTATATCTTTTTTTTATTCCTCCTACATTTGGTTTGCCAACAATTATGTAAGCGCACGTGTGCCCCGGCTTATAATAATCTTATAATAAACGATCAGAGAACGCAAAAATTTACATGGTAATTGAATTGCGATATAAAATTTACTGGCGGAACGAAAAGTGAAATCGAGAACGAGAATTAAGTTATTAGTTTAAGACGGATAGTAATTATATGACATCATTGATATTTCGGCAAAATAATTTGTGCTAATTCAAATTAATGATTTTTTTATGTATTTTTACTCACTAGTCTTTCTTTCACGCATATAGAAAAATTATTTATAGAAACATTTTTTGAATTTTTTGCTCAATTAGTTTTCTTTCGAATTTTAGATGTCTTAAATGCAATAATCCAATAATTCTTAATTCTCGTGTCAACAAAAAAATTTTATATTGAAATTAGGATATGTTATTTGGTTTATAATTATAATTCGATAACTGTCAGAACTCTTTTGCAAAGAGAGCGAGTTAGTCATTGATGGAATCCGAACGTTGACTGATTGAATCTCTTATCGCTCAGAGAAAGCGAACATATGTCCTGCATTTCACTTATCATAGTTTTCTGTAGTATCCCCACGTTGCAAACGCATTCGTCTTCGTATCCTTTACAAGAATTAAGATAAAGAGTCAGAAACGATATATATATACATACCAAGTCTTCAGTTTACAATTAGAAGACAATTAGATCCAAATGGAAAATATTTTCAAGATAAGAATAGAGAGTTCTATTACGAGACGTAATAAAATAGTTGTAATATATTGTATATACGAAATAAAATATAAAAGCATTCTAAAAATAAAATATTTGTCATAAATTATTAAAATATTTATCATATTTGACTGAGATTTATCAAAGAATGCAATTAGAGAAAATGATGTTGATATATATTTGGTTTGTTTTATCGCGCGGTCAGTAGCTAACTTACATTAACGTAAAACAAAATTGCATTCCGACAACTTTTGGAAATTTTTTGTTTCATAGATTAGATAGGGTACACGCATATTATATCGTTTCAACTGGAATTTCCTCGCATGCAAACCAACAGATACGTAAAATCGTCGGGGAGACAAGCGAAGAGCGACAATTTATATTATATGTTGCGTTTCGAAAAGCGTTCGCAATCGTTAATGAGCCGTGCTAAAATTTGCGACATTATTGGAGCAGATCATCACTGACGTCTCTCTCGCCGCACGCTATTATCAAGCGTGGTTTACATGGTTTTGTTTATCGCCATTTACCACCGGACATGTGTACGTATTCCGGGAACAATAAAAGCGGGACCGGCAGAATCGCACTTACAGGTCGTAAAGACTCGAACTGATTAAGCATTACAGCGCACTGGCGCGTTAATCTTTCACGCGCATCGGAATTTCGAGAATCCGACCACGAAAACGATCGGGCAATAAGCTCTAATCGAATATTCTGGTGCCTCGTTATAAATTTTTAAAAAGTGTCTTATACTTTTCGACGGAGAAGGCGGACTCTTCTGGAAAGTAGTCACGTCTAATGGAGATTGGAATTTATATGTAATTCAAGTCAGCGTATAATTATCATTTATCAATTGTAAGTTTGAGACAATGAGACTTGAATTCTGAAGAGAAATTTCTTAATGCCACAATTTTTATTTTTCTAATAGATTTCTTCACGAAATTTATTATCCGAAAAAATCTGAAACTATAATTCTGAAGTTTATTCAATTCGGAGTTAAACGTATAATAAGTTTTCCTTTTTTATTACATTATATGAAATTATTACTTCCTTCTGGCATTATATTTTATAATTTTAAAGATTATTATTGCGATATTTTGATTAAGGAAAAAACTAATGATATTTTCTTAGAGCTTCTAAAAATTAATTTAAATCTTGAAGAGTCATTAAATATTTTAATCCGTCACCAAATATTCCATGTTTTCCTCAATCTGAACTATGTTAAGGGTTAATCGTACATGGCACGTTCGACGAAGGCAAATGCCAAGGAACGGGTCTCGGTGTTTCTCGACAACACTCTTCATGAATATTGACCCGAGCAGACGTTTATGCAGAAACACGCTCGCGCAAGTAAAATTGCTCACATTTTTCAGACGCGAGACGAACGGCAGGTAAGAAGGGAAGGCGAGAAGGGGAGAGAGAACCTGGAGTATTTTCTTTTTCAGGCCTGACGAGCATCAAGCTCTTTCTCTCTCTCTCTCTCTCTCCGGGGCCCTTGAAGAGCACAGCAATGCTCAGGGAACGGACAACGGATCCTGCGCTGACGCTCATTACGATGATTGGCAGATTCAATTAACGGCCGGCCGGGCTCCACCGTGGCAGGGTCGCCCCGGCTTAACCTCGGCTAAATATTATTAATAATAATCAGCTCATTACCGGCTCCATTAATTATCCGTGCCGTATATACGCGAGTAGCGCGCCTCCAGGAGCGCACCAGATTCGAGGGCCGCGCGCGTTCATCGATATTCGGCCGAAATAAAACTCACCGGTGGTCCGAGGAGCGCTCCGACATTAGCTCTCGCATCACTTCGAGTCACGTTGGTATATAGGTGCATATTAGAGTAGCAATTCGTAATTTGATTTTCATTAAGGCAGAGTTATTTTTATTTAAACGAATTTTACGGAATTTTTTGTCAGGATAAATTATTTGGGAGATAGAGAATTACTATACGAATTCTCTCGATGCCAATTTTTGTAATTTGGTCGATTTATTGCAAATGAGAAAATGGATTATTATACTGCACGTTGTACAATCAATGCAATATATTTAATATTTTTATCGACTGCTTGAAATATTTCTGAAGATGTATATATACAAAGTTAAAATTATTTTTTTTTTATATTATATAGCTATCATAGCTAAATTTTAGCTGTCTCTATATTTACATGAAAAGTTATGATGCCTAAATTTTAGGTATATCGTAATTAATATTTTAGCTATAGTTTAACGGAAAATTCTATATTATACTATAATATATTATAGCTAAAATTTTGGCATGATAACTATGTGTACAATATAGAAAATTTAGTTGTAGTTGTTAATTGTTGTTTTTCGTGATATTGCTTTATATTATAGTATAATATAATATAAAGATATACACGCGCGCGCATAAAGAACTATATAGAGGGATATAAAAATCTGTGTCGTTGACCTCTCGCGCAAGATGGTATCACCGAAGTCACCCTCGTGATGGTTCTCGTAAAACGGAGAACGGAGTACGCAACGAGGGAAAGAGAAAGAGTGGGGGACGGGTAGGGCGTGCAATATTAATCCATTTAACAAACTCATTATCGATGAGATATACCGAGCGTTTACCGTGCGCGGCGGCGGCGCGAACGTGCTCCACCTATTCCGGGGGAACTCCGGCTATATTAGCGGGTTTGCACCCCTGCGGCTTGATTTACGGGCGTACGCTAACGAGCCTCGGCCCGCATCAGCCATGAAGAGGATGCAGGACGATGCAACAGCACGTTGAGGAGCGCTACGGTTACGAGAACGCAGCGCCGGGTCATGGGCGCCGCTAAAAATTTATCTGTCGGAGAAGGGAAAATAAGGAAAAGGTACAATCAACCGAGCTATGATACCGTTGCACTTTGCAAAATTTAATTTTGGAAAATGGTTCCAGTTTAACTATTTATTTTTCATCTATATATTATGTGTCTATCTCTCTTCTCTCTTTCTCTCTCAAAAATTAGTCATATTTTTTATAGTAATAACCTTCCAGAAATTATTTTACACGCACCATTTTTTAATTTTTTAATTTTCTCTGATTAATATAATATAGGTACATATATACCACAATACAAAATATTAATATCTACCACAATAAGATATAAAATATGTTTGATTAATTTTACTTAATTTTGTACATATAGTGATAGATGTTAATATTTTTTATTGTAGCAAAAAAATATTAATCAGAAAACCGTCCATACGATTACCTTGATTTTCAAGACAAATTTAAAAAAATATCTTTCTGTGTGCAGATATAAAAATATTCTTGGATTGTGGGACATTTTTTTTCAAAGATACTATATCAGATTATTATACAGGCATTACTAGATCATTAAACGATAATAAGATGCATTCAAAACGTTATCGAATAATTAATTTGTTCGTCTTATCAAGTCTCCGTTTAGCATAAATTTATAAAGATGTTTTTATTATTAGTATACATTTCGCAGAACCAAAATTACATTCGTCCGCGAATTTCTGCACATATTTAGGACAATCATTATCTTGTATCATTCGATCGCAATTTGCGCGCCGGATATACCCACAAGGTGTTAACTGTTTCTTGCTCAGTCCAATTAACTGGGATCGATAAGTTCAGCGAAAGATATTTCCCTTCTCCATTGCCTCGTTTCATCGGCGATATAAATTCGAAGGCAAAAAAGAAATGAAACGGATTATTCCAGTCTTGCGCGCTAATAATAAAGGATTCATCAGGGATCCCATCATGCGATCACGAGCTTTGTCGTGTTCGGAAATCAAGTTTTGATACTAAAGGCCACCTTCACGGCGGCGCCCATGATGTTGCCGATACGTGGCAGAACGGATGCACCGGTTAGCGAAAGAAAGATAGGCAACCCTTCTCCGACAATATGACGGTCGGCTGGAAATCACGAAATCCGGCATCCCCCGGGCGGGCTGATTGGGCCATATTTGTCTGTAATTAAGGCACCGGCGGCAGCCATTAGTGAACCGCGAAAATGAACAACATTGTTCGGTGCGTAAATCAAATTGCGCAAGTAAATCTCCTCTTTCGAGATCATCGTAGTTGGTCCCTACGTAACGTCACGCAACATCCAATATGTACTTATAAAGAGATCTTTGAAGAGAAATATTATTTTATATATAAAATATTATAATACATATTATAATAAATATTTTATATACAAAATAATATTTTTTTCTTCGCAGATCATTTACATGTATATATGTATCTACATTTTCATTAAGTTCTCTCTGTAACAGGAAATTATTATTAATCATATTAACTGCAACATAATTCCAATATATCAATATGAGGAAAAATTAGCTATCATAGCTTTTTTTTTAGCTGTCCATATATTACAACCTGAAATTTAGTTATCATGCTCAAATTTTAGCTGGGATAACTGGTAGGTAACTAATATTTTTAGTTGTAATTTTTAATAGAGAATGCTTAGCTAAAAATATTAGTTATCATAGTTAAAATTTAGGCATAATAATTAAATTTTGTGTAATATAGGTACAGCTAAAACTCACATTAATAATGTAAGAAATATATACAACTTTAATTTTTTTAATAACATTTCTGTCAGCTAATAATATTCGATGCAAGCAATCAAGATCAAGCACGAATGGCTGGTGAAAAGTCAATGAAATAACGTTACGTGAAACGCTCCTGTCATATATTTAGAGATGAATATACGAGCAAACAATACTTTTCGACTCGTATAATTGGTGCTACGGGCGCCCAATGGGGCCACCTCGCAGAGGGCCATCGATGCAGGATGAAGAGATTTACAGTGTTCCCGGTCGTAAAATAATCAATAAAATCTGCGCAATGTAAAGAAACGGACGTGCGGCAATGATTTAGTATACGGAGCGCCGGGTCTCGCCCTCTCTCCTTTCTCTTTCACTGCATGTCTCCCTCAGGGTGATTTTCTCACAGATTCGTTCATAAGACTCTACGAAGGGCGAATCATGATTCATCTTGCAAAAAAACATTTATCCAAACTCGCGAATCGGAATTCACAAAATTAGATCAGATAATCAACACTTTATATATAAGTAATAATTATATCACTAATAATATAATTATTATGTCGGTATAATAATTGGATAACTATGGATTCGGTTAGAAAAAATATGAAACAATTACATATTACAATAATAATATATTTGGGTGTAGTAATTTATATTAAATTAGTAACATGATATGTATTTATCAATATGTGTATAGTTTATGTATATATGATTACAAAGATATTTTATAGAATAACGTTTAAAATTACAAAATTTTGATCTAAGTTTCCAAAAATTTCAAATCTAAATTTTTCATAAATAATAAAATTTTTTAATTTCAATCAAAATTTTTAATTTAATGAATTTAATACGCGTTTTATAAAATACTTTATATTCAATTTTTCTTATATTATTATAGAGATAAAATAAAATAAATTTAGTATATTGCTTATTGCTATTCTTTGAGTGCTACTTAAATTTTCTAAAGACATATGATCAATTGTGGAAAAAGAAAATATACACATAGGCCACATGTCGTTGAACTGGAAACCAATTAGAAAGGGAGCCGATGGTCATTTTGAAGAAGCGCATCGCCTCGTAATCGAGTACTAATTCATCAACGCGGTCCATTTACGAGCGTAAGTCGCCCAAATGATCCTGTAGCTTCGCCACACAGGTAATAGGCGTGGCCCTGGCTATTTTGAACGTTATACGTATCTTGGTTTTACGAGGCGTTAAAGGCACCGTGACTGATGGCAGAGCCAACTAACAAGGTTTCATAAGGAAAACAAAGACGTTCGACAAATTTTGATTTTTATTTATCTATTGCTAAGAATAGAGGCTTTTATAGAAGACATTTGCTCACATATTTGTTTCCAACACTTAACATAGTTTTAAACTAACGTCCTAATACTTTGTTGAACATTAGATTCATTTCATTAGTGTTTTTTTTTTAATTATGTTTCTGTCATTATCTAGTATATAATACTCAATATTTAATTTTAATTATTACTACTTCTATTATAAAAAAATATATTTTAATTATTACAGTTACAGCTAAAATTTTTATTCTTATTATCGTTTTCAGAATTATTATTATTATTGTTTTTAATATTGTTTTTTATGTTTAATCTTTTTTTTTAACTTAAAAATATGTATATTTTTATGATTATGTATTATAATTTATACATATGAGTCTTATTATTAGTGTCTAATGTTTGTTTGATATTCTTAATAATTTTTCTATTTAATATAAATTTATTATTTCTATATCTGATCGTGAGTATCTAAATTTTACTGCAAAATTTTTGATTACTCAACGATCGTCAATTAATTGAATCATGAAGACATCTCGAATGTAAATGGTACCTTAAGTTTCCGGTGGGAAATATAGTGCGATTCGCCCCGGGGTTTTGCAGCGGGAGCCAAGTATGGTGACGAATTTACGAGCTCCTTACGAACAGACGCTTACCTTCCTCATGAGCACGTAGCGGGCAATAAAGTACGAAGCCAGAGGATACTCGAAACAATCTGGAGAGAGGGTAGGGTCTATCTCAGTTTTCGAGGAAACCAGGATCAATTTTAAAAATTGATTTACAAGTGAAAATTTAAAATTTAAATGAATGAAATTTAATTGAAAATTTTTTTAAATTGATTTACAAGTGATTGGTACGTCGACGAGTTCTGTCTTTCTGTCGATTGATTTGTTGTCAGTTTTATTTATTGATATCATTATTGATCGGAAATTGATCGATTTAAAATGCTCCGAGAGATAATTAAAATTTACCGAAAAACATTGACAGATTTAAATTTCCAGTGTTTTTTAAATGAGATAACATGGTTTCTGTTATCAAAGTTGAATAAAATAAAACTTAAAATTAACGAGACTCAAAATTGTTCTTTAAAATATCTTAATGACAGGAAATTAAAATTGTAAGTTATTTCATTAATTTTTATTTATATATTCATCTTTGATAATAATAGAAACTTTGTTAATCTTATTTAAGCAACTCTTTAAGAAGGCTCTAAATCTGTCATTGCTAAAAATCTTATTAATCATCTACAATTATATATTATATAGAATAAAAACTTAAACATTTGCTATAATTTGATATTATAAATGTATAAAATAAATTGTTTGCATTTATAAGGCAATTGTTGAAGGGTTTTCAATGATAATTCGATTGTTTATCAAGGAATTAAAATTTTAAACCACAAGTGTGGAAATGGCTTTAAGGTGAAGGAACGAAACGATAAAATGTTTCGTCAAGAAACCCACGCAATTAGATTTCGCAATAAATAGAGGGAAGTAGGAAGTATTTGAACAGAGTCATGTTATTACGAGCTTGACAAGCGAGAAAAGGACAAACGAGAGAAAAGGAGAGAAAGAGCTATATAAGTTTTGCTTGTTTTTGCGAGCAAGACTCTTGCTGCCGATTGGTCGACTCATTATATGGCAATTAAACGACGTGGCACCCATTGCGACTTGGTCGATTCGTTCACTTGGTGTGGCGCTAGTCGTTGGATCCGATAGATTGGACGATTGGCATTAAAATCCTCTTCTTATATATAGATTGTATCATAAAAAATATATTTCTATTTATACAATAAGATCTAAGAACGTACATTTTTGCTTATACAATAAAATGTCATAATTTGTATTAATTTTATATTAGAAGTGCATGTGCAATTTGTGCTGCACAAAGTTTCTTAATTTAAAAATTTATCTATTAATTATTATATATGATATTTTTATTTTATATATTATATTGTTGAAGAGATTTAAGATAATAAATTAAATAACTACAAATAATTACCAAATTATATTAATAAAAAATTACGTTCTCTTTAAAATGTTCAAAGTGTTTAATGCACAAGAAAAATTTGAAAACTTTTAATAAAATTAATATCACGATGTGAGCTTAAAATTATCATAAATTATTAATCACTAGCGTTGAACGTCGGGTTGCGAAAAGTCGATGTCGCTTGTTTGTAGAGAGGATTCTCACCCTAAAATATTCTGACATATATTGACGTTCTGACAATCTTGCAGTCACGCCATTGAATAACAATGGTGAATAACGACTTACCCTATCCCATTTGGCGAGAACGCACTCCTTCTCGAACTTTGCAAATTCTCTCTTGTCATGGATCATTGTGAGGATTTTCCAAATGAGGAGAATCAGGAAACCGATAATGACGGTACTTATGACGACGCCCAGTGCAACACCTACGGGAGAAAGTATAAAGTCTAGTTTAGCTAATTTATTTTAAATTTTTCTCGTAAATTTTTTCCATTGTGTTAATGCACAATAATACCGTGTCAGTTTAAGACATTGTTACATCATTAAATATAGAATTAATATATGTTGTCATGTAATTAAAATAAATAGCATTGTTATATAATTTTTCGAAAGTATGTATCTGTATGTTACGCACAAGAGAGAGTAATTTCATATTAATCATCTATTTAACGTTACATACTATTTGATTATTATTATAGATGTGACATTAATTTGAGACATTTATCATCTCACACATTTATCATCTAATATTATTCATGAAGTACTTGTTATGTATAAAATAAATTTCCGAATTTATATCTGTTTGAGAAAACATAATGAGATGTAAATTAGATATTTCGTAGCACACACGGCGTGATAAAGCATCATTCGTGATATAATATAAGACAAATTACCGAAGACGTTAATAGGCGCCGGACAAGTTCTCTCTTCCTGAGCTCGAATCTTGAAAATTTTAATATCTCCGCCAGTACCGTCTCTGTGATACTGGTATTTAAAGACAAACGTGCAGCCTGCATCACCGGGTGTTCGACATATGCGGGCGCCGGTTTCCTCGTCCTTCGCAGGATCTTCCTCGACAATGTCGACCTGAGGAATAATAAACATCCGTTTACGTTGCATTGTAAATTATTAACCGCCCGCGCGCAGCTTGCAAAGTAGATATTATCTCGAAGGAAGCGCTACCAACAATGTCAATTTCGTGCATGCACAAGTCGCATTTCCCGTCCTTCGCGAGCGGTCCTGTATTATACGCTACGCACTCCACGCAATCCTTCAGCTCCTCGCATCTTTGTCCCGGACACGTCTACAATAACATTGTACACCATTATTTCGCAAGAAGAGATATTTATGAAATTGTCATTCGAGTACATGATGCGCAATTTATCTTGAAATAACATTTTTGAAATGCCTTTCTTGCAAGAAGAAATAAGTTAATTCTATAAGCAGGTGTAATAATAACTTAAATTATTCAGCATCGAAATATATTTATAATTTATGCTCATAATTAACAATTTATTTGGTATATAATTTTATAGATTTTAATTGCGCGTGCATATCATTTAGTAATTCTATACAATTTATCTTAATTGAAATAATATTTTCGAAATGTCTTTTTTGCAAGAAGAAAATGAATTAATTAATTTTATAAGCAGGTGTAACAATAACTTAAATTATTTACCATCAAAATATATTTAATTTATGCTCATTTTACTCATAATTAACAATTTATGTGATATTTAATTTTATATAGATTTTAATTGCGCGTGCAATATCATATAGTAATTCTATATACATAAACGCCCGTATGTGAATAATTAATTAGAATAAAAATTTAAATTAAAACATCACTTTTATGCTTATTAGGTCTTTTTTTGTTCTTTATCGCGAGAGAAATTGCTCGTCGATTTTTTCCGACATTCTTTCTTCAAAACGCATGCAGATTACTTACAGGACACTCCTCGCAATATTGTCCGGAGTATCGGATATTGTCGCGTTCTTGACAATGGCAGCTGCCGCAGATGCAATCGCCGCGTCCGCTGCAAATCTCGACGTTTCCGCCCGACGATGGGATGCATGTGCTATTGGTCTCTTTACAGTCGCACGTTTCGCCACCCCAACCTGGTAGACAATTGCAGGTACCGCATTCGCACTTGCCTCGTCCACCGCAGATCTTAAACAGACAAAGGATGAACGGCTGGTACATAATGGATGTACGAAGGCGTGTAATTTGTTTTCCATCGCCCTTATAAACGGCGTTACCGCTCAAAGAGAGGATTGCCGTGTAGTAAATTTTGCGCGAATTTGTTGAAAGCGATTGCCAGGAGAATAGATTACAATGATGGATCGTAGATCATCTCTCTCCTGCCACGTTTATAATTCTTTATCGTTATATAAATGACCGTAATAATAATGTGCATGTTAATTTCCAGTTAAAATATATTGAATTTAACTATTAATATTGAATATCATTTCTACTCACAATTATACAGATTTTTATATGTTACAATTTTTATAATGTGTTCAAATAAAAATAAACACAAAAAAATTAGCCACCATAGCTAAATTTTAGCTATCTCTATATGACAATCTGAAATTTAATTATCGTGCCTCAATTTTTAGCTATTGTAACTAGTATTTTTAACTATAGTTTAACGGATTCTATAGCTAAAAAATATTAGCTATTATAGCTAAAATTTAGGCATGACAACTAAATTTTCTGTGTAATATAGACAGCTCAATTTAGTTATGGCCACTAATTTTTTTCTGTGTGAAATAATGTTTATTAGTCTATATGATCAAATGGTTCTTATATTTTTTATATTGTGAGAACTATTTTTTATAATAGGTATGTGTAGTTTATAGTCTTATTCAAAGAACGTGTGAATTTCATATAATATAATATTATAACACCACAGCTAAAATTTAGGTATGATAACTAATATTTTTATAGCTATAGTTTATAATGGAGAATTCTATAGTTAAAAAATATTAGTTATTATAGCTAAAATTTAGATATGATAACTAAATTTCAGGTGTAATATGTAAACAGCTAAAATGTAACTATTGAGGCTAATTTTGTCCGTGATATTATTTTATTCTTTTTAATCTTGAGAAGAATCTATACCTGGCCGCCACTGCGTTTGCAAGAGAAATTGTCGCATTCGCAGTATTTTCCGTAAAACATTTCATGCAGATTGTTCGGTCGTTTATCGCAGTCGCAGACGCCGCACTTGCATGTACCATGTCCGCTGCAAATTTCCGTAGTTTGGTTGTCGGGTTTGCAGTCAGCTATCGAGATCGAGTTGCCAGCACCGACCTCGTTTCCTTCGCACTCGCATTGCTTTCCATAAAAACCGGGATTACAGGAACATACGCCGCACACTGATTTGCCGTTATTCTTGCATTCCGCGGCGTTCGGTCGATATCCCTATTTTCCGATTTGTAAGGCGATTAATATTGTGCAAATTTGATTAATTATATCGCACAGTGCGTAAATTGCAAATTTTTAAAACGTTACATATAAAATCTTGTGTGTTAGCTAAAAGATAGATTTCTTTTTACTATTATTTTTTAACAATATTTTTTGTGTTATTTTTTAATTTTATAATATATTATGTAATACCGAGTGTCCAGGTTTCTCACAAGGACAATCGCATATGATTTCTATATCGATAGTCAAACTCTCATTTAAGCCTCTAGGTTTAATCTCGATGGTTTGTTGCCAATCCTTTGGATCTTCGGGACATTCAACAACCTGATAATTAAATTCAATAATATGTATAAGCTGTCTAACTAAAATATTTGTTAGCTAATTCATGTACCTTAATCACAACTTCAAAATCAATAATGTTGCCTACACGAAGTCCTCCACATTCTTGACGTTCCAGCAATTCTCCCGTTTTATTTAAACATCGAGAGAAATATTTAACATTGATTATCCTCGGTGCTGTGTCGATTATTGATACAGAGTCTACTAGTTTCTACAAATTATTAATATATTAAATTACTAGAGTAACTATTTAGCTACCATATGAATATAAAATATATAAGTATTCTCCGAAAGAAGGAAGCTTAAGTTATGAATGAACGTTCTATTAGCTTTTCTAGATTATAATAAAAATTGAAATGTGTAGCGTAAAAAATAAATTACACACTTAAATACATATATGTATAATTATTATAATTATTATTTCTAACAGGGTCACCTCGTATTCACTGCTCACTAAGGCGACGACATTCCGTGATTCGTTTTCCAAAGTACCTGTTGAAGACCCACTAATACTACGACTCAATCGCTGGTAGGTCGCATTTTTGTGATCAGGAATAGCAAAAATAATGTTCATGTTATGTTCACGCGCTTTCCTGTTGAGCTAAAGGAATAAAAACATTTTTTTCAAATTATTTAAGTTTGTACTTTTACAAATAAATTATTTTTTTATTGAAAAAAATGTATTTACCTGTGAGATGGACGGATAATCCTGTAAAAGAGAATGGTTGTAAAATCCTTTTTCGTCCAAATGACACATGCAATCGTTGGGCTCTATTATTCCTGCAAGCTGAGAAATCGTAAATGTGTTTTGAAGTTATAATGGTCAACTCGTTATGTTATCGCTCGATGTCAACCGAGGGTTTTGTATGATTCACGACCACGTACTTTACCGTCTCCGGCGACGTGGAAGACCGCATCGGTTGAGAACACGATAAGATGACGCGCTTTTTGGCGCCAGCCGATTTCCTTAGTACACACAATGACCTGCATCATCGCATCGAGCCCGCCTTCAGGTCCGTCTAAATTACCTGACACCGGTGCCGCCTGTACCTGAGCCTAATTTGGTAAATTATTGTATTTGATACAATATTTGAAACACATAAAACTAACATATTGAATAGTTTAAAATAGTTTAATTAATATTTAGTTTAAGTTATGAAGAAAGTTATTATACAGAATTGAAATTTTGTTCTTTTTTCAGGAAATATATTTTATATTTATTTAATTACTTTTTTATTTATTTATTACTATATTCTGCATTTGTTAAATTATGATTTTGAAAAAAATTATGTTTATTTGTTTAATTTTGTCGATTCTTTGAAATTACTTATTAGAATTTTCTTTCAATTTTTTCACTACCTGCCGAATACATTTTTATATATATAATCACCTCAAATAGAGCTACATTTTCTGTAAGAGGCATCTGATTTTTATAATCATAAGGCGACGCACATGACTTTCCGGTTTTCAAAATGCAAGGAGATTCCAATCTATAATCAGATAAAAATTTAATCAGATTATAAACGCATCTCTTATCAATGATATAATTTTGTTACCGTTCTAATAAAAATTTCAATTTATTATTTATTTTATTGATTGAAAGATTAGAATGATTTATACATATATAATGAATAATATATAATGTCTTACTTGTCAGGTTGCGTGTTGGTCATCGGTAAAATGACTTTGTCTACAAAGCTGCCAAAACCGATACGAAAATTCGACGTGAGTTTTTGCATAGCTTCGGCCAATTGCAAGCCTAATTTCGACAATTTATCTTTGTACGGTTCCATAGATGCGGACAAATCCATAAGGTAATATAAATCCACAGGATAATCCTCTGCTTGACTGTATTTCAGAATCACGCGATAATCCTCTCCTATTAATAATTTATGTGATATTCTTGTAGAATTTAATTCTTGTTCTTCTTGTAGAATTTTGATTAAATTATAGTTTATAATTTTATATATTTATTAAAAAAATATACATTGAATATTAAATAAAAGTACCTATAACATATAACTCTATTATATGTATAGTCATTAACTAATTATATTTTAATATGAGTATATATTGAATGTTTTACATTCTGTAATAATAATAATAAATATTGTTGACATATTTTTAAATTTTTTATCTATTTATTAGAATATTAAAATAGATTATTAAAATACTATTGATTGCAGGAAAATTAGAGATAAAAACTTAGCGTGCAAAATTTTTTCATTTTTCTGATACCTCGCCTGAGACGCAAACGGATCCTCTGAGGTTGAACTTGGACGGGATCTTTACCCTTAATCGAAGACAACGGTCGAGTTTCAAGAATGTTTATCGTATTCTCAGGATGTATTACGTCTGACAATGGACACCAGAGATAACCTTCTCTCAAAAATGTCTGCCGGGATACACAACGAAGCAAAGGACTGCTTGCATTCTGTCCAGATACCTTGCAAAATCAGGAACTCAATCTCATCGATCACATTGCATTGAAATATTCAAGATGAGAAAAACAATATATATAAAAATGTATGTACAACATAGAAGAATTTATCAATAATTTTTTCCAAATATCTGGATTTTAATAATTCATTTTTTTGATGAGAAAATTTTATTTAATTTATGGCAATTCTTTTCATCGTATGATTATGATATAAATGTATTTCCGCTCCAAAAAACTAAGAATTCTTTCACAGAGAAAATAAAAGATATTAAAAAGTCCTTTATAAGTGACGTTCTTTTTAAAACTTTTAACTTTAACTTTAAATATTTTAAAGTTATAAATAATTAATGATATTATTTTAAGAGATAATTTTTTAATTGTCTAAAAAAATTAATTTGAATAGAAAAATATGAAAATACTGTTTCTGTAAACATTCATTAATCAATAATAATTAAAAAATGCCACATATCAATTTTATTTTATTTTAAATTTTGATTAAAATTATGTTCATTAGATCAAGTAAGTTTTAATTTTTTAATTTATTTTATTATAAAATAAATACGCGCGCGAATGCGTCCCGTCAATTTTTTCTAATTACATTTATTCTACATATATATAGGTGTATGTATATATATATATATATAAAATAATATAATAAATTACAACAAAATATTTCCTATAATACAGATATTTTATTGATAAATTTCTCTCGTAATAGAGGCACTCATTTTAATTAAAAGATAAAAAAAATAAAAAAGATAAAAAAATCATTCTCGTGCTAAGTGTCTACGAGTATAAAACTATGAAACAGTCACACAATCGCATGATTTCATTCATGAATCATCAGCAAAAGAATGACGGTTCTAAAAAGAGGATCGTCGCGCAGGTGTTTATGTCCGATATGTTTCTTGTCGTAGACTCAATTAATGTAGCCATCACTTTATTCATTTCTAGCGTGTTTCGCTTTTTTCTTTCATGACACGTTTATAATCATAAATATTCATTACCATCATAGAACACCACACGCATCGTGGCGTTTGGAGACAGCTCGAGCAGGTTTGCTGGGACTCGCAGAGGCTCTCCCGGTCCCGATGCTGCGAGGAGGCGAGTACGAAGAGTCGCGTCATCATCAGGAAAAGAAAGACGGCCGTCGTCCACCGAGTCATTATTTCGCCGTTAACGTCGACGTACGGCGAAAGTGAGGCGCGGACGACGAGCCGAGAGCCGCGGTACCGACGCTCGCGATCTACGAAAGGATACTGCGGTATCCCCCGGAAATGACTTCGAGATAAAAACGTGTCACAGTCATAATGCGTCATCAGGTAATCACATTCATTTGCTCTTTCTTCGGGGACAATTCTGTGATCGGATCCTCCGAAGCACGAGAGTCATCGTGTATATACATTGCAATGATGTAAAAAATTATATTAAATTTTATATATATATATATATATATATATATATATACATACATAAAAATACGATTTGTTCGAGTTTGAATGAATAAGATGATAAGATTATATAAATATACATAAATACGATTTGTTCGAGTTTGAATGAATAAGATGATAAGATGAAGATAAAAAGATAGGATGAAAGATTTATACAAATAGAATATGCTTAAGAACAACAAATATAGAAATAGATTGTACTTATTACTTATAGACTGAATAATTTTTTTTATTATATGAATTTTTATCTCTGCTTCTATATTTCAATATAGATAAAGTATTAAACTTAAATTTACACGTATTTTATTCATATATGAAATTATCAATTAAAAACGATTTTGATATATTCTTTCAAGTTTCAATATTATGAATAAAATTGATAGTGATTAATATATATATTTTTAAGATTTTGTATTGATAAAGATTTTACGGAAAGTACAATCCACTTCCATCTAGCGTGTCAGTAAGGCATTAAATAAGATGCAAGTTTGTTAATATCCCAACAGATGACGCATAATGACAAAAAATTTGGCAGTGTTTTCAACAATCTACAAACATAAGAAAATTCTTTTCGTAATAATTATTTTTCATTTTATGAATATATTTGATAAATTGTCAAAATTATGTATGCTATCTAAAACGGGGTTTTAACTCAAATTCATTTAAATTTGTTTCTGTAGTCTTTTCATAAGAAAAATTTGGCAAAAATGTCGATGATACATTCATGTAATTAATTTTTATCGTAAGATAAATATATAATATATTTATCTCTTTCGTGTAACAATGACATTTCTTATCATTATTCATTTTTATTAGTTTTAGATATCTCTGTTTTCAAACTTATCAATCTAATTTCCGTGGCCGCTTTCACGAGCAGAAATTGTCGCCACGTATCTCTATTGAGTACGCTCCTCAAAGAAATCGTAATCCTTGGTTACAGGTATATCATCATAGTACATGACACACAGTGGTAGTGGTATATGCACTTGATTGAATCCATTTTCGATGCGTTTGACAGATGACCGATTGTCACTGTTTGACAAGTTTGACAAAGTGAAAACCAAATAAGCGAGCCGATATGGAAGCGGTGCCGAGGTTGCCAATGATATGGTTCCAAGTAAAAGTCAGTCCAGAACCGACTACTTTCGGACCGAAACTCAAACAGGTACAAATTTTACATTTTTATATTCGGCTTTTTATATCTAATTAGTCAAATCGTTGCGCTACGCATATAGCATTAATTACGAATCTGTCGTTCGTGCAAAATGTCAAAGTGCTAATGACAACTTGCAATTTGTTTCTAGCATAATATGATTTATCTATAACTTTAATAATTTTATCTATTGCTTTGTCCTCTTTTTTTGTAGTACATACGAGATTTTTATAATGAGGATCCTGAATCATACAACAATGAGATACACCAATTGGAAAGCTTGCGTTCGATGGCAGTTAGACCACCAGTTGATACAGCTGGCTGTGTGCTGCTGAAAAAGTATTACTGTCAATTGCATTTTCTTCAGAGTAGGTTTCCCATGGGCAAGGATGGCCCTGCTGCAGTCACATTTACTTGGTACAGAGAATTACATTTTTCTTGCATCATAATTTATTTATGTGTAATTGCATAATATAATTTAAGATTTGATTTAATTATACACAAGAATTTGTACAATTGTAATCAATGAATTGTATGATATTTTTTTTTAGGAGAGACACTTATGCAAATATGGTGTGTTCATTGGCTAATATTCGTTTTGAAATGATATCCATTTTGTATAATATTGGAGCAATACATAGCCAATTAGGCGCACGCACAGAAAGAAATAGTGGAGATGGAATGAAACTGGCATGTAGTCATTTCCAATGTGCAGCATGGGCTTTTGAACATTTGAAGAATAGTTATCCCCAACCATCTGGAGTGGATCTAGCACCAGAATTAATGACTTTTATGCACCAACTTTGCTTAGCACAAGCACAAGAATGCATTTTACAAAAGAGTATGTTGGATAATCGTAAACCAACAATTGTAGGTATGTATTATTATTTATATCGATGAATTTTAATAGTAACTATGTAGTTTTGTCTGTCATTATATAAGATATATGTATTGTACAGCAAAAGTTGCAAAGCAAATAGTAGATTATTTTACTATGGCGCTAAACACATTGGAGCAAGGTGGAAGTGAAGATGGAACAGTATCTGATACAGTGGGTACCAAAATTTATAAAGTAAGTAAAGTTTATAGTGTTTATATGTTGCAATTATTTCATATATACAGAATTTTAATATTATTTTGTTAATCTATAACTTAATAGCTAATTATTGAAATCTTTGTAGAGTTGGAAACGTTATGTCAAATTTAAAAAGGCATATCATTCTGCTATTACATATCTTTATCAAGGCCTCACAGCTGAGGAACAAAGGAAAATGGGAGAGCGAGTAGCTTTTTATAATGCTGCACTAACATCCCTGAATGAAGCACATGCAATTTACGATTTTGCAAATGTTAAAGAAGAAAAGGCTGCAGTAGAAGAAGCACTCACATTTACGAATGATGTAATAGAAGGCAAAAGAAAAGCTGCTAAAAATGAAAATGAGTTTATCTATCATGAAGAAGTGCCAGAAAAAGAAAATCTTGCTGCAGTAAAAGGTGCTTCTTTAGTTAAAGGAATATCATTTACTATAAATGATCCAGAGGTATCTGGACAAGATATATTTGCAAGGTAATTCTATTTTATATATTGGGTTTGTTCGTTTTATCTGCACTGCTGTACTAGTAATAAGTAATAAGTTAGAATGAGATAAATGTATATTTTTTCACTCTAACTTATTGCAGCAGTGCAGGTAAAACGAACAAACCCATTATTGTAGTATTCCTTTTATACAAGATGTAATCGATTGTTTTTTATTAATAACGAATTCGGTTGGTTGCACTAGTGCGTACTGAGTGCATATAAAAGTTTATCACACAAGTTCACAATGAGAAAAGAAATTAAAAGAAGAAAATAATTAATAGTAAGAGCTATTATTATTATTGTTTTATAATTGTTGAATAATAATAATAATAATAATAACAACTCTTATTATTAATTATTTTATTTTTTTAATTACTTATGTCATTGCAAAATTGTGTGCAATATCCTTTATGTGCACTCAGTGCGCACTAGTGCATCTAACCGAATTTGCTATAAGTTAAATATATAAATAATATATATTTTTATAATAATTGAGAAATATGTGTCGCCCAACTAGCAATTTATTAATCTTCTTACAACGTTTCAACCCTCCCTTCAGGCTCTTTTCAAGTAATGTAATTATATTTATATTTAATATATTTTTATATTATTACTATCTTTTTCGTTATTTTTACTGTGGTCCAACATATAGATTGATTTCTCTTAATGTGGGAATTATAATATTTATATGTTGTTTTTTATTTTTTTTTCAGATTAGTTCCTATGAAAGTGCACGAAGCTAGTTCTCTCTATTCAGAAGAAAAAGCAAAAATATTGCGTTCTATTGGAGCAAAAATCGAGGAAAAAGATCAATATCTGAATACTTACCTTACATCTTTGAAGTTGGAGCATATGAATTTATGGGATCCTGATAGCACGCAAGGTTCAGAATGGGAGTGCTTACCACTTCCAGAAGAATTAGTCGAACGATGCGCTGCGCTTAATGCCAAACAACATGTTATTGAGGACTTAGTAGATATAATGGGAAAACTATCCGAAACAAGCCAAGATGTTGAAAGTGTATTAAAAGAAATATCGAAACTGTTGTTGGAAGAGGAACAAAAGTATGAAATTAATCATCTCATTAGACTTTGTTAAAAGAATTTAAACCATTAATGTTTTCTTTACTTCATTTATATAACAATAGGTAGAAAATGTTACTAAAGAATTTGTGAACTTTTATAGAGAGAGGCAATACCAAGAGGCAATTGGCAAAAGACCACCATCAATAGTAGCGACAGATTTGACTAGAGAAGCTAAGAAATATGAAGAAGCACATAACAAGGCTTCAGAGAGTAATCAAGCTTTGCACAAAGCAATAACAATGCATGTAAAGAACTTGAAAATTCTTGCTCAGCCATTGGCTGATTTAATGGCGCAGATTCCATCACCAAGTATATATCTTTCAGGTAAGTGTACAATACAAAATTTACTTATATAATATTAAATTTATTTATATGTTAATATATAAAATATATATATTATTAAATTTATTTATATGTTAATATATATAAAATAATAATAATTTAAATAATTTTTTAAAGTAATGTTTATAATACATAGATATACATATATTCTTGCAATGTTTCATACAGATCAGAGTTCCGAAAAATCACAAAATGCAAAGGAAATAGAAAAAATGCATACTAAAGAACTAAAACGTATATTAAATAAAGTAGATGAAATGCGAATGCAGAGACTTGAATTGCATAACAAATTACGAGACCAAATCGCCCAAGACGATTTAACACGCTTACTAGTCACAGCTACTTCTGAATCTGCTCCTTTGGATCGTTTATTTGCAGAACAGCTTAGCAAACATGAGAGTTTGGTTAGTAAAAAAAATTATATTTATTATTTTAATAAATTTATATTTAAATGTTTATATTTTATATTTAAATAAAAAAATTGTATGTACAATTATTTTATATCTTTTAATATGTAATACAATAAAACGATTTAAAATTGGATTACAGGTAAATATAATAGAACATAATCTCGCAGCGCAAGATAAAATATTAGCGGCGTTAACGGATGTATATGCACAGACTGCTAACATACGAAAGAATGTCGAAGAGATATTAAAACGTAGAGAAATTACGATATCCTCCTTAATCAATTCTTATGACGCATATGAGGATTTATTAGCAAAATCGAGTAAGGGTTTAGAATTCTACAGAAAATTAGAAATAAACGTTACAAAATTATTACAACGAGTTAAAAGTACATGTAAGGTGCAAGAGGAAGAACGGGAGCAAATACTTGCGCAGGATAGTAAAAATACAAGTGAAAAGACTGATGTGACAATACCGTCGACCTACGATCAAGGACGTACTCGATCTAACAATGGCCTTAAGTTGAAGGATTATTTGAACAGCAGAGTGGAAGGCGGTACTGGTTATCAAAATCCATATTATAATTTATACAAAGGACATACTGTAACGTTGCAAGTGGACTCGGCTCCAAAATCATCGATAACTGATATAGGAAACAAGAATGTAGTTCAATCTCCAATATCTATACCGGAAAGTCCGTCTTCGTCAACGAGATCGCCCCAACATTATTATCCTACGACGTACACTGATTATAGAATAAATTCTGCATACCCGTACGGTGCTCAGAATTATTATGAAAATCCGATTGCTTTAAATCAGAACTCCTTGCCAACGACTAATACGAACGCTACGGGTGCCTATCAACAACCAGGGTTATCTGTGCCAACTGCAGGTGCATCTAATTCGAACGTACAATATCCTGCAAGTTCCTATCTACCAAATGGACAACCTCTATCAGCATCTATTACCACGCAAGATAAATTCCACGGAGTCACACATACCAATTACAATGTTTCCAATACTACTTTGCAATACGACACTTATCAATCTCCAGCGGGTTATAATAGCTACAATGTTGCAACGCCGTATGTTTCTAATCAAGAAAAAGCTACGATTAAAAGCGGAACAGTGAAGATATCCTCGCAAGTACAACCAATACTTGCAAAAGTGCCTGTTTCTACAATAGGTGCGGCTGTGAACAGTCCCATGTCAACGGACGATCAGCGTCAAGTTTCTTATAGCGTTGCGCAACAACCCCAACAATATGATAATCAACAAAAAGATATGTCTCACGGTGGTCAAAACACTGCTATTAGATCTCAGCAGACTCAACTGTCAAAGGATAATACGCCCACGCAAAACTACTCGCTCCCTCAAACCGGCCACGCTGAAATGACATATCCGCAAAACTATCATCAAGGTACCGCGTATTACAATCCGGCAGAACTACAAACCCAGCAAGTCCCATACACGGACACTCATGGCACGTACGACACAACTGTCGTCCCTCCGACTCAATATGTGCAATCGCAACTACCGAATACGAGCAGTCATCAGTCTGTAAACTCCGTAACATCGGCGAGCGAAAATTCAGCATCGTACCCTTTGAACTTACATAGCATTAATTCCGTTCAATATTCCCAGCAGACGAGTACAGAACAAGGTAAACAGAATTATACGGATAAAACATACGTTGCTTATGGCACTCAAGTGCAAATGAACACTGTCGCTCCGAATTATCCGAGTACTTATCAGACTTATCAGCATGGCACTCCTGGAACGCCATATCAACAACAACAGAGTAACCAGATGTTACCCGGAGACACGTCTAATGTCTATGCTTATTTAAGCAGCTCAAGTAATTCAGAGATGATACAGAGCCATGCGAAACCGACGACGGTGCAGAGTTACTCACAGTCGTATCAATATTCCCAGCAAGTTCCTTACTCTGGATACGTACAATATCCGAATTATTCGCAAAGTCAGAATTACACTTACATGCAAAACACTCATGAAACGAATACAATGGCATATACATATAATCCTGTCAATCAGGCGCAAGGGTATGCTTATGCATCGAATCCGCAAAATACGCAGACTGCTCAAGAGACTCAGGAAGCCACGATTCCAATGACATCCTCCGATGTTACGGCTAGCAGCGTTTATTATCAACAGCAAGAGACGAATGCGAGATACACGAACGCGGGCGATATTGCTGTGGTCAGTCAAACGCCATCGTCACAATACAGCCCAGTTTATCAGCCTCAAACGGGAAGTGACACATATTATACCACACCTTATGGTCTTCAAATGCAGGGTCAAAGTATGTTATATATATTATATTTTTTTAAATATATATTTTATATATATAATTATATATTTTTTTGCTAATATCAAGATATTGTGCGTTTTCTTATACTATTTAATTCGTTTTGTTTCAGCTGGTACGATTACAAGACCGGTAAATTACACTAATTACAATCAGACGTATATGCAAGCCGTCAACAATGGAACGAACACGACAACGAGCGCAAATCCGATGAAGCTTACAACCAAATCTGAGGAAGCGAAGTCAAACGTCGATCTTCTTTCCGATCTTGACATTACTATAAACCATGCACCACTTGTGCCGGAAGTACGACCTCTTGCTACAATACAGAAAAAAGAAGAGATGAATGATACTGCTGAAGATGTTAAGGCAGAAAAAAACGAGCAAGAGAAATCCCATAATACTGAACAAGAAGCAACAGTTACCTGTGAAGATAAAAGTGACCATGAAAACTTACAAATTGTATGGGATACCTGGTACAATGACGTTCAACCGAAAAAAGATCCTCTCGGAGAACCAGCAGCGTTACAAAAGTTCATTAATGATGTTGAGAAATATGAAAAGTTTGTAGATAGTTTACTCGTAAAGACTCTAAGCGGAGCTACAAATCTTGATATCAAGTGGAAAGAAGTTCAAGACTTTGAAGTATGTTTAAAATCTCAATCTCTTATTTTTTATTAATCACATGTCACTTATATCAAGCAAAGATATTTGCGAATGTATACAATAAAGATATAGTATAGTTTATACATTTTTTTTCTTTAGGAACGAGAAAATGGCAAACAATCAAGTACTGTAGCGTTAGCTCATTCGTCTGAAAATCGAGCAGTCGATTGTATTCCATATGATACAACACGGGTACAAATATCGTCCACAGATGTTTCGTCGTACATAAATGCGTCTCACATTATGGAAATCACGCAATGGATACCTATGGCATTTATTATAACTCAAGCACCTTTAACAAATAAATTGGACGTTTTTTGGACGATGATCTGGGAACAGGAGAGTGAAGTCATTGCATGTTTAGCTTCTGATGTTCAGGTTTGTATGTGTGGATAAAAATAATATATATTTTTATACTGTAAAATTATATATAAAAAAGTAAGAGTAAAAAAACTATATATATGACTTTCCCTTAAGTTTTTTTAATTAACTTTTCTTATTATTTTTTAAATTTACATTTTCTAATAATATAATATTTTTCCACAGCTAAATGGAGAATTATATTGGCCCATTAATGAAGAAAACAACTTGGAGATAGGAAATTTTACAATTTCGTTAAAAAAAATAATTAATCATACAACCTATATTCAAAGAACTCTTTCTATACAACATAATAAAAAGAAATCTGAAAAAGTTGTTGTACACATGCAGTTTCTTGTATGGCCTTCTAAGTAAGTTTACTATAATTAAAATTAAAACAAAATTTTATATATATATATATATATATATATATATATATATATATATAACGGTATTAATATATCTTCTTTTTTAGTGGTTTTCCAAGTAGTCCCGGTACTATACTTGCGTTTGCAAGCGATGTAATGACTGAGCAGGCATTAAGACGTTGCTCTCCCAAGCCTGTAGTGGTACATTGTTTAGATGGTGGTTCCTTGAGCAGCTTGTTTTTAGTAGCTGCTACAACAGTATGTCACATACGAGCAGGCTGCGGAATTGTAGACGTACCGCTGGTTTTTAAAGGCCTTGCAAAATGTCGCAAACAAGTTGTAAATAAAGAATCATTGTTATTTGCGTATAGATTGGTATTGTATCACGCTCAGGACATTTTGATGAAACGTAAGAAAAATAATTTCTTCATGATATTCTTTAAAAATTGTTTTAACATTATATTCTATTAGCTTTTTCCTGTTTTAGGCGGTATTTTATCTTCTACTCGATCCACGTTTGAAAATTTTGACGGTTTTAAAGGAAATAAGGAGAAAACATCAAAAAGATTGCAGTGTCATCCCTCGGATGATTTTCTTCATAATCTTGCTGTAGGAATACAACACTCTGATCTGGACCAAGGTATATATAATTAGAAAAAATATTGTAAATTGATAATTTCGTGCAAGCAATTTTGCTCATTTGCAACATTTAGTTCCTACTTAAATCTCTTAAAATATCAAATTTATATTTTAGGAAAAATACAAACGTTAACAAGCGATAGCACGTCGAGTAAAAGTTCAACATCATCGCAAGAGAAATCTAACGGCGGTGTCATCGATCCCTTGAGCCAATTGGATCCTTTATGGTCCATCAGAAGATAATTATAAAATGCTAAAGGAATGTAAATTCCATTGCGCAGTTTTAAACGGACGATTATTTATATAAACGAAATAGCCATTCCTATCTTTGTTAAAGCAATTGAAAAAATATTGAGCTAGAATTTTTAAGAGCTTGTATAAATAATGTTTTAAAGGAATTAACAAAGGAAATAACAACGCATCTCTAAATTAGCCTTGAAATAAAAGACATTTATTCAAGTATTTGCTAATTCTTAAGTGTTAACAGTTTTACAGTCTGTTAAATATATAGAATAAAAAATATAAAACACATACCTTCTATATATACTCATTTTGTATTCATTTTCATATTTATACATCTTTTCTTAAACAATGTAATCTAATTACATCTCTTTTTTCATATTCGATATAGGCTATAATGTGTGATTAATCCATTTAGATAAATTTAAAGTATCTTTTTGCACTTAATATTCAATATAATAACTAACTTAAATATGTTTAACCATACCTGTTTCCAAAAAAATGATAATGTAAAAAAATGAATAGAATAGAAATTAATACAATATAAAAAATATTTAAGAACTATTTATCTTTTAAATATAATTTGGTTATAAAGAAAAATATTTTTAGATAATTATTCAATATATTGCATTAGATGTGGAATATTTATTATAGAGAGAAACATATTCTCTTTTATACTTAAAACATAAGCATACGCTAATGTTTTTAAACAAATGCATTATTATATATAGTTACGTTATCCAGTATTATATACGTGGATTTTTAATGGGCGTCTGCCAAAATATGAGAAACATACTGCTTTCAAAATTCTAATAAACTGCACATAGCATTATTTATATTTATATCGCGTTTCTTTTTTATCTTTGCCATAACGTTTTACTTATAAAAATTTCGATTACAGCGCGATGCACAATAATGAGTATCAAATATCGCAGTGATTATCGCGCAGAATCAATAAACATAAATATCAAAAGATTTATGAAGTTATGGTAGTAGACCCATTTGTATCTATACAATATCATCATGTTCAAGAACACTTTAAGCACCTCTATTTCGTAGATCTTTCACTTTGTAAATTCGTACAAGCCAATGCTCCGTCGTGTATGCTTCTTCTAATGTATTTAATTCAAAATCCTTGTTTCCAATCTCCATATTCCTCACTCTGTCGTAACCTGAAGGCTTGCCTGTTTGAAGAATGATTAATTGAATAAGAATCACTATTAAATGGATACATAAACTACATTTTTACTTTTAATAGAAAGCCTTACCGCCTTCAGTAAAGACTTGGCCAAATCTGTAATAACACATTTTGTACATGAGACAATTGAGCAAAATTGGGGATCCGTCTTTATCCACTCGAAATTCGCCTGCAGGATTATAATAATCCCATTCGGTTATGGATTTCCCTTTCTCCGTACTACCGCCAATGCGCACCATCCATAGGAACTTGTTTATATCTAATAAGAATAACAATACATTTTTAATAATACAAAATATTATTCTATTTTCAGGATTAGAACTCGAATCAATTAGCTTTCAAATACGTTTAAAGATTAAAAATAGATATTATGCCACATATTTTTACCATCTGATGAGTAGCCAGTCAGTCCTCCAAAAATCACAAGAACGTAATTGACATCCAATTCTCTCATAATCTCATAAGCCTTTTCCTCGGAACTCGCCATCGCCTGGCCGACTCTTGATATGTGCGTATTATTCCATGTGTTATTGTCTACTAAGATAGTACGATTTGCCATTGCAGTTATCTGATATCCATAATCCCACCAAGACATTACTTTAGCATTCTGCAAAAATTGAACGTGTTATTTTTCATCTTTTTCGCATCTTTTTTTATTTCAAGAGAGAGAATTGCAATAATTTTTGTTTTTAATTTTTCAATAAAATACTATCACTAGAATTGTTTATATCTTATTAAATGTACAAATTTTTAGTTTTAAAATCTAAATATTATTTAATTATTCGTGTTTAAAATATAAAAATAAAATTTACCTCGGGTGTATTCATACGCAACCAGTAATATGCTTCTCTAAAATCATCAAAAATCATCCGACCACCGTCAGGCGATCGTGCAGACAGTACAATACTCGGTGAACTATAAGCTTCTGCTGTGACCCATGTGCAATGGAGAGTATAAGAAAAGAAGAGTACACACATTAGTATGATGAAAAACGTGGCAATCTGAAAACACATATGTTCTTAATTTAATATTGTATTATCATTATTTTCTTTATTTAAATATATCTTAAGGATAAATTAAAAAAAACATTAGAAATTCTCAACTTACCTCACTCCTTAAGACATAATTATTTTCGAATTTCTTGGCTTTTTTATCAATAACTTTCCCACTTTCAACTTGTTTCATATAAGTAACTAGTAAAGAGGATGCTCCAATCCCACCCAAAATACACATAACTGGAGCAAGTACTAACATCAAACGTACCATCACTCCCTAAAAAATATCAAATATTATATGTACAATATAGATCAAATTATTTCACAAATTATTACAAAAATATCAATGAAAAAATACAAGTATGTCTTATAATATGATTTTATATTAACTTACTGCAAAATATAAACTAGTAACTCCATACAGAATTAGGAAAATATTTGAATCTGTTAACTTGGAAAAACAGAAATATAATCCCGATGGAAACAGAAATACGAGTATCTGCAGATCAAAGTAGAAAGAGCTCCATGATGTTGGTTGATGTTCCGAAACTGAAGCAATTATTGGAATATGATTTTTGGCATAAGATGGATCAAGTAAGGAATAAAAGCGTCCAGTCCATGGTGATATTTTTCCTTAAAAATAATAAAAGAATATTTATATGTATACATCATAAATAATATATTTATATATATATATATATATATATATATATATATATATATTTGATATATATGTTAAATGATAAATTAGAAAAGGGTATATATTATGAGATCTATACCTGTAATAGTTAAAATACCACCAACTATGAGTGATGTTGTAACCACCACAATAAGCAAGGCACGAAATAATATTTCGAAGTCCTTCTGAGACAATTTATTCCGCAAATAATCCACTAACGCGTGTATTTGACAAAGCCCAAAAACGCCTAATGCCTATAAAAAAATGAAATAAAAAAAAATTAAATTGTAAATATTCAATTTTTAGTTATTTAAATGCAGACATAAATCTTTAAAATGGAACATTAGTAACACTTACAAGCATGTGTTCAGAACTTTGAACAGGTTGAAAACCAACAAATGAAATTTGCATAGATAGAATTGTGCCTAGGCAGTATAAAATGCTATATGCGATATATATTCTGTGGGAAAATCTTCCAGTCACCATTAAGGTCAGTACATGTAATGGGATCAAATTAATTAAGAAGACGTATCCACCCCATGAAGACACCATGTAGAAGTATGCTAATGCAGAACATGTAGCCCAACATATCGCTCCTGTTTTCACAGCTTTGATCCACATGTAATATGTGAATAACATACAAAAGATTGCTATGCCTTCATTATCGTAAGAGCCTGCTACTGATCGCGAGATATAACCAGGTACAATTGCAATCATTGCAGCTGCAAATAGACCTGATGCAGAATCCTAAAGATGTAAAATAAATTTAGTGGAATGCCTGTTTCGAAAAAACAGCACAACTCGTACTCATCATAAACGATGAAAATACAAATTATACCTTTAATTCTTTGGTAAGCAAATAAGTAATAATCGTTGTTAAACTTGAAAACAGTGGAGCAAGGAAGACACAAATGTTACGTATGTTTAATGTAATGTTGAGTAACCAGGAGAGACGATATAATGCTGCTGAAGTTATCATCAAGCCAGGATATATAGTGCCTACAAAATAATTATTTTCAAATTAATAACTTTTTCCTAAAAGCAAGATTATTAAAATTTATTAATATATAATTATTAGCACCTCCAATTATTCTCCCAAGCGGATACCAAACTCGATCATCAAACCAATTATGAAAACTATAGAATCCATTTTCAGCTAAGTATTTCGTTGTGCGATAATTGAAGTAAGGATCAAATTCATGAATGACACTTTCAAATCTTAATACTGAGAATAAACGTGTTGCAAATGCTGTAAAAAATGATACATGTATATAATTAATTTTTAAAGTACAGCTAACATTTATCTATGTATATGGAAAAAATCAAAGATGTACATATGATAAACTTACATAAAATTGCTGCTAAAGAAAGTACAGTTAATTTTAAAAGTGTTTCTTGTTTCTGCGCTGTCATGCGCAAACCTCTTGCTTTCAGTAATGAAACCATGTTATTGATGCGATGAGACACTCACAATTTTAAACTAAATTTAAATCCCAAGTTTTCTTATAACTTCAATTTGCAAATTAAATGTGACTTTTAGTTTCAATTATGTTGCTTGCATTTAGCATTATCAAGCAGATATTTTGCGCATCTTAAAATACAGATATTTGAATAAGTTTAGAATTTACGGAAAAATAATGAAAATAATTCTTAAATTTATTTTTATATATATATATATATCTGTAGATTACATATAACATACAGGCTAAGAGCACATGTTTGCACTTGTTTAAGGTTATAGTCACACTGATAAATAAATTTCAGCGTATGCGTGGCGAAGCTGAAGTAACGAAAGTTCCTTTTTTAAGATTGGCTTTTCCGATTAATGAGTATTCGATGCGCTCTTAAAAATGCACACGCGTACTCAAAGAACGCCAAATTGTAAATTCAGTACTGTGACCACGTACACAAGTTTACCGGCCGGTGACACATCTGCAACATGTCAGTTCGCGCATTCTACTTTTCCTTATCATATGTACGTTCAAGCAATATGTTTAAGGGTTGTAAAAATTAAATCGGAAAAATATGTAAAATTACTTTATACAACAAATGCGAGAAAAACAATGTAGCCATTTAAATTATTAAAGGCCGGCAACAATAACAGGATAAACTCCGAATAAAAGACTTGCGAAGAACCCTTGCGGCGAGAATGCGAAGCTCTGACATTTCAACGTCAAACAAATTTAGGCTGTGGTCGAGGAGAAGCTAGAGAGGCTTCGAAACGTTCGATTGACCAATCAGATAAAAAAGTCCAAACGTCTTCTTGATTCTGATTGCAAAGCTTCTAATTGGTTGTCGAATAGAGAATTTTCGGAGTTCCGAAAATTTTTTATTTGATAGCCAATCGCGTTTTTTCTCATCTAGTGTCTTATCTCTGCTAGTAGGTGTTCGATGCCTTAATTTTCGTCTCTTCCGGATTCCCGCCAGAGAACCGGTACTGGCCGGTACGTTTTGCAAAATTTGTATGGTTATATGTTTTTGTAACGTCGTGTTTAAGTTATTTGAGAAAATTTCTAATTAAACAGGAAAAAACGAGATTTATTGAACTTATACAATTGTAAGACATTTTATGCTAAATAACTGCAAAAAAAGATAAAAATGTCTGAAGGTAATATCCAAGTATACAACATGCATTTTCAGTCACGCGATGGATTTAACCTCTCAAAACACAAATAAATCTGACTAAAAATAAATTTTGCGTAATTATAAACACAAATTGTGATATAAATATAAAATTAAAAAGTTAAAAATTTGTATAATTGAGTAATATTGTATAAAAAGAAATTTGTTTATTGTATTTTTTTATGCATCAAATTTGAAAGATGTAGCAATAATGTAATAACATAATTCTTGGAACTTTTCTATTATCTTATATTAATAAAATTTTTGTTTATTTTATTTTATATAATATGCATTTAATTCTGCATGTAAATTAATTTAAAAGTCTGAAAAAAGGATGTATGTGTTATCTTTTTGTATAGACAAAGCAGCAATAACAGAAGATATGTGGACTCCGTATAAAGAGCTGCAAAGTCTTGTTGAAAAGTATGTAATATCAGTTCCTGATATTCAGGATCCACAATATCATGAATTTACAGAAGCTTTGCGAAATCATAGGCAAAACTTTCTTACTATCCTCAAAAATCCAGTAAGTACACATATATATATATATAATTTTAAAAATAAAATTTTAGTAAATGTATAAGACAACATATAGATAAAATCTTTAAATTAAATTTTAAAATTAATATATATGCTATATATATAAAACATATTAAAATAAGATTTTTTTAGCCAAAAAATGCAAAGAGTCGTGAAGAAATTAAAAAAGGAGTCACAGATGGTATAATGTTACCTGGTTTGGGTCATCAAATATTATCAAAGGAATTAGTAGATGAGACTCTCATTATATCAGATATGTATGACTTAAATGAATTTATGGCATTGGACCTCCTTTGTACCGCTCAACTACAAATGCCATATCATCCTGGATTAACACGTGGTTTAACAGCTGTCCTCTTATATTATGATGGAAGGAAAGCATTGACCTCAGTATTAAGGACATTAGTACACGCTCGTATTGGTCATAGTTGGGCAGTTGATACACCGGTTGCTCTTACCAGATATATCACAGATTATACAAATAAATTGCAAGAAGATGGCCTGTTGAACAGGATATTGTCTTTGATAGATGAAATGGATCCTACCAAGGTATTATATTAAGAAAAAAACTATATATTATAATAAAAATACATAGAGAGAATTTTATGTCAAATAAAGTATACTACTAATATTTTAGGAAAAATTCTAAAACAAATTATTAATATGTAATATTATTAAAGCATAAATTGATAAAATTTCACAGTTTCTGTAATTTTATAAATATTTAGATTACTTTGAAATGAATTAATATTTCCAAAAATAAAATAAAATTTTAAATAGGAACAAGATTTGCTGCAACAAAATAGAGCATTAGGTGGAGCTAAACATCATCAGATGGTTATGAAACTTTACAATGATACACGACAAGATTTGGCTGATATCTTGTACTTATGGTCCGCTCAGTCATCTATACCGAATATAATTTTGTTTCGCCTATTATCTATATTGCAAACACGTCAAGTAGAATCCGAAGCAGGCGAAGGAGGACCTGACAGAGTTACACTTGCACTCATTATGGCTGTTTTGAATGCTTTCAATTTTAGTTTCTTACACAGTCGTGAAAACGGCGAAGGTATAATATAATATTTTATAATATTTATAATATTTTATGAACATGTCAATATATGCAATTGTTACTATTTATTTATAATTTTATTTCTTTTAGAATTAATTAATTCAATGCCACTGATAGCAGAGAGAGAAGCACTAGAAGAACTGACTCAAAAGTTAATATCTACCAACATAAATTGGGAGAGTGCTGGATTACGAGGAGTGATACAATTTGCTTTAGCAATAGCTATGATAACAATTAAATCAACTACTGCTCATTTTCAATCTCAAAGTATCATTCCAGAGGACGACATATTAGAAGCTGCCTTGGCTAACAAAGCTTTTCATTTTATGGCAGAGGTTCTATTCAAAAATAGTTCTATACATCAAGAAGAATTTTACTTTCGCTACTTTCATACACTTATTTCCGACTTTATATTACTAATGCCTGTCAAAGTCAAAGAATTACGTAGTCGAGCCGATGAATCCATGCGTTTGATTCAAGCATTCCAGCAAGAAGGCATTGAACCTCCAATGAATCTAGATAATCATTTTGAATACTTAATGCTAATGGTAGCGGAACTGTATAAGAAAGATCCATTGAAATTAAATTTAGCCATGGATTATTGGTGTCATCATACTGACACGACTCATGTATCGCCTCCTGCGTACATCAGCCGTTTGCCCTCGAGACAAGTTGCTTTGTTTAAATTTATACGACTTGCCGGAGAGATATTACCAGCAGGTTTATTTGTTCCATACATGAAGATGATAGCTTCTCTCGCTTCATCGCCGCAAACTGCTAGATATGCGTTCAATTTCTTTAAACCCAACGGTAAATGTAACTTATGGACAAAGTATATTATACAAATTACATTATTTTCGCAGAAATTATACAAATGTCTGTTATACAGGTTCATCGGGTTCAGCAACAATCTGCTGGGATCACTTCTTCAATTCCTTAAGTCGATACTATTACAATTTAAGGCAGGAATTGCCTCCTAGTCAGGATACGGTATACAGGCAAAGATGTCATCCGAAAGGAATCATGCCGCAGGAGGTGAAAGGTCTCGAAGCAGTGCTGTTGGTTGTTCAAGTGATAGCTAAGAATGATGAAATGTCAAGAGTCGCGATATACGATCATCCGAGCTGGAAAATTTTGCAGTCTCTGATCGGTTTGGTGAGCTGCGCAATGCCGATACCACTAAAAGGTGTGTTAGTGAGAACTCTTGCGGCACTTGCCCGATCTCCGGAGAGTTCCTCCAGTGTTTGGCAAAGTTTAGAAGCCGCTCAGATTCTCTCGACCATACCTACGACGAGCAGCTATCAGCCGAGAGGCGTGCAAACGGAACTAGAAGAGATCGAATCCAGGAACGAAGAGTATCCGTTAACGCGCGCGATGTTAGAACTATTAGATGTGCTCACCGATTTCCCGATACCGCGTTTGTTGGGTGTAGGTCAACGAAATCCAGGATTCGATCCGTATCTACATTTCATTATCAATACTGTCTTTCTACGATTTCATACTCGTTCGTATAAGAATCCGGCCGAGAAGTGGAAGATCGCGGAAGCCTGCCTCAAGATATTCTCGAAGTTAGTGAAACAATACGAACCGACTGTCGAGGATTTTGTGGGATGTAAGGTCGAGTTACAAGGTGGTGAAACTACGTTGGTCAATTCTGCTCCGGGATATCACCTTATGACTCAATTGCACACCACGTCTGAATTATTGCACGTGATATTGTACATCCTGGACGAAGGTTGCAATCATTTTGACACTTACGACAGCTTTCCGGGTAAGAAGTATTTGGAAAATTGCAGCTTTCATTGCTTGGAGATATTAGAGCGTGGACTAAAGACACAAAATAATTATATGACGCAGTTGACTACCATACCTTCGATAAACAAAATCATGACCGGATTGTCGCGTTTGCTGCTCGGAGTAAATCCTCGCACTGCCAAGCCAGATCACATGATCAACATCGTCAAGTACGTTTCTTATAATTCGTGGCTACCGAAGCAAGCTTTCGTAGCTGTTGGCGTCATTCATGGCGTGACCAACGAACCTGGAGCAGATTCTGAATTGTTATCGACATTCACGGCGACTTCTGTTTTAACGACAAATGTTAGGCACGGCTTCGTCGAGTGTTTAGACGCGGACAATGTCATTTTGGAGGAAGACGACTTGGAGTTGACAGCCACCAGCGATCAAAGCAGGCAATTGCAGACTGGAAATTGTAAGGAGAGAATTCTATTGTTGCTGATGCACAGTATCACCCGGCCTGCACCCAATCTTGCGCATTACTTACTCGGCTTTGACATAACTAAGGACATCAGGAAGACCGTTATTCAGCAACCAGGGATCCTGGGCTTCCCGCGTACTTGTTTACACTCCATCTTAGGCATTCTGGAGCAATCTCTGGATTCCGGGCGCGACAAGATAACCGAAGCTTGTTATTGCTATCTCCATACATTGACGGCTAATAGCAAAACATCGACACCTGTTCTGAGATTTCTACGTACCACGAGCAACCAAGACTTCGTTCAAAGACATCTGTCCAAATTACCGTTTCAAGAACCGAACAAATCGATCGAGCTCGGCTGCATGTCTTGGTTATTGAAGATAGCAGCCATCGAATTGCGAGTCGCCGGTGGTGGTTTGCAGACCTCTTTGATTCAACGATTGGTGGGGAGTTTCAATCAAGATAAGGATCAGATCGTGCTCTCGCAGAAGCTGCTAATGGACCTTTTACATTATATCGACTTCCAACTGTATCTGGAGCCCGCGAAATCCTGGGAATTCTTCGATCCGTCGCAAATCGAGGTAGTTTTAGGCAAGTGTAGCACTCCTGTCGCCTTGATGGGCGGTCCACGGCTCATCGACATCAGAAAACTGCATTCTCTCATCACCGAGGAATTAACAGTTACGCAGAGTAGCGCGACTGCTACTCAACGCAAGCTCATGCAGCAGGAAGTCAAATCCATACTTGCGCATGCATTAAAGAAAAATCAGACCAAGGTTCTGTCTTACGCAACCGTGAAATTCGTAGAGGGCTGGTGCCAAACTACAGAGATCCTCTTCTCCGTCGCGACCAATCAACAACTGCCGGTGACGCAAAGGCAGAATCTCTTACTGAATTTGTCGCATGATTTACTGCAGAAGATGACGTCCTGCGAGGCCCTGAGCGAGATTAAGACCCTGGTATCCGGCACGGTTCTGATGCTATTAGTAAACTTGCGAAATAGTTTCGTGATTCAGTCGGACAACGAATTACTGCCATCGTCACCGTCGAATACGACGATGATGAAGATCATTTTGAATCATATCTTACAATGGATCATAAACGCCGGCGCTTCCTCGCAGAAAGTCGTGACGCATCTTTACGCGGCCCTATTGAACTTCTTGAGCATCGTTGGCTTAGAAAAATCAACCGAACACGTAAGCGCGATCGACTCAATGTACATCAGCCAGCTGGATAATTCGTTGAACCGACTCATGCCTGTACAGGAACGTTCGCAACGTTATGCGACGATTCAAGTTATTAACAGTTTCGGGAATCAACTGATGGATATTTTATGCCACAATTGCTCAGGTGGACACGACGTGTGCAAAATGCTTGCACTGTCTTGCCTAGACAAGATTCTGGAATTGGATTACGATAATGCGTGGATGATTTACCTGGCGAGCAGAGGTTACTTGAAGCACATGATAGACAGCCTATTGGAATCGGATAATTTGCTACGATGTATGTTGCAGTCGGAACCACAAACACTGCGACCTTTGTACCTGTACGAGGCGAAGATGGCAATTTTTTGCAGAATGGCCTCAACAAGATTAGGCGCGGAGAGTCTTTTGGAGAACAAGGTTTTATTCTGCATGTCCAGTATGTGCGTGTTCGATCAGCATCCTGACGTACACGTAGGTTTCGAGGGTGGCGATTACTCGTTCATACCTTCAGTCGGGCAACGCTATCAACAAATCTTCCTGCCGGCTTTGTACCTCTGCGATGCTCTGTTCACCACGTTAGGAACGGAGAATCAATCGTGCGCCGTACAAGTCTCCGGCTTTCTGCAGAGTCACAGGGATATTGTGGAGATGGCTTTAAGAAACGCATTCTTGAAAGCAAACGTGCTTTTCTTGAAAGAGATCGCGTGCCTCACTGGTGTAATATCCAGATCTGCCAATATAGGTTTGTAATAAGTATCAAGCTTTATATTTGTATGTTATCTTATTATAGTTTTTTTATTATACAATTACTTTTCAGATATGTACAAACTTGTGGATGATGAATTGGCGAAGATAAATATAGATGATTACAAATTGGAGAATAGTACTGGAATGAGAGAATTACGGGCGCATTTGTATCGGCTGCAGAAGTTGATGCTATCATTGTTGTACAGATTTCAGATTTCAGAGTCGATTCCAATGAATCATAATTACCAACAAGCTGAAGCAAATCAGCAATATATTTCTTGT
The DNA here is from genome assembly GCF_048542155.1 of Nylanderia fulva. NCBI lineage: Eukaryota > Metazoa > Arthropoda > Insecta > Hymenoptera > Formicidae > Nylanderia > Nylanderia fulva. The sequence continues at coordinate 2,522,873 of NW_028189622.1, forward strand.
ATACAGATTGTCGCCAACGTCTTGCTCTACACGCGTAATCAGGTAAAATTGTGATATAATACAATTATTATATAAGATAGTCTAGAGAGAAAATGTCTAAATTACTTAAAACTTGGACTTTCTGGTGAACATACTGTAACATAATGCAACAAATTATTTTATTTCTACCTTTAGATGCAGCACAGTTGCATGGATCAGAAAATACGAAATGTGCTGTTTGATCCTTATTTAACGCGGAAATCAGGAGGAAGACAAGATAAAATGAAAGACACTTCCAGTGGGATGCATTTAGGCATGATAGTTGAACAGTTGGAATCTGTAACAAAGTTACTACACACCGAACTATCGCATATTGATTCTCTAATAAAGAAATCGCAAGTAGTAAGCGACATGAGTACAGCAGAATTAAAGAAGGTGAGCTTTTAAAGTTGTTAAAATTTTCAATCAAATTTGCTTATGTGTAATATCTAATCATATGCGAAATTTATCATAATTGATCTTATTGCCAGTTTATGTCTGAAAGCGAGATGGAACTTGATATAGGAAAACAACGAATACTTGTCGAACAAAGATTGAATCGTTGGGTAAAGGATAAACGACAAAGTATAAAATATTGTTCTCTTATAATAGAACATGCTTTATATATTCTCTGGAGCCATTTGGATTTTTATACTATGCAAGTGATATCACGACAAACTCAAAGAATGCATGGTCAGTGTAACATATTCAGCTTTAATATTATATATATAAAGAATATTACTTATATATCATATAATATAATGTAATATTACTTACATACAATTCTTTAAACACTTAAAATATTTGTTTCTACAGTGTCTTCAAGCGGAATTGATGAAAGTATGATAGAATGGAAAGTCTCAATGGAAACATTAATGGAACTGAAGCAAGGACTCGTTTCTATATTTACGGATGCTTTTATTACACAATTATTGGACACAACGCATACCGAATATGCAACAGTAGATCGTAGTTTTATTGAAGCTCTTATAAGACGAATTAAAAGATTATTACAGTTTATAATTATAAAGTGAAGAACTACAAAATTTTTGTTTACACTGATAGTTTCAATTTTGTTAATTATCTCACAACCTCAATTACATTTTCTTCATATCTAGCATACTGTTTATAATTTAAATATGTATTTTTTATATCAATTTGTATACTTAACCACCATTTTGTTATGTAAAAAAGTGGACTGTATTTATAATAAATATGAAGAATGTACTTCGTCATTATAACCATTATATTACATATTATTTGAAATTTGTTATGCAACTATTAATAATTATATTAAAATTTATTATACAATTATTAATGATATATATTTAAAATTTATTATATAACATTTATTTGAAATATTATATTACATATTGAAATTATATATTTCAACAATATTTTATTTCAAGAATACCAAATATACATACATACAGTTAATGTTGATTTATATTTACATAAGTAAATTAAGGAAAAATAATTGCTCCTTTACACAAATTATTCTCGTTTAAAGCATCATCTTTTGTAAAACATGGTAAGAGAATTATAATGTATGTAAATATATATTAAAACATGTTTCTTTTGTGTGTTTAAAACATTTATCTCGGACATATAATGCAATAAAATCTATTTTTGTAATGTCATGTATTATTTATTTATATTATAACATGTATTATATGATATAAAAATATCTGACAAATAAAATGTATTTCAAAGTACACATATATAATGCAAATTTAATGGATTACATGTTTACATATGTACATATTTTTAGATATTTTACAGAAAAGTTTAGTTTTATTTGTTTTATGAAACTATTACTGCTTCATCCCATGGACCATAAATGTTATCTTTATATTTTTGGCATCTGATATACCAAAGTGGACAAATAAGATGGAGAAATATTATAGCAATAATAAAAACGTATGAAAATGTTTGTGAAACAAATAAAAGCAAATGTATGGTACCAATTGTCAAAAGGACTGATATAACAATTTTATTATTTATTTGTGACAACAAATATGGTAATAATACAAAAAATTGGACTGAAACTGTTAAAAGTGAAAAAGCGTGTAATGGAGATGTTAATCTAGAAGCTAACATTAGCGAGCCAAAAATTGAAGAAGTTATGGATAAGGAATCTGACAAAGAGATTTGTGATGAACCGTATTTGCTAAATGTCAAATGAGTCAAGAACATTAATATCGTCATAGCATAAATTGTATCTGTGCTAATCGTTTCGGTTAAAGTTTTCAAAATAGGCGATAATATGTAACCAAATGTAAGAAATATTAATACTGTCCATAAATCTTTTGTCAATTTCGCAGGTCGATTGGATATTTTGATGTTGTAAATAAAATACCCAAAAATTGTTAATATGCCCCCTGATATTACAATAACATTTGGCGTGATCCACTCGTTATTTAACCAAATAAATATTATGACAAAAAGTACTACAATGCTCAATTGTATGGATATACTTGCACCTAAACTTATCGCTTCAATCAATGTTACATTATTTGGTTTTATATTTTTACGTAGTTGTTCTAAAAAGGATCTGTCTGTGTAATTATCCGACAAGCCATAATTTTCATATAAATTTTTCTGCCACTGTATTTCTTTCATACCGATGTACTTTTAGAATCGCAAAGTTCTTGCTTTTATAGTCTGCAAAATATTTATATCCATTATAATGCTATGATATTTATCACATGAATTTATAACAATTAACAATTATATATAAAATATATCCTCACCATATTTCTCTAAAATATTATTCAAATAATGTATATTATTTTACTCTTCTCTGATATTTTTATTAACATGTATATATGTTATATAAATGTATAATTTATAATAATTCTGTAATATAATTCCATAATTTTGGAAAGTATATTTTAAATAGAACTACACCACTTTTGTGTGCACTTTCGAAAAATATTTCTTCTCTTTTTCAGCAAAGATTAGCTAGTTTGTTAGCTGCCAGATTATCTTCTTGAGATATATAATTCCAAACTTTAGATTAGTAATTGTCCTGGAACAAACGTAATTACACGTTCATAATCCAAAAAAATAATATGTAAAAATAAACCAGTCCAAGGACGGTAACAAACTTAAAAAAAAATATTTATTTACAATTTTTATTTATTTCATTTTTGTTATAACCTCATCTAAAGTCAATCAAATTTAGGCAGTGACTTTCATCATTGCAGTAACTGCACTGACTGCAATCATTCGAAAATTTATTCGTCGATCGCAACCAATCAAACAAATGGAGCAGAGATTTCCTGCGTCCCGATTGGTCGATTAAATTCTATTCGACGAATGGCAAATTTTTGAACGCGTCCTTTCGGTACGAAAAACTAGGGAATTTCTCCTAGGAGGAGAAACCAGCACTGACAGTGGACTCGAGGCTCGAGGAGAAGTTTTACTGTATGTATTGTACATACTTTTAGTAGAATTTATTTTCAAAATGGCCGCAACGAGAAGATTGCAAAAGGTAATTCGGTAAAGCCTTTCGTGATCGGTTCACGTGACACGGACGCGACACCGAGACGGACGAGATCGTCGTTTGACAGTTCGGCCGCGGGCGAATTTTTCCGCGTTCGCGATTCCGTCAGATCGGCGAGAAAAAATGGCAGTTGCGATGGATCAGCTTTTCCTCGTCTCATCCTCGGACCCTCGCGATCTCGTCGTTAATAATACCGATAATTATGTCATTAGCCGATTTCGCGCATCTTCACGTCGCGATGACAGTTACCTGTCACTGTCACGATGTGTCCGCGAGTTGAAACTGACCCGACTGACGTGATCGATGTACTACTGTACCCCGTACTGACACTTTGTGTTCTGACTTTTTCCAGGAGCTCGGCGACCTGAGGGCGTCGGCGATGAAAAATTTTACAAATATTCAAGTAGACGAGTCTAACATCCTCACCTGGCAGGGCCTCATTTTGCCGGTACGTAAACGTCATCCTCGAGAGCTCGAGGATGTACGTAACCTAAAATATGCGCGGGGTGCAAAGTGCATCTGTGACTCATCTTCTCTCACGTGCATAGCTTGCGTTTTTTTTCACACACCAGGTGAAACATGTACTTTTTCGAGAGAAAAATGTATGAAGAAGGTTGAGAAATGTGATTGCTTGAAAAAGCATTGCTTGTGTTGCATTCTTTCAATTTATGTATATCTGTTTTGTTAATTATCTATATTGCTAAATTTCTTCTCTAAATACAGTACTTTTCGATAAAAGTGACAATCAACATTTAATTATAAAAATGTATTTTTTAAAATAATTTAGAATAATTTAATCTTATTTATCACAGATCTATATATAATTAAAATATGTATACAAATATATATATATATAACATATTATTTATATAATTTAAGCAAATTTATTATTTAGATTGTAATATACTATGCAATATTAATTATTTTATAGATTCTATAAAATAATAATATTTAATTTATAGATTCTATATTTTCTCTATGTAAAATTAAATGTATATACAATATTGTTAATTATTATATTTTATGTATAAAAAATATTTAAAAATAGTTCTTGCTTTTTAAGAAAGAATATAGGAAGCATTATGATGTGTTATATATATATATATTTATATATCTATTATAATTTAATAGATTGATTTTTTTCTTTAATTTATAACAAAATGTATATATAATTTTTGTATAACATAACTTAGATGTGTCTTGTATAATTTTGATAATATAAAATGCATATTATTTTTATCTATAATCTTATATTATTAATTATAATTAAAAGAAAGACATGTTTTTTTTCTATAGGATAATCCACCATATAACAAAGGAGCATTTCGCATTGAAATCAATTTTCCTGCAGAATATCCATTTAAACCACCAAGAATAAATTTTAAAACAAAGATATATCATCCAAATGTAGATGAAAAAGGCCAGATATGTTTACCAATTATAAGTGCTGAAAATTGGAAACCTGCTACAAAAACGGATCAAGGTCAGATTCTTTATCATCATCATCATCATCATCATCATTAAACACTGGTTTTAAATAAATAGCAATATTCTTCTAGTATTTGAATATAATGCTATTTCAAGTAAGAAATAGATATTAATAAGAGCCAAGCACAGAAATTGAATACAACAAACTTGTTTAAATAATGTTTCTGCCCTTTCTTTTTAGACTATCTTCAGCAGATTAATTAATAAAAGATGTCATGCAGCTTGATATTTTTCTGTTAATTCATCTACTGAAGATAGTAAAAAAAAAGAAAATTAAAACGTTTAAAACAAGTTTGTTGCCTCTGACACTTATTAGCCTATTTTCTATCTGAATTTTATATTTATCTATCAGAGCTTTTTTATTTTATCATAATTGCTATTTGTTGCAAAGTAGAGGTCTTATATAATAAAATTCTTATTCTTTTAAACTAGAGGGTAAATACCCTAAATTAGCAATCTTATTCAAAGAAAAAAAAGAATGTCTTTATATAATCTTAGATGTGTCTTTTATATTTATAGTGATCCAAGCTTTAATAGCATTAGTGAATGATCCTGAACCAGAACATCCACTGAGAGCAGATTTAGCAGAAGAGTTTCTGAAGGATAGAAAAAAGTTTTTAAAGAATGCCGAAGAATTTACGAAAAAGCATGCCGAGAAAAGACGGGAATCATCATCTTCTAACGAATAACCCCGAGTAATTAATTTTACTCACTGTCACCACCGCGATGCCTGCCGCCCGTCAGCTGATTTGAAGTCAAGCCAATGTATACCTGTCTGTTAATCCCCGTGGAATCTCATAGATTCAAGTTGAGATGACTATGTACAGTATTGGTTAATCCCGACGATATGACTATACGCAAATTGTAATGTTTATAAGTGAAGAACTTTTCAGAGTACAGTAAAGTATGATAAATAACTCTGTATCATATTGTATACAATTTATACTTGTCATATGCAGTTATACTTTGGTTTATTCTATATCTAATCGTTACATTCCAGCTTAATTCTGTAGGAATGTATACGATGATGAAAATGGTTCAACATAGAACCGTCATGTTTGTCAGATGTAGCAACGTATATATAATACAGTATGTATTAAAGTACATATAATTTCCAATGTCGTTTAAGATGTTAATTTATGATTGCATTTCGAATTTATAGCTACCGCTTTATAACTGTTACTAATATTAAGATTACGCATAATAAAAGATGAACAATGTTTTCTCTCAATTTTCAATTTTTCTAAAAAATAAAATTTTTAAAAATGGTAATTACAATTTTATATTAAAATTATATTTATAATCATAACATAAAATTATTGACATTTATTTATGATGTGCAAAGCTTTAAACAGAATTTATTTTTTCATTAATTAATTCATAAAGTATTTTTATATTTGATTTCAAATAATTTTGTTTTCGGAAATTAAATACAATTTAAATAACCTTTAAAAAAAATTTTACAATTTTTTTATATAATGTGAAAAAAGAATTAAATTAATTTGTGAAATTTATGTTAGATTTGTCTACATTATTTTTTGGTGTATTGTAATTACCAAAGAAATAGGATTTAAAATATCAAACAAATAAAACATTAAGTTGTTTTTTAAATATCGTAAACTTCTCTCATTTGTGAATATAGTGAAAAAGTATACATTGTAAAAAAACAACTAACAAATGTAATTGAAAGCATTGGAAAGAAGTCTCTAGTCACTTTTATCTTTCCATCTGATTATTACAGATTTTAATTTTTACAGTGGGCTTGAAAGGCTGAAGAATTTTTTTCATATATCTTAATATTTGGGTGGGTGAATAAATTATTACAACCTATATAGATATATATAAATATAAATATATAAGTGTATATGTAATTCTACATATATATATATATATATATATATATATATATAATGTAAATCTTTAAAAGTTTGAATTACTGAAATGTGAAATGTCTTCTATGTGTGCTGTTCATTTTACACCTATATAATTAAAAGTACAATTGTAGAAATGTATTAATGAAAAAAGTGATAATAGTTTTTCTCATTAAGCATATTTGCATTAATTTTTAAACTTTTTATATGATTATATACAGTTATTATTTATATTATTTACGTTTCTCTTTACATTTATTTAGCAATTTATAGTAGCATTTTAAAAATGCCGGAAAATCTTGCCTTCTCAGTTATTCTTTTACAAGCACATATAGATAAATAATTATTTTTTAATATTTATATTTGAAAAAACATTCTATAAGATAAAATGTTTTCTTTAAAATATTAATTAATATATAAATATTTAATAATACACGATTTATTTTGTTGCAATCGTGATATTAATTATATTTTAATTAATTTTATATTTTAATAGAAAATAATATCTATCCGATTATACTCAAGTTTTTTAAGACAATAAAGCTGGGAAGGGAAATATAATAGTGATTATGGTTATATCATCTCAAAGACCCTAAGAATATTAATTAGATATTATTCTTTATATTGATGCGTTATTAATACAAAAGAATTATACAACTATTGTGCATATGTGTAAATTATATTCTTCAACCTCTATTAATAGAAAAAGCTTCTTTTATTGTAAACCTTCAACATTTATTTTTCGAATTATGAATGAACATGATCTACATATATAAAAGATCTGTTCGGCTGTAAATATATATTTTGACAATATATGTTAAACTTTTCATATGAGGATAATTTGAGGGTAAACTGCATATTTTGTGTATATTTGTCTGATGTATTAAACTTGTGTATAAAGAATAAATGTATTAGGTGAATGTTTCAGGAATAATAAATGCTGTTATAGGATTTTATTTTTATTCAATTTTGTGTAAGAAAGGGTAAAACTTTTTGTTTAAATATTAAAATTCTATTAATAAATAAGAAGAATACAAATAAAAATAAAAATACGCCGATTATTTCGCCTTTTTTCACTACAATGTGAGCCTTGTGTAACATATGTTTGAATCTCTCAGCATTTTATTAAGATCTTCATCTTTATTTAAGCTCTCATACGCACATTTTATCCCATTAACAAAATCTGCATCATATAGATCGTAGATCCCACTTTTTTGGCATACTATAATAAATATTCTGTATTGTATCAAGTCAATGTTTGATAGTAAACTGTAATGAAGTAATTGAAAAGCTAGGTGGAAGAGGCAGAAACTGTTTATATAGTTTTTTCAGTATTGGAATGAATATATTTATTAAACTCGGTATGTGTTTAAATAAATAAAATAGCGTAGTGTAAAAGTATTTTTAACTTTTATATATATATATTAAGAAACAGATTTAATAGATAAAAGTTAACTTGTATATAATTTATATATATTTCTTGTATAGGTGTGTGTGTGTGTGTGTGTAAATTTGTAGGATTACATGGAGTACAGATGTTAAAAATAATATTAAATTGTTGGAAAAAAATGAGAGACAAGTATATTTTTAGTAATACATTCACACATCGCTTATTTACATATATAATTGATAGACATCAACGTAAATAAAATTATATGTAAATACTATTTTTTTTCTTCCTAAATTCACGATATGAATAATATTTATGTTATCGTAGACAATCACAGTCTTATAAGTGTAAAAAAGTTCCTAATTGCAGTATTATTTTAATGCAAATCATTAAATTCTTTATTAACTTAATCATATTTTGCATTATTAGAAACGCACGTTGTTTAACTAAAGTCTATCTAATTTAGAATACATATATTTATTATAATGAATACTCATATGTATAACACATGTATTATAATACAAGTGTAAGTCAAACAAATGCGCACATAATTGAAATGTGTGAAGAATTTATGGGAAGCAGATATATATAATATCTATTATTACAAAAAATTAATGCGCCTCCCTAATTTAAATCTAAGTATGTATCATTCTTTTGATACAAATGACCTTTTCCACCAAACTAGTCAATTATCAGAATATTTTGTCATTTATCTCAAACAAAGGGATGTTCTATAACAACAAGTTTAAGATATTTGTATTCAATATTTTGATATTTAGATGTAAACATACGCAATGGGTATAAATGCAATTAATAAATTTATTAATATTATATATGTATATATAAAATTATATGTAATAGATTTATTATATATACACACATATATATATATATATATATATATATATATATATATAACGGTTTTTAAATTTTTGTTTACAATCTTTTACATATAATAAAGAATATGTGTGAGTAAATCAATAAAATAAAAATTAGATTCATAATATATTGTCAATATGTTATAATTTTCATTAGTTTATCAATTATACATTTTTGCAAAAAATTATACATTATAAGTTTAAAGTTGAATGACCATAAATACAATTATCAGAATATCAAAAGTTCTCATTTGAAATAGTTTCCTTGTTGACATGGAGCATCCCTTGCAAATGACAATACATAAACAAAAAATCAAAATAAAAACAAGAAGATAACAATAATGACGTCACAAATGATAATGGTATAATAATGATGTCGCGATTCGATGAAAAGAAAATATGAAGAATCATCAATTTGCAATAAGAGAGAATATATATTATTACAAATTACTTACATGTTTGTACACATCCAATATTGAATTCAGCATTAAGCAACATACGTATATACTTTTCTGTAAATCATAATATATATATATATATCATTAATCAATAGAACTGTTAATATTAGCTACAATTTATTGTACAACATGTTTTATACATACCGATCTTCCGGTGTACGAGCCAAGTATTCTCGTTCGATTAAACCTTCTATACGTTTCTTAATTATTACAGGTGAAGGCAAAAATCGACCTTTCAACTGCTCTGTTACTTCTGCTACAAGTATATTGTGCTAAAAGAAAATAAATTGATATTAATATTATACATTTTTGTTTATGTGTATGTAGATTTATCCTATATACAATTCTCATTTTATAAGTATTTTTAACTGTTTGCAAAATATATATTAAAGATTAATCTTATACAATGAGACATTTCCATTAAAAGAATTTTTAAATTACATACAGGCATACGCTTTCGAGCTTTCATAATCCGCACGATGGCAGCTTCAATTTCATGTTTTCGATCTTCATCGACTTTATTGCGCGTTTCTTTTCTTTCAGGTTCAGATTCTCCTTTCGCTGCTACAGTCTGGATCTTCACTCTTTACAACATAATATAAGTAAATCATGAATATAGATTTTATATATACGTATATAAAACACACATACACACCTGTGTAATTTGCTGGTAAAACTATCATTTATGCAGAAACAGTGCGAAGGTTCGATTTCTTTAGTACGAGGATGTTTAAGTAAAATTCTTTGCGAAGCTTTACCCATAGCAAGAGATTGTAATGCTCTGACTAAGTCCCTCTCTGGAATATCGGTTTCACCTTGAATTTCCTACACAATATTTATACATATATATATATATATATACAGATATAAATAATATTTTGTTTTTTTATATATATATATACAGTGTCATAGATATGAATGATTAATCAATTATTTAAACTCAATACTAACCTCATATGTTAATCTTTCTCTTTTATTGAAGAGCATTAACACACACATTTGGTAAGTGGAAACTTGTATTATATGTTTTCGTGGTGTACTACATGCACTGCTTCGCTGGCTCACTAAGCTGCCACTTGCATTACTACTATTTCCAATGGAACTCGAAGACGATGGAGTATCTAGGCCTCCACAACTACTTTCTTCTCTTCGTGGTCCATGGAATATAGCATTCAGATCAGCAGATCCTAACAAGCATTTTTTTTTTATTTCGTAACTAAATGTTGAGTAATTACAAATATTAATAAATAAAAATGTATATAGATATAGCTTACCTAATTGAGGCTGTAACGTTAATTGTCGACCACTATGTTTAGCCAGATAGAAACGCCGGAAGGCATCGAAGGCATCGCGCGGTGCAGTCGGCATACTACACTTTGGGGTGGCAGATTGTGTCGGCCAGAAACCGGTTGTAAGCACCCGAACGCTTATATCCACACCATGTAAATTTGTCTTTACAAAGAATAAAAATAATTTAATAATTTTAATTATAAATATCATAGTATTTTATTTAGAAATAAAAACGAATACTTATGTAATATCAGAATTATTACAAATCTTTTAATATTAGAATTATATAGTTGTTCTTAATTATAATAAAATTATTTCCTTTATTAATTAAAAGAAATTATAAAAAACTATAAAAAATTAATTATAAAATTGACTATAAAAAAGTTATTTTATACATACATTAACAGAATGTTTTGCATTCTATCATATTAGTAGTTTGACACTTACTCCAGATGTAAGAACATGATCCTTGAACTCATCCATAATTGTATTACTGACTGTTATATCTTTAAACATGCCTTCTAATTTTGATGTAAACTGACATCCACATTCAGTCTAAAAAATAGAATTAAAAATGTATATTAATAATTTTTTATTTTGGCAATATAAAATAATTCAATAAAAAAATCAAATAATCATGAAAGGAAATAATACTTAATTCTATTTCTCACCTTAAGTTTGGATATCATGTTCTTTTCACTGTCATCTGAGACAGATTTATTCAACAATAATCGCTTGGCTAAATGTTGCTTATAGTACCGTTCAAAAACGTCTTTTTCTTGTAAGAAACGGAATAAGACCATAGTTTTGTCTAAGATTCCTTCAATCTCCTGCTCTGTCATCTAAAATCAAACATTGTGTAATTATATAATGTAATATTGATGTTCAACTTAACATCATGATTGCAATGCAATTATATATATGATAAATATTATCAACTATTTTATATATAATTATATGATACTACTAACCCCTTTAACACCTTTCTTCAGTTTGTCATCAATAAAGAGTGAGAGATATTCTGGACTTTTAGCATTTAAATTAAGGAAGTATTCAAAGTCCGATGCTATCATTTGTTTGTAATTTTTGTCGTTATTAAAAGAATAATGTAGAAAATGATCAAAGCGGTCCTTTAAATCTAACAAGTTTTGGACGTAAAGAACAGCGTTTGTGGTTGATTCATGCTCTTCTTGCACCAAAGCTCGACCTTGTTCTCTAAGGAATTGAGATACACAATCGCACACGGTGCGTAACCCATCCGACACTCTTGAAAATAGTTTATACATACAACCAAGATCTTCTGTTTTCTGATTTTTGAGCATGTGCACTACACCACTATTTTCCATCTACCAAGTATAGAAATGTGTTAAATTCATATGTAACATATGTATGATAATATCATAATATAAACTGAATCACATTAGCAATAAAATAAATAAATAATAAATAAAATAACACACCTCAACGATGGTTTTCATGTGAATTTTGATTAATTCTTCTTCTACAACTTCTACTATCCGCGGTTCAGTGGATTCATCTAAATAGTGTTTTGCTCTTTCAGATTCTTCACAAATTCTAGCTTCAACTTTTTTTATATATACTGATGCGCTATTTTCTGCCAAAAATTTTTGAGATTCCATCTAAAAAAAATAATCTTGAATGTGTTACATGTGTAAATGTCATGCATACTTTTAAATTATACATTAAAGATATATTGTGTACTAAACACTTACTCTATAAAACTCAGCACTTTGCTGTAAAAAAGGCCTTTCAAAATCTTCTTCATAAACTTGACGACTGTTAATTCCAAGTAACATTAACATTTGGCAGGCATTCTTTATAGCGCTACGGTCTACAACTTCTCCTCTTCTTTCCCTTGCAACCATACCTAATAATGTCTCACGTAAATGATCTCTGACACATCCATATCTAACAACCTAAAAAAATTAACAATTTGTTAACAATTTGTAACATTATATATATATATATATATTTATATTAAGCAAAGATCAAAGCTTCAAATTCTAGATATGTAATTTATTTCCATAAATATATATAAAGCACAAAAGACTAATATCATGTTAGAAATAAAATTTTGTGATTTCTAAGTTCTTTATAAACTATTTTAGTAAAAATAAAACATTTATGATATGAGAATTACCTGATCTCGAAAAATAATTAATCCAAGATTATACACATTGTCTACATCATTCTGTTGAACGTACACTCTGTCCATATACATTAATATGTCCCTAATCATCACCATTGATGTTTGATGATCATTCCATGCAAGATTTAAAGTTTGCAGGAAATTATTATGTAGAGATCGAAGAACATCTTCTCGTACTTTGTTTTCAAGATGATGTGTTACAACTTCTTTCAGTCCTGTATATAAACGCTCACCATATTTGTGAAGAACCATTGTGTAAGCATTGCGATAAAGTTCTTCAAAACTGAGGCCAGAATTATTCTTCTTCTGTATCTCTTGTATAGCACTTTTCAGCAAAGCCCAAATGCTTTCTACGTACTTTTCATCCATAGTGGTCTACAGAAAGTAAAATGTTTAAATAGTAATTAATTGGCTATTAATTCTGTGTAAGATTACAAAATATCTTTACTAATTTTTATTTAAGATGTCATGCACATTAATATAATACAATTATTTATAAAAAATAATAATATTTAATTGCAGAGGTAGATAGGTAGAAAGTAAAGTGTAAAATATAATAACTCTCACAAGAGTGTGATGAATTATGAAAGGACTGTTTTTGTACATTAATCCTACTATAGGGATTGTCTCATCCACTCTGCCTATTTGCCACAGACCATGATCTTCGGTTTGATAATCCATGTATGTAAAATTTTATTTATTATATAAAAGATTTGCTTATTGTGTTTTATTTTGGTTAATCCTAACCTTGATTATAAAATATAAATATATATAAACTATATATATACTATAAAAATATATATTTATTTTAGAGATAGAAAGTTACTTGTTTCCCTTTATAACACTTTAACAAGATTATTATTATTATTATTATTATCATTATTATTATATATATATATGTATATATGAATATGTAAGTTATACAATGTAACATAATTGAATGTTATCTATAATTGACATTGATATATTGATATTGATATTACCAATTATCATTTAGTAATAGACACAAGAATCTAATATCTATTATTTGAAATATTATTATACACAAATAATCTATAATTATACATTATATAATATACTATATAATTATGGACTTGATATTAAATTCAAATATATAATGAAATAAAAATCTCTAAATAACCAAAACAATTTTTATATTATTTATAGTTAAGTTTTATTAACCAAAAAATGTGTAATAATTATGTGTTTTATGCTTAAATACATTCATATATATATATATATATATATATAATACTTTTTTTATATATGAATATAACAAATTTTATATAGTATACAAAGTGTATAAATTTTGTCTTATTATTTCATAAATGCTAATCTTTATATAAATTATTATCATCATTTTACCTTTTACGTTACTACTAAAAAGTAAGATATTACTAGTTATAAATTTGACAAATACATAGTAAAATATTAAAAGTTTAGAACATGTGGTATAACATGATTATATAGCTGCACTTATTGCAATTGTTTTACACTGCTATGGCAACGATCAATTGTTGATTATGGCCTTGACAAAATAGTACAATAACATTATAAAAGTACACAAAATATATGTACATAATTACGAAAGAAAAGTGTACATATTTATAATATATTAAACTTTATCAAGCAAAATATATATGTATAACACATATATTATCATACATCTAATCTTTTCTTTTATAAAAATCTAATTAAAGAAGATATCAAAGTAATGTAGCATGATATTCATATTTTGTACGATCAACATATTATTATGCATATATTATTATCTATTTCAAAATTTTTCATCGCATCTCTCATAGCAATTAATCCCCAAGTAATGTTAAATCAAAAGGAATTAATTATTGTAATCATATAAATATCAATTTCTAATTAATACATCTAATCAATGTAATTGATTATATAGGCAAATGAACATTAGTATCAATATTACATGAAATAAATAAAGGATACTTGTTTTATACGTGGTGTAATGAGTTATTCCTATAATTTTTACATCATTATTAATTATCTCTGTAAACATTTTATTCTTAATTATTACCTAATAGAATCTAATCATCTTTATATTTTTAGTCGTTTATATATCATTTAAATTTCTAGGAAGGAATATATTGATAAAATGCAAATAAAAAAAAATACAGAAATTATAATAAAAAGTGAGTTATGTACGAATAAAAGCGAGTTGACAGATACACGTATGACAATGACACATAGTATGAATTGTGCAAATGCGAAGTGCAAGTAATCGTAAAAATATTTAACGATTCGTGAGGAAACAGGCACGAGAGGTTTTTTTTTTACATTCAAATAGAAACATCTTCGTCGGGTAATAATAATAAAATCGTTACGATACAAGCCGCCAACAATTCGATACTCGACTTGTATTTAACGGGGGCGCAAGTTAGAGAGAGAAAGGTGCGAGTTTCCAGTTGTGTGCGAGATAGGTAGGTTATGGAATTATGTTTATACATGCAGGAGAGACACCCCCAGTTTATTTGTGTCGCGCGATCGAGTGAAGAGACGTAGAATAAATCCAAATAAATAAAACGCCCTCGATTCGAAAATATTCCAACGCGTATACATCACATCGTATCTCGCTTACCGGAAAAGCACGTATGCGCATTTTGCTCTCCTTCTTCATCAGGGCACTGCTCTTCATCATGTCGAATTTTTGGTCTCAACGCGTCTTCGAGGGTCTTTCTCCTCTCCCGAACCCAGGGAATTAATGCCGTCGTCCCGTCGATGCTGCTACGATAAGCGCGTGGCGCCGCGTACACATTGATACCCGCCGCTTCCTTTTTTTCCGATTAAAAGCAGCGAGCACACATGTAGGTATATCGGGAACAGCCGATGATCGCGAGCCACCGTTGTCGCGCGAGGAGACTGCGATCACTGCTGAAACATACTCGCGAGCCGATGACGGGCGAGCACATTTAACGACTTTTCACGTCCCACTCTCTCTTTCTCCCCCGGAACACTTAACTTTCCTCCGGCCTAGCCGAGCGAAACGTTAAATGCGCTGAAAAGGTACGCGCTTTTCACGATCGAGGCGAAAAGCGACAACGATGACGGAACGGGAGCGAGCGCGAGAGAGGGAGCAAGGAGAGACGAAAGAGAGGGAGAGAGAGAGAAGGAAGAAGAGAGGGAGAGAGAGAGACGGATAGACGAGACACGGTACAGTCGAAGAATCGCGGCCAAGAGGGAAATATCGGAACTGTCAACAACCTGGGGGATCCGAGCTCCTTTTTTTTTTATTCGTCCGCGAGATTCTCGCGAGCTCTTCTGGAACGGTGATGTGATGATGATGATTGATGATGATGGTGGTGATGATTGCTCGATCTTTGGTGAAGCAGCCGCGGATATACGAATGTGGAAGTCACCCCCGTGACATAATTGAGTGAGGTCCGGTACAACAGCACCGCCACGCTAATATGAGTTCTCGTTGAGCCAACAACACCGCCACCGTCGTTAACAACAGGGAGTATTTACTATCAGAGAGAAGCCCGATCAGCCTCGAGAGAGCATAGCCACGCCAGCATTTTTCCTCAAAATCCCTCCTACAGTGGCGCCACCGCGTCTACTTTTATTTATGCGGGAAAGACTTCGCCAAATATATTTTTCTGTCGGTAAAATCGCAACCTTTTTTTACATAAAAAGAAATTTTATATATATACATATTTTCACACACACACACACACATATATATATATATATATGTGTGTGTGTGGAAATATATATATATATATATATATATACATATACATTTATATAAATATATATTAATGTATTATTATTAACGCACACTGTAATCCATTTCAAGAAAAATGTTATATATATTTATACATATAAAAAATTTATATAAATATATACATATTTTATATACACATTATTATTTTATTATTGAGACATTGCAATCCTTAAAATATGTTTGCGACATATGTAGATTATCATAATTATATTTGCAATATAATAAAATTCTTGAGATTTATCTCTATATTTCTCTTCTCTTCCTCTTTTTTTTTACTAAAAAAATTTGACATATATGTATATTTATTTCAGCTAGGAAAATCTAGTTGTGTCAAATTCATAAATAATTTCTACTTTTTTAATTCATCAGTTTTTAGCTTCTGTTGAGTCGCAATTTTAAAAGAGACTTTTATTAATTCATATAATGTGACTTATATTACTTTTAATTTGTAAAATACTGTGGTTTTTTAAATCCATTTTATCATTTTAACATATCGAAAATAGATACACCAAGCTTATGGAAAAGATATTCTATACACTCCATTTTTTAATTGTCATCTCTTAATTTTCTTATGAAAGCATTCTTTTCTAAATATTATGTATCATTTTTTTGTGTATGTTTAGAAAAATGTAAACTTTTAAATCTACACTCTTTTCTTAGAATATTAATACCCAGCACAACTGATTTAACAAAATCAAATTATTAAAACTATTTTTTTTAATAAATAATATCACAATTTTTAAATATTTAAAAAGCTACACATTTAATGGTTTGTTTTTTTTTTAAATCTGTATTTAATAGATACAATTTATGTTTTATCTTAAAAATATTTTTGGTTTATCTCAATTTTATCACAAAATTATCAGACAAAAGCAAATTATCAAAATTGTTGAAATATCACAATAACAATCGAGATTCTTCAAATAATTATTCTCTAGGTCACTCTATTACTTACTATTAATAAACATGTATTAAGAATGCTTACAGTATTCTAATTTCTTTCATTAATAATTTATATAAGATACATAATATTGTTTATCATAATATTTGTAGAACCGTTGATAATACATCACAGATATATCATAAATTGACTATTGTAGTCATTAATTTCAAGCCAGTGTTTTCAGAATCAACTCATTTCAAACATACTTGAATCAAAAGAAGTCATATATACTATTACTATACCTATAATGCTTACAACGATAGCTAAAATCCATGTGTTACAATACTTATTTCCCATATTTCCTTGGGATAGTTTCGAATTTTCATATTTGTCTTTCCTTTTTCGACGTGGCTTGAACTTTTTCTCGAATTTCTCAATCTCTTCCCGATTGCGTAGCTCTTCTGCCTCTCGTTTCTTTGCAATAATAGCTTCCTGAGCCTCTTTTCTCTCATTTTTCAATGACACACACACATTATCGCATTCTACAGTAATCTGCTCCTTTTGAAGAAGTAAGCAAAAAAAATCCTTCTTAATCCTTTTACATTTACACCATAATCTAACTTTCTTGCTGCATTGCTCCTCTCCTTTGCATTTTCCTGGATGACAATCATTAATGCAACGATGGCCACACTGATACTAAAATAAAGAAAACACATTAATTTTTTGTTAAAAAGAGAAGTGAAATTTCTATATATTTCCAAGTAGTACTTGAGCATAGTTACATTTTTTGGACACTGGTTTCCACATTTGAGTAATTCGTCACGTTCTTTATTCGTCGCGGACATTAGATCTACACAATGTCGGTAAAGAGTGCTGATACCACAATGACAAGAGATTCGCACCAATTGTTTGCACGGTTTGCAAGGCGCCGGATGACAGGGTTGCGAACATGGATGCGTACAACCCGGTAAACGTGGGAATTGGCATTTATTTTCGCATTCCATACACGGCATACCGCTGTGCAAGTTATCGTCAGAAATTTGTACCTTATGACAAGTCAACTCGCAGGTGTGATTTTTACATGGTAGTAGTCGGCCACAAGCTCTGCCGCAGGAGCTCGGTTTCGACATGTGACACGGCCAGGGACGCGTCTCATGATCTCCGAGACAGGTCACAGGTACGGAAATCTCACATGGTGGACAGGGTAAAGTCTTCAATTCCATAACGTCCTTCCCAGGTTTCTCCCAAGGTCCAATAGGCGTCTTTACTCCGTTTGCTTTGACCTTCACCCAGACCTTCGTGTGACAAGTGGCTGGACAAAAGTGACCGCATCTCTTATGCGTCAAGCCACAGATCTTCTTGCACGGTGGACACAGACCTTGATGACATCTATGGGTTTCCCTCTTGGTGTGATGACAAACAGGCGGAATTTTGCAGGATTTGTTACAGGGCGGTGGTTTAATTCTCTTTCTGGTACCGCATGGCACCGTTATTTTACTGCTACCACATCGACACTGGACGACGTCCACTCGTGTGCACGGATAACAAGGTCCGCTGTGACAAGGTGCGGCACATTTGTGCTTCCGACAATTAAGCGTATTTTCGCACGTCTTCTCGCAAGGATTAGATGTATTCTTAGATACGCAATCGCAACATTTTTTATTACATAGGTGTCTGCCGCACAAGCGCATTTGCGTGCATTTCTTGTTGCAGTGAAATTCTTTTACGCAAGCAATCTCTTTGCTGTAACTGCCGCATCTGCAGGCTTTCGTTACCACTTCTAAACACTGGCCACAACGATCGGTATGGCATCTCATGTTGCAGAAGTGTGATCCACAGTCTAATAATTTGCCGCAAGTATCGCCGCACGTTGGTACTTGCTGTTGCCTACACGAAACTTCATATCGTTTCTTCCCACAAGGACAACATCTATTTTTTTCCAGCGGACAATTACCACAATCATCAGGTAAGTGGCAAGTGCTCTCGCAGATATGTATGTTACAGGAGAATTTTCTGTTACAGGGTCTCTCGCAGGTCCATGTACCTTCATAGCATTTTCCTTCCTTTTGACTACTCTTACAATGGCATTTCAGAAATACTGTTTCCATACAAGCAGGACATTCTCCAGCATGACATAAGTTATTACAAGTGTGCGAGCAAAATTCATATTTCTTATTGCATATTGTCCCACAACTCCAATTTTTAGCATTGCAGCGACGTGGCTGAGGCAATAGCTTGCCACAATAGCATTGGACCGACACCATCTTTGCACATGGTGGACATGGACCAGGATGACAAAGTAGTACACATTTGTGACCACACTCTGGTTGTAAGAGTTTGCCACAGGTTTCGCCACAGGAATGTGGAATAAGCCAAGGTTGATACGGAGGATCTATAGTCTTCTTGCAGAAACATTCGTATGATCTTGGAATCTGATTTTGATCATACTCCATACGACATTTTGGGCTGTAATATATGCATTTTTATTGATAAAAATAAATAAGACAGAATATATGTTATACCAAACTCTGTTTTAGAATAATTCATACCATGCCCAGATTGGAGTAATCCCTTTAGCCCGTTTGTAACTCAAACTGTCATTGATCCAGTGTAAGATGCAGGACATGTGTAGAAATGCATAGCATTTGTTACAATTCCATATCTATATAAGAGTAAAAAAAATTAGCTATTTTATTATACAGCAAATTACTAAAAACTTATATTTTTTTCAAAAACATGAGTAGTAAATATATATTTATAACAATTTAAGACATTCTAAAATTGTAATACTGTTGCTTATATTAATACAAACAAAAACTGCATAAATCTCTAACTTTGCGTACATTTAACAATATATTTTAACTATTAATAAGATAATATCATGCTATATACATGTAAACATACCGCATCTATTTTTTTGACAGTTGATATACATATCAAGCAAACAGCGCTACTTGATTGGAAAGAATTAACTAAATATGATATCACTTTTTCTGCATCTGTGCCTTGTCCCTGATATGCTAACAATACTTGGCCCACCACATTTTCGACAACTTCTTCATTTGTTTCTTCTTCATCTTCGCTAGATAAATTTAATGACATGTTGGCTTCCAAATGTCTTTCGATGGATAACTTATTTTGCGCTTGAGCTCTTTTAAATTTCTGCATCTTGAAATTCTATAATTTGATATACAAAATTAATAAAATTTGATTACACATACATTTATGTATGTATGTGTATATATATATACATATATCTATATATATATATATATATATCACACATGCATTGTTTATAACCAATATTGAAGACAGACATAATTTCTATCATAATTAAATAATAAACTGTTTGTTTTTTGTACAGAATCGTTTTGTACATATATACAGTTTTTTTTAAAATATATTATATAGCGAAATTGCTTGGAATCTAATGTTAATCTTTGCTGAATAATAAACATTTAACCGGCAAATTGTTATAACTTCTATCAACAATTAAATAATGAATTACATGGTTTTATAACGAATTATGTAGTTTATAATTATTAATTTTTCTTCGCTTTTGTTGATTTTAAAGTTTCAATTGTAATTAATTTTAACTATATTAGGTTACCTTTTGATTCTTTTTGCTACTGTATAACAACTTTATGCATACGTGGTAGAGTACGTGCTACATTTAAATTACATACACAATCATTAAAAATTCAGAGCGTCCTTATATATATAAAATACATTCAGTTAAGGTTGTAAGTAAATGCTTCGAAGCATTCGTTTGCTTGATCAATCGGGACAAAGGAATCTACGCTTCAAAGTATTTATATCGTCAAATGGACTGCGTCATAAGCTTTATAAGTACACTTCTTATTACTTTATTACAGATGCTTCAAAAAATTTGATTATTAAGACAAATATAAATATTTTTTGTCTCTATTAAATTACTCGAAATATAAAGATTTTTTGTCTCGATTATTTTACATATAAAAAAAAAAAATATTGTGGAGAGAAATATAACTTGCCGAAATTAATATAAGTCTAAGAAAAGGAAAACATAATTCTTACAATTAAAGAAATCTGAAGATATAAAAATTGCAACAATATATAAATTTTCACAAAAAATTAACGAAATATCAGAAAAATATAATCTGATAAATATAGTAATAAAAAAACTACGAATTGTGCAATTGCAAAAGAATTTCTAGAACTTTAAATAAATCTTGTATAGTCAAATGTTATCATTTCATGATCTTAAAAATCTTTCAACAATTAAATTTACATTTTATGTTAGATTAGATTTTGTTTTCTTTTACTTTTTGATATAAAGAATATGTTATTTAATTTTGTGTAAAATAAATAATAAAAATATATACAAAATATAATTTTGTAACATAATAATATAGAATATCATAGATTCTTTACATAATCTCTTGTGCAGTGTAATATTATATATTTATAAATTCTGCTTTATCATACAAAAAATCGTGTTGCACAATTTGTAAATACAAATATCGAAAATTGCTGTGTGAAAATGTGTAGCAATTAATCTCAGAAGTGTGTCAGACTTACATTTACAAGTTCAGTGACAATGAGATCGTTAATACTAAAACTAAATTTTTAAAATGTAAAAATATTAAACACATATAATTACAATATACAAAATATTTGTGCACTTATATATGTATATAATTTTTATAACGAGTAAGGCACTCAATAATTCTACTTCTAATTAGTATAATGAACTATTTACTTATATATCTAATATACTTATAATTAATGAATTGTATACTGAATCAGAGAGGAGTAATGTGTGTTGCATTTGAAACCTGCCTGCAAGTATCACGGATAATTAAATATACTACACACATATACATGAATATATATAATATAATGAATACATTATATATTCAAAAATACATACACACACATAATTATGTTCAAATAAAAAAAATAGAATTCCTAAATAAAAATGAACACTTTATACTCTGGACTTTTTTGTTATCCACAAATCTAGCTATCTTAACAAGCTTGATTTTTTTTTAAACAAAAGTATCAACGTTTGTAAAGTAAAAAATATTTGATATTTATATATATATATATATATATATAACTATATTATATACACACAATATATATATTGTATATATAAACTATATAAATGTTTCATTTATACAACAATTATTTTGTTCTTATGGACGGATACAAAGTAATCACCTTTTAGGTGTTTACTAGTCACATTAATTTATAAAAATTCTAATATTTTACAATAAAAACTAAAATTAAAAAAATTCATTAATTATTAATTTAATAATTTGCAATTGACATTGTCACATTATATTTAGAATACAAATATGACTAATAATGTTTAATTTGCAAATACATTCATATATGTGTATAGATATCTCATAACATCGTTAAAAGGTATATATGTAATCTAAATATAAAAATTAAATTAATTTGCAACAAATAGATTTTTGCACATTATTTCGAATAAACAATTAAAAACATTAAGTATATCAAAATTTAAAAATGTCAATTATAAAAGTTTATAAATTTATAAAAGTAGCATCAATTGTTTGCAATTTATATATGTCTATTAAATTATCTCACACAATTTTTAGAACTGTGTAAAATTCTCTTAAGAAATTTTAACTTAATTTTATGGCAATATCTTTTCAAAAATAATACGATTATAAAAATCTAGATATAAAAAATAAATTAAACAATTGTTGATTTGAATTGTACAATGGTAACATAACAATTAAACGGCTGTTTGTGGAACTCCCTGTACTAAAAGAGTCCTACTTTTAGCTTTCGGCAGTGCAGATTGACTCATTGTTTTCGTTAGTTTAGGCTGACCATTAGGCGAGCTTGTAACAAAGCCTTCTGATCGCATATCTTTCAATGAGACATTAGAATTGCTACGCAGTGAGGGTGTAGAACTAAATTTTCTGTTATGTGCTAAACGTTCTTGTAATCTTCCTTCGTTTTGACGTGGTATTCTGGACTTTACTGGTACATCACGATATTCGTATATATTTTCTTTAGATGTGCGTGTTATATTCTCGATTCCCTCGGAATGTTCATCCTCTCGTACCATCAAGATGTCCCCGCTATAGTAGTGATCAGATTGTCTGTGAAAACATACAGAAAGATGTTACATATCTTGACATAAATTGCACATAGAATATATAAAATGAATAAAATATAAGTAAAATTATAAATTAACAATACATTTTTTATTTTAGTTAAATTTTTCTATGTAATGTAAATTATATATTACACAAATATATAGTGCAACTACTAAAGCAGATATATGTAACAGGCAAAATGTTGTGCAAAATTGTGCATTAAGTATTTTTTAATAAATACCTGCACTCGTTCTAGCTGCATTTGTTTTGCTATTATAAGCAGAAATAGAATTAATCAGCAATTTATATAGAAATAATTATGTGAGAAAAAGATAAAGAAACCGTATCTCCCAATTGGTGTATCCATGAACCAGAACCAATCTCTGCATGCGATACCGTTCGGTCGCAACCGAGTGCCATCGAGTTAAATTGCAGTTACATGGATTTGGTTCTGTTTACCTTTTCTTACCTTTTGGCGTTACGCCAAAGCATACAGCATACCACAGAGAGTACGAGTAACAGCAGGCATGCCGTTGACATTGACCAAAATGCGATTTGTAGCGGCTGTTTGGGTTCCCACCAATACTGTTATAGAAATTGAAAATAATAAGTAAAACTGTGATATTTAATAATAACATGAAATATTGCAAATGCTATATTACAACATAATATACTTACTTCAGTAACAGGAGGATATGTAGGGACGAGATAACCAATTACGGTGGGCAGATACATGGACCAGAACGCACTCTCCGTTTGACGATAGTTGATTTGAATAGAGCTATTAAATGTTGTATTGATATTAAGATATCGTAATTGTCCATGACGAGCGAGATCAAAATGCAATCCCAAAATTTGCGAAGGTGTTGGATTTCTAAAATGAATAAAATAAATCACTTCAATCTTTTACATTACCATAGAATAACTAAAAGCAGCTTAATAAACACATACCCATATGTTGCAAAATTAGAATATGCTTTCATGAAAAAGTGACTCATGTTACGATCGTTATCAGTCCACATATCTCGACTTAATTTCCATTTTTGCGGGAAAAATTCTGCATTAATAATATGTTTTATATTAACAAATGTTTATAGTTTAAATTAAATTATATAAATTATATGAATATGTAAGAATATATACCAGAATCCATAAATGGTGCTCCTGTTAGCCACAAAAGTTCTGTATCATGGGGTACTCTAGCCCATTCTGGTGAATTGAGTGCTTCTATTGAAGTATTTAGAACATACAGATAGGTCGGTACATGTCTTTCCACTAAGAGTTTTGCTATTTGATCGTATGGTGCAACATAATGGAAATCTGATAAAAGCTGAAAATATTAATAATAATTTAGATAAAAATAATATGTCATATAACGGAAATTTTATTTAGTTCATTATACTTACATTTACATATTGATCACGTACGTGTGTAACATTTGTTGGATCTGGCCAATATGTATACATATACTTTATTGCTTCATAAACACCTTGTTGATTCAGAGTGTAATTATACCGCAGAACTAATTCCCAAACTTTTTGATCGAATATTTCAGGAGTTATTATATATTGATTTCTCGCTAATGTAATATTATTCTCTGCAAGGTAAAAGTATAAAGTGATATACATACATATTATATATATATATATATATATATCTCATAATCTTATGCACAATATAATATATAATTAATTAAAATAAAGTTCTAAATGAAAAGAGATATAAATACAATGAATTAGAAATAAATGAGTTAATACATACTTATAATAAATGCTGCTTCTTGAGTCGTTACACCAGCCATATAAGCTAAATCCCTCCTATATTTACGGGCTTTAATACTTTCTTCTGGTGTTTCTGCAAAAAAACGCCAGTCAGATGCTCTCCACTCCTCATACCAATTATCTTGCGGAATTGTAAAATTGAAATCTAATACAGGTGCCCATGGAAACATTCCAACATGTGGTTTTAATTCAGAATTTCCTAATTCGAGAAAACTACGTCCGTCCTTTAGACACTGCACTAATTTCCAACTGCTCTCTATACTACAACCGAGCGTTTCTGCATACACCCGAGATGTATTTTGTGCTCGATACTTGTCTATTATCACTGCCCAATCGGCTAAGGCTGAACCCGACTGCGCTATTACTTTTGATACCATATGTCGAGTTCTACAAGATAAAAAAAATTAATTAATTTTAATATATAACAAGATATAATATGTCATACATACATACATATAAATTACATGTAATTTTAATTACCTAGGTGCAACCATTAATAATCCTGCACTTGCTGCTCCAGCACCTGGTCCAAAGAGTGTGATAGATTCAGGATTTCCATTAAAAGTGGCTATATTATCATACACCCAACGTAATGCCATAGCTTGATCAAGAATTCCATAATTTCCAGGGCTATTCTCATCTCCAGTACTTAAAAATCCTATAAACACAATAAAATAAATAAATATGTTGATTGACACAATGCTTTAGAGATTTTATATTTTTTTAGTCATTTACTAACCAAGTGCACCAAGGCGATAATTAATTGATACTACTACAACATTGTAGAAGGCAGCTAGTATGTGAGCTGGAAACAAATTACTGGCTCCATGCATAAACTCGCCACCATGTATATAGAACATTACTGCATATTTATTTGCTAATCCAGAACCAACCTGAATGCAGAGAATTTTATTTAATTCATTTATAATTTAAAACAAATAAAATAAAACATAAATTTTATTTTCTTTAATGGATTTGGCATACTTACAGAAGGTGTAAATATATTTAAATATAAGCAATCTTCATCAACATCTCGCACTCCTTTTGTAGCACCAGTATATTCGCTAGGCTGGGGACAAGCTGGTCCCCAATCAACAGCTTGTAAAAGCTGCCAGCCTCTAAACAAAAATAAATATTTTCTTAGCATATTGTTAAATGTCAAGCTAATAAAAAATATGTTTGACAAAATATTTTGTATTAACCTGTGTGGTCTAGGAGGTTTAAAGCGGCCTTCTTTGATAGGTGGCATAGCATAAGGAATACCCAAAAATACATTGACAATTTGTGTAACTCTTTCCACTGCCACATTCCAAGGTCTATGTCTTGCAAAGGGATCGTCGTACAACTGAACTTTGAAGCCTTGAACTTGACCATAATTTGTATTCACAATCACGTCTCTGTCTCTGAAGTTTTTAGAGTCTGGCCTTTCTTTTCCTTGAAGATCTTCACGCCAGCCACCCAATATTCCTGGTAATGGGAGTCTTGGTGTTGTATCCTTAAATTAAATATTGAATCTTTATTAAATCTACTACCTTATAATTATATGTTTAAAGAATAAAGTAGAAATTAATCAGATAAAACATAAAATGTATCTTCTCTCTCTCTCTTCCCTTGCACATATAAACTCTATATAAATCCTAATCAATTAATCCCCAAAAATAGCATCTTGTGATTCATCTAATTTAAATATTTTTTCATATATATAAATGCAGCACCATAAATTTCTTCACTCACATCGTAAAGATATCGATCTTCAGGTGCCCTCGTAGGTCCTCTGTAAGCAGGGTCCAGGTAACTGGGCTGATAGCCGTATCTTCGGTCCTTATATAAATAAGTCTTATAGCCGTTTTGCGGTACGTATACACCGTCACGATTGTAATATCGGCTGCCGTACGAGACAGGGTCCTGGGCAAACGCGACGATGTTCAGCAATAGAACATAGAAGCAACAACAAACGCCAACGCGTCCTGGGGACGCCATTCTTGGCGCGTGCGAGACCACGCGATAGATGCTCTCGCGCAGGTGTGGCTGCGTACGTCACGTCAAGCTGACACTCTCCGACTCTCCGACACGAGGAAACGCGGCAACTCTCTGCCGCTTTGCGGTAAACGAGATAAAAGCGAAAGTTGCTTCGTTGGTCTCCCGCGTGGACGGCGAATCTCCTCGTCGATGGAAGAGAGAGAGGTGTGTACAGGCGCGTGTTACATGGACGTGCGTACGATTACGCACGAATTTTATTCGCACTCTCGATGAGGAACACCTTCACATTTCAGCGGATTCAGCGCGTCGTTGTTACGAAACGATCGCCGCACGCGCTTGAAAGCGTCCCCGCGAAGCAGCCAACACCCTATCGTCTCACGTTGGAACACGGTGCGTATCACAGGTAGCCCCGTCGCGTTCGCCGCGTGTTGTGCCCTTTTCTTCCCCCCGTTCTCCACCTTCTTCAGTCGATAATACGAAGTGTCACGATCAGCGCTGCAAGAAGTCCAAAGGTGGGATTAATGAACGGAGTATAAAAGCGAACGAGAAAATATAAATATACACGAATATCTGAGTCAATATTAATTATTACGTAAAACCTGATATATGTAATTTCGTTATAAAAAATAGCTTCATTTTTATATGTATAATGAATCATCAAAGCTAATATATAAATATAGATATATATTTTACATATAGAAACCGAATGATTCATGCATATGTGATATGAATGATAGTCTTTGTTGATTCTTCCCCCCACCTTTTTATCAGAATTTAAATGTTCATTATTTATATATTTTATGATTTTTAGAATTTAATTATAAATATCTTTTGATTTCCCTTCTCAAAGAGGATCAAAATAAGATGCTCATAAATGAGTTACAAATCTAATCACAGCTGACAAACTAATTTTTTGAGCGACAATTTTATCATTCATTTTCTAAAAAAAATTCCGTGCATTTTTTAAATTCATATATTATATCAAATATTATATATATATATATATATATATATATATATATATTTAATCAACGTTACGAATGGCAATGAAAATTAATTACGCAATTAATTAATCTTAAATGCGTTAAATGCGCGATACTTTATATACACACTAATTATTACGACATATAATTTTATAACAAAATATATAATGCACACGTACAGCTTCTAATTCTATTATATAGTTGGATTTCGCTTCTAAGTATATAATAAGTAATTATCACGGAGGAAAGATGACGTGTATTAGATACGTTGATGGATTCATTCACGAGTCACACCTTCCGTTATCTGGCCGTGAGAAGCCGAGATTAAGATATCGCCTACGCGATGGAGTACCGCTCGGAGAATTATATGTGAAGATATGTGCGTAAACTCGGTTAACTCGGTTATTACCTCGTGCACTGCTTGCCGACTACGACTAGGTGTAATGTTGCGAAGGGCAGTGGCCGGACCCTACTAAAGTCGTAATGATGCAGTCGCGTGCATATACGTAGCCGCGACTGGCCGGCAATGAGCCGCCCACGCACCCAACAGTCAGCAGCCCGTTGCAAAAAGCACCGCCAGCGGATGTGCTCGCGGAAGACGAAGGGGAGGTAGTACGATGGATTACCTATTTTTAACAAACAATATGCATTAAAAAAATTATGCAGAAAATCTTGGAAATTTTGATATAAATCACATGCAATTAAAACATTATTAATAATTGTATATTTTGTGTGTGTGTATGTGATAATTGATAAGAATATATAATAATCTAATATATAAAATATATAATAATAATATATCTTATATATATATACCTATATATATATATATATATATACCTATATATATATATGTATAATATAAAACATAATAATAATATACAATAATAATTATAATTGATAAGAAAGAAAATAAGGGTTCTTAATATTTTTATATTTTTTATGTTATATCTTTATATTATGTATATACGGCATAATTATATGTGATATATATAATATAAATATGCAATAGTAATATGCGATAATATTCTTATAAATTAAATTAATGATAGAATATAAAAACACGCACGGCTAATAAATTTATTACAATTTGTATCTTATCTCTTCTGAATGAGATTTAAATTAAATAAATAAATATATATATATATATATTTATATTTATATACACGAAGTTACACATATGTTAAATCTTTAAAACATTCAAAATATCAATTTACTTCTGAAAGGTTGAAGTTGATGTAATAATCCTTTCCCTGCATTTGTAAGAAATAATTTTATTATAAATAATTTTCTGGCAAAATAAACTTTGTAATTTTATAATGTTGATTATAAATATATGCGATAATAATTAATTTGTTGTTTGTGAATTATAATTATATATATGTATATGCAGACTCGATCTTTAAAAATATTTTAATATGCTATTTTTCTCCACAAAATGATGAAAAAATCAATGGAAATTAATTATAAAAGAAATGATGACCTAACTTATCCCTCTCTCCTTTTTATTGCAGATTTTAATCTGCAATAAAAATGCACGCCCTTGCAAAAGAATGTCATCGCGTGAACGGATGTATTCCGCAAGGAGCAATTAGCTCATATAGTTCCACGTTTATCAACAATAGTTTTTACCTGCTATGAGATTAGATATCGAAACTACCATAGTGATGGATAATAAGTATACGCACGGCAATAAAGTTACGCATTTATGTCACATATTTTTATAATAACTATAACTATTTAATACTTTCTTTTTTTTTTAATGTGATTTGATAATTAGCTAGGTAAAATCTAGCATTATAGATTACTATATATAGCTTTAAATGTGACGTCAAATATAAGATATTGAAAACTTATACGTAATTATGATAGAGTTGTAGTGTTATTAAAGGTAATTATTATATAAGGAAATTATTATGCTAGAGGTAATTGTTTATGCTTCTTATGATTTCGATTCTATTTTTTTCAAAGTAAAAAAAGAAAAAAATTATTCTTTTAAATCTTTTCTATCAACTTTTCTATCACAAAATGACAACATATATGTAAAATTATGGAAATAATTATTTTAAAATAATATAAAAAGTAAATACTTTTATTACAATAATTGCATAAAATAAGAATATAAAATTACTTGTACAGAAATTTTTTATTTACTTATTTGATATATTTCGTATCTCTTTTTCTCTTTCTTTTTCTATGAAAATAAAATTATATTTAAATTATAATATAATTAGAAATCTCTTCTTTTCTTTCTTTCTTAAAAATGTTTGCCATTTCTTTTATTTATTGGTATACTTCAAGCTATTATTTATTTCGGTCACTTCTGAAGTTGATAAATGGATTATAGAATTGATTTCACTAAAGTCTTTGTTTATAGAGAAAAGATTCTGAAAGTTGCGAGTTTGTCGCAAACTCCTCGAGACTTCCGAACATTGAATTGATCAGCGATGCACGTGATAGGAATAAATTTACTTTGCATAAGGTTCATTATGATTTCAATGCCGCGTGTCTCGTTAGACTCTGCTTCGTAAAACAATTTCTCATACTGCTTTTATAACTGTTATTATTTTACTTCAAAATATAGAGTAAAACTTGTCTTAATGTACGTTCTTCTTGTATGAATCATGTCGCAACTCGTCTTTATGACTCATGATTTTATTAGCTAAACTAAGTATTAATCGTTCGCTAGTGGAATGACTTGTTTTATGAATGAAATATAAGAAAAAAGTATGAGATGAGACAATTGTCGTAAACATTAAAAAATTTTCAATTACAACTATTTAATTAGAATATCATTAGCGTGCCAAAAAGTTAGACTGCGAGATTCTCTCAAATATAAAAGAGAATTATGTAATAGAATTAATTTTTTTTAGAGAAAAAGAGAATATATGTATATGTCAAACATTCTGTAAAATTCTACAAAAAAAATTATTAATGGAAAAGCTTTCAGTTGAAAAATCATACAGTGATTCTGCGAGAGACTGTCGCTTACGACAATATATTCTGCCAAGTTTTGTGCATGTATAAGTGTATGTCGCACGCATTTCTGTAATGCACTATAATGACCAATGAATACAGCTATGGCAATAAGTTACAATTAGAAACATGAATAATTCAAAGAAGGTTGAGAGAAGCTAATGTATAGAAATTACTAATGTATAGAGTTTGTTAAGTTCTAATTTATACTAGATATTTCGTAGGAAGAAAGGAAATTGTAGAATTATTAAAGAAAGAATCTGAATTCTAATTATACCAATTATAAACTTGCATCAATTTTTTATAAATATCATAAACATAGTATAAATTTAAAAGATAATGTACCAGTTACATAATTCAATTAATGTAGTTTAAATCATATCAATCAATCAAATCAAATTATTTAATAACAAATGTAATTGATTGCTATTTTATAAGCTCATTCATTTTTTAATTCTATATTTTACTGTAATTAAATCGTACAGATTGAATCATTCAATTTTTAAGAAAAAGATTCGGAACACGTACTCGACAATCGACTAATTATAAAATTTTTATAATATTTTAAGGTTCAATAAATAATAAATCGTAAAGATATCGATGAGTATTTGAACATGTGTATCACAAAGAAAATATTCGCCAGTGTCGCAGTGGCGATAAAGCGAATACCCTTTCTCTCGTATCTTACTCCCTCGCGCATAAGTTCTTCAATTTACAGTAATTGGTGAATTTATTACCGGTCCACAAGCTCACAACTTCGCTCATACGCCAGTACAGTCCCAGTAAAGAGTTACAATATATAGCTTTAATTATTGTCAGTTATCATGTTACCCTATCTTGGAATCGTCAAACTAATGAAGTCTCTTATTTTATTGGCCGAGATAAAATTTGTCAAAAAAATATTAAAATTTGACAAAATTGAGATAGCAATAAGAACAAACAATTTATTTCAAAGAAAATATTAATAGCATCCAAAAAGTTAAAAATTTGTTTTAAAAGCATATTTTTATTATATACAAATAAAGAAGTTCAATTTAAAGAATTATTATGTTTAAGAATTAAAATAAAAAAAATAGAAAATGAAGAATAAACGTAAATTCGTATAATTCATATATTTTCTATTTGAAAAGATATATAAATCTATGTGGAAAAGCATGTGGCAAGGAAAAAATAATTTATTCAATTGAGAGAAAAGGAACTATAGAAGATTTCTGTATTATAACTGACAATGAGAATACTTTGTGATTGGAGGCATTATGCGCGTATATGTCACTTCGAATTGGCAAAAATTGAATAGCTTTTCTATCAAATCTGTTCACACATTCGCGATATTCCCTTTATTATCATTGCAGTCCCGAAAATTTGCATTTCTATATCGGAATATTGGAATTGACATAAACCAGTTTATCTTATTCTTCCACACGCGAACACGAATTATAATAAGTAATAAATTCACACGATTTTCTACCCTAACGCGAATCATTTTCGATCTGTGTTCTCAATTTTCGATCACATTTTTTAATATAAAAAAAAATCAAATTTGTGTAACAACCTTCGAGATGGTCATTTATGTCCGACATTCGTTTGCAAAGTTGGTCTAAAAATGTACGCTATTATATGGTCGTTGTTCGTGCCTCGTCGTGCGTACATCCCTTTTTTGTGGGAACATGGACATTATGGTACTCTTTGAACTCGTGGGAATAAGACCCACCACTGAGTCAAGTATATATATGCGGTGGTTTATTTATTTTGTTTAATTTTATCATACGTGCAAAGACTTCAAACACACACGTTATGATGCGTGCGTGAATAGAGTTCACAGCTAATGATGCGCGCATTTAAACTTAAGTATCTTAACTAAAGGTAATGCACGCGATGCTATTCTTAATAGCTTCTATTAGAGACACTCGATCCGTTTTCTTACATTCGTCATATACACTATCTTGTGTATACATCAAATATATCGTTTTATACAAACGAATAATAAGAATAGCACTATTTAATTATGGTGTAAGAAAGAATATTTTTCTTATTAATTGTATATGTAAAAATGTTCTACAGGATTAGAAACTGTGATTTATAATACTGAAAGCGTAATTCATTAATATAGAAAACATTAATGAGATTAATACTCTTTTGATTATTAATATTTTTTTTCATATATACGTGAAAAGAATTTGACTTATCCTTTTATTATTTTATAATTTATATTACCAATGATATTTTGCGTTTGTAAGAAAATTTGTAAGTGATTCATAAAACTAATATAAATATATTATATTTGAATATTTCTACTTTTACAAGTAAAAATGTTTAATTACACGGAGAGAATTTTCTCTTACAATTTTTACTTTGAAAATGGTAATTGTGAAATAATATGGTACTGACAGAATTTTATAAGAATTTCTTTGATTAATATTTATCACAATAAAAAATATTAATATGTAAATATACTCTGTACATAATCAAATTAATCGAATATATTTTATATCTTATTGTAGTAGATATTAATTTTTTATTGTGGTAAATATTTAATCAAAGAAACACTTATAAAATTCCTTTTACGATTGCCATGATTTTCAAGATAAATTTTAAAAGAAAATTCTCTCTGCGTACTTTTGTACCATATATTAAACGACTCTCTATTAAAATTAAAATCTAATAATTAAAAATTCACTCTCCATAGATCATTAGAAATATATAAAAAAGCTATATAAAGAGCATCTAAGAGAAGATAAAATAAATTTTTTAAATAAAAAAACACTACGTAATTACAAAAATCAATGCATTTTATAATTATTTATTAACAAAGATAAAGATGAAAAATTTCACAGCGCATATTCACTGCAAAAAAAGATGAAAGAGTTTTTAAAGTTCTAGATCTTACCCGTGTTAAAGAGTTCAGCAGTAGTGGTGATGATGATGAGCGCAGCTCCACAGATGCACCGACATATCGGACATATAACGATCGAAGAGTGGGGGTGGTGAGGGATGGTGAACGCGCGCTGACTCTATGCAGGGCCCACTTGTTCACCACTGCGTTGGCTTGCCTTGCCACTCGCGAGCGCGTTGCCGAAGCGACAGCGTCGGGTACATCCTTCTTCGGCCGCGCTCACGATTTTGTGTTTACTTTACAATTCGAGGAATTCGCCGGGAACTGTCATAGTACCTTGGGAGAAAAAGGATCAGTTCTTGAGTTTCCGAATCGAAAAGTTTGATAGAACGATTAGTGTGATCGCGATTCTCTCGATCAACATCGACGTAAAAGTGCATGTGACAATCATATTTTTGTTGAAAGAACATGTTCTGAAAGAACACCCTGTCGTGTCGGTTTTTTTTCTTCTTTCTTATCAGTGATTGAGTAACGAAACCGAGAATGACAACCGAGTCTTTGGCGCGCGAGGTCGACTCGCACATCGTCACCATCCTATCCAGGCTGTCAGCCCTTCGGGAGAACAATGCCGAGGTCACTGACAGAAAACCACCCATGTCCATCGAGGCTCGGAGTTTAGAACTGTGGCGAGCGGTGGCTGTCGAGTGCTTTGCTACTTTTCTCTTCAGCCTCGTGGTTGCCGGCGCAGCCGCTGCCTCTGCCGTATCCGGAAGTGGTCTTTCCGTATTAGCCACCGCCGTGGCTTCCGGTTTTGCCATCGCCGCGATTTCTCTCATCTTCAGCCATATAAGTGGTAAGAATATTGTCGCATCATTTTTTTACGAAAAATACGATCAAAATGCAGGGGAGGTAAAGTTTCTGTGTATCTGCTGTCATGTTTCAAGAGATAAAATTCATAGAAAAAATGTGATAACACGCGGTTTTATGTACATGATATACTTCAATGTTTTAATTGCAAAAATGTTAAATCGATTGGTCTCTTTTATTTTAATTTAATTAAATTATAGATTTTGCTTGTTTATATTTATGGATTTAAAGAAACAATGCTTATATAGTTTCTTTACTTCAAAAATATATATAAAATAAAAGACAAAATACCTGGATTTTTGTGATGTTTTTTTCTAATATATAAAATATATTTTTATTCTATAATTCAAATAATTAATATATTTCTCTCTCTCATATATATTTATAAATATGTATGCATAATACTAAGGTCGGCCACACATAATTGATCGAACCGACAATCATTTCTGGCTGGGTAGTAAACAATTCATTTAATCTGAATTCTTTTATATATACATATGCGTGCGCGTTTCTGCAAAGCGTTCAGAGGATAATTACGTAAAGGGAGATTCGCGAACTACTCGAAGCAACTATCTCGTTGCGTGAATGGTCCTGTTCCTTCTTCAATGTTATATGTCGTTGACAAGCGGCTGCCCTCGCGATTTCTCTCGATTGACTCGTTAACTGATTACGCCGGCGACGTGGATGTGGATATTACCGCGTTGTGCGTGCCTATCGGAACGCATGTGGGCACTCTCAGAGTACGTTCCACCAGAGCGCACAATACGCGTATAGTAGTATAAACTTTCAGGCCACTACGAGTACCACGGAAATCCGATCTCGTTTGTTCCTCATTCGCTATCGTTCGAATGAATGGGACATACGCACCCGTGAATTCCGTTTCGGTTCATCGAACTATCGCTTTATAATAAAAATTAATTAATTTTTAACATTTTTAATCTATTAATACGGAAAAATTATAGCCACCACAGTTAAATTTTAACTGTCTATATATTACATCTAAAATTTATTTAGTTATCATGCCATTAATATATTTCATATTTATGGTAGCTAATACACGGACAGAATTTTTTCTTAGAATTTACTCCGAAAATTGTGGAACAATTTTGGTATTAGAAAAATTTTATAAAAATTTTTCCGATTGTAATGTTTACTACAATAAAAAATATTAATATGTACATACATTAATAAAGTTTACTATGCATATAGTAAAATTAATCAAATATGTTTTATATTTTATTATGGTAGATACTAATATCTTTATTGTGGTAAATATTAATCAGAGAAACTCTTACAAAATTCTTCCAATATTTTATACTGTCTTATGATTATCATGATTTTCAGAGTGAATTCTAAGAAAAAATTCTCTCTGTGTATTTTTTAGCTACAGTTAAACAAAAGATTGATTCTCTATTAAAGTATAATTAAAAAATATTAGTTATAGCTAAAATTTAGGCATGATAACTAAATTTCTATGGTGGCTAATTTTTTTCCGTGAATCTAATATACATATAAACGAAGACGAATGTCATCGCTATTTAAAAAGAAATGTCGATCAAACGCTAAGATCATGATATAATGTACGAGTGAGCAAAAAATTGCAATCCCTCGTCTTCTGCCCTCTTTTTTATATGGAAAACCTTTTGCACGCAGGTGGACATATCAATCCAGCAGTTTCGGTATCGTTCGCTTTGTGCAGA
Source organism: Nylanderia fulva (assembly GCF_048542155.1). Classification (NCBI taxonomy): domain Eukaryota; kingdom Metazoa; phylum Arthropoda; class Insecta; order Hymenoptera; family Formicidae; genus Nylanderia; species Nylanderia fulva. The sequence continues at coordinate 2,559,820 of NW_028189622.1, forward strand.
CGGATTTCCCCACTTCGTGCAGTACTTTATGTAGCAGCACAATGCGGTGGCGGAATAGCAGGGGCGGCGATGCTTTATGGGTAAGTCGCATGTTCATCTTTAAGAACTACAATAAATCTCGCTAACGAAACAGTTCAACTCTGTTCCGCAAAGTTGTTCGAGGCTGTCAACGATCATTTAATAAACGAGCATTTAAAAAATTCTAAGATTTTTTCCATTATTATTATCATTCTGTGTTCGTTTAAAGCTATAAAGTAATAATTGTTAAATATGATTAATAATTAAAGAATTAATAATAATAATAATTGAGAATGTTATTGTATTACGATACGTCATCTTGTGTACGCAGAATTTTTTTACATATCTTTAGTCTTCAAGAAGTGTGTAAGATTATTATACCATTGCATTATCTTTCTCTCAGAAATCTTGTCCAAAAAATAAATTCAAATTTAATTTCTTCAGAGTTTATATCAGATTTCTATGAGATTTCGTAAAATCATTAACACTGTCTAAATTATTCTGATATTTAGCTCATCGTGAGCATAACTATAATAATTAATGAAATAATAGCAATTTGACAACAAAAAGTCGGGTAAGAAAAAGTCTAAAATTCAAAGTAGCATAGATTCGTAAAGTGTTGAGAGATATTAAGAACAGAATGAGATACACTGTCTCGTGAAGACAGCTGCTAGATAGGAGAATCAGGAAAGGCATGTGGCCCATCCAAAGTCGGGTCGAGTTTTCTTCGACCAAGTGTTCGACGATTGGTAGATTAAGCGAATGTGTTTCGGGAGGAGCACAAATATAATATCTGTCATCGTGATTTTTATTTCACATAATTTATTATTATGCATTACGCATAATAACGGAGCAAACGAAGCGAACATTTGCTCGGCAAATTTTGCACTTTGCGTCTAAGCAAAATTTTGCATTAACGGTAAAATGTCAAAAAAAATAATACAACGAATGTATCCTCTATATACTCTATGAATAAAATAACCATAACATTTTAAAGAATTGTTTTCGATCTTGCGGACTGCGCAGAATGGAACGTATATATCTTGCGCACTATAGATAAGTTCCTTCAACATATGCTACTATCGCGTAAACAGCGCTTACTATTAAGCATATATGGTTTCATATACCAATGCATTTCTTATGCAAATTTAACTGGAGCATTCTGAATACAAGGTTTGATAAAAACATTTCCTGCACACAATTCTCGGAACTATTGTAAGCTAAAGCAAAAACAATATTTTTTTAATATTTTATTTTATTATAATTATAAAGTTTCTTATATTCGTTGTAATATAAAAAAACTTTACACCAAAAGCTTGAAAGTATATGAAAAGTCATCTTTGATAATAAAATAATTCTTTAAGTTTTTTCTGTGAAAACGAGAAAATATAATCTACTCTAGGTTCTGAGATACATAGAGAGAATTTATTCTTAAAATTTACCTTGAAAATCATGGATTGTGGGACACTATAGTATTGAAAGAATTAATAAGAGTTTCTCTGATTAATATTTTAACCACAATAAAAAATACTGAAAAATACCATAATAAGATAAAATATGTTCGATTATTTTTTCAAAGGAGAAGCATGATTAAATTTTTTGTTTCTTATTTTTTGTTCTTACTTAATTTTATTATTTTTATTTTTTTTTTATATTAAATCTCCAAAAATAATTATTTCAATAATTCCAAGGGGGAACAAATGCCAACTCTTGCCCCTCTCTATGGACGCCCTGTATGTACATATTAATATCTTTTTATTGTGGTAAATATTAATAAAAAAAACTTACAAAATTCTTCCAATCTAGCATATTATCCCACGATTACCATGATTTTCAGGGTAAATTCTAATCGTACGAAAAAATTCTCTCCGTGTATACAAATATCCTAATTCGTCCCAGAAACATTATGATAAAAGTACATACATCTTCGAGCTATTCGCAAATCATCGATATATGCAAGCTAGTGCACGTGCCTCGATCTTGCCCATGGGCAGAGACGGTTTCCATCTTGAAGAGCGATAAAAAAAATAAAAAAAGGGGAAGCTGTTGTAGAGTCGGCGCTGGACCAAGAGAAGCGGCGCATCGTTCGGGAGAATGCAAGTAAGCTGCTCTTTGAGCAACGGCAGCTGAGAAAGCCGAAAGAGAAGGAGATGAAACGAAGCGAGAACTTTAAGCACGAACAAGATGAAAGAAGACGCTAGAAGAAAATGATAATACAAAGAATGCCTGATGACAAATAAAATTGCGCTGCTATTTATAATATTGAGACATTCAGCGAGAAAATGTGCAATTATTATATTATATATTTCGGGAGGAATATATTTTCTCTCTGAAACAAAATTCAGGGAATAACATCTGTTTCTCGTTCTTGATAATTAATTAAGTAGGAGACACGCGTTAATAAAACGCGTCGATAAGAAATGCAAGTTGACGTGAGCCGTTCAATGAAAGATAGAAAGACATATTATTTATAATACAAACATTGTTTCACTAATTACTAATTACCGGATGAGATGTCGCAGAAGTTTTTAACAAAAAGATATAAAAAGAAGGTTCGTTCGTTCGATAAAACTTTACCTGGTGAATAATTGAGGAGGAAAGGTGGAGCGTGTTGAAACACGCGAAGGAATGCAAGAAGTTGGCACGAGGGCAACAGGATGAAGGCGATCAAAACCTGGAGATAGAGGGCGGAGGAAGGTAAGAAGGAAAGAGGAAAGAAAAAATAAAAAAACGGCAATGTGCAGCATGGGGATGGTAAGGAGAGAAGGCGAGAGAAAAAACTACGAAAGAGGCAGAGCGCGACGACGGAATGGAAGGAGAGACAGAAAGAGGCAGAAAGAGGCACGCGTAATTGGCAGGCGAGGGAGAACCTCGAAAGGTGAGCACCTGCCTCGTACGAGGAGCCGGCGGCGGTCCATCGCCTCGCAGCTGCCGCAGATGTTTCCCCGTGGACCAAAAAAGATCGTGCGGAAAAAGGAACGCGGCGTCGTACCTCGAACGAAAAGAGAAGACGAGGATAATGAACACCTATGCATGCACATACCGAGGTGGGACAAGTTTCACGGCACCGCAGATCGGCCCGATCGGGCCGTGAAGGAGGACACGGCGCGAGCGATTCGAGAGCAGATGTTCCCGACATCGCGGAGATCATTGTCCGTTCTTCGTCCGTCGTTCTTTCGACTCCTTTCCTTTCCTTTCTTCCAGCCGGCGACGGATGTGCTCTACTAAATTTCGTTTTATGTATACGGCCGTGCAATGCTGTGCGCGTGCCTCTATATGCACGACTCTTGTTTATCAAATATTTAAATCGTGAGCAAAGTAGCCAAGCTTTTCTTTTAACCAAGGTTCAAAAACTGTAACCTAAAACCCTATTAAAAAATCATTCGATTTCGAGCTTCAAAAGCTTCAGAAATAATTTTTTATTTAGCCAATTTGAAATTATTTAATTTCTGCATATATTAATTTTATTTATATGTCTATTATTCTTGAATTTTTTTTCTAAATTGAAATGTATTACCTTAAAAACATATATATATCTCAACTATCAACCGTATATATTATTAATATTAAAAGTCACACATCAAAGGAGACTCTTATCACATTTTTTCCTCTTCTCTGCAATTGGTTATTAATTTTTATCTTAATATTTATGATTCATCATTTTTGATGTTATTTTATTAAAATCTGAAATCTCTACTTTTTTTATATTGATAACTTTCATCTCCATTATGCCAAGTGATGCTGCGAGTGTTTCTATCTATCTATCTATCTCATCGTGTCTTCTCCTCGTGACACTCGCCTGGTCACCCTCCGACCACCATATGACCGCACAAAGAGGTAACAAGTGCGCGATATGTACCGAAATAATAATCGAACAATACTCTAGTTAACCGGACGGCCCTTTCCCGAGATACATCTCGGGGGAATACCGTTGAGCTCGGTACAGAAAAAAAGTCGGGGCGTGAGATCGAGAACGAGAGAGAGAGAAAAAGAGAGTGCGGAGAATGCACTTGCATCTGTTGCGACTTCTCTGGCTAACGGTGACGGGTGTAAAACATGCGTCGCGACGTTTTCCGGGGGCGGCGAAGGGCTGAAAAAGGGATCCGGGGATATAGGAATCGTAGGGAAGCTCGCGAGGGGTGGATTTTGGCGCCCCTATCATCCTCATCGTTCTTATCCGTGATCGTTGTCTATCCCGAATACGCGCGCACAAGGTAATAAATATAAAAACCGTTCGATAAACCCAAAGTGAGGCACCCGCGTCGAAGAACGAAATGATAGGGGAGAGAAAAAATGACAGAAGAGAGCGCGAATTTAACTATCCGTGAAGAATTTACTGTCACCTCTTCATTACGCGCATCTACAGGATTCTTCCATTACTGCGTTCGCAGGGGAGTGATTTTTTTTTTTTTTTTCGAAAGAATGATGAAAAAGTGCACGTGAAACATTTTACTTAAGAAGTAAAATTCTGTTCACGTGTTAAGATATTACGGAGTCCCTTTTATATCTAGCCAAATAGCACATGATTAGAACTCCTAATCTTGAGAAGATAAAAGATAAAAAAGTTGAGTAATATAATAATATTATCAATAAGTCAATAATATATCTATATAAACAAATTTTGTTATTTTAAAACTTGATTTATTTTTATCGTTTTATTGTTTGATGTTTTCGTAAAAGTTTCGATTTAGAAGGTGGAAAATTTTTTCATGACACTTTCTTCTTACGTATACAAATACTTTCTATTAAATATTGTAAAACACTTCTGATAATACTGTACATCTGTAAAAATAAATTATATAATATGTACAAATATTTAATTAATTTTCCTTTATATATTATATATAGCGAAATGCGGATTTAACTGCATTTAAAAGCGATGAGAATCGCCTTTTGTCCCGATCGCGAAATTGGATGCTTCAGAAATTAGTCTATTAAAATCTTGAAACACGTTAAGTAAGTGCACACGATGCCGAAATATAAGGGCATCCTTTAATTCGGACGAGGTTTTGCATCGATATTCTTAATCGATAGATTTCCAATCTATCGAAGATAGATCCAGCTTCTGGCACCGCCAAAACTTCGGGGCTGCCAATAAAGTTCGGCTTACGGTTCTGTAATCTATGCAAAGCGAATCCGCTCGAATAATTTCTACCCGCAAACATCCGAGATCGGCATGAAATTCGCGTTCGAGAATATGACTCTCGTCTGATAAAACCACCGATAAAACTCGTGCAATCGTGCAGAAAGATAATAATTTAGACACCACAAAAAAAATCATTAAATTCTCATAAGCGAAAAAAATGAGCGAATGTATCTAGAATACATTATAGAAGATCCCGAAATTTAATTTTAATAATAATAAGTGTGTGAGTTAATATAATATACATTTTTTGAGTAAAATTGCAAGTGTCATAATATAAAAAATGATATATAAAATAAAACATTTTCCGCCTTCTAAATCAAAATTTTTACGGAGAAATCAAATAATAAAATGATATTGTTCATATAATTAAAACAGATTTACCTTCTTATATAGATTTTTAATTATAAAGTTATTAATATTTAAGTTTTCGTAAAAATTTTCAAAAAATTCCGTAGCTAATATAATATATTTTACAATGTCAAACATTAAGTCGAAACTCTCTTGTTAGATACTGTTTTGTAATTACGAGATTTTACTCAAGTACTTCCTGCTTTACAAAAACCGAAGAAAGCAATGGCCGAAGCAGGGTGGTTGAAGTTAAGCCTATTTGGCAAGGGGGTTCTCCATTAATACCACGAATCGAGGAAACAGCTGTGAGATGGCAGGTGTGTTATGACGTCAGGCAAGACACACGCAGTGCGCGTGGCGAACCGGATGTCCAGGAATGAAAACAGCTTCGCCGTACGGCTTTTGTGCCTGTACATGTCGCTCATGGGTGGTTGTATATTTCTTGCCTTGATCATCGAACCATCATCATTGAAACCATCTAGCCGAGATTAATGAGAAATTAATGAGAAGGGTGCGCGCGCAAATTCTCACATGTTTCTTAATCAAAGAATAAGACTATCGTGTCGTACTTTCAAGATAAATATTTAATTGAATCGAATGAGATATCTTTATTGCATTTGAATGTAAAAGAATTTATTTAAATAATTATTAAACACATTTTATAAATAGAGATGTATATACAGAATAGAATATTTTGGATTTCGAAAATGTGTGACTGTGAATTAAATTTTTTCTAAATAAAAATCATGTTTTTTTTATAAACAAATTTAATATTTATTTTAATGTAATGTCGTTACTGATATTTTCCAAAGTTGGTGATCTTTATTTACAGTTTCTTAAAATAAATCAAAGAATAATTTATATGCTGCAATTGCTTTTTGCCTTTTCAATGTATTACGATGGTGAAAAGTTATTCTAATATGTATTACATCGAGATATTTGCATAAGACGATAGAAGGATAGTAGGTATTTGCTTAAGGATATTCTGAAAACCGAAAAGTGTGATTTATATAGCAAGATTCAGCTATGACATGCAATATTCGTGTCTTCTTGAAAGGTTTCAGATATTGAGTTCCTAATCCGTGCTTTTCGGAAAGCCTTTCATATTACCAAATCGATTTTCGTAAAATTCTTCTTGTATTTATTTCATTTTCTTGTAGAAAATGAAATAAATGATGCTTTTTTCTATATATATATATATATATATATATATATATAACTCTACGTAGTCCCTACCACGATTTTTTATTATTATTATACGTATACGTTTCCGTATTAAATAGATAGAATATTATATAAACACAGATTAGATAAAGTTGTTTATGACATGTTTATTAAATTTATTATAATATATCATTAAAACATTTAATTATACTGATGGGTGAAGAGTAAAAATAGTACGTAAATATAAATACGACACTTATTTTTGATTGCACAATGCACAAATAATTATGAAAAAAATAAGCTTTTATAATTTAAAAACGGATGGTCTCGTTGTATTAGTGGACGCAGGAGAAACCGATGTTTCTCGGGCCGAAAATACGTGAAAGCCAGGTGGGTCAGGTAGTACGGTCTCTGTTGAAACTCAGGAATGCTTTACCTGCCCGAAACGCCTTTTACTGAGAAGCAACACAAAAGCACGCGTTCACGGATGTTGCGGATTCCGTCCCTTTACAGCTTTGGACCCGGCTCAAACCCGGTCTCCCTTCCGTTCATTGGTTACGTTATATTTTCAATGACACGAATGTCGTGTATTTTATGACAGTGTAATATTGAGCTTCTGGTACTACCCACCCGATATCCTTGAATAGCAATAAATTTAGTCGAGACGAGAGAAAGTAGAAACGGTGCTGGATGGACACTATTTTTATTAATCAGAGGTCAAGTTGAATTTCTCTTTGGATATTTTCTATGATAAAAATTTTTTCATAATTTCTCTCTGGATACGTTCTGTGATCTTTCTTCTCCTTTAATATTTTTTCAAGATAAAGCGAACAGCTGTGTGAGTTTTAGAAAGATACCCTTAAGAATTCGTTATCTGTTTGTGTATGTAGCAAGTGTCAAGATATTTTATGCTTTCTGAGAATATGTTCCCATCTTTAGACTAAACAAAATATGAAGAAACTTTTGCCGTTCTTAGAGAAATAAATCCCAACACGATATGTGAGATACTGCGCTACGAGATGTTATGCTCCATCTTTAACTTTTCGCTCAATATTTTATACACACATTATAACAACTTTATATAATACAATTAAAAGTTATATAATAATCAAAAAGAATACTTAAAACGTCGCTAGTGGTATTTAAAATAGGAACGATGTATTTAATTCGACCCAAACTAGCCAAGAAAATTTTCTTGGCTAGTTTGGGTCGAATTAAATATATCGTTCTTATTATATAATAATGTTGATTTTGAGAGAACAACTACAGAGATCTGCAAGTTAGTTATTTAAAAAAAAATTTATATGTTATTTAAATTATTTCTTATTTTTTATTATTTAAATATATATATTATATACAAAATAGATGTTAGCTTGAAAATTGAAGAAATGATAATATTGTCAGATATAGTAGTCTTAATTCTCTGTAGAATGTACGCATGTGTCAAACAATGTAATGCTCTCGGCTCAAAAAAGCGTTAACTCCATTGTAAGATCCGCCAACATTGGTGAATCCCGTAAATAGAAAGAAAGAACTTCCATTATATTAAAACGGGCCGGTTTTGGTTGGGTTAGATCGAGCAGAGTAAGGATGCCAACAGATGGTCGCAACCACGTGTTCGTTTTCAAGCACCTTTCCATTTCTTCCCTGCGGAGCGATGGATTGGATGCACACGCGTGCAGCGTGGGTTTTATACTTTAAAATTAGCCTCATGGTTAAAGTATTATATGCGCTATTTTAAGATAGTCGGTAAAAAATCTTGACGGAACTTTATTTTTACATATTATAATCTATCCCTCTCTCTCTCAACATGTCAATTGCATACACACTCTCGTATATATTCATAATAAATTAGAAATATTTAGCAAAAAAATTAATAAAAAGATGTTCAAATACTTTTTCCACCATTTATAAATCTAGAATAAGAAGCTTATATTTATACATTTTTTTGTTTAATCGCAAAGTGTGATTGAAATAATTGTTCCGCCGAGTTGAATTTTTTTCTTACTTTCAAACTAACATCTATCTTAATTCTTTTAGCAATCAGATCATTTTTTTGTACTATAATTTAATTTATAGTTTTGTAGAAAAAAAACTTGTCTGTTAAACTTCTAATTGTATGTAGAAAATTGACAAAATAGCAACTCAATTTCTATATAAATTATACCTATTAAAATCCTCTAGAAACCTAAAAAAATTGGAGTTGAATAGAGGGACACGATGGATTCGAAAGCTTGCATGTCATCGATTTAAATTACAACTCATGCCGAAATTGATACTGCATCTGGCAGTATGGTTTGCAGGAAAGTCAGACTGATCGCGAATTTCCGTCTCTCTTTTATTTATATCCTATATCGGTATTATGTATCCTTAAGCGTGTCCGGCGCACGGATAGACGTCTTCGAAGCACCGGAGATGTAGAACATCTGCCACGTAGTCGGCCCCCCGACGAAGGAGAATCATTTATAGGGTCCTAAAGCTCCTTTGTGACGGCGACTTACGCTATACGGCGCCCAAAAAGGACCACGGAGGATTCCTTTTGTGCAACATGTGGCTGGCACGTGTATCCTCGTACGAAGGCGATTTATACAGGATCTATATACGAGAGAGGACATACGCGCGCGATTCTCTCTTATTCTCCGGCAGCTGCGTGACCCTTCGCGTATCTAAAAGGTCAATAGGATTCTTGCAGCGTTTCTAAATTTACATAGATCGTCGTGTAAACGTCAAATTGTGGTCATCTATGTACGTTTATCGAATTAATTTAGAATAATTTAAATAAAATTTACCATATAATTGTAATTAAAAAAGAATATAAAATATTATGTTTTTTTACTTTGCTATTATTTAATTTTCTGCTTTTAATGCATATCTATATTGAAAAAAGCTGAGTTAACTAAAAATTTTCAAGAAGCGTCATTCGCATTATTATTTAAGAGCCTCAGCAAATGACCGCGTTGCCCTTTCACAATTCGCTTTCTTTTGACCGTCTGAAGGATACCGACAATTATACCTCGACCCTACCATTTCCGCAGTATTACTACCTCAGCTTAGTACTCCGTTTTGTTTAAGGTTTCATTTAATCCATGCAACCTCCTTTCCATCGTGCTCATTAGAAAATGTCTTTCGCTCTGCAATTTAATTTATTTATGGCGGTCGATTTATAATAGTTAATTGTTATAATTAATTAGAATTTTATAGAAGTTTGTTCTAAGCGCTTTAGAAAATGTTATATAATTTTTTAATTATTCTATTATTCAATGTTTCACAGAAAAGAAATTTTTTTTTATCATATGCTTGACAAACGAAAAGAATTACGCACGATGTATCATTGGTGCAGGGATAATAATGCAGAGATGATAATTGTTTGCACGTCTAAAAACAGCCGAAATTATAGAGTATGTTATCATGATTTACTTCGAAAAAAAGAAAAAAACAATGAATGGAGTTGTATTCACGTAAATGAATTTACTGATATTTCAATCGGTCGGAGGAGAGGGTACGTGCTTCCTGTCTCTACCTCTTTCAACTTTAAACAATAGGGCGATGTAGGACGATCTGCTTCTTCCCTCCCCCATCTGTACGCTTTACATCCTCTTTTATAGAATTCTTTGTTACGGTGCAGCGCACACTTTATACGAGAAACCACATTGATCGTGGAAGATGAGACACAAAATCACCGGCCCCGATCATAATACGCCGGTTTGTCGAAAGTGAGAAAAGAGAACGCGAAAGTGGGCGGATGCATCGAGCTTAAAAAAAAAACTCACGGCGAACAGCTGTAATGATGGGTCACGTATATACAACATTCGAATGAACTATTGCTCGGCATAATAATACGCGGGCGGGATTATAACTGTGCCGAGTATATAATAATTTCAAACACAAACAAAGCAAAGTTATTATTTTTGACATTTACGCATTGCTCTTACACTCCCATTAAAAATTATATCGTACGTACTTCCTTTCCCATGCTTATAAAATTCTCCTCAAATATTAGTAATTACATTGAAAATACTTATAAAAAAATAAAAATATCTTTTTTTATTTTTTTAAATCCATGCTATTCCTTCTTTTTACTTTAAACACTATTATATTTAAGATCAATATACATCTCTCCGATGTTGTTTATAGCAAAATGAAATACATCATCGTCCCTTTTTCGTCTCCCCAATAACGACTTTACGGTTCATGCTACATCCTAATTTCATGGTTTGACCACGCCAAGCCTCAGCATCTGAACTTTCCCATAGTCAAGACTTTATAATGGTATCGGAGCGAACGCATCATCTCCGGGCCCTTTGAGCTTTCGTCGTTTATCGTGCTCGTCACATGTGTGATATTCCTCGTACGGGAAGGGGATCCTGCAGTATCCAGTTTGGAGTATCCAGGACTTCGCGGATAGGGGTGGTTATAGGAGAGAGCGAACTAGGACACAGACGAGGTTGATCGTGTCTCGACGAGCCTCGAGAAGGGGATCTGTGGTCCAGTACGCGAAAGGGGGTATCAATAGCTCGTTAATCGCAACGGAGGGTGGGATTCGGGGTGAGAGATACATATCCAGCATCCCTTCCTCGTTTTCCCGCACATCTCTCTCCTCTTGAATTAAATTTATTTAAAACGACGCACCGACGTATATACCCCGGGGGTTTACGCCCCTTCGTGTGAATTGCGAAAACGGGGCACAGGTTGCACCGAGCACTGGCTGCGGCTCTCGAGTCAAGTGCACGCAAGATTAAACCTTCCTCCGTGTCTCGCCTGGATGACCGCGCGCTTTTCATCGCGCACGACGAGTGCTGAGAACGCGTCCGGCTCGAAACCTCATCGAGCTTCTCTCACGAAATCTACTCGCACGCATAAATTCGACTCGCCTTTCATATATACGAGATCGCCCTTCTTGCGAAGGCCGAAGGGTATGCGGGATGACCCTCCGAGAAACGGAACACCTAAATGTCATCCTCGAATTTTCGAAGATACACGAGGAAATGTTAAGCATGCAAAACCTGATGTTCTTAAAATGAAAGCAATCAATATATATACGCAACATCAAATGTAATAAATAATATGTAATATTGAAGAATGAGAAAAATATTTGTATTAAAAATATGTATCTATTCACAATCATATACATTCGTGAATGTATGGAAAAGAATAGAGATTACTCGTATATAATAAAAATAGATGGAAAAAAGCTTTTCGTTTACGACGAAGTAGCTTTCAAGAGGAAAAATAAAACGTATTCACTTAAATCTTTATATATATACGTAACAAAAGTTAAAGGTTTCACTTTCAATTCAAAGGCTGTTTGCCATTTGATAATTGTGGAAAAGGTCGACTTATATAGTTGGCAAAAATAAAAATGAACGGATGAATTATGAAATATTGTACCATGAAGTTTTTTAGTAGAATAATACTTGGAAAAAAATCGCACAATGAAGGAAATACATCGTTATCGGTCTCATGCACTCGTACGTCGATCGTAGCATAACGTATTCACGTGGGAAATGCGCACTGCCGGCCGATTTTTCCACCAAAGAAGTAAAAATCCGCTTATCACGCGAGGGCACGCGTGTAAATATAAAAATGCCGCCGTTTCTTTCTCCCTTATTCGACCGGGGATTCTCGTCTGCTGCCGCAGTTGATCCCAATTGTGCGGTCATGATCTGCATTTCTGATTTCATCATTCGTTCTCTTGACACAGTTGCCCTCGGTGAAAAGAGGGAAAGAAAAGGAGGACGAAAAGGGGAGGCGGGAGGGTGAATATACTGTCATTTGCATTGCGACCGCGATAGTCGAGATAGGGGGTGTTTCGTGTCCAATGACGAAGAATATGAGGGGTGGCGCAATTCGAATGCAGTATTTAGTGGGATTAATCAGGATCATGCTCGAATAGCTCGCAGAGAGAAATTATAGAGAGGATGATAACCGTACAGGTGTACCTTTGCACATGGGGAGATTTCGGAGATAAATATTATTCAACAAGTTTATCAATTCATTCTGCTATGCGTAAATTGCCCGAAAACATTCGATTTCGATTTTGAGAACAGAGCAAATAAATATTTCAATAAAAAATATATTTATTAAAAATTTTAAAAATTGAAATGTAAAATTGAGCAACTCAATCCTATAATTATTCATCATAAATATATATTTTTGAATATATATCTTAAATTTCGATTTTTTCCGGAAATCAAATAGATCAAATGTCAAAATTTAAAAATACAAAGTGTTTTCTTTACATTGTGTGTGAAAAGCCCTCGACTCCGATTGCAAAAAGAGCGTCTGATCGTGAAACAGAAGATGATGCGAGAGACATGATTATGGTAATTTTATTTAAACTTGTGAATGCTTTGCTTGAGAAGAATTTTGGTTGAGGAAAATCACTTGCAGAGTCTATGCATATTAAAACAGCAGAAATAAAAGCTTGTGAAAGACAAAGAAGACAGGTCGCAGTTAATATCGATAAATAAATAAATAGAAAAAAATTAAGCAATCAAGAAAGTTTTTTTTCAGTATCCGATTATAAACAAGAAAAAATTTATACGAATTGACACAAATATTTATTATCTATTTTACAACGCAAACTTTAATTTATTTTTTAAAAGACTTAAGAAACTTTGAGTTAAAAAACTTGCAAATTTAAATTATAAATAATTTATTAAATAAAATTTAATTTATAATTGATTTTGAATTAACTTTCTTAAATTTTTTTGATAAATTTAGTCGATGTTGCATTAATTTTTAATTGTTAACATATTGAAATTATATTGAATTATATTACAATGCGGCAGTAACATGTATATTTATTTATTATTAAGAATTTTAATAAAAAGAAACTTGAGTTCGAAAAAATATGTGAAATGCAATTATTGAATATGGGAAATGATTGAAGGTCACATCTTTGTGACCCTATATGATTATACGAGCTGAGAAAATCAACGAGAATTTTATGCAAGGGAAACGTCACGAGAGGAACATCGGGGTCACGTTTAAGGGCTGGAGGATGCACTAGCTAATATAAACATTACACCGTTGGGACCAACTTATCGCAGGGGGCTTCTATGCGGGGTGCATGTCTCGTGGCAAGCTTCAATAGGAAAATCATCGTATATTACACCGCGGTTGCATAACTCGTATATTAGTAGTTCTGACGTACAAGAGGCCATATGTGAATATTTTTGGGGAACGATCGATAATTTTGTTTCGCATCTGAAAGAAATTTTCTATTTCGTTTTTTGACCTATTTCTCTTTATGTAACTCTATAATTGTGATATTGATTACGTAATCGACATAATATATATAGTATCTTATTTATTTCAGTGTAACTACACCTTCGAATACGCAAACCCTGACGTCCCCCGGTCGACTAGGAGGTCCAATCGAGAGGCTTTTAGTCGAGATAGCACTGTCAGTGTTTATCATACTAGCTCATTTTGCTGCGGATTCATCCAGATTATTGCCGCCTACGATTTCTTCAAAGGCTTCCGCAGTTTTAGCCGCGGCCTACACAGCGGCCACTCTCGTTTCCGTAAGTTTTCTTTTTATAATTATTTAATCGTGCCGTCATAATTAAAAAATTATAGTAGACAAATGAAACAATTTGCATTTCTCAATTAGATTATGATAACTATTATTCTTATTTTACAAACGCATAACCATAACGGAATAAAAGAACAGCTTTTTTTTCTTCCTTCATGCATGTTCTCTTTTGCAACCACTTTCTATCTAAAAGCGTCTCTTTCGGACTCTTTCCAATCGGGCCGACGTCCGCATCTTTAAAGAGCACCTGCCGTTGGATGTAAGAAGGGTGGGGTCGATGGAGAACACACTGAGCAGGAAGGTGAAAGAAAGAACTTGATCCTGGACCCACCTGCTCCGAAACGAGTGTACAATGCGCTCCAAAATGAAAAATATCGAGACTATCCTTCTACAAGTGTTAAATGTAGATTCTTTTGCAAAATCAAACGCATGCTTATTACTTCTCAGTACGAACCTTCTATATCTATTACTATCTAGATCTATACATTCCTATCTTTGCCTATTTTTTTTATATTCTCTTCAGTATAAAAATGATAAAATATATTATATTAGAGAGAGTGCGTGTAAAATCAATTGTATAATTTGCTAGGAGAAAATATATTAATATAATTATGTATACACGGAGATAATTTTCTTTTAAAATTTACACTGAAAATCATGGTAATCGTGGGACAATATGGTATTGAGAGAATTTTATAAGAGTTTACTGCTTAATAAAAACTATTAATATGTACCTAGTAAAATTAATCACACATTTTATATCTTATTATTGTGTTTGATATTAATATTTTTTATCGAGATAGATATATTAATCAAAGAAACTCTTATAAAATTCTTCCAATCTTCCATATTATTCCACAATTACCATGATTTTCAGGTAAAAATTCTAAGAATAAATTATCTCTGTATATAATTTCACAATACTCTAAAAATTGTCTAAGAAAGATGTAAAGAATTATTTAAAAAAAAAAAAATATCAAAATAATTTAATAATTTTCTTTTCCCTTTCAGAGTCCCTTCCTAAATCCAGCGCGCGCACTAGGCCCGGCCTTCGTGATGAATCGCTGGGACAACCACTGGGTCTACTGGGTGGGTCCGCTTTCTGGAGGCGCCGTGGCGGCTCTGCTTCACGAGTACGTCCTGAGTCCCAGACGCGTGAAGGACTCGCGCGACATGGACGACGGCGATAATTCGTCCATGAGATCCGACGAGGATACGTACGACGACCTGGACAAACCGAACGGGCCCAAGTTCCCCGGTGCTTACGCGACTTATCGTCCCGTAGCCGGCGCGTCGTCGTCGATCTACAGCGCGCCTCCGTCCGCGTTGGAGCGAGTCGAGTCGATCTACGGCGGGACCAAATCGCTCTACTGCAAATCGCCCCCGTTGACACGCGCCAATCTGAATCGCTCGCAGAGCGTCTACGCGAAATCGACATCGGGTCCGCGGGACGGCCTGATGATCCCGAAGCCGGGGCCACTGATGCCGGCCCAAAGCTTGTACCCCATCAGACTCGGTCAGAACGGAGGCTGTCAGAGCGGAGTTGGCAATCGCGAGCAAACCCAACCGATCCCCGGCGGTCCGCCGAGTCAGTCCTCGCAGAATCACAACAGCACTAATCAGAACATGCAGAATCAATTGCAACAGTGCACGCAGAGCATCTACGGGATCCGCGGGAATCTCCACGAGTCTTAGCACGCGGGAGAACGGTATCTACGGGGTGTCGACTGGTTCCAGCATCTACGGTCGCGCCCCAGCGCCGCCGCCGAGTAGCCAGAATTCGCAGCAGTCCGGTCAAAGCAGCGGTCAGTCCTCGATACAGAATCATCCACCGCCACCGCCGCCGCCGCAGCAACAGCAACAGCAGCAGCAGCAGCAGCAGCAGCAACAGCAGCAGCAGCAGCAGCAGCAGCAGCAACAACAACAACCGCATCAGAACGGACCACTGTCGACTAACTCGGATAACGTACCGAGTACCAGACGACCCGAGAGCATGTACGGCCACGTTTCAAGACGCAGCGACGACTCTGCGTACGGAAGCTATCAGAGCTGCACACGAGGAAATTACGGAAAGATGCCCGGACCGCCGCAATATCGTGATCAGGGGAGACCGAGCCCGGCCGGGCCTCTTCAACAGAGTCAGAGCGCGCAGAATAACTTCCAAAGAAACTCACCGAATCCTCAGTATTGACTGTAGATCAAAAAACCGATGGATCCAGTCGAACGCGATCAGCGAATTACTTCGTTCTCAATGAGAAATATAACTTTTTGTTAATTATTGAAAAATTTTAGGCTCTTCGATAAGAGCCTTCTCTAGATCGTCCTGATATGTTATAAAGTATGCTATTTGCAATGACTGGTTCTACACGAAAGAATTTTCTCTTAGAATTTACCTTGAAAATCATGGTAATCGTAGCAATATTGGAAGAACCTGAGTTTCTCTGATTAATATTTACCACAATAAAAAATATTAATATGTACATAATAAATTTTACTATAATGTATTACTATAGTAAAATTAATCGAACATTTTATATCTTATTGTAGTAGATATCAATATTTTTTATTGTGTTAAAAATATTAGAAACTCTTTTAAAATTCTTTCAATATCATATATTGTCCCACGATTAACATGATTTTTAGGATAAATTGAAAGAGAAAAATCTCTCTGTGTATGAAACCTCTTCTCTTATACATTTGCGACTTCCTATTTCGTTCTACAAAACGTGAAAGTAATATCGGACCAATACTACTTATGTCGATGATGAGGCGTCAATAAATTTTGAGACTTGTAAATATAGGTATTACAATATATATAAGATAAATACATTGTGTATTTCTGCACAATGTATGTTGAAAAAAATGAGCCGTGCGATTATGATCGTTGAGCTTTTATATCGATGTTTTATAATATATTATTAGATCTATTACATATATATTAGGAAAGCGTAATTTAAAATCGTAGCGAGAGAATAAACAATAATGTGTAAGGGGAGAAGATCAAGGAATGTGTCTGCCAAAAGCAGAAATGTTATCCTCGAAATTTCGTATAAAATGATAATATCATATAATTTATAAAAATTTTAGCTTAATTATGTCAAAAATGAACCGACTTATACATTGTTGTCTGCCCACATATGTAAATATAGAGATCTTAATTTAATTCTTACTTCACACAAAAGAGAATATATTAATTCAGTGTTATAATATACTGCCACGCCAAATCTTTGCAGTGAAGCGTGTACTGATTTTCCGATTATTATGAAAGCTTCACTCGCAAGATCGTTTTAATAAAATCTTTTCGCAACGTTGGAACCAAATGAAAGACTGTAAGACAAAAATGCTATGCTATACTCTATTTTTTATGACTATATTATTTCTTTTCCGTATGTGTAGACTTGAAATATATTCATAATAAATGCATCACGTAAATTATTACATTTGTACAAATTACAAAAGTAGTGATTCTTTGTAATGAATGTACGATGAAAGTTATTGTAGTGAAAAATTAAAATAATCGCGCATAAAACGTATAATCTTTAAGCGATTGAGAAAATTTCTGTATATAAATTCTAGTTAATAAATGTTTATAACTCCTTTAACTTTACTCTCTTATTTTTTTGTCATTTTTTATCGACAATATCATATATTAATATTATTACTGTTTCATTGATTTCTGTGTCAGATATTTTATTTGCTGATAATATATTTTATGGAATGTTAATGAACCTAAAAATAGTCTGTTCGTATTATATAAATTCCTGTTTATTATTTATTTTTGACGGCATCGATAAAGCCGTTTGTGATAATCAAAGCGATCTGATGTATTTATATGTAACGTATCATTATATTATTTTCAATAATTTGCTGCCATTAATTGAAATTATTCTGAAAAAGAGGTAAACTATATATTAAATTATATATAGATTTTTTTTTAATATTGCAAGCAAGTTATAATGAAAATTTAATTAGTGTCAACAATTACGAAATTTATGTAATTTATTATGAATCTAATTAAACTTTAGAGATCAAATTTTTTTCAGTGATTATTTTCTGAAAATAAATATGTGTGGCATTTATGTATTATCTAGAATACATATATTTATTAAAATTTTCCTAAAAAAAGAAAATAGAAAAGTGTGTAGCTAAAAATAACAATCTAATAATAGCAGCAATATCAATAAAAATAATAAAAACTGATATACGTTTTATCAGATTAGATTAGCGTTTTGAAATGGTCAAAATTAAAAAAAGAGACCAACCTTGTGCATGTGTGAAAGTAATCGTGCGGGTGCTCATCTGCATCATCGTGTCCCGTTGCATCGTAAAACACGTGTCGTGATTGAGACACACTGGAATTTCAATATTCCTCGAAATTGACACGATTCATGTGCTCTGCAATTAAAAAATACATATCTCGCGCCTGATCGCAGTGATTTCGTTTCTCGTTCCTCTCGAATTAGTATAGTAAATTTCGACGAATTAGTAAATTTCGACTTCGTCAAGGTCACACACGTTGAGTACAGATTGAAAAGTAAATTTACCTTTTCGAAAACTTAAAACTTATTTACTGACTGTTACTTTGGGCTCCCGCAGAGACGAATTAGAGATAAATTGAAAGATTATATACCTCGATCGCTTCGGATGATGCTGGATGCTGGATCTCGATGTGCTCTCCGATTTCGGTTGCGTACAAATGGCTGCCGACTGCCGGCGCCGAATTCGAATTTTCGCAAAAAAACTGTCCCGGTGTCGCCATCTGCGGGCGACCGCGCGAACTCTCCAACGGAAAAGTCGCTCCGTCATTGGTCGCTCGGTCGTCACGAGGCACCATTAGAGTGCGCGCGCTAGTTCATCTCTATATAAAGTCGCCCTAAGGAAGGACCGTTTCCGTCCACTCTGCTCTCGCTATTCACTTGCGATTCCTCGATCAGCTGATGACGTAACATACGACGAGCGTTCTCGCGTGCGGGAGAAGAGAATTTCGCACAGTTGTGTGCCGTCTCGGTGTCCGTAGGTGGGTCGCGGAATAGCCAGGGTGCGACGTAGGAGAGAAAACTTCAACGAGCTGGCGGATTCCATTTTTGCAACTGGCCTTCAGTCGAGCGGCTCGTCAACTCTTGCCGCGTATCCGTCCGCACGTTCATTGATACGCGTCGCGTATTGTCACGCTCGCGAGAAAACGTGCGCGAACTCTTCGCTGACACTCGGGGGTGAATTCGGATTTCGGAGGCGAGGAAGGTCGTAGAGGATACTCTCGAGAAAGTCATCTCAGAGGGTCCGGGAATCGTCCAGGATGAGCGTCGACGCGTACGGTCCCAGCAGCCAGACCCTCACGTTCCTCGACACCGAGGAGACGGATCTGATCGGCGCGGATACCCAGGGCAGCGAGTTCGACTTCACCGACTTCACCCTGCCCTCGCAGAGCCAGACCCAGGCCTCGCAGCACGATGCGGCCCAGACGCAGTCCAGTCAACCCGTTCAGGTCGGTCGAGAAGTGCTCGAGGAGTCTCGCATGCACGGTCTCGTCGGTTGGGAACGAATTGCTTCCGGAATATTTCTAGGCGGAAGTGCATTCTTTCTTTCTCATGGCCACGCGGCCTAACCTCATGCTGCGCGATCCCCAGGGGTGCGGCAACAAAAGCGATACTCTTTCTTCGCTTTGTCTCTCTTATCTTTGTTCCGTGACCCCGTATTTTTTCCTGATACTGGAATCTCGCAGATTTCCGGCGAACGCATTCCGGAGTCGCTTGAGAAATATGTGACTAAATCGAAGAAATGCGAGATCAATCCACATCTGTGGATGCGTGTGGATCGCGACAGTCTGTATCTCTCTTTCTTTCTTATAGTCAGTCGGATTAAGTTTGTGTTAGAATTTTGCAAAGTTATGCAAGTTGCATATCTTATATCTCAGCTATAACAATTAAATTTTAAAGTTATAGTATATATGTATTTGACTTTAAAACGATACTAGATAAGAAAAATTGATTGATAATTTTCTTTAATGAGTATTACTTTTGTCTAAGAAGCTAATTTCTTCTATAAATGAATAAAATTATAATGTCTTGTGTCAAATTTATTTAGCATAATAATTTTGTGAGAGAAACGCTATATGTTTTGTAGAAAAGATTAGGTTTCAGTTTTATTTTCACACAAAAATTTATATGCATTGAAATATTTTTGTTTTTAAATATTCCATCTAAATTTTTTAAGTCATTTATCAGTGATTTTTTTCAATTTTATTATTCTGATATTTCCTTTCACTTTTGTAATTTTATATTATTATTTAGGTAAATGGAACAAATGGTAGTTCATCGTTGGATTTAAAGATTTCTGGAGCAGCTCAAAGTCTTGCCGAATTGCAATTTGAGGAAGAGGAAGAGGAAGCATATTATAATCGTGATTTACCTGAACATGCATGTAAATATTGTGGTATCCACGAGGCATCATGTGTGGTCATGTGTAACGTTTGCCGCAAATGGTTTTGTAATGGACGCGGTAACACATCAGGATCACATATTATCAATCATCTTGTTCGTGCTAAACATAAAGAAGTTACATTACATAGGTGATTTACTTTTTTATTCTCACATATTTGTATATTACAAAGTCATAGAGATGCATTATAAACAGATTTTGTATAAATAAGCAGATTTGAAACATTCTTCAAATTTACTTATTTGTAATATTTTTTAATTATAAAAATTCATTAATATTGCTTTTGTTACAGAGATGGTCCTCTTGGGGAAACTGTTTTGGAATGTTATTCCTGTGCTACAAGAAATGTTTTTGTACTGGGTTTTATTCCTGCAAGAGCTGATTCTGTAGTTGTGCTGCTTTGTCGCCAACCATGTGCGGCACAGAATTCTTTGAAAGATATGAATTGGTAAGAGTAAATTTGAAATTTAATTAATTACACATAACGTACAAAAAATTTATTTAATGATGATTTATTAATATTTATATATATACATACAAGTATCAATGTTTTTAATATATAATAATTGTGTATTAATATATTTTAAAAATATACAGGGATCAAGAGCAGTGGAAACCTTTGATTGAAGATCGTAGTTTTCTATCTTGGTTAGTGAAGATACCATCTGAACAAGAGCAATTAAGAGCTAGACAGATTTCAGCACAGCAGATTAATAAATTGGAAGAGTTATGGCGAGACAATGTTGATGCTACTTTTCAAGATCTTGAAAAGCCTGGAGTGGATGAGGAACCGCAGCAAGTTTTGTTACGCTATGAGGATGGTTATCAGTATCAAAATATTTTTGGTCCACTTGTAAAATTAGAAGCCGATTATGATAAACGATTGAAAGAATCTCAAACTCAAGAGAATATTGAAGTACGATGGGATGTTGGATTAAACAAGAAGACTATCGCATATTTTATGCTAGCTAAAACCGATGGTGATATGAAATTAATGCATGGAGATGAACTGAGACTCCGTTATTTGGGAGAACTTCATAAGCCTTGGTCCGGAATTGGACATGTGATTAAGATCCCGGACAATTATGGGGAAGAAGTCGGAATTGAATTGAAAAATAATTCGGGAGCACCAACAGAATGCATCAGTAACTTTGTTGTTGATTTCATTTGGAAGAGTACGAGTTTTGATAGGTAAGAATCATTGATAAAATTAGAATATCGATATTGTTTTCTATGTAATTATGATTTTAATAAATATTTTTATTTTCTGTTGTAGAATGCAATCTGCATTACGCAAGTTTGCTGTTGATGACACTTCCGTATCGGCTTACATATATCACAGATTACTAGGTCATGAAGTAGAAGAAGTTTTGTTCCGTTGTCATCTTCCCAAGCACTTTAGTGCGCCGAATTTACCCGATTTGAACAGATCACAAGTATACGCTGTAAAACATGCAATACAACGACCCTTGTCCTTGATCCAAGGACCACCTGGAACAGGTAAAACCGTAACGAGTGCTACTATAGTTTATCAATTGGTAAAACAAAATGGAGGTCCTGTTCTCGTATGTGCTCCTTCCAACACTGCTGTTGATCAATTAACCGAGAAGATACATAAATCAAATTTGAAAGTCGTACGATTATGTGCCAAATCGCGAGAGGCTATTGATTCGCCAGTGAGTTTTCTTGCGCTGCATAATCAGATAAAGAATATGGAGACGAACACCGAATTGCAAAAATTACAACAATTGAAAGATGAGACAGGTGAACTTTCGAGCGTTGATGAAAAACGCTATAGACTCTTGAAAAAACAAGCGGAAAAAGAGCTTCTAGAAGCGGCAGATGTAATTTGTTGCACATGCGTAGGCGCTGGTGATCCCAGATTGCATCGATTAAAGTTCCATTCTATACTTATTGATGAGAGCATGCAGGCTACCGAACCAGAGTGCATGGTACCTGTTGTTTTAGGAGCTAAGCAATTGATCCTTGTTGGTGATCATTGTCAATTGGGTCCAGTGGTGATGTGTAAGAAAGCCGCGAGAGCTGGTCTGTCACAATCTCTATTTGAAAGACTCGTGGTACTGGGAATTAGACCCTTCCGTTTGGAAGTGCAATACCGTATGCATCCTGATCTCTCGCGATTTCCATCTAACTTCTTCTACGAAGGTTCTCTGCAGAATGGCGTTTGCGCTGATGAGAGAAAATTACTGAAGATTGATTTTCCCTGGCCTGCGCCAGATAAACCAATGTTCTTTTACGTTACGCAAGGTCAAGAAGAGATAGCTGGAAGCGGAACATCCTATTTGAATCGTACCGAAGCATCCAATGTGGAAAAGATAACTACGCGATTTTTACGTTGCGGCGTAAAGTCGGAACAGATCGGAGTGATAACCCCGTACGAAGGTCAGCGGGCTTATCTCGTGCAGTACATGCAGTATCAAGGTTCTTTGCACTCGAAATTGTATCAGGAAATTGAAGTAGCAAGCGTGGATGCTTTTCAGGGACGCGAGAAAGATATAATAATAATGTCCTGCGTACGATCTAACGAACATCAGGGTATTGGATTCTTAAACGATCCTCGAAGATTGAACGTGGCCTTGACTCGCGCAAAATACGGTATCATCATTGTAGGAAATCCTAAGGTACTTTCAAAGCAACCACTCTGGAATCATCTGCTCAACTTTTACAAAGAACAAAAGGTGCTGGTCGAAGGACCGTTGAACAATTTGAAGGAATCTATGATCCAATTTGCTAAACCAAAAAAACTCGTGAACGCGTCCAATCCAGGCTCGCATTTTATGTCGACGTCGATGTACGATGCGCGCGAAGCTCTGATCCCTGGATCAATATATGATCGCTCCGGCACCCAGGTAAACGGTTCGCAAAATCACAATCCATATTATCAGAGAAACATGCCGCTTGAGATGTTTAATCGCACTCACGATACCATCGCCTACATCAGCCCGGAACGAGTACAAGCGGCGATGAACAATGTGCCGGTGCCGATGGGTATATTCCTGAACATGTCGCACGTGCCGCCACGCTTTTACAATCAACATCAGCAGGCATTACAGGCTCGTCAGAATCAGAGAAATCGACGCGGTACCGCCGCCGCCTCGGTGAAGAACAAGTCTGGTCCGCGTATGGGTAAACTGAGTAGTCAAACCGAGCAAAACACACAGCCGTACAGCCAACCAGGTCTGCCATTGACTCAGGGCACGACTCAAGGCATGTCCCAGCCTGGTTTCAGTCTCTCACAGCCTGGTCTCAGTCAAGCGGAGCTTTCTCAGGACTCATTTGCAGTGGGCGAATTCCAGTCGCAGATGGACGGTCTGTTGTCCCAGGATTCGACCTATCAGGGAGATCGAAGTGGTTTCTATCAATCGGGCCAATCGCAAGCCGGAGGACAATTCTCGCAGCCCTACTGAACCGAGATCTACCTACGGCTGAGCAAAGCAATTGCCATGCCATGAAGGCTCATTCGACCAATTCTTCTTCGACCAGCAACCACAAATCACTAACTGCGCAAAACGGTAAAACGGCTCGACGATCGAGTACGATATTGCAGGATATGCTCATGTCGTCGACGTGAGAGAAAGGGGAATATGAACGGAGAGAACGAAAGTTCCATAAGCTAATTCGCCATTGGCGAACTCCACCATGGACGAAAACATGCGCAAGGCTCATGATTATCTTACTGACTGTAACACAAGTGCGACAACAACAAAAAGGACATCCACCACAGCCTGGGAAACGACAAACGACAAACCATCAGTCATGACACCTTGAACGGACCGTTTTATCGCGGGGATATCGCGTAATGCTAGAATTTAAAAAAAATATATACATATATATAAAAACGTAAAAAAGAGAAAGAAAAAAATGGAACGTTTCATGACTCGACTGAGTTCAAGTGTGCCAATGTAGCATCATGATCGGACGAAACTACGAAGAAAGCAAGGAAGTTCCTGAAGGATGAGGACTTTAGAGCTGTCTATAAACTATAAAAGAAGATCGGATTTCGCAATAACAGACCGAAATGCTACATGTTTCTGCCACTTCGTCACAAATATCAACAATTGAGAAACCGAACAGAAAACATAAGAGAAATAGAAAGGAAGGAGAATCCGTTATCCGAATTTCTTTGTATCAATCTCCAATTGTGAGAATAAGATAACATCGCTACTACGAACTTGCTACTGCTCGAATGTGTGGGTGCATATCACACATTGAAAGTCGATATCGATTTTTCCGGCGGGAAGAAATTTTGTTGAAGAAAAGAAAGTCGCCAATTGAAATCTTCGTCAGACAGTATGATGAGGCCAACAGCATATTTAACGTCATCACACGGAGGTGGGACACATCCTTTCTCAGAGGATCGGCGTCTTCGCCGGTTGTGAGAAAATTCATCGGTGGTTTTAATCATATCGATTAGTTTTTTTTTCTTTATGTTATATCTATTGCTTACTTACCGCGCAGGGGTCAACAGAACGCATCGTTTAAAGAGATTGCTTTCTTTCAGTAGATCCTTAGTGACGTGGTAATATCGATTTTTAGCGGTTAATGTAATCGGGTATAGACACAGCTTATCAAAATATATTATCATACTTTCTTTTATATATACATATATATAACGCGTCTTATACATCGTTCTTTAATCTTTTCGCAACGATAGAAAATGAATGAAAATGAACAGCGCAGTAAAATGTTACTCTATTCTGAGAGAGTAATACTATTCTTTTCCATGTATAGAGTTAAAATTTATAACTTTGTTGCATCGCGTACACACATACAATAAAACATTATATAAATATGATTTGTATTTGTCGTACAAATCGATGAAGATTAAGTAATTACTGGAAATTTGTTTAATAACTTGACGCATTGATCACTGCAACGTATCTCTACACAGGAAAAGTTTTTGATGAGCCACTTATATGTATATATATATATATAATGGTTTTTCTCGTAGCGAAAGGATTAACGTGCGAAACGATAATTATAAGCTTAGGAATGAAAATTTTTGATTTGTGTATTTTGGCGTAGATATGGCAATATGAGCTATTACTGCAAAAATCACATGTGACTATGTCATTGCGTGTTTCGGACATTACCATTATCCGTAATGGTACAAGCAACTCATTACCATTCGAAATATTTTACTTGCTGTACTGACTAGAATGTCGTATGGATTTTTTTTTGTATTCGGAGATCGCTCTTTTGTTCTTTCCGAATTTCTGTTTTTAATTCTATACTCTGTCTGTACTGGCTTCTGGCGGTAATGAATTCTTGTTATTATTGCAATAGATTAAGTAATAATTAATGTAACTTGCATTATATAACACTAAATTCATTTATTTCTTCTGTCCGACCAACAGCGCACCGCTATAATTATAATAGCAGATTACAATATTAAAATTTATTGTGAAAAACCTCTTATGAGAAAATAAATTTGATTTGAAAATGTCTAATTGTTGATTCATTATAAGATAAAATACATACACCACATAATATATACATAAATATTTTATTAATTTTTAATTAGAAAATTTAAATAAAAGATGTATACTTTGTAGAAATTATATTGTGCACATACTTCAAAATATTTATATTAAAATAAAATATATTATGCAATACATACATTAATGAATTTAGATAGTAATTATATTTTTTGTTATATATTTAATAATTTTTTTAATTTTTCAAAAAAGTGAACAATTAAATGCATTTGTAATTTCAAGAGTATATAAACATCTATATATTTTTTAAAACTTGCGCGAATTTCATTGGTTATTTCTTGTCAATGTTACGTACCTAAAAATTTCCCTAAAATTTGGTGACTCCAATAGGAGAAGAATATTTCTAGGAACAAAATGTCGGAATTACAATTCACAAGTCATCGTCGAAGAATCGAGAATATACTGTGAATTCTTCATTAGGACTTGTACGAGACGTGTGGATATACGCTAAAATACAATCGTGTATTGCGCATACGCGCGATTATTATCGCACCGCCGCCTCACGGTACATCTGTCAAACACGTGAAATGAGAATCGTCCATTACGTCAAAGATTTGAAAATTTAAACGTTTTAGGTTTTTTTTTGTGCATGTGGCGATTCGCGTTGATAGTGATTGAATGTGCGGTATCAATTAGCAAGAGGCATTCGTCACCGAAGCATATAACGCACGTTATCGTAAAATTGCTGCCGGTTTAGACATCGCGGTGGCAGTCGCGATAACGCTGCATCGCATTTCTGATTTTGTTGCCCATTGTATGTACGCACACACCGATAGTCGGAAACGCAAGGCCCGGAGGAATGAAGGATAGTTGTCTGACAAATTTTCCGTTCCTCTAAGAACAAATTTGACCGCAACATGGCGACTGAAAGCAGGTAATATCACTGCTTCTGTTTATTTCTCGCAGTACAGAGTTCATTTCTGTTTACGTGACTCGAAGTCTCACTCTCTCACACACACGAATAAGAAAAATATTTAATATCTTTTGTACGTATGTGTGCGTGTGTTTGTGCACGTTATGTAGCACGTGTTTACTCTTGGCTCAGTTTCTGATAGAAAATTATCTGATTTGATGAATATATTCAAGCAATTTTGCAACTTTCGAATGTTCACGTTATTATATTCTATTATAAAAATATAAGATATTTATGTTATAAAATTAATCTGATATTCTATTCGAAGATACATATTTTTTATGTAAAATAATTCTATTACAATTTGTGCTGTACTAAATAATTTATGTATTACATATAATAATAATGTTATAAAATTATTTTTTTTTTGTTTTTTTTTCAGGAGGTTGTGATAGAGAATAAGTATTTATATATAACTAAAAACTCTGAAAGAGAGTAAAGGCAATCACATTAGATCTCAATTGAAAATATCTAAAAATTAAGCTCTAGAAGTATTCAATTTGCAAGTAAAATTATAATTATATATAAAATCAAATGCAAGAGTACCTGAATTGAGATTACAGAAAATCTGATAGTAATTGATCAAAAACATATGGATTATTTACTTGCCTTGTATAAATTTTCATTTAGCAAAATACTGTGAGAGAGAAAGTATTTCTCGTTAAATATAATTATTAATTTACTTAACAGTTTATTTCTACAGCCTGTGTATTCCACACATGCATATATATGTGTATCTATAAAACTTTCTGACAAAAGATAGACACAATAAATGTAGTGTCACTGCTTTTGAATTCTTATTGTTTCATTATTAATTTTCTTGCATTATTATTAGAGTTGTTATGTATGTTATTAAATTCTAGATTAACATAGTGAATCTCACAAGATACAAAATATAAATTTTGCAAAACTATATAAAAATATTAAAAAAAAAGATAAAATATAAAAGCAAGAAAATAAAAAAGAAAACAAGATTTTCTAAATATATATGTGTAAATTGAATAAAACTTTCCAAGATTCAATAACAACATTGTGTGCCTTGTATACACCATTGATTTCTATAAATATTTATGAGGATCACCAAGTGCTATATTAGCAATTAAACAAAGAAGTTGCACACATTCAAGGACGGCATATATCACGTTCACATCTTGTATCTTCTATATCTATATTGACTACCGAATGTACCAAATGTTTCCATCACAAATGATGCAAATAATGAATGGACCCTATCCATCACAAACTTACACATTGCATATTAATAGCATAAATGGATTACATCAAACTGATTTTGCATCGTATGGAATTCCAGATATTTCTGGATATAATAGACATCAAGCAATGCAGGTATATATATAAAAATTTTTTGGTGTCTTTAATTTAAAATATGAATGTGTATTAGAGAAATTTTTTTCTGTTGAAATATACAAGTAATAATTTCTTTTTACAGACAGGACCCCATTCATTAGATTTATCATTACTGGGAGTTGATGATGTATCATTACGACGTATAGAACATATGCAATCAAATAATAATTCATCTTCTGCAAATTGGGACAGACGAATGGGTGCATCTAACAATACCTCAATTATTCCATCCCCAAATTATAACTTCAAGCCTACAAATACTAATTCAATAAAAAAACCAAGTTGGAATAACAGAAATGGTAGACGAAATACGTATAGAAATTCTTATTCCAAGTATGAGACATATAATAGTGACAGTGGGTTTAGTTCTCGTTCACCAACACCAAACAAGTACCATATTGACAATAGTCTAACAGAGAGTTCAGACGAAAGAGATTCCACAGGTTCATTAAGAGGACAGGGGATAAAGTAAATATAAATGCACCCTCAAAATTATTTGTTACTATGTAATTTCCAGGCATACTCCTACTTTTCTCTTCAAAAGTCTACAGCAAATATATATTATCGATTATTAAAGAGAAGAAGAGAAAAAGAGGAGCGGTATATATATATATATATATATATATATATACACATACATGTGTGTGTGTGTGTGTATATGTAAAATAATTTTTTTTCCACACAGGAAACATCATAGAATACATTCAGATAGAGCAATCAATAAACCAACATCAAACGGCTTAATTTCAAATACATCTGCACAGTTTTATCAAAATCAACGACCTGCCAATTATTACAATACTACTGTTTCCACCCCCAGATCTCAGGCTCAAAATTATCAGAACAGGAGAAAATATTTATCAGGTAAGCTTTCTCTAATAAATATGTAAAAATATCTGCAGTGTCAAGCATCCTTCTATTGTTGGTACAACTAATTAGAATAACTACTAATAGATTGATTTGAATTAGAGGATCTCTTGTCGGGTCTTCTAATGTTATTTATCATTTTCCTTGTATTGGTATCCCAATATTCATATATTATCAATTGTCGCGTGATTACATTAAAGCGAGAAAGTAAATAAAAAGGATGCATGTTTATGATGTATATAACAAATATAAATTATATAAAACTATGAAGTCACCAGATGATAATTAAAAAATGGTAATAATTCAATCGACCAATTCTGGCAAATAATTAAATTTATTGAATTTTCACAACGTTTCGGCCGTGGGTTTCGGCCCTTATCAAGTGCTATGTTCTTAAATCAAAGTATATCACAACTTTTTTTAAAAAACAAAAATTCGATCTTAAAATATGACATCATAAAATAACATGATAGTATAAAACGAAATATTTCGTTTTATACTATCATGTTATTTTATGATGTCATATTTTAAGATCGAATTTTTGTTTTTTAAAAAAAGTTGTGATATACTTTGATTTAAGAACATAGCACTTGATAAGGGCCGAAACCCACGGCCGAAACGTTGTGAAAATTCAATAAATTTAATTATTTGCCAGAATTGGTCGATTGAATTATTACCATTTTTTACAAATATAAATAGTGAAAAAGCAGCAAAGGGAAGAATGCAAGCTTAATTAATATAATAGGGACTCTACTTATATAATTTAGAAAATGTGTAACAGTATAAAAAAAATTATAATTTGATTTACTTCATATTAAATAGAATTCGTTTTTAGGCAGGAGTGAAAGTGCACCTTCTCAAAGGTTTTCGAGAAATCGTAAATTTCCGGAAATTTTATTGCCGAATTACAATATTTCTAGATATATCGCCCCTGATAGATTTCTTGCTAGATCTCATTTAATGGAAGTAACTTCTACGCCAAACAATATTTTGACTGGATCAAAATGGGATAATCTGTCGCAACAAATCTGGGCAAAATTTCTATCAAATCAACAAACTGAAACTACTTACAGAAATAAAATGATGTTATGGAAGCAACTTTATATTTATATTAAGGTAAATAAAATAGATGTAAAAATAAGGTAAACAAATAAGGTACAAAATAGATTGATAAGAAATAAAATATTAATATTTAAAAACAGACTTTGAAATAGCATATTAATTAATTTACTTGTTTGTATATGTTTTATGTGTTAATTTATATGTTTTAAATGTTGATGCTTATAGACTCAATATCCAAAATATGGTTTATTTTTGGTTGGTTCAACAATGAATGGGTTTGGTTCGGATAATAGCGATGTCGACATGTGCCTTTTAGTGAGACACACAGAAATGGATCAAAAATATGAAGCTATAGAACATTTAGAACAAATATTAAAATATCTAAAAAATTATGGTATGTAAAAAGGAAGGAAGATAAATAACAGAAATATTAAGAATGTTACTTTAGTAAGCTTTACATATATGGCATTTTAACAACGAACTTTTTTTGTTATGTTTAGATGTCATTGATGAGCTCGAACTTATACATGCAAAAGTACCTATTATTCAATTTCATCATAGATCACAAAACTTAAAAGTCGATCTTAATTGTAATAATGCTGTTGGTATCAGGAATACACAATTGCTATATTGTTACTCAAAACGTAAGTTTAATTAATAATTTGAACAGATCTGTTATACTCATAAGTATGTTGAAAGGAATATTTTAGTTATATTATTTTTGACCTATTTTTACAGTTGATTGGAGGGTAAGACCACTAGTACTTGTCGTAAAACTTTGGGCTCAATGTCAAGACATTAATAATGCGAAAAATATGACAATATCTAGTTACTCTTTAGTTCTCATGGTCATACATTTTTTACAATGTATGTATATTGCAATGTTTATTTTTTTCTATACTAATCTATTTTCGAAAATATTGAAATAAACAAATAATTATACTATTTTACAGGTGGTGTTAACTTTCCAGTTCTGCCATGCTTACATTCTATGTTTGCAGGCAAGTTTAATCCACATACAGATATTCATAGTATCGATATTCATGAAGATTTAAATATTCCATCCTCTGTTTATTTACCTGAGAATCATCAGTCTCTTGGAGAATTACTTGTAGAATTTTTCAGATACTATGCTAAATTTGAGTAAGTAATTTTTAATTTATATGTATAATGTTCAGAAGATATATATATTATTTTGATAAATACTTATTTGTAATTATTAAAAATTAGTTTCAGCCAGTATGCAATATCTGTACGTTTAGCAAGGAAAATACCGATAGAGGAGTGTCGTATGGTGCAGTCACTTAAAAATGATCCTCATCAATGGAAATATTTATGTATTGAAGGTAAATATTCTTTTTATATAGATGATTTAAAAACAAAGCATTTTTTTTGCTGACACTTATTCAAACTATTGCACTATCATAGAACCATTTGATCTGACTAACACAGCTAGATCAGTCTATGATCCGGATGTATTTGAGAGAATTAAGCAGACAATTAATGTAACACACGAGAGACTGCAAAAAACGCGTGATCTAAATTTGATATTTAACAAGATAAGAACAATATCATTGGATGATTACATCATATAATTGTGCTTTCTACATTAGCACAGAAATGAATAATCATTAGCTAGGATAAATAATATTTTAAGTCTTTTGAATGAGGCTGTTCTGATTAAATAAAAGGCATTTTGTTAAATGCTGATAGCTTAATGATCTGATGATCTAGAACATTATGAAAGGAAGATAGTAGATACAAAGTAAAATAAGACTGCCAAGATCATCTTGTATGCTTAGTACCTTGTAATATTAAGCCTAATTTTTGAACAACTTCTATTGGCAAGGTACACAAAGTAGAATGCGATAATACATTTTTTGAATTACTTGTCTACAAATTCAATCCTCTGTTGAATTTTATATTTTTTCTTTTGAGAGGATTTTAAGATCATTAAAATCTTGGAAGGAGACAGTGTGTTACTGTCTGTGTTTATTAACATGCAAAAATAATATTTCATTCTGATATAAAATATCGCGAATGCACGGGTATTGTTCCTATATCAGCGCAAAAATTGCAATACGTGCAATAATAAAGTCTCACACAGACTTGTTTTGATCTCTCTAAATCTTTAATTACGAGATAATCGCGAAATGTCAATTATAAGTATCCAATAAAATTTTTTTGAAAATTGGATATTTCTATATGTGATAACATCATAGAATATTATTATATCAAAATTATTCAACATTGTCTTCCAATGTATATTACTCATTGCCCTATGTATAAGTCTTTCACGTAATATCAACAAATCTACAATATATGTGCCTTGTGGCTATTTTGATTATTGTTAACATAATCTTACTGTGTGATATAACAAGAATGTTAGATATAAAAGTGGAGAAATTGAAAAGGGTAATGAAGATTTTTCTATAACATTGAAAAATAATAATAATATCAGATGGTGCGTATAAATATCGATTAAAAAAATATTTCCAACTGGTTAGATTGCTAGTCACAAAAATAGATGTCTGATATCAAAATAACATCCTACAAAAAAAAGAGGAAAAAAGCAATACTTATTTTTTCGTGTAGTTGCTGTTTCTCACAAAAAATATTTCATGAGTGTAGACTCAAACCTTTAATATTATCTTTTGCAAAGTATTAAAAAAAATAAAAAAAGAAAAACGCTTGCTAAAAGTAAAAAAAAATGTTACAAATTCGAAACAAATTAATTATTTACGTTTGTAATATTTTGTTCAAATATATAATCAATGAAAGGCTGATAGTGAAGTTAGCAAGACTGTGTTTCTTTTAAAAGGATTTAAAAACTTTCTAAGTTCCAATAGTTTTGTCCTAAAATTGACACAAATATAAGTTGTTATGTGTTAGTGGGAAAATTTATTTAATTTGAATTTAAAACGAAATCACACGGTAATATATAAATATATATGTACACACAAACTAGAGTAAAGGTTTCTAAAATTCATGAAAATCGAAAAATTAATAGCAAGTTTTTTGATGTCAATGAATCTATTTGCAAAGTGTTCTTTCATTTTTGACAAGTTTTTATTAACTTTTTTTCAGACAAACAATTAATAAGTAATCTGCAATTGTTAGAAGATTATGTATTTTGGCAAAATCATTATTAACTTTATTAAAGGACATTTGTACAAAAATTGTCTAAAGATAAAGTTATTTCTCGCATAATCAATCTCAGAAATAAATAGCATATTTAGTTGCTGAAAGATGATAATTTTCCACTAATATAACTTTCTTATAATAATCCTTTCCAGAAGAAACACTCAAACTTGATATTTTTCTTTTTTTGTCTAAAGGAGATTACTATTTATATTCTTTTATTAGTGTCTCCCGTTAACATTTTTTTTTCTTCAAAGGAATATGTATATGGCATTGCGTAATAATATTCCTAAAAATGATACATGAAAAACAAAGTGTCTTTGGTATAATAAATTGTGATTACATTAATTTGAGGTCCATATAAATAAAACAGATTACACAAGTAACATGTATTTACTGCGGGGTAAATGTGAGATATTAAATAACACATATACATATTTACTCTATGCGCATGTATTCATGTTTGTACTTATGATATTCTTTTGGTAATGAAACAACTGATTCCATTTCGATATGATATTCAATTTAAGCCTATATCCTTTATCTTATGTAATGCATTATGTACTTATGCACAATGCTATATTCAATCAAATTTTCCAATGCATTCTTGTAAAATACCAAAAAAAATTAAAAACTAGCGATAAATCGAGAAAGTTAGGTTGCTGACACTATATTTGGATAAATTTGCAATAGTACATTTCTGTCAAACTTAATAAAAAACATCTGATTTATAAAATAAATTTAATTTCATGTAAAATATCAATTTTCTTGTTAAATAAATGAAATGTTTAAACATAAAATGTATGCTGTTGTTCTGTTCTTTGTCATTTTTTCCATGAGAATTAATCATTTTTTAAATATTCGAACAAATATTTAGATCTATGATTGTGTATATATTTATATATATTTGTGTGTGTGTGATTCTCTCGTTCTCCCTCCCTCTTTTCTTTCTCTCTCTGTCGAGCTAAAACTGTCATTATTTTTAGATCTATTTGGTACTCACAAATATTAATTTTTTACTATATTTAGTTGCGTTAAAAAATTATAATTAATATATATACATGTATAAAAAAATTGTAATTTCTATTTCTCTATTCGAATCCTAGGAAAATTTTTCTTCTCGAGAACCTAGGGAAAAATTATACCATCAAAATTTCAGTTGGTCACTCTGTATACATTATGGCCGACTTCCGTTAGCTTTCCACTTAGACTCCTTTCCGGTGAGGTAAGAGAATGACGGGCTTCAGTGAAAAGGTTGGTGTTAGAAAATTCGATATTTTAAATGATTGAAGAGAGTTTTGTGCCGAGCGTATACGTGGTTACGATTACATAACTAAAGAAGTAACATGTGACTTCTTCAAAGCTTTCTGAAAAAGGGCTATTATCGAAAAAAAATGCAAAAGTTGCGTTACCTCTCGTACACGTGTCTGATGGCGTTGATTGAACGAAAATTCCAGCATGTATATTTCGAATGGTAGAAATCTCAGGAATCTTTTACCTTTAATCTTAATTTTATCCTATATTTTCGTACCACGTATACGCCGGTTCAAATATTTCGGATTATACATATTGAACTTCTTATAATGCTGCAAGCAATATGCACATGTATTGTATATGCACTACATTAATTCTTGTAATTGAAATCTTAGTGTTATGATTATATTACGATTTCAGGCAATATTAATAGATGGCCGCGGCCATTTACTCGGGCGATTGGCGGCTATTGTTGCCAAGACTATCTTGCAAGGCAACAAAGTTGTTGTTGTGCGTAGCGAACAACTTAATATAAGTGGCAACTTCTTCAGGTTTGTATGTCCCTATTTTTTAAATACTATTTGAACTCTGATTTTAAATATTTGGGTTAATATTCTTTAAAAAAATTTTTAATTATTTAAAAAAATTTTTTTTTGGTTTTAATAATTGTGCTATATATTTTGATTTTTGCTTTTTATATAAGAAGATACGAACAATTATATAATTTATATTGTTTATTTTTAGAAATAAGTTGAAGTTTATGTCATTTCTACGTAAAAGATGTAATGTAAATCCTGCACGTGGCCCATTCCACTTTCGTGCACCGAGCAAGATTTTCTGGAAAACAGTTCGTGGTAAGTTAAGATTATATTGATAACAAATATATAAAATGGAATTGTTGCACATGATTACACATTTACCTACATTATCTGATAATATAATGAACAGAAATTTATTTATGAGGCTAAGATTACATATAATGTCTTATAATATAGCAAAAATATAAAAATAGTAAAACAAAGACTATTATAGGTATGATCCCACATAAGACGCAAAGAGGAAAGGATGCTCTCAGACGATTAAAGGTTTATGAAGGATGCCCACCACCATACGATCGCAGAAAGCGTGTTGTTGTGCCTGGTGCCATGAGAGTAATGTGTCTTAAACCAGGCAGAAAGGTAAACTAAATTGTTTTATATTCAAGCTTATTTAAATTTTTTTATATATTTAAATTTTATTGACTGAAATAGCAATGATGGTATGGTAATTTGCGTCTGAAGTTTGTTTTGATGCCACTTTAAACTGAGCTATAAAATATCACAAAAAATGATTTTGCTCTTATCACAAGATATTGAGACAATTTACACTAATAAAAATTTCAATTTTTTTTTTTAGTACTGTCATGTGGGTAGACTATCTCACGAAGTTGGATGGAAATACAAGGCTGTGGTTCGCACATTAGAGAACAAGAGACGTGTCAGGGCTATCCTTGAAGTCCAGAAGAGAAACAAACTTAAGGTAACTTTGTGATTAATCTTATAAATAGATATTTCTCTTGTTTTTCATTTTTTTATTTATAAAAAAACTCGAGATTTTATAATCACTGCATTTTCTTTCCTGCAGAAACTGACTAAACAGGCTGGTGAAGCGGTATCCAAGGCCACAGAACCATACACAAAAATTATTAATGACTTTGGATATAATTAATAATGTAAAAACAATAAAGTCTTTTAAATATACTTAAATTCAAAAACAAAATATGCACAATCCTATCATTAGAAAAATAATTTTATTAATGAAAATAAGTTAATACTTTTAAAACTGTGTATGTACAAAATATGTATAATTTTTTTAATTCTCTATAGAATCTACAGGTGAATACAACTGTTCCACTTCTGTCATTATCTTCCTCATCTAGTACTTCATGTTCTTCTTCATCCTCTGAAGATGAAGAGGAAGAAAGTAAATTATTCGTTTGTCGTAATTGATTATTTTCGATATTTTGTGGTATAAGACCAATACTGTGCATTCCTATTTGATTGGTTAGACGTTCTATTGCATGTTTTGCTTGAATTTCCTGTTACAAAATATTAAAATATATTTAGAATTAATTATAAAATATAAAAATAGATTTCTAAAAAAATTTTTTAAAAGATGTAAAGAAAATCAAATACCTGTAAATTTTTGGTTTGTTCCTTCTGTAATATTAAAGATTCATTAAGGCTTAAGACTTTTGTTGCTCCATGAATTATAAGAGGTGGTGTAGCTGCTGTGACCTCCCAGTTTTTAGGTAATTTCCTTTGTTTCTCTTTTGTAGGATCATGTACATTACTTTTAGTTGTTTTATATGGTTTAAATGATTCTTTCTTTTTGTTTGTTTCTTGTGATTTTTCAACTTTATCAACGATATATTTTACATGTTCCACATCTAAACAATCGTCTGTTTTAAAAGATTCAATTTCTACTATATCTTCTGGCTTGATAAGACTTTCTTCATGTGTTATATGTATAATTTTTTTCTTGTGAATACCAGTTCCTGTAGGCTATTAGAACACAAAAATTATATTTATTTACAATAATTGTAGACAAAAATGATCAATATTTCATTTAAAGTATAATCAACCTGAGCTAATATTTTTAATGGATCTTCCTCGTCATCACTATCTAGTTCAACAATTTTGGTTGTATCGTCATTTTTTTCATTGTATTTTCCTGTCCATTCTAATTTGGTCATAGCTGCTTTGCCAATGGATGCTATATTTAATTGCGATAGTAAATTAGCTGCTCTCTCCACTTCATTTCTATGCTCAAGTTCTTTCAACAACTTATCACGGAAGTTTGCAATTTTCCTTCCTTTATCAGGAAGTTTAGAGATAAAATTTCTGAAAGAACGCAGTAAGTTAAAAATTCAAATATCTAGAATAAAATAATTTATGCTACATTACTCACTTATTAATAAAAATTTTATTCTGTCTTTCTAAAAGTTCTTCCAATTCAAACTTTTGTTTTTTTTTTAAATCCTCGATATAACCTTGGCTTTCTTTTTTCGATTGAGATAGTATTTCACCAGGTATTTTCTCAATTACATTTTTTGACATTTTGTACTTTTTGTAGATTTATTAAATTTCTAAAAAAAGAAAAGCATGTTATTTTGAATAAAATCAATATGTAGGAAGAATTACATAAAATATCTCGTGTCATAAAAGCATAAATAAAATTACATAAAAAATTATCTTCGAAAGTTATTTTAGTACATATACATGTATCAAAATAACTTTTATAATATACATATACCTGAAGTTTATATAGATTTGTTAACGTTTGAACAAACTTTGTATAACATTGTTTTTAAACATCATTAAAAATCGATGCATCGCAATTGTTAAAAAGTACTTTTGATATCAATTCATAGGATGAAAATAACCATTAAAAATATGTTTGAACAACAAATAATAAACATTTTAAACAACAATTACAATCTGCGTTCTTGCTCCAGGTGTGAATGGAACTATAATAAACATATATAAAAAAAAATATAATTTTCATGGAGATACGCAGTATTTAGTCACTAATCAGTATTATTGTATAATATGCGATACTTTGTCTTTTAGCGTATACATACATCACTGCATTTACAACTTTACTACACTACACATGTCACAAAACACATCGCGATGACACGACGCGAGATATCGCGAGATATCCTCGCTTGAATCGATACGAAACGGCATATATACCAACCACAGATGAAGAGTCCGATTCCAACCTCAATGGAGTTTGAAAGTGCGAAGTACAATGTTTCGTCTCGTTTTCTAAATCGTCGTTGAATACATGCGAAGAATTTCTTACGGAATTTCCGAGAGCTCGTCGCGAACTCTTAGCGAAAATCTCCGAATCAGCGAACGACGAGGATTCTCATGCGGAGAGGGACGTGGACCTGTGATGACTGAAGGCTCGATCGGGGGCAGCGAGGCCGAGGCGTACCGTGTCAGTCCTCAGAAATGATGAATTGCAATGGAGGCTCGTCCGTGGCTGAGGCACGCAAAAGCAACATTCCCATGGATAGCAAACCGATCGTCACCTGTGAGTCCTCGCGCATCCTTTAACCATCCTTTAACCTCGCCGTGGTACGCCGATAACAACGCCGTCTCGCTGACGCTCCGGATTTGACATTTGACTACCTGTCAAATCTCTCGCGACGTTTCTTCCCTTTTCTTCTTCCTCTTCGTTCATCCGGAATTATCGATGCTTATTGTTTTAGTTAAAATTCACGAGACACTCTTGGTTCACTTTCCAACTTTTATGTGTCTTAAACATATGCTAGCTTAACATATTTTCGCTAGAAAATATTATTTGAATTATTTTAGATAATTAAATATCCTTCCTGATTTCTTTTTATTATCTATATATAATATTTGAACTGTAAACTGATAATAAAAATATGAGATGGACTTTGTGATGCATAAGATGTTATTCTTATTTATGTAAATGTACTGCTTTGTTATGAATATGATGTTTTGTAGATAGATGAAGAATGTAATAATTTGTGTGATAATACAGGTGCTGGGGATGAGAACTTGTTTTCTACATTGGAGAAGAGTTTGCTCCAAGCTATACCTGCAGATATGGTAGAATGGCGAAGGTCCTTTAGCAGACCTATCAAACAAGTTAAGCTTGGAGCTACTTTTGTGCCATTTTCCAGAGATATTTTGCCCACTGAGAAAGATTGGCATCTCATTAAGCAACCAATCTTTCATATTTATTGGACTGAATGTTCTGTAAGTTTTTAGTACCCATTTGATATTCTTGTTTTAGTTTCTTGCTGTATATATATATATATATATATATATATATGTATGTGAATTAAATAAAAAAGATGTTTGTATATTTTTTAAATATTATTTATTATTAATAATACCTGATTATATTTAAATTTTTAATAACTTAGTAACAAATATATATGTATTACACATCTATTTACAGGATATTGATACTTATAAGACTAGCGTCAGAGATGATATTGATGCCTGGTTAAAAATATTAAATTTATATCACATCCAAGATTGGATGATTGTATTAGTAGAAACATATGATATAAAGAAGGCCAATAAACTATTGCCTAGGACAACTGTTTTGGATAAAATACGAAGTGACTTTGCTGCCAAAAATGGTGACAGGTAATTATATTTGAACTCTAATTGATGTAATTATTCAATAATTATATTTTAATATGGAAATTTTTATATTTGTATTTTATATTCATGTTAGATGCTTTGCCGTAATTAATCCAATTAAATCAGAATCTCGTTCTGCCGAATCATGGAGAGGCTTGATAACTCGTATTCGCCATTTGATGTTGACTGCATACGATAGAACTCTTTCACGCTTTGAAGATATTATACGTGAGCAAAGAGAAAGGCGAAATAATCCTAATTGGAATTTCTGTCATTATTTTCTTCTACAGGTAATAGAACACTTCTACGAATTACTTGCTTAAAACCTTTATTTCTGAAATATCGAATTTGTTATCGTTTTTATTACATACACATAAAATCGACTTAAAATTGTTTTAGGAAGAATTAGCGTTTGCATTGCAAATGCTAGGTCTGTATGATGAAGCATTGGTGCAATATGATGAATTAGATGCTCTCTTTACACAGTTTGTGCTCAATTCTAATGTAGGAGGTATAATACTTTTTCAAAGTTTAGTTTGGAATAAAGATGCACATATGTACACAATGAGGAAGGTTATCGATACAAAGTGAAAACCTAAATGTAGATAAACTGTTCATAGATACTCCAGGGTGGTTAAATCTATTTCAAATGCCTCTCAACAACTGGGGAGGCGTGAATTTAAATAATGGTACAAATCATCATTTAAGGTTTCTTATGGCTGAATGTAGGGCATCTTTATTAGATCTTAGGAGTTACTTGTTTAGTAGACAATGTGCCATGTTACTCTTGCTTAATAAACCTTGGGAGGTTTGTATAAATTAATGAATATATTGTATGCAAATATATATCTTGCAATTTTTTGTTTAAAAAAATTCTTAATACAGGTTGCACAAAGATGTTTATCATTTGTTCATAATACATTGAGCGAACTAAGAATTTTAGAGGTACAGAAGCCTGAAGGATCTGTAGAATGTTGGTCGTTTCTCTGTGCGTTAGAGGTCTTGCAAGCATGTCAGTTATCTATTTACAATATTGATAATAATCAACAGTTAGACTTATGCTCTTTACATATGGCTAGCTTGTGGGCACTTGCAAGAGACAAGGTAAATCTATATTAATAATCTAATTTATGTATTTGAAGCTAGGATTAATTTTATATCTTTTTATATATTATTTTATTATTAAATAATCTATATATAAGTTGAATGATACATATAATGATGATGCAAATATAATTGCTTGATTTATTTCATGATTTCCATGATATATTATTTCCAGTTAGGAAGCTTGGGAAAATTATGTGGCCTAATGCCAGGAAGTGAACCGACTAGTGAACAATTACATACAGTTGTGTATCTTATAGCAGGTATAGGAGATTCGGAGCCGCAAGAAGAGAGAAAGTTAACTCCTACAGATAAATTAAAGGAAGCACTTTCATCCAAAGAGGCATTTAAGAAACAATATTTGGAGCATGCAGAATTAGCCATGGGTACATACAAGCATGTCGGCCGTATTCGGTCAGCCAGATTAATCGGCAAAGAATTGGCACGATTCTATAGCGAACTCGGCGAAAATCAGAAAGCAGTCGCATTCCTATCTGACGCTTTAAAAACTTATAAGGACGAAGGGTGGAGTCACTTGGCTGCGCAAACGCAGTTGGAGTTGGCCGAATGTTATAAACGAATGGACGATGTCGAAAAATATACTAAAGTGTGCGCAGCAATAGCTAGTACAAATGTTTTGCATATAACTGTACGCAATACATACTTGGAGGAAATGTTAGGATATATGAAAATGATCTCCTCAACTCAACCATTACTCACAGAACTTGGATATGCTTTTATAATACTCAGTATGGACGCTAAAGTAATGGATAAGGTAGTACAAGACTGTGTAGTTAGTATCGAGATCAGTGTACAGAGTTTGTTCCCTCGTGAAATAAGATGCACCAGTGTTGCTATCTCTGTAGAGGAAATACAAAAGCCATCCATACCTAATAAAAAGAAAGGATTAAAAGCACCTGTTGAGCCTCCAGTACAATTGTAAATATTAAAATGAATAAATTTTTTTGCTGTAGAAATTTGTTTATGTATATAAGTCTTGTTATTTAAAAAAAATTATAAGAGATTGCAAAATTATAAGATTATTTATATATAATGTTATTCTGTAATGTTGTTTCAGATTATCAAAGTGCACATTAGAAGATATGAAATTGCTTGATCCTAGTTTATTACACTTGCAAGTATATAGTTATTTGGATTACAAAGAAGATAGGAGTCTTGGATCTGCCAGCGTTCTTAGTAAAAATACGAAGCCGCTCGTGAGACGTTCAGATAGTTCGAAACATAGAAAACCTTCAGTTAATGTAAAGGGTGATTTTAGCAAAGCACTTTCGTGTGATGAATTTGTTATGAAACCTGGTACAAATACATTTATATTGACAAGGAGAGTTAATCAACCAGGTCTCTATAAAGTTAGTCAGTTATCATTGGTGATAGAAGACAAATTAGAATTTTTATCATCTGTACTGAATCCACGATTATGCTATGAAGTAGCAAAGACGCAGCCGACGATATCTGTAAATTGCGGCAGAGATTTATTGGCAGGTCTTATTCAAGATATTGAGTTAGTTATTTCGAGCGGAAGTACAAAAATAACTGAAGAAATGAAATTAAAGTTACGTACATCACGCGGATTGACGGTGCAGTCACAAAGTGTCGAAAAAGTAATGGTAAAGGAACTGGAGATATCACTGCCAATGTGTGAACCATTTCAAACTATAAAGATACAATTAAAGGTTTTAGCTGAACTTCCACCGAAAAAGGATGCTTCATCTATGGAACATAAAGTAATTAACATTTGTATAATTACTATATATTCTTTTTTAAATTCAATATAAATATGATTACGAATAATTTTTAACATTACAAATAATTTAATTACTCATCATTTCTTTTTAGTTGAACATACAATGTCCATGGGATTCAGAAGACAGCATACCTTTACATTTTGGTCCACCATTAATGTCTAATATGAAACTTCATACTGCAAAACAAAGAAAATTTATTCAAATAGTCGTAACTGGTTTGACAAATCAACTTTTGCAATTAACTGAACCTGAATTAACTACAACTACATCGATAGACGTTACTTTTAAAAGTTTAAATCCTGTGGCGGGTCAAAGATTAGTGATAGGTAATGGAATGAATGTTTCCTTTATGTGGGAACTTGAAATTGGAAAAGATGAGAGATCTACGATGCCAATAAAGACTGACTTTCGTATAAAATATATATCAATTAGTGATACAGAAGAATTAAATGATTCACATGTTGGTGATGATCCGTTACATATACATAATTTAGAAAGAATTGAGAAAGCATGTAGCCTTTACAGATGCAATTTTGATATTACAGATTACATGGTAAGAATAACTATATCTCATTGATTAATATGTTTTATAATTATATATATATATATATATATATATATATAAAATATATATAAATAACATTTAAATATTAAATAATATTATTTGAAATAAAAGAACAGTTGATTAATGGTAACTTGTATATTATATCGTTATTTTTTTTTCTTTTTTTATAAAACTTATAGTACAATTATGGTTTGAAAAAAACATAAGTAATTTATTAATTTATCAAGTAACTTATAGTGCGATAAAACATTCTGTATACCTAGAACAATATGTAGAACAATATATAACATTAATTTTTTCTTTTA
Source organism: Nylanderia fulva (assembly GCF_048542155.1). Classification (NCBI taxonomy): domain Eukaryota; kingdom Metazoa; phylum Arthropoda; class Insecta; order Hymenoptera; family Formicidae; genus Nylanderia; species Nylanderia fulva. The sequence continues at coordinate 2,603,512 of NW_028189622.1, forward strand.
TTCCTAACAATACTTTCCAGACTTTATTCACGGTATCCTCAAAAGTTGAAGCAAGCGGTAGTGGAGGAGAGTTTTGTCGTGCTGGTAGTATGTGTCATCTCTGTCTTACAGTGATGCGCGTATTACCTAGTCTTAGCCCAAATCCTCCACCACAGTTAATGTATGAGGTTCTAGCAGATCAAACTATGTGGGCGGTATGTGGTCGGACTGCAGGCATTGTATCATTAGAAGTAGTAGAAAAGCAAAGTGTTACGTTAGATGTAATGCCTCTGACGAGTGGTTATTTGCCTCTCCCTGTTGTTAGATTATCTCGATATATACCTGCAACAGAGTCAAAGAATGGTGAGTTTAAGCTATTTTTTTACATAATATACTTATGTTATACTTGATTTGATAAAAACAAAATTTTATTAGAAAAGATAATTTATTATGTACTTTGAAAAAAATATTACTATTAAGTTATATGAATTTTATATAATTGTTTTATTTGTGTTTTTATTTTAAGATATCGTCCGTAATAAAAATGATTTAGGATCTGGTCCTCGATTAGAACCATTTAGTCCAGGACAAGTATATAATGCCAGTAAAGCACAGCAAGTGCATGTTCTGCCAGCAGTTCCATCAGAATCGAACTAAAAATTTGTACATTGTTGTTAAAAGTGTATACACATTTTGCTTTTTTGTAAGTTATAACACTTGGATTTAGAAGAAGCTTTAGAAAACATAACTTGTTTCAAAACGAACAATTGTGTAAATATTTTTTTATATTTTGCACAACAGATAAAGATTATATTATCAATATAAATTTACATTTTGAAATAAATCGACATATTAATAGGATTAACATTATTTATTTAGTAGATTTGTATGACAGTTTATTTCAACTTTCTATTACCAAAGCCATTTATATTTCACAAAACTTGAATTTTGCAATTAATAATTATGTAACGCGATGCCATAAACTTTTTATTTAAAAATTAATAGCTAAAGCTATTTCTTACCAAGCATATATATTTAACAAAACATAAATGTTTTGTATATTGGAACATGTAATATATATATATATAATTTGTTGTATTATATTTTATATTTCAATTAGATTTCATAAAATATGTTATTGCAATAACTATGATGTATATATCACATTGCAGAAACACCAGAAAATATCCTATTTCTTGACGATTCTACATTTATCAACTATTAATAAATAGCGAGAAAACTTGCTTTAGCCATGTTAAATTATGTACTTATATTTTTGTCATTTTGCATTACACACACATGATAATTCTTTTCATTTACTTTTTTTATTTTTTTCTATTCTACACATTTATTTGTAGTTTATTACTGTATGAATTTTCTACACAATATATAAATTTTCTCGTTTAAAATATTTAAATATTTTATACCATATCTTATAATTTTAAGAATAAAAATTAAAAATACAAAAATTTTTGTTACACCAAATATAGATATATGTAAAATCTATAAAAATATATTTGTTAGCAATATATTCATAAACTTGTGAATATAGATTGTATTATATATATTTTTACTTTTTAAATTGGAAGCATAGTAATCCTTACAGATATAATTTTGGTATGTAAACTAGAAGTGTATTTAACACTATATAAGAGATATGTTTGTATACATAAAAAGAAAAGAAAAATGTATGTCACATTAATTTGTTCATCAAAATTGGATATTATTAGGAAGATTTCTTCTTCTGTTGCCATGTTTTCTAAAGTGCTATAGTTTTCTATCTACAGAATTTTTAATGTCTATAAATATAGGGTAATCAATTATAGTAATCTATAAGGATAATCACCAAATCCACTCTTGATATTTATAATTTTTTCAAGTGAAAATATTTCTTAAATATCTAATATATTTATATAAAATTGTTTTATTATTCTAACTTTGTATACATATGAAAGTTATTTCTATAGTATAATATTTTTATATAATTTATATTTATTATTATTTGGGAATCTTATCTCATTTTTATTTCATTTTTAAAATTTTATGTACTAAAATATGAACACATACAAACATACACACACGCAAACACACACACACACACACACACACATATATATATATATATAAAATTAATTTTTTTTATGTAATAGTAATAAGTTAGATTATATATATATTTTTCCTAATATTACAAAAGACTTAAATATAAATTTAAATAAAAATTCAAATATATTTAATTTTACATACATTTCTAATGTTTACTAAAAAATCAATTTATCCAATTAATTCAATATTTATGTACACATTTTTCTGTATATAAAAAAGAATTTTAATTATATATTTAAATAATTATTAAAATACTTGAGCCACATAAAAATGCACATATATATGTGCACATTAACATACACATAATACTCACTAAAATTATATTTTAGTATATTGTAAAAATAAATATAAGATACTATGTATATATAAAGCAATATATATACAATAATGTAATGTCTTTTCGATTATACATTGATTTTTCATACATTAAAAACAAAACAATTTTACATAAATTTTTTTTAAGACATTCTCATATGCAGAAGCTGCAATCTTATTTTAAATTAAATATTCAATATATATTGGATAATATTAATTATTAATGTTTATTTTATAGTTATAAATTTTATTTATATAAATAAATATCACTACTTAAAAAAATTACCTAACTATATGTTATTATAAATAAAACTTCATTAAATATTTGCATTTGATAAATAACTTTAACTATAAAAAAACTATATAGCTATAATGTAATATGTTAATATATGTATAAAGTTGTGCATATATGTATAATGTGATGCAGACTATCCTTGTCAGCAGGAATTTATATTTTCAGCTTCGTAATACTTTTTATTATATTGTACATATTCATATATTAATTTGTTAGACATTGCTAAAAATGTTATTCATGTTAAGCTATTGAAGTTGCTTTTATATGTAAAATCTTGTTATAATAGTTTTCTAAATAAAACTGTATTATATTGCTGTAATATAACTGTATTATATTAAATCAAGAAATATTATATAAAATAGTTTTTATTTTTTATAAATAATACGTTAAGATATACAGTAAAAGAACACACTGTACTATAAATTTGTCTGTAATAAATATATGTATCTGAATGAAAATTAATATGTAAGAAATAGTTTTGTTTGCCAAAGTAACAACATTTTATACAAATAAATTTATTTATTTAACATTTGTTAGAGATAATCAATATATACATATTGCAATTATAATAATGAATACATTAGTATGATTCTCCTTACATATACATATGCCTATATTTTGTATGAATTATTATATATTGTATCATTGAAGAAAGTTATTGTAAAGTATGAACTATTTCTAACAATATAGATATGTTTGCATAAAATCATATTATATTATTAAATCTATATGTATGTATATAAGTGTCTCATTTTTACATACATTCCACATCTGCAGTAAAATTTGCTTTTATATTTGTATAAATGTTAAAAGCTAGGTAGTGGTTGCTGCGTTAAAAGAAGGCCAAATCTCCTCTTCATTGTAATCCTTTCTTTTGAATATTTGTCCTCCACAGAAAATCGAGCTATAAAATTATTAAATATAAATACATAAAAACATTATCAATTTTTTTATAATTATTTTGAAAAATAAGAAATCTGGATATAATAAAAGCATAGTTGTTCTTAATAATTTACCTGGATGTGCTGACAATGTAGGTTTTCCATTAGGATTCATTTTCTATAAAGAAATCGAGCAAACAATTAACAATTTTAAAATAATAAATAAGTTTAGAATATTCTATTACAAAAAAGATACAATTGCAATGAAAAAAATTTGAAGCTTGTACTAAAAGATGCACATAATATTTAATATTTGATATAAAAATAATTATATATACCTTTAAAGTATATACGCGCTCTCCTTTCTCATTCAAATAATACATGAGATACATTTTGGAACTAGTTTTTTTCTTTATATATCTTTTTATAATTAAAAATTTTTATATAAAGCGATATACACAAAAACCAGCTTTTCTCCTTAGCACGTTTCTTTTCCTCTAACCTATTTTATCACACCATACATTTAGAATAAAGCAAAAGACTTCTTGCCATAAACTATATATAATAAGAAGATAGACATGACGTGAACCAATTACGTTTCTGCTTTCTTTGTAAAAGCGAGACTCTGATTGGCTACTGAGTCGTTCTTATACACAATGATATTGTCGCGATCATGCGAAGAAGCCAAAGTACTCCATCGCAATGACGTATGATGTCTTGTGTATTACATGAAGTTTGAAACGCTTTCGCGCCCAAAAAGTGTACGGCCTTACCTTTTACTCCTAGAGCGTTGTGTAGTTGCTCCGTGTCTTGTGTGCCATAATATTGAATAATATATTATGTTTCGCGCACGGTGAGTATTTCTTTAATACAGTAGAATCAGCGTGACAATCAAAGTCTGTCGGATGGATTTGTCTAAGATGTATATGCATGGAAAAGTCAATGGTTAATCTCGTGAATCTAATAAGGACGACCGGAGGCCATATTTCCTTGTTCTACATATACTTTATAGAGAAACTCAATTAATTGTTTTTCCCATGATATGTCTGTTTTACGCAGCTGTGAATGATACAATGATAGAAAATTTCATGTAATTAAAAGAATTCTTTAATTTTACGCAATATTGACTTCTTTGTCATCGTCGTTGTTCTTGATAAACAGAGAAAATCTTTATTTTATTGAAATCATCTGTCAATGTTTTTGTTTAAAAATCGACTCCCACACAACATATCATGCATTCCTCCAAAAGACGTTCAGAAGGCATCTCAAAGATATCTTGTCTAATGACATCATCTTCGAAATATTTTCTGGACGTTTTTTTGGATATACATGCTATGTAGGTTCCGGATTCCTTCTTATCGTTTGTCTAAAATCATAAGTAAATAATGGAAAATGCGCTTCTGAACAGAGATTTGATCTATATACCTATATATTACATATTATCGCATATTCATTATCACGTTTTAATAGGCTTCGCGAGGCCGCGACGATATTTGCCTTCGCCGGGAGAAGATACGTGGTGCGAGAGATGAACGGCCGGCAGCGGGTGCAAACGTGTAGGCGTGCTGACTGACAGATCCTCCTCATGTGACGAAGTCAACATATAGTAACCACGATGCGTACGACAGGCGGACGAGAGCAACGAGAGCTGTCCGGATAGTCAGCTGGGGTGTCACTTCCGTTGACAGACAAATCACTGTCAGTACTCGTCGGCTTATCGTCCGTGACGACGCTCGATGTTCGTCTACGAGTAGGTAGCAAGCGCATCTTCCTAATGCCACGAGGAACTTTTCCGAAGTAAATAATGATTTGTAGGAAAAATTGATTATCGCGCGCTATTCGTTGTTCGCGGAATGACGCATCCGGATGTCACGAGTACGATTTCATGGTCATTGAAAGTGAATTACAATGACAAAGCATTAATTACGAAATATTGGATGCATAAAAAACGTTGTCAGTGTTGTTACTGTCATTCATTGCAAGTGCCATTGATAGTGTTAACATTGTTTCCGTTAGTAATTATACAATAACAAGCGCATAATTGTGTAGTCGCAATTTGTGTAAATGACATGTCTGTGTGCAGGTAGAAGTCATCTATAACGTGTGCAATAAATCACTGTAGTGTGAGGCTAGCATGTTTGTGTTACAATGGTTTTAATCAATGGACTTAAAAGTAAATTATCATTAATAAAAAAATCATTATATTGAAAAATAATGCAAGAAAAATTTAGAGTACGTTATATGAATTATCTTGAAGCATAAAATTTTATCAAAAATAATAGAGGTAAATGTTTGCATAGAGAAATAAACTGAATTTAATCATAAAAAACGAGAACATCTATAAGTAATAAGATATAATAGTGCTTTTAAAATACAATTATTAATTAATCTAGATTTTGGATAATATTTTAATTTTTTGATGAGAATTTTACGAATTTGAATTAATTAGTTAATTTTTATTTAATCAAAAGACATGAATTAAAATTGTTATTTACATAATTGAAAATCTAAATTTTGTCTTTTTACATATATGACAAGCTCGAAAATAAAGCTAAAAATAAATAGCGTACTCTTGAAATATTATACTTTGTATGCAAGTACAATGTGCGAATCGGTTTGAAAATTATATGTATATATATTCGTGATAGTCTAGAAATTTCGAGAGAGACTTGTTATTACACTGATAGAAATAGTACTTGTTCATATTATCAACCTTTGTCCATAAAAAATTAATCGCGTCGATATCGTCAGAGTAATTCTAAATCTGCCTTATGCTACTATAATCTTATTCAGTCCAGCGACTAAAACCGATCGCGTGAATCGTGCTGTGCATTTTTAGTGTTTGTTGGATTATCGACTGTGACTGTCACGTGCGGTTTGTTTCAGATGCAGCGGCGGAAAATTCGTTGGATTATTCAAGAGTCGGAGGAACCGCAGCAGGTCGAGACTGTCGAGAAGCAAATCTTAAGCACGAAAGGTAAGAATAAAAAATTTTAATGCACGATTTAAGCAGTGATTCTAAATGATTAAAATAGAAAATCTAATTTTTTAAAGACTTTTTGATTGTTATTTAGATAACTTTGCATTACCTACACAAATTTTAAATTAAAAATTAAAAATAAATTACAAAATTTTTACAATTAGAATTAATTTCATTGATGTATTATATGATCAAAGATAATGTTTCAATGTATCTTTAATTATTACGTTATGTAATGATGTTTAGATAATATACAGTTATTTAATGATAAATTTAGCAATAAGTTTCATCGTAAATTTAACTTATTTGCAATTTGTAATATGTAGAATTAAAGTCAAGATATTTAAAGATGTAAATTATTATATATACATATAAATGAATAATTTGAGTATCAAAAAGTCTTTATTTCTATATATGAATTTCTATTTTATGAAGTTTTATTGAACACAATTTCTGATGAATGTAGATATCTCAAGTTGTACATATATTTGGGCTGATAAGAGAAGGTCGCGACATGTAGTATATGTAATATATCAATCAGGCTGATTTTTAATTTTGATTTTTACAAGTTCTTATAAAACTGTCGTAAGTGCTGCAGGAAAAATAGAAAAATTTAAAAGATTTAGTTAGATTGATCTCACTTTATATGAGTACTTTGTCGCGTCTAATTGTAGTTAATAATACTTTATTTCATATATCACGTGGAATCGTGATATCACGCGTATCGTTTATGCGATTATAAATAGAAATGATCGTTGTAATATTACGTTTTCGCGCTTTATTCAGCGCGTGCCTCACTTTTCACAGCATAATATCTTTTATAGATGATTATTATCGTCTTTTATGACCATAGTTCCTCCGGTTTTATGGATTTCTCTGTCCGTGGTCTTATTTTTTTCGCTTGCCTTATTAAATTTGCTTTAAAACGTATAAATATAACGTGCAAAACACTAATATCGATGGCGCTGATAACGTAAACCGATGCTGATATTGAGGCAATTTCGTTTTGTGTACTTAACTGTTGGCAAATAAATCTAGCGACTGCACTCGGCAGCGGATGTCCCAAGGCAATGCATCCGTACGAAAAAGATATTATGTTATCGCTTTTTATCTATAATTTTATTTCTCGAGTCCGCACGATATTAACAGTTAATTATATGAGCGAAATCTATGTATTATAATTCAAAGCAATTATGGTGGGAAAAATATTCTTTTACAAAGTGTGTTGTGATATGTATCGAGAGGATTTTAGTTGTATAAATGTTAATTAAATTTCAATGGAGATGCACTTTGTGCTTTATCGCACATTTTATAATTAATCAATTTTTATATAAATCAATTTTAACAAAACGCGGTGTTTGATGCGTCGGCGCTAACTTCTGGAGAGATCACCCAGGGTCGAAATCTAGATACCGCGCAGTGTCGTCACGGGCTGCGTCCCATGAGGTCGTTCCGAGTTATGGAAAGTCAGAATAGTCAGAGATGCGCTCTTATTATAGAAGTTCTCTAACTTCATAGATACGCTGTGCAGTTTCCGTGGACCGCTTCTCGCGAATAAGTGTTCGACAATTCGTGCAAAACCGAGTGAAATTACTATGTTTAGGAGATGCAGAATTATTTTTAAACAGTAGTTGCAAAAATGTAATATATGCACGATAGAAAGCATTTTCATTACTAAGCGATCGTAAAGATTTCGAGTGACGTTACCTTCCATTAGCTGATGAACAGGGAGATTTGTTGTTGTACTCAATAATCGAAATGTGGTCGATTTTAAATGCCGAGTGCATCATAAATTCTTCCTGGTGTTTTCTATTACAAGTTGATTTTGTTCGTAGAAATTTTCGTATTGACTGTTAATCACTTTTATTCAAAGTTCTTGATTAATAGATATAATGCGAAAGAATATATTTAACATATTTAATGAGAGAAGATAAAAAATTCATATATATATTATCAAACTACATAATAAAATGATACGAGATATAAAGACATTTTTTATGTCGATTAAATTGACGATTATATACATATAGTTCATCGTAATTGCCAATTTGACTTTAGCCGATTTAAATCACAATGCACGGACGTAATTAATGCGCAGTCAGTTATATCGAGATGACAAATATACGCACAGTGTTCATTTAATTATAGTAATAAAAGCAATATATTGCAAGCATATTTTTCTGTCACAATACATCTCAAATTATTCGACTATTCAGAGAATTTAAAGTTGACTAAGTAATAAAATTTCAATTTATTTCATAATTAAAAATGTATAGTAAGTGTATAGAGTTAAAATATAATCAAAGATTGTGGTGAAACATAAATCCTTTTGCAAAACATTCTGTACATCTATATGAAGTTAATAGAAAATGGATGATGATATATGTAAGTATAATAATTAATGATTTGATTGGAAGTCCATTTTTGTTATTGCACGTTTTTATTTGTTATTATATTCTTGTGATTTTTATTAATGCTCATTTTTGTATGTATATCTGTAAGAATAGTGTGTCTATAAATATTTTGGAAAATTTTCTCTTTATTTCTAATTATTTATGGTTTGAAATAATATCAAGAAATATTTTGATATGGGTGAAACATGTTTTTAATTCAATATTATTAATATAACTATTACTTAACATTAAAATTTTTCATCATTGATAGAGTATTGAAAATACTTAAAAATTCATGCTCACAAATTTTACTCGCGTTGACTTTCGACTTGTTATCTTGTGTGCTTATAATTAGAAGGACGTGTACAGAAGATTATCATAAATTATTATGATCAGCTCATCTTTATGTAAAACCACAAAGAATTGATAAATCTAATTTAACTCTTGTACAATTTCAATAATATTATCTTTCTTTTTGTTACGAGCAGTTAAAAAGTATTATTAAAAAATTTAATTGATAAATATGAAATTTTAGAAGATGAATTTTAAAAAGAGAAGACAGAGGTGTTTCGTTGCAAAACGAAATTGCAGTAAAATGTGTTTGCAGTTTTCTTTATTTATACGCATTAATATTTTTAAGTTGGTTAAAATAAACTAACTGTTAACAGTCGGAATGTTAGAAAAGATAACAGTAGCACTATTTTCGTGTTGGCGAATAATTGTTTTAAGTAGTCTAAATATCTCTATGGTTAACGGAATGTTTATTTTTTTCTGTCGAAACTCACATGCTTCTTATAAAATTAAAGTTTTTTTGCCTTCTCTTGTAATTAAATAAATTCAGAGCAAAGTTAGCCACATTTATCAATTATAATATTATATGCTTTATTGAATAAAAATATCTAACATAGCAATTTTTCCATGTAACGATCGAAAATTCGAAAAACTTGATTTTAAATTTAAAAGGGATTTAAAAAATCTAGATATTGATTCTCATTGAAATTGCAATAGAAATTACTTTGAAAGTGTATTATATATAGGTATATATGTGACCTACGCTCAACTGCATTTTAAAATTCAAAATTGCAATTGAGCATATCAATATATGCTATACAATCAATATATCAAAATAATCAAAATATATATTTAGCACATATATATGCTGAATGTGCAATAGATTACAAAAAATATTGAAAAAATAATCATATTATTTCATCTAGATAACATTTCCATAAATACAGTTAAGACGATAATAAATCATAAAAATGTTATTGCGAAATAGAGGTGTGTTATAAAAAGAATATATCGCAGACGTCTGCATTAAAAATAAAGATATGTTCCTCGAGTCTTATAAGTTCTGTAATTTTGGAAATAGAAGGTAGTTATATCTCCCGAAATTCCACGAACACATTTCACAATCAGATATATTATTTAGGGCCATTAATAATGAAATAATTACTTGTTATCATGACAATTTTGTTTATATGAGTAATTTGACTATTTTACTAACAATAGGATTTCTTTGGTTACATTTATTTACTTACAGTTTATCATTTATTTATATTAGATTTTTTTTAATGTTGTATTTATTATATCGTTCATAATCAGAATATTAATTGACATTACTATAATCTTTTCGATAAACATACAATTTTAAATTATTACTTATTATAAAATTGTAGTTTACAATAAATTAATATCTTGACAATTAAAATTAATTTAAAATCAAGTATATATGATGATTATGTGACGCAATATTAATTGCATAACTAAAAATGAAATGTGTTAAGTTTTTGAACGTATAAAGTTTCTCAGCTTTTCGTGAAAAATTTATTTATCTTTGATATATAAAATTATGCTATAATTAAACTCAATTAAATTTTTATTAAAATAGATTACATAAACATGAGTGATAAAATATTATAGCCATGCACTTTTTTCGAAAAATATTTTGATACATAGATACAAAATTTATAAATTAAAAACTTTTAGAATGTACACAGAGAAATATACTATTAAAATATTGATGATATGCTTCGTATCGTTCGTAACCGGAATATTAATTGGTATTACTATAAACAGATCCTAGATATGAAATTAATTAGATCTGTGCCCATAACGCGCGAATCAGGCGTGCGACCATGCATAACGTTATCGGTGAAGCCAATATGTAACGACATCAAGATGCTATCTCTGGGTTATTGACACGAGCATTTCCGTAGCACAACACATATATCCACTATCGAGAATACACATTAACATTGGTACAAAATGTAACAGTTTCATTGTATTAGTAACAAAGATTAAAATTTCCGGTTCAACATTTCTCTACACGGTTTTGATCTCGATAATTCTTATTTAAAATTATCCGAAATTGAAAACTGATATTGAATATCGAAAATTCTGCAGTATAGAATAATAATTTGGAATAGAATTGAATCGAACTTCATCAAATCTAGTATCTCTGTAGAATTTTAAATTAAATTTACTTTGAATTAAAATCGAAAGTAAATGCGTTTATAATTGATGAAGGTGGCTCATTTTTGTTTTGAATCTTTTAAATTGCAAGAAAACAGTTTATAAAATTGATATTGAAGCTTTTTGGGTTTAATTTTTGTGAAATTTTGTTTCTACAAAAAAAATTAAAATTAAATTTTAATGTACACGTGTACACTCAAAAAGAATTTAACTTGACTAAATCTCAAATTACTATTTTGTTAATTGAACATATATTAGTATTTAAGTCAAATATACGTTTTGTTAGATTTAATATACTATATTTAATTTAAATATTTTTATATGTACAATTAACAAAATAATATTTAGTTGAAAGATTTATAATTAAGTTAACAAATTATTTCTGCAATGTACAAAGTTTCATGCTTGGTTATTTATTTTCTAATTTTTCAAATTGTTTCATGCATAATTGTTAACACAAATGGATGCTAATTTCTTTATTTTTATAGTATATAGGTATATATATACATATATGTATGTGTGAAAAAGAGATTAGTCTGTGCATATATTAATATAAATCTTTCTCTCTCTTTATTTCTTATCATCTATCTGCTTTTTAGATAGATAATGTAATTAATTGTAAGCATATTTTTCGAGTTGCGGACCCAGATGGGCCCACGACACGTATCTATACCTGTTTCATCCGAATACACCTTCTACTTTCTGAATCCCTGTTTACCTGTGATGTGATACTCTGGGCCTTACGACCAATAGAGGTTTCAGATACCCAAATAGAAAGGCCCCTTACCTTGAAATTATTTATCTTTTATTTTAAAAAAATTATACATAGTAAATATTTTTAAAACTTATTATAAAAAAAACATACGTATGCATAATTTTTCATGGGGAAAAAAATGGCATTAAAAAATTAAAAATTATACTCTGTGTAGAGAGTTATATTTGCAGGATTTTTTTTTTACATATATTCCATTATTTTTTTGGATTAACAAATGGATTAGCTGTCTACATATGTTCGAGTTCGACAAGATTTAAAAAATGTTCGGCTTCTATAGATAGATTTGTGCAAGCATACACGTATACGAAGAAGTGAACGTCATATGTCAATTTCATTCATCTTCTACTTGATGTGCGCGTAATTAAATTAAAAAAAAAAAAAAATGATTTTCTCGTATGAGTAGAGAAGAAGGCCCACGAATGCGTCTGGAGAAATTCTCTTGACTAGAGTGAGAAGGAACGCGATGCATGAAGACGAATGCACACGAGAACGGAATTAACATCGTCGAGATGCACCAGGGTGGGAGAAGCAGGGGGCCTTACAACGAACCGTCCGAGGTTGCCAGTTCGCTGGTGGCACGACTGACGCGAGTTTAGCAGTCGTCGATTGACATTAACTCAGGCGAGAGGATAGTATCACGTCGTGTTGTTCCCTGCTTCCCCTTTCCGCGATCGTCGTTCGCTTCATCAATGATAGCGTAGAATCGCGTCGAGAGATCGTTCCGATCGATCGGGATGCTGCGAAGCGCGTCATCGCTCCGGTTGCTAGGACGACGATCCTGAACGGCTGAAACGTATCCCGAAAGAGAGAGAGAAAGTCAAAGAGTTGATACGCGCGTGGAGTGTCTTAATATCAGTGTATACGTGTGCGTGAGTGTGAATGAGCGTCGTGTGTATACGCACGACCGGTGTCTCTTGACTTGTCAGTGCGGAATCAACAAGTGGCGTAAGCAGCTGAGCGTGTGAGCGCGCGCACGCGCGAGCGCGAGTCGCCCGATTCTAACCTCAGCGGAGAGATCACTCGGATTCCTCGTCTCCTTTCGCGCGCGCGCGAATCTGGCTCCGACCGATGATTAATGTGATTCCGTCCTGCTCCCTTCACGCAACGCGCCCTTGGATGTTACGTCGATCCGATCCGGTGCTTCTACGTCCGAATATCTCAAGATGGAAGTCGTCTATATAGGTGTGTTTACATACATACGTGTATGCATGTGTGTGTGTGTGTGTATGTGTGTGTGTGGGTATATGCGTGTGTAGGCGTGTGTGGATATGTGTCGCCGGGTTAGGTTCTCCTTATTGCAACGCGACAAGATTCTTTCTTCGTGTGATCACCCTGTACGTGTGTCGTTTACACCTGGCGAATGCAAATCTCTTCTTCAGGATCCTCTCCAGCCTCCGTGGCCTTGATCTCGGCAAAAATCTGACACGATTCCTATAGATGAGTTACACAGATCGCATAATTCAATACAATTCTGATCCTTTAGATTAAACTTGATATTCTTCGATCACGTAATCGGTAGTCGCTATTCAACAATTTCACGGTATCAATTAAACAAGCAGTATCGCTTTTAGATTTCACGGCATTTATCAGGTTTATCATTGACATTCCAGTGTTAAGAGTTGGAGGAATATAAACGAGCATGAGCGATCACGAATCATTGAATAACTAGGCGTTAATTAGTAACGTTTTCCAATCTTTTAGATAAAAAAAATGTTTTAATTTTAAATTACAATTTTTCACCGATGTTTATTGATATTATATTTGCTTGTATTCGTTCGCTCAGGCCAAACTTGCTTTAAATTTATTTTAACATTATTATGTCATTCGTCACGTAATTATTCTGATTAACGCTGTTTGTCAGCCATTTATTATAACTTTCGTAGCATGTCTTCTCGTATCATCATGTATATCATTTATGTTTTTCCTCCTGTGATTTTAATTATCTACTTTGTTTTTTAAACATGTACGATTATATTATTTTCGTGAGAGACATCTAAATAAGTATACGAATACTAAATATTTAGGAATATTTAGAAAGTTTAACATACGAAATATCTACATTATTTATGAGTCATAGCATTTCCTTAATTTTCAAATTCTATAATCTTCAAAAATATCAAAAATATGTCTACATTCATACTTTTATGTTTCGTATTAAATACGTCTGATTTTGATGTTTTCTTTCATGAAATTTGCACATTTATTTGTGTAAAGTGAAGAAGAAAATAGAGTAGAAACTAGAGAGAGAAAGATTTATTAATAAATCTTTTTTATATATGTATATAGCAAGGGAGTTTTTTTTAATACACTGTCTATTAATATTTCCAATATATGTATTTAAAGATCATAATAATTCAGCATCATCTTTTATAACTGCATGTACCAGCTATATATTTTACCTGCATATTTTTTCATGTTGTTCACTCATTAGGCTACGAAGTTATCTATACCTAAATATATTACTTATCTTATCTTGAAATTATTTGCGTTCGGGTACTCGGTTAAACGCATGCAAACGTCAGAGAATTGAGGATGGGTACATATGCGTATATGTGTGCCTGTGCACGTTAAGAAAGATAACACATGAACATAATAGTACATACACATAAATAGATAGAACTCATAACTAGCTAACACTTGAGTTTAGCGCGCACGTGCTATACCTTCTCAAGAGTAGAAGTCGTTGACTATTGGCAAAGTGCAACCAGAATTCTTTACAATTGTTGCACGCAGCAAATAAAATACGACATTTGTCTGACAATGAATTAAATATCTTTTAACATTTTAAATTAAATTTACATATTAACAGAAATATTGAAATTTTTAAGGGTCGTTAATAATGTACGTTTGTGTGTCATATGATACGTTCTATTAAATCAGATCATTAAAATATTTCATTATACATATTTTATTAATATACATATATATGTATATTTGATTAATTATATTTAATTACATTTGAGTTAATTACATTTTGTAAAATCTGTTTAACTGATTGTAAGGAGAAAACTCTTTTAATAATTGATTATTACATTTGGTTGAGAAAGCACTGATTTATATTAAATTATATTTAACTTTGCTTTATATATTATATATTAAATTTATATATTATATATTAAATTACAAATATATATATATATAAAAAGTCATAAATAAATGATAGAAGTTTTTTTATGGATTTTTATTAAATTATTATTATAACAATTATTTGTTGCATATGGATTATATAAATAATTAGTTGCTATATTTAAATTGTATAAATATTAATAATGTATCACATAGCCTACATTACGATGTAATTTCGTACATTATCACATACTTGATGAGACTGATACAATGAGAATGCATTTATTCCCAGGGGTCATTAAACTCTTTAACGACTTAACAAATTTACTGCAAATTATCTCTTATATAATTCATTCTCTCTCTTTCTGTCTTGACTGCATAATGTAGTGTGCTTCATGAGAAAATGACTTTTGCGTTCATTAAACTACATCAATTGTATTATAACATTTGAAAAATTCGAATACTTAATCATAAACTTAAATACTCTCCTGTAAATCAAATAAATCGGTCATTAAGTTTAAAGAATGCTATTTTTTATTATATTTACTATTTGTTAAGAAGAGTAAATATCTTTGAAGCCACAAAACATGAATGCTTAATGAATGAAGTACTTTCGACAAATTATTCGATCAATATAAAATTAATATATTTATTTATTTATTTATTTTATATTTATGTACAATTTTCTTGAAACATACGGAGAGAATTTTTTCTCTTAGAATTTACCCAGAATTTTAAGAGTTTCTCTGATTAATATTTACCACAATAAGAAATGTTAATATGTCCATAGTAAATTTTACTATGTATGTAGTAAATTTAATTGAACATATTTTATATTGTGCTAGATATTAAAAATTTTTACAATAATAAATATTTAAGTTAAAAGAGAACTCTTGTAAAATTCTTCCAATACCATATTGTACCATAATTCCATGATTTTTAGGATAAATTCTAA
This sequence comes from Nylanderia fulva, assembly GCF_048542155.1. Classification (NCBI taxonomy): domain Eukaryota; kingdom Metazoa; phylum Arthropoda; class Insecta; order Hymenoptera; family Formicidae; genus Nylanderia; species Nylanderia fulva. The sequence goes on from NW_028189622.1 coordinate 2,619,729, forward strand.
GAGAAAATTCTTTCTGTGTGTAAACTATCTATGAGTAAAAAGATTTTTTATTTTTATTTTTAATTAAAAATTAATTCTATTATTACGATGTTAGCGATATCGATTCCACTTTAGTGTACCAACTATCGTTCGATTACGATTGCATTATTTATTTCCAATCGATTATAACGAAATTAAAATGATCACATTAGACAGAGATCTCGTGTATCTCTAAATGTTATATACTGGCATACGATATGATTGTCGTCGTGAGAATAATAAAATGCATCGCGTTCTATATGCGGGCTCTTGATAATTTCGCTAGCTACCAAGCCTATTTGCCGTAGTTGAATGCTCTCATGAGAGCACGCATTGACATTATTCGGTCCCATCAGGACGCTTGACCCGCGAAACCTTTCATAGTGCCTGGTTAGGGCCAACGACACGCGCTCCAAACATATGCAACAGAGAAAAGAAGTGTGTCGCGCTTGTTGCAGACGGTGGTACTCCGCATCGTCAGCTCGTTTAAACAATTGTTCATGCTACGCGGCTGGCTTGTTTGCTTAGTATATATGTATACCATGCTCCCAATGTATGCACCATCGAATTGAAGAGATTCGCCCAGTGACGCATTTATATTTTTGTCGTTCTAAGCATTATGATTTCTACGCTTTTGTACGAATATCGCGGTGTTCCCGCAAAAAAGGACGAATATTTTGAAATTTAAATCAGCATACTTAGAGAGTCAATAATTTTTAGTGAGAAAAAGCAATTTTTTTATAAAATTGTGAATGATGTATGCGTAGAGTGTCCCGTGATTTTTTTTGCTTAAAACCGATAAGTGGTTCGTCAAAAATTCATTATCTTTAAAGGGGGACATACACCCAGAGACATAAAAAAATAGCTTATATATATTCATGAATTTTTTTCTCAGAAAGTATTAGGATTATTAAAATGGGGTTTTACCAGTCTATTATATGTTTATTTAGTAATATGTGGAGGTAAAATTTTTATTGAAAAATATTAAAAATTGTAGTAGATATTGTTTCTTACGGTATCCACAATATATGGTCCAATGTATATGGTTTATCTGAAACAAAAAAAACTTTTAAAATATACAGATAATCTTTGTTGTAGCAAATTTTTAAAATTCTCAATATTTATAAAATAACACTTGAATATAAAAGCAAACTTTTATTTTAAAAAATCTGGCAAAGATTTATCAGTATATTTAGATTTATCAGTATATTTTAAGAATCAATTAAAATTTTTTTGTTTCAAATAAACCATATAGTTGCATATTGGGTACCGTAAAACGCAACAGCATATATCTGACGTTAGCAGCAATACAAATTTTGTTTTAAATATTGCTAAATATATATATATATATAGATAGACGGGTAAAAATTCTATTTTGATAATCCTAATACTTTTTCAGAAAAAATTCATGAAAATATTTTTTTTAAGCATATGTATTAAAATTTAAGAGAAATTGTACCATGACGTTATATTTTTAGCTAAACGCGACATATATAGGTATATATATATTTTTTTTCTTCAATATGAATCGCATTTGATATAAAGTGAGATTTAGACAACTTTTAGCTATAATTATGTTTGTTAGAATATTTTATCTTTACAATTAGTGTCAGTATATACTGTAGCGCTAAATGGCCGTCTGACTCTGGATTTTATTCGTTCGATATAAAGATCTCGTCCATTACCAGCATGGGATGAGAAATAGCTAGCTGCATTTAACTCGTTAAACGCGCAGCGAAAATGCGAGCTGAATTGGCTGCAAGATTAACTGGAGATAAACGGTGTGTTGTGACGTTCGTTCGTTAGGTTGATTGGTTTTTCGCGTGTGAATTCGCACTTTTCACCAACAACCAATCGCATTACTCCGACAATAGCAATATAAAACATATAATCGATTTTTTTTGCTGAATAAACGATAGGCGCACGTCGAATTCTTTTTTTTTTCTATCGAATTCTTTATTTTGATTTCCCTGTTCCTTTTTGCACTTCTCATTTAATGAAGAGACTGGAAGAAATGCATTTGAATTCTCTTCCAATGAGAGACTTAAAAAAACATTTGCGAACCATGCTTCGACAATTTTCAGTTACTTCCATTTGCGCGAATTCCAACAGGAAAATGTTTTGCTCGATTTGAAGGAAAAAACAATATGAGAAACGACGTATCTAATTGGTTCATAGTTAACAAAGTCGCGCTAGAAGATATTTCTTTTGCGTTTTACTCGGTATGTCGCAAAAAAGATGACACAATCTTAATGACTGCTCGAGATTTCGATCTCGATAGCAGTACTGCAAAACAAACCTAGTACTTATATTGCGAATGGCGAATATCTTTGGCCTGAACATCATTAATAATGCAAAGTATGTTAATTATCGTTAAATCGGAGCGTTTTTTTTTTAATATGAGATCATTCGCTTTACAGTTGCAAGAATGGTCGTTAGGATTAGTCAAATAAATATTATATTAATAAATAATTAGAAGCGCGTTCTATTGTCAGAGTTATGAAAAAGTTATTAAAAAAAATTTAGAAAACTTTGGATACTTGTTTTTTCTTCCGTCAAAAAAAACCTTCTAATAGCAAAGTTCTGTGTGTGGATATACATAAAAAGTTATTGACGCAAAGAATATCTCAAATCATTGAAAAAATTTTCTATATTTTTCGATTAAATAAAATATTTAAAAAAATAGTTTTTCGTGAGATTTCTCTTGAAACAGGCTTCAGTTTTTTTCGTTAAATTCACTTGATAGACAATTTTAATAAAAAGAAAATATACATGCGCTAACTAAAAAAATACTAAAACTAGTTATAACTTTGTGATTCATCAAAATAGATATTTTTTTATTTTATTTAAAGATTTGAAGTGTGCAGTTAAAAAAACATTTTTGCGGTATTATTGAATAGAGCGAAAATCTGAGAAATGCATTCAGTTGATATGTTCAGAAGATTGCATAGCTGGAAGAAGAAGAAATTGCGCTTCGATTTTGCATTTAGCTAAGTTTAGCACTAGTTTCAGATGGCTGGTACTATTTCCCCGACGAGGTGTTATTGACGTGTTTATCGTATTATGTGTTGCGAACTTGCGGTTCGTTCAACCCTCGTGATTGTCGGTTATGCGAATGCAGCTTTCATCCCGTTAGCAATTTGATGCAATGAGTGATTATCACATTAAATGTGCAACGCGCATATTTATTTGGGTAGTAAGGCACAAATTTTTCAGTAAAATTATATATTTATATGACAATTTCTGAAGATTCAATTTTTTCTCTTGAAAACTCGACAAATAATTGAGTACTTCTCGTTTAAAGTAAATTTTACATTAGCTCTTGTAATGCTTTTTATGAAGATTTCATCATTGTCTTAATTTTTTACAAATAAGTATTACAGTAATCAATTATTAGATTCAAAAGATTAAGTAAAGTGATAGAGATGGAACACTGCATTGATTAATATTTTATCTATATGAAAGAATAACTGAAGACAAAAAATGCATAAATGTGAAATCTGTCTCGAGCGAATGAAGATTAAATTGAGATATATGATCCAATTGAGATATATAATTTAATTGAGATATTTTATTTAATATTTGCAAATTCAATGAATTTTGGATCTGTAAAATGTTAATGCTTTAATCTTACCTATATTCCCTGGAATATTTTTATAAATTTAAAAAAATAGAAAGAAATAAAATTTTTAATTCAAATAAATAATAATATCAAAAAGATGTTACAAAAGAGAAAAATAAAAAACCGTAGCAATTAATTAATTAAATGACAATACATAAAGAATAATAATATAAAAATAAATATATTTTAATTATTTTTAGAAATTGAAAATTGTTAAATAAAAACAAATATAAAATTATATCGAATTGTACGAGGCATTAAAATATAATTTTCTATATATAAATATGCGTTTTAAGCTGCACATGCTTACTACATATGTGCTAATTTATAGCAAGGCAAAGTATTTACAGACACACAAGTCCTCTGTTTGCTTAATGGCAGTATGCTACCATTTATACCGCATGCTTTGAAAGAAAACGAGCGGATGTGCGTACCTAAACAAAGTCGTTCGCGTAGATCAACTTAGGCTTTAACAAATATTTTTTTGGCCAGTTTTGACAGAAAGTATACTCTATTATAAAACTATGACATAATAGTATATGGTATTTGATTTAAAAATAAATCTAAAGAAAAGATAATTTTAATTTTGGTTTATATTTTTTTCTTTTAATATCAATCTTCTATCTTATCTAAGTGTTTCAATTTTTTTAAATTCTGTCATTTTAAGATCTTTGTTGAATTAATTATTTCCATTAAATGATAATAAATAAATATTAGACTGTTGATTAATATGTACTGTTTTTTTTGTTTTTTGACGTTGCAAATACGGGAAATTATAAATATATTATATGTACGATTATATGTATACGATTTACGTCATAATATCCTCGATACGTATGATAAGATAGATGAACGATCGAGAGGAAAAGAAATCGCTGGATCCAGAACTCGTTATACCATATTCGGGAATACCACATTTTTACAGGGCTGGATAAAGATATTCCATCGCCCTAAACATAAATTTTGCACATTTCCAAAAATATTAATTCCAAGACACTTTTTGACGAGAGCCATCAGTCATAATCAATCATCATTAATTGTTAATTTATTTTTATATCTGTTTTTTCATTTGCGCATTGTGTTTATGTTTATTACTGCTATTGTAAAATTTTAATCAATTATTGATTAATGTTACATATAAATCCATTAGGCTCACGTTTTATATAAATATATATATTTTTTTATATAGAAACATTACAGTAAATTACACAGTATATTTTTGCTACATTGTAGCCAAAAAATGATGTGTATAAAAATATGTATTTAATATAAATCTAAATTAAATATATAAAACATGAAAAGATGTTATGTATTGATACTGTTTCTATAAAATATTATATAATATAATAACAAATGTGAAAATAGAAAATGTTTCTCTGTCAGTAACAGTCCCGTTAATTTTAATGGTAGCTTTTCCCTAGCGAATGTGAGTTTTTGTGAGATAAACTCTCGGGTGACCAAAACCCGCACGAGGATAGACTGTCTTGTGTGCGTTGAGCTTACAGCTTACTTTACTTTGGGAAAACGTGATCACCATTTGCAATTTCTTTCCGCTTGCGTGCCCCGCACGTAAACTACGTTTTCGAGAGAGAGAGAATATACATCAATTCATTCATTCATCCACTAACAACGTTAGTGCGTTTTTCTTAAGGCTCGTTAAAATGCGCGATTGACTATGGATGACTTCCACATTCCAAACGAGAGATCGATCTTGTCAATTGCCACGTGCACTGCCGTGTTGCATTTTATTGCGGAATTTTTTGTGTTTCTGGATTAACGTAAGATTCTTGTGTTAAAAGTCTACGACTATCAGTTGACAGATTGATATGATAGAATATACACTAGATTATTTTTTTTCCGAGTACACTTGAGAAAAGTGATAAATTGATAAGATTACAGCTTGAAAGTTACTACTATATCAAGGTCTCTTCTTCTCTCGCGAATGCGAGTCCTTCCTGCGTGGGACTAATTTAATATGCATAGCGATGCAAGAATGCACATGTCGCTTGTCTAAATATAATTTTTCAGGCCTGTCAGTACACCGAAAGGATATTTCGCGAACGTGCGGGAGTAACGACTCCAGATTAGTAAACATTCTGAAAATGCACGAAAGCTGACATCATCTATCATTCTATTTTCATCGTCATTGTCGATATTCGTGGCTTCCTTATAAGCCCGTTGCATCACGACTCATGAAATTAGCGTACAATCGATTTATTTCGTCATTCTATGTGAAAGATGATGATGACGATTATAAATAGAATATTATTTCATGCATTTGGCAATACAATAAAATAGACAGGGATTTGTTGTATACTTGCAAATTTCTACTAGTCGACCTAAATTTCGAGTTTACTGCTTCAGTCATCGAGGTCAACTAGTGTCAACGCGATAGATAGCAATGAGCTGCCGTTGCTACGTTGGTAATAATTCTATGAGAGAGTAAAATCATCAGTGGATCAACTGTTGCTCCACTTAATTCATTATAAAATGCTATAGTATCTTAATACTATCACATAGAGCACCTGAATAATCAAGGATCTCAGAGGCAAAGTGGCGTTTTTTAACCGAAAGATACAATTTTTCTGAAATATATATAAACTATTGTAAAATAAATATATATACTTCATTAATTTTTAAAGAAAAAGTTATATACATTACTTTGATTCTGAAGTTGCTTTTATTATTTTTTAGGAGAACACATAGAAATGACGTGATAAAGTAACCGCGAACTTTAATGATTTTTGATTATAGTACAAATCTATTTACGACTTACGATAGCTTAAAAATATTGCTAACTTCTATTACCCTTTTAATTCTTTAAAATTTAATTTTTAATTGACCTAATCGATAGATTTTTGTTTGCATATTTTTAGCGACAAAATTATTAATAATTAATAATAAAAAATATTTGAATGACCTTTATATTATATTCTATCTCATTTAAAAAAATGTTTAATTTGATAAATTTTTGTTGCAAGTGGACGTACTATTAATTAAATATGAGCACATACTCCAAATTGATAATTAGTACTTATATTTATTGGATTTTATAATACTATATTATTTGATGTAAGATATATTTAATTTTTATAAGTTTGCATCACTATTAAGTATTATGTGTGTGTTTGTAATAAAATCTTTCTTTTAAAATATTATAAGATATATGAATTCTAAAAAAGTTTATTAATTACAACGATTAATAATAATGTTGTAGATGAGCGAGAAGATGTACAGAAGAAGACGTTTGCCAAATGGATAAATTCCCAACTTCTTAAGGTAAGAATCTCTATATTTTCCATTCATAATTTTTTTCGATGTCTTTCGATCATCATTCACTTATTACTCTATTTATTTACGGCTTTACGGTGTTATTACACGGATAACATTACGAGAAGTAGTTTCGTTCTTAAATCTATCTATGAAATGTAACAAATGTCTATTTGTTATATTTGTGTTCATTTTCTACGTTTGTTATCTCATCACACGATGTAATAATAAATAATCTTATTGAGAGATGCTTTTTGGGAGAATAAATGCAAGACGTTTAATTAGTCATATTTTCTGTAGAATCATCACGAACCGATCAGCGATTTATTCATCGATTTGCGAGATGGAAATCGTTTGTTGTCCCTCCTGGAAGTGCTCACTTCTAAGACTTATGTAAGTATGCCGCATATTTATGTCGCCGACAATAATCGTTTAGCGGTGATCCGTGATTTTACACAAGTTTTTCTGTGTCGAACTGTTGAAAGCACAGTTAAATCGCGAAGTTAGAATGTTCCTCAGCTTCAGAGGCGCTTTCTAATAAAATTATTCCTCATGCACCTCGCGTCAGCACATCACATACATCACTCACGAATTGCGAATTGCGAGCAGGTGCACGTACATCGGGAATATTTGCATAAGAGTGCATGATTATGAATGCGCGGTAGGCGTAAGAATGTTCCATTCTTGAGATGTATATAGCGCCCCGGCATTTGCATTACCCCACGCAGGTGTTCTCTTTCATCGTTGAAATTTATTTTGTACAATGGGCCCATAGAATTGGTCGTAAGGATTATATTAAAACAAGTCGCGCGAGGAACGTTCCAGTTAATTTTATCTTATTTTTTTAAACGAAGACAATACGTATTGTTTTACAGAAGAGAGAACGCGGTCGGATGCGAGTGCATCATCTTAATAATGTTAACAAAGCATTGCAAATCCTTGAGCAAAATAATGTAAGTAAATAACTACAGTATTTATATTGTATTATACAAGCAATGTTATATTGCTAAAAAATCTAACTTTAAAATAAATTGTGAAAGATTTTATATTAATCGTAAAAAGTGTTTGTGATAAGTAGATTTTGCGTTCTCTATAAATAATAATGTCGATGCTACACAATATTTTAGGTGAAACTTGTCAATATTAGTAGCAATGACATTGTTGATGGTAATCCAAAATTGACACTTGGTTTGGTGTGGAGTATTATTCTGCATTGGCAAGTAAGTTGATGAATTATATATGACATTTCTCCAAATAAATATTTAACTATATAAATTATAATAAAATAATTTTAATTTACTTTAACTACGCGATTTAATATTTATATATTATGTAACTTTTTTAAAAACAGTATCTACTTTTTAAATTTTGCGTCAGTTCACTATTGGCAAGAGAAAATATTTCATGCATAAGTTAAAACCTGATTATAATACGTCTTTGTCAGATTAAATCATTGATTTATGTTACAAAGTTTTAATTTATTATGAAAAAAATTGAATTCTTTTTGTGTACGATAAATTATTTCTTGTTTTTAAATTTTAAAAATTTCTTATGTTATTATTTAAATTTGTATTCTTGTTAACATATTTATGTATATGTATATAATTTCTCATATGCTTGTATCATTATTAAATTTAACATTAATATGTTCACCAGGTACATTATCATTTGAAAGATTTGATGACAGAATTACAACAGACCAATTTAGAAAAGACACTTCTTGCTTGGTGTCGTCAAAATTCGCAGGTAATGAAAATTTTATGAATATTATATATACATGTCGAATGTCATAAAAATACATAAATTAAACATATTAATATAATATTTATATATTTTTTACTTATACTTTATATACGATATTGCTTTTTTTTAGAATTATCCTGGTGTTGATATTAAAAATTTCACAACATCTTGGTCGGACGGATTAGCATTTAATGCGATTTTACACAGATGGAAATCTCACTTGTTTGACTTTAATAATATTGCGCGTAAACATCCGAATGCTAGATTGGATCATGCTTTTCGACTCGCACAGGAACATCTTGATATCGAACGTCTTTTGGATCCCGAAGGTAATTAATTTCCGACATGTTATATATTTAGTACATTACATAATATTAATATATATATAATTAGCAAAATAATTTTTTCAGCTCTCCTTTTACATATATATTGAAAGATAAAATTTTATATCATTACATTTCTTGCATTTTTTATTTTCATTATAAATATACAAAAAATAGTTAATTCTATCAATTTATCTAATAAACTGATATTATTTTACAACTAATATTTTGTTACAGATGTCAATACTTCAGTACCAGATAAAAAATCCATAATGATGTATGTTATGTGTCTTTTTCAATCATTACCACATTCCGGGGATGATGTTGGCGAACTGGATCTATCAATCGCAAGTGATAGCACTCCAGTCAGTCCAGTTACAACACCGGGAACAGAGGTATACAAATTGTAATTAACGAATAAAAGCAACAGAATTATAAAATAGCACATCAGTTGTGTGTAAACAAAATATTTAATTTACAGAGTACTTTATTGTTCAGTAATTTCGGGATGCCAGCTTCTCGCCCGATGAGTTTAGCTACAAATGTTTCCGTTGAGCTTGGCGGTTATCAGGTTGCGCTCGAGGATGTTTTAACATGGCTTTTGGAGGCAGAGGATAAATTGAATCATGCCCCCGAACCGGGCTCGACTTTAGACATATTGAAACATGAATTTCACGAACATGAAACCTTTTTGATGGAATTATCCGGTCATCAAGACGGAGTAGGAACTGTTTTAGAAGAAGGTGCAAGATTATTAGCTGAAGGCGGATTGCATAAAGATGAAGAGCATGAAGTCCGTGTGCAAATGTCCTTATTGAATTCTCGATGGGAAGGACTCCGAATGCGTGCTATGGAAAGACAAACCAAAATTCACGAGGTTTATACATTTTGTTAATGAAAATAATATATTAGATAGAAGAAAATAATTGCTAATATTCAGTTGTGTTTTATGAATATATGATAACGAATAATTAATTATTTTTAGGTCCTGATGCAAATGCAACAGGCTCAGTTAGATGCGCTGCGACAATGGTTGACAAAAATGGAAGATCGGATTTCTTTGATGGCAGCAACTGAAATAAATCCGTCAACTCTCGAGGAACAAATGAAACATCTGAATGAATTGGAACAAGATATTCACGCACAACAAGACGTAGTCAATGGTATGAGGAATATGGTAGTGGTCGTGGATGAAGAAAATTCCGAGACAGTGTATGCTCAAATGGAAGATCAATTATCTGCTCTTGGTGAACGTTGGAGTCACATTTGCCAGTGGAAAGAAGAACGACGTCAGCGGTTGGAATCCCTAGCTACGCTTTGGCAGAATATTACTGATGATTACAAACGATTGGTAGCATGGTTAAACGAAATCGAGATTACGTTAAAGCAAATGGAAGCTAATCCGGCATCTGAATTTGGTGAAGTTTTGGACAGAATAAAGAAGTTGCAAATTCTCAAGGCAGAAATGGATATAAATCAGAAGAAATTAGTATCTCTACAAGAATCAATTCAAGATTTAGATGGCAATAGCTCATCGTCAGATTACGCGAATATTTTGGAGAAGATTGAAAACTTGCAAGATCGATGGGAAGCTGTTGGACAAATCATGGAGGTTCAATCTCAAAGGGTAATTTAAACATAATATTTCATCATAAAATTTATTTTATAAAATATATTCCCCCCGTTTTTTGTAAAAAAAAATACTCATTTTTATAATATTGTATTAGATAACAAATTCTGGATTTGAATTTGACTTAAAGTCCGAGGAGAGCGTAACAACTATTAAAGGAAATGATTGGATGTCTGAAACGGTAACAAGTATAGCATACAAAGACGAGATTACTGCAACAGTACGTATACATTTTTTTAATTATGTATAAATATTTTTTAGTTTTGACTTTTGTTAAATATACTTCTTTTTTTCAGTCAACACCACATAGTGATTCAAAAAAACGTCGTGTGGATAGCTCTATCAAACACGAGTTTGAATCGGCATTACTTCATTTGTATAAATGGTTAGATTATGTCGACTTAGAAATTGGTCGTTCGGAGGGAGTATTCGACGAGTTAAGTGTGGAAGAAAAGAAAGTCGTTTACGAAGATACTCTTGTAGACATGGAGTCGCATAAAATTGAGTATGATAAAGTTCTAGAAATTGGTAAACAACTTATCGATGAGTTAAAGAATGCGAACGAGTCCACTGAAGAAGAGGAATCCAAGATTAAGGACATACAAAATTGTTGGATAGCAACAAATAATCGTCTCCAGGAAATAAAGAAGCGGATAGATTATCTGGAAGAAGTAAAAGAATTCCGAACTGAATTAGCCAGTTTAAATCTAATGTTGGAAAGTTATACTAAATGGTTTGATACAAATAAAGTAAACAATCAAATAGAGCCATTCAGGGTAAGCTAAACTTTTGCTTTTTAATTTATTGTTTTTAATATCAACACACTATATATTTAAATAGTAAATTAATCTTAAATTTGATTTAGGTTAAAATGAAATCAATGAAATCTCATGACGACCGCATAAAAAATATGCTCGAGAAAGCAAATAAACTGTCAGAAAATCAAATTGCGATTACAGAAAGTAGTAATGTGGATATAGACATACAAACATTTTCCACTAATTGGGAAAAATTGTACACTATGTAGGTATTATTTAATATATATATATATATATATATATATATATATATATATATGTATATGTTGCATATTTTTTGTGCATTTTAATAAAAACGCAATATTTTCAGGTTATCAGAGCGATTAACTGAAATAAATAATACTATCGATCGAACACCACCTAAGAAGTACATTGAAACAGTCACTAGTTTAATGTCATTTATTAATAATGTAGAAGGTGTTCTATTGTCAGAACATATAGTTATAGCTGATGAGAGGATTATGGAAGAACAACTAAAAAGATTTAAAGCTATACAAGTCTCGTTAAAAGATCAGGAACAAACTTTTAAATATGTTAATTCTACTGGACAAGATCTCATAGCGAAGATAAATGATGATTCTTTGGGGCAACGACTTAAAGATGAATTGCAAGATTTGAATACTAAATGGAGTGATATTCCTATTATTTTGGAAGAGAAACAACAGACTCTAACCAAAGGTAAAACATGAAGATACTTACATGTAATGTACAAAAAAATTATTTGTTTAAATATTTATACTTTATTTAATTGTTCTAATTTATGTGATTGCATATAATAATTATATATATTATTAATATAATTTTTTTAGAAATTACAACTTTGCAAGCATTCAGTATTGAACTTTCTACACTTGAATCTTGGTTGGAAAAATCATCGTTATACCTAGAAGATTTATCTAAAGCAGATATTACGGATAACGTTGAAAAAACGGAACATAAATTAGAGCAAGTTCGTTTGTTTTCTCAGGAAATAGACAAAACAAAACCACAGATAGAAGGACTTCGAACATCGGCAAATGAAATACTCGAGAAATCTGAAGTTAATTTTGCAAATTGTTTAAATAACAAATTACATACTATAGCATATAAATGGAATAATGTTATCGATAAAGCTAAAAGTTTAAGCGACAAATATGAGAGCACTTTAAAGAAAAATGATGATGTAAGTATATTATCTTTATAAAGAGAGAAAATGTAGATTTGTTTTATTATATAATAACTCTGTTTTTTATTAGATTATAAATGGTATAGAAGATTTTACGAAATGGTTATCGAGTTTAGAAAAAGAGATACCCGCAGAATCGAGAATAACATCTTCCGTTGAACTTTTTCAAGTTCGCGGTCGATATCAAGCGCTAAAAGATAAAGTTGACAGACGAGTGGAAGAATTTAGGAATTTGAACGAAATGGGAAATGATAAACTGTTGAGTTCAGAAGGATCATCCGTGCAAGAGCTGGGTAGACGTTTTACTTTCTTAAATGCACGTTGGACCGACGTTACAGATCGCATATATGAATGCTACAGACATTTACAAAATGCTAGTCATGAATACGGAGAATTTCGTGCTTTAGTCGCGCAGGAAAGTGATTGGTTAGACAAGTTAGACAAACGATTAAAAAAATCACCTAAAGCTGCTGCAGATGCAGAAGAAATTTCAGAAGAGCTTGATGTAAGTAAATTGTTTAATTTTATAAATAGTAGTGTGATAATTTATACTTAAATGTAAAATAATTTTTTTTTAGTTAAAGAAAAAAAAATTACGAGATTTAAAACTTGATCTTTTTATATTTATCTTGTAAATGTTTTTTAGAAAAAATTTAATTATTTTTATTTGTGAAATTTTATTTTATTAATATATTTTATTAATATTTTCATTTTCTTAATACGTAAAATATTTACAAGTTTTATGTATTATGTTTAAGGATTTAGAAAATTACATACGAAATCATTCAGAATCTAGACTTGAGAAAATTCAAGAAATTGGTAAACAACTCACCGACAGTAATATCATGACACATTCTATTAAAACAGATGTGGAAGAATTGACGAATCGATGGGAAAATCTAAATAAGCAGGTACGTATGTTAAATATTACACATGTCCATGTTTATCACTAATATAAAGTATGTATGATTTATATTATAATACTAAAAAGCTATTTCTTGAGAATTGTATATAACAATAGTTTTAAGTATTGAATATCCAAGCACGAATTTTTTAGCCTTTAACAGCTTATAATTGCATGTAGCATTATCATGAATTACTTAAAACGATTATAAATAATATTATGCAAATATATATAATTACCTTAGTTATAAAATTTATAGAAATATGAAAATAGTTTATATAAAAAATCAAATATTTTTCTTGAAAAAGTTTTTAAATATTACATTGTTTCACATATATAATTATATATTATTTGTGCTTGGCTGAGAAAAATTGTAATTAATTAGTTATAATATTTGGTTTGTAAAGTTAGTTTAGTTAGAAAGATAGTTATGTTTTGAGTAGGCAGGGCAACGGGCCAAACTGCTGGAAGGATCAGTGAAGCAAGCTCAACAATCGGAAGGTCGCATCCTTGCTCTTCAACATTCCTTAACACAAATAGACTCTGTACTAACTGCACGTCTTGATTGTGACCTCACTGCTGATGACTTGCCTCATGATTACCAGGTCTGTTCATGATACAAAAAAATGTGTATCACAGTGCTTCATTTCTGTATAATTTTTTTAAATATGTTTTCATTAAGGGAATAAAACATAATTTTTACGAGTCTTAGGACTATAATATCAATTGTGATTTTGTTGCTTTTCTTATTTAAAAGCTTGCCAATGTTGTCAAGAAGCCACAGAATTATGAGATATACAATCTCTTGGGCATGTTTATAGATATTTACTAATATATAATATTTAACGAAACATTTGTGGAATATTTTAGTGCGGTATATTAATACTATATAATATATTAAATAATTTAAAATAAAATTTTCTGTCAGAACGTGATTGTAAAAAAAAAAAGCATTGTTTGCATAGATTTTACTAATTATATCAAAAGAGAATGTGAAGTTATAATATAGCATATCGTGCAATTGATGTAATAATAGATATTGTTTATTTTATGTATAATAATTGCATATTATGATCATAGAAATTAATGGAAGAATTGGAACAACAACATGCTACACTTGAAGAAATGGCATCACAAATTGAGTCGTACAAAGCTTCTGGTAAACAAGAAGCGGCATTTCGACTACAAGAACAAATGTCCCTGATTGAGCAAAAATATGCTAAAGTTCAAACAAAGTTTCAACGTTTTCGTTGTCCAATTAATATAGAACCTAGATTATCAAGAGCTCTACGAGAACTTAGGGGGATAGAGGAAGCAACTTGTTTGCTAGAGTTATCGTCAGAAGATCCCGAAGTCATTGAAGGTCAACTAAAACATTGCTTGGTAATATTAATTATGCGTTTATTTATATAAAACACAATTTAAGAAATTAATGTATATATTAATAATTTATTTGTTACAGCGCTTTTATCAAACTTTAAGTGAAATTAAAAGTGAAATTGAATGTATAATTGTAACTGGCAGAAAATTAGTTAAGGATGAAGCTGTTCCTGAATCTGATAAATTTTCAAAACGAATTGATATGTTAAAGGAGTTATATAATAAGGTATGTAAGTTGTTCAATTCTAGAAAAGTGTTTTGCAACAGAAAACCAAAGTGGATAGTTCTTTAATTTATTTTTGTTGTTTTACAGCTTGGTCGGCATATAACGGAATCTA
Source organism: Nylanderia fulva (assembly GCF_048542155.1). Lineage (NCBI taxonomy): Eukaryota > Metazoa > Arthropoda > Insecta > Hymenoptera > Formicidae > Nylanderia > Nylanderia fulva. The sequence goes on from NW_028189622.1 coordinate 2,634,940, forward strand.
AATCCATGTTAGAATCGGCATTAGACTTGTCACGCGACATGCATAAAAATCTGACATATATTAATATGTCAGTTGAAAGTATAAATAAGGAATTAGATACACAAAAAAGTATGCCTGATCTGCCAGTAAATGCGATATACGTACGAGTAAGTATATAAGTCTTAATTATAAATTTAATCTTAATTATAATATTCATTTCTTCGAGAAATAAATAAGAAATAAACATTTCTTATAATATTTATTTATTTCTTATATTTCTTATTATTATAATATTTATTTCTAGATATAAAGACAAATATAAAGTTGAAATATTAATTGAATTTTTGTTAAAATTAAATTTTATAAATTTGTTTTTATATTAATAAACAAGAAATATATAATCACGTTATTATTTGCAGGAGACTTTGACTGAAGTAATTCCGCGTCTCAATGTTATAAGAGACAAACTACTTAGATTGCAAGATGAATTTTCAAAGTTATGCGATCCTATGTATCTCGAACAACTTAAAGAAAAAATATCAGATATAATTACAAAATTAGCTAACACAGAAAAAAGATTACGACTCTGTAAAGGTTCAGAGGTAAATATTTCTTTTTAATATTATACTGCTGTTTTCAATATACACACGTTTTCTGTTTTTTCTTTATTTCTTAAAGGATGAGCCTAATGTTGACGAAATAAATGCATGGCTCCTACAAATTGAAGATAAATTAAATAAATTGGATGCAGTTCCAATCGATCAATTTACAGAGCATCATTTTGAACAGTGCAAGGTATTGAAATATTGTATATGATATTAAAGATGTAAAAAATTAAGATGTAAAAAATTATGCTTATTTTATTCTCTATTTTTAATATATAAATTATAATAAAATTTAATAAAACATGCTTATAATATTTTAAAATATTTTCAATGTGTCTTTATTATTAGGCTGTGCAAAGTGAAATGATAGAAGCCAAACCTAAAGTTAATCAGCTCCAACGTTATGCATTTTATCCCAAAGTAGCTGAAATATGTGAAAAATGGGAAGATATCTCCAACAGAATACAGGTACATTTTTGTTTTTACACGAAAATAAAACGTTGATCTTTTTTCTAAAGTCAGTTTTATCATTCATTGCTTAATCGCTCATGGCTTATTCCTGGCTTTACACTTTAACAATTGGTATATGTAATGCTTGTGCTTGTTAGTACCATTACGTATATCTCTATTCACATGAAACTTCTTCATTAATATGAAATTTTATTTTATTCCCAAAAGTGTAAAAATAGTATTGATATATTTTGAATATATTAATCTTCTTAATTAAATATTAATTTTTAATATTGAAAATATTATTCCGTTCTTCTTTTGCAGCAGGATTTAAATGGAGCAATGTATGTTTTTATAAGTATTATTTCCTGTATATACACACATATTGATAATTATATTCTAATTATTGTTAATAATAATATTTTCTTAATTATTGTAAAATCTTGGTTATATGAAGATGATATACATGTACTTTAAATTTATACTTGTATTCCTGAATAGTATGAAATCAAATAGAATGGAATAATGTGTGTAAATCTCGATTTTGTCCAAGAGGTGGCTCTATCTCTGTAAATAATGTAATTACTGGCACAAAATAAGTATACGCTCTGGTGGACGGAAAAACTTGTATTTTATCGATAGATTGTTCTCTGGTATTGTCTCTCCCCTTATAGACACAAATCTATTTTTTATGGAGACTTTAGACAGCAAGCTGCAGAGCTAAGAAAGAAGTTAATTGAATAATAGTGCAGTGACTCTTGCAATTTTTGGTGATGGATATACATGAAAAATTTAGCTTTATGCACAGTGAACCGCATTGTCACTTTCATTTAGACCATCTGCTTAATATATTGTTCCACTATTAACATACTCTTTCAATTAACTGTCGATTGTCTGAAGTTTCTGTCACCTGTCATATTTTCACAGGAATGGATCCACAAAATCACAGACAATTTATTAATAAAAAGTAAAGCAGATGCTTCTAAGGGGAGAGACAATTACGGACGCAACAAATTATCTAGACAACTGGAACAAACTTCAGCACATCCTGTTAAAAAAGAAAAGAAATTAATAGATGAAAACGAAGCAATTTACGGCATAGGATATCTTAATCCTGCGTTTGATGATAATCAATATTCTGTTATTAATACACCCGAAAGTTCACCCATTGATGTGCCTCATCGAAGCAGAAAATCTTCCGCTAAGTCGGAAAAAGTAAAAGCTAGAATTGTGGATGTCAGTAAAACCGTTAGACGAAAATTAGACATGAGTTCTGTGCCTGATGTTGTTCAAACTTCTCAACTGCAAGTTGTTCAGATTGATGATGATCTGCCTTCGCCCTGTTCCGACACAGATGTCCATATGACTGACGAGGAAGAATTCTTTTTGACTAAAAATAGCAAATTATTTTCTCAAGTATCTAGTAACACTTTGACAGCAACAGATACAAAGATGTATAACATAGCTTGTGCACAACAAAATCCTTTCCGAATTGTTGAAGTAAAAGAAATGGAAATTGTAAAATCAGTAGCATCATCTGAAAATCATGTAATATTACCAAGTGCTAATGTCAGTGTTGGATTGATGCCGCAAGTAGTTGAAAGAGTGGAAATTATTGAAGATACTGAGACAGAAGCTGAATCTATAGATACTGATACGGAAGACAGAGAAGTTAGGGGAAAAGTATCTGCTACGGAGCAAGTTGTAAATAAGAAGGAACTTGTGCCAATCTTAAAAAAGGAAAAAGCTTCAGTCAAGTCTTCTCCGAAAAATATTAAAAAATTCGTATTAAAATTAGATTTAGACACCGATAATGATAATAATGTTGATTCAAATAAAAGTACAATACTTTCCACAAGTGAATTATTAAAAAACACAGAAGAAGCTAATACTATAGAATTTTCAAATGCTGAATGTAGTAAGGTAGAGAAGCAATTAAAAGAAAGATTAAATAAGTTACCAGTTCCAATGAAAGATACGGAAAGTGTGGCAGAATATCTTATATTAGATGATAATAAAGAAATTGAAAAATCTGACATGAAAAGCACTGAACAAACGGATTGTGCTAAATCACAAAATTTAGTAACAATACAAGTAGATAAGAATAATCAGAAGAAAATAGTACCTGAAAAAACAATTGAATATCCTAGAATATATGAAAATGCTAGTAATGCGAGTTGTAGTAAAGAAGAGAAACCATATAAGAAGTCACCATTATTAAAACGCACAAAGAGTCTGTCAAAAGATGATACACTGGAAGATTGCGAAAGTTTTTACGGCAGCGATAAGGAAACAGATGATGTGTTAATATTTTCGGATGATACAGAAATTGACGTTGGTAGTTCCAGTTCAGACGGAGAAGATACTAATTTAGGAAAACATGTTGAGCACCTCTTGGACAAGGTAACATGTGTGCCGCATATATCCGCTTGTGTCCACCAGCCCATTATTTCAAGTTTTGATTATACAGACGTATATCAAGTATGATAGCTCTTTGATATTTTTCTAACTTTTTTCTTCTTCTTTTTTACAGATAAAAGTAGAAAAATACCGACCATTTATGCAAAAGACGGAAACAAAAACTTTTAATGAGAAAGCGCTATTTAAAGGTCCAATAAGTACATCTCGAACAACATTAGAGAAAAATATTTTGGAATTTGAGCAATTAGCGCAAATGATGCTATGCAGGATGGATGTTATGTTAATGAGTATTAGTGGTATCTCTAATGAAAAAGACCCTACTAAACGTCTTGAGGTTTGTATAATTTATTTGTCTACATAATGAGCAAAATTATCTCATTTATTAAAATTATATCGTAATTTATATTGCAGATACTCAAAAGCGAAATTAGTACTCTTGCCCCAGATGCAGCAGCGTTAATTAGCAAAGGAGATGGTTTAGTTATGACGATACATATGGCTGATCCTGGACGAGCAGAAAAAATAAAGAATGAACATCAAGATAAGCTGAGAAGCAAATGGCATCAAGTTATGGCGGAAATTGAAACGCGCAGAAAACAGGCACAAAAAGCAGAAGAAACTTTACGGCAGTATAATAATATAATCACAGAACTTGAGGACTGGTTTAGAGATGTACCATTGAAACTTGAACAGGCTAATAATTATGAAGGTCAATTGGAATTATTTACCGAAGAATTTGATGCAAAACAACTACAAATAAATAGATTAAACGAGTTAGCTGTGGAATTAAGAAAACTAAATGTTAGTTATTCCGAATCAGTACGCTATAATATTAACAGCAATTGGCAAAAAGTTAGTTCACAGTTTAAAAGATTTAGTGGTAGCAAAGATAAAGACAAACATGTAACCGACAAGAAAGTAGAACTGGTATGTATGAATATTTGTTTGAATATTTATAAATCAATTAATATTTGATAAAGATTAAAATCTATCAAAATTCAGAATTTTTTAAATTGTTCTTATCTGCATTTATTATTTATTATTTTATATATTATATAAAAAAATAATATAAAATATATTTTTCCAGGATATTGGCGGTGTTAATCCACAAGAATTTATTGCGCGCATTATCAAATTGAGAGAAGCAATCTTGACTGTGTCACGATCTTTGAATTCTCTGCCATTGAGTGGTAAAGATTACGAATTATTTACAAGTCAAGAAGAATGTTTGAAGAAAATTGGCAATGCCTTAAATATTTTAAAACCAAGTGTCGATGAAGTGAATTACGCTTGTGAAAGTGTCACGCGACAAGCCAAAAGGGAACAAGCCGATCAGATAAAACATTTAAGTGAGAGATTGCAAGACGAATGGACAAGTATCAATCAGAGCTATGTAGAGAGACATAATCGTTGGCTTAAATGTTATGAAAAGTGGAGAGAACTCTATAACACGTGCCGAACATTTTCGGAATGGTTGGATAAGATGGAAGACGCTCTAAAGAAATGTAATGTTTTTAGCCATTCTAAGGCGAGCAAAACAAAAACTTTCGAATTAGAACAAGAAGTTTCTAGAATGCAAAGGACATTGAACAATATTAATGCAACAAGCACAGATATATCTAATCGGGCCTCTGTTGAAGATGTAAAAGAATTACAAAGTATAATTGAAAACATCAAGCAACGCTGGCAAAAATTGGTAGCCGAAATAAGCTCACGAAAAGAAAAGTGAGTGAAATAATATATAGTAATAACATTTTTCAATAGGAAAACTATATTGAGTATACTTATATCCGCGTTTTATCTCAATATTTTAAATAAATGTGTACATTATATTCTATAGTCACAAATAATAGTCATTATGATTAGAGAGTTATAAATTATGAAATTATGAGTTGCTAATACGGACAAGCATGTAGGATTGCGAGGAAAGCTCGGCCCAGCATTGAGCTATTTCAGTTGTGATTTGTCTGTGCTACTGTAGTGAAGTCAGTCAACTCAGAATAACCTCAGAATAAGCAAACATCTTTTAACATTCTTTTGTAAATCATATTTTATATAATAGATTATAATTTTTATTAAGATAATTTTTTGTGGCTTGACATATGTGGTTTGGAACAGATACTAAGATATTTTTCTTTTTAATGTGTATTATACTTTAAATATTTATATCAACGTATTATTTAGGAATTTTGCTATGGAGAGAAAAGTAAACAATGATGGCAGGATTTTGGAAACAGCATGCAACATCATAGAACAAGTGAACACTCTGTTAATATCTGCAGCAAATCCTTCGGACGAAACCTCATTATCGATTCGATTATCACTAATTAAGGTATGCTCACATATATTTAGAACATCTTTTTTTTAATTATCTTATTAGAATACACGAACGACCACTGAAGTAATAAAAAGAATTTATTATCTCTATTCTTATATCTTAAATATACACAAATTTTCAATTTTTAAACAAATAATATGTCAATATTATAGTTTTATATATAATGTATATTGACTTTTCGCGAAAGTTACTCTTATATGACATCACATTTTAAAAATGATCACATACACGATATATAACACTATAATATATATTAAAAAAGCACTGCTTAGCACTTTGCTTAGGTGTGACTTGGATAAGTAACGGAATTAATCTCTGCGAGATTTAGTTTCTATGGGTTATAGCCCAGTGCAGCATAATCAAATAAACCGAAACTTGTCCTAATAATACCTCTACATTTCTTGACTGCATATACTGAACCGTGCCAGGATATAAATAGCATTGAACTCTCACTTGCAAACAAGTTTTCTAGTAAAATTTGCCTACATATTTGTATTTTACTTTATTTCATAGATAATGCTAATTAACATTTAAAATGTATACATTATAATATAAATTATAATTCTTTTCTATATTGTTTTTAGCATATAGACTAAATTAATTTGGCTAGACTAATTTTTTAAAGCATAAATTAATAAGTATTATTTATTTAATAATTAATAAAATATTTGTAGGCAAGAGAAGAAGAACTTTTATCTCGGAAGAGGGCTTTGCAAACTTTAGTAAGTGAACACAACGTTCCCAGGGAAGAAGACGAGAGCAGCCGGCTTCTTTCAGATATGGATAAGGTATTGATTATATAGATATTTAGTAATATTAATTTTATGAAATGTTAAAACTTTGATTTAATATAATATACTACTGTCACATTTAATGTGTTCAGGCTAATGTCAACCTTTCAAACCATCGTGAGTACGTGGAATGCAAGCTTGCGTCACTTAGAAAATACATCTGTACTCTAGATGCTGTTATGGCATGGGTTATGGAAACGCGAACGCGATTAAGTATTTCACAGGAATTGCCGCAACATGAACGTAATGAAATGATTAAAAATGTTATGGTAAGTTATAACATACTTTTTTATATACATATTTAATAATTTTCTATATATTTAAATTTAAAAAATAAGTGTCAAATTTGTACTTTTATTTTTTTAGACTAAAGTCGAAGATCGTGAAATGGAAGTAAAAGATGTGTTAGAAAATTATACTAATTTGGAGAAAGAATGTGAATCAGCGAAACAGCCAGTTTCTGTTGAATTACAGGTACGTAGAAATGTTTATTATGTTTAATTTTTTCAACAGATTGTTGTAAAAATATATATTTTGATATTTAATTTTATATTACACATATTGTGTAGGAGAAGCTGAAGAAATTTAGAGAGGACTGGCAGTTCGTAAAATGTTATGGTGAAAATTCTGAGATTCCTTCCACTTCTGCTGGAGTTACATCAAAAGGTAAGAGAAACATTTGTGTGTATATTTTTACTAATAATGATTAATCATGATTAGTTTACTATACAGTTTACTATACAGCACAGTGACAATAAGTAAATATAAATTAACTAAATAAAATATGTCATATTTTATAACACATAAACAACATGTAACATTAATTAATATATTGTTATATCAAATTTGAAAAAAGCATTATCAAGGTGTATAATACATACTAAGCGTTTAATATGAAGGGGACCAATTCTAAGTCTTTTTGATTTCTTTGGTAAATGCGTGTCCTTATAGACGACACAGAATCTCTGAAGGAAACCGGTAGCCGGACAATAAATAGTACATTTAGTCGGTCCGGTAAGCGCGGCTACATTTCACTTCCACCCCATCCTGCAGAGCGATATATATCCGCCGCGTTAAGTGCAGCCTTTTCAGCGACTAGCCTGGTCCTTTTTCCTTTGCCACAGTCGTTATTCGATTGGTTGGTGTACTCGGACATAATGCCTTACTGTGTTGTTTAGAAATCTTTATATTGAGGGTATTTATCAAAGAAACTCCAATAGATACAAATAATATTTCTTCACATAATGTTTACATCATTTTCTTATATTAAATTAAGAATTTAGAGAAGAATTTTAATAAAAAATTATTTAAATTATTGGCTGACTTTAGCAAACACTTTAAAACATTTTGTTTATCTAAAATTTAATAAATCTAACTTGTTCGGAGTTTTAATTATAGATTTGTAATTATTAAGATTTTTTATTCTAATTATTAAAATAAAATATAATTGTCATTAAAATAAATATTGTCATTAAAATTAAGAAATTTTTTGGATATATTATATTCATTAATAACATTTATATTAATTGATAGCAGGATATTGTCATTATATGATTATATAACGGCAATGATTTAAAAACTTTATTAATCAATATTCTAATATTTTAATGTAATTGTTAAAAAAATAAAGTAGGTTGTTCAAACTATTTTACATAAATATATGTATATGTATATATATATATATATATATATATATATATATACCATATATTTATATAAATATATATAAATTTATATAAATATATATATTTGCAGCTATTGTCTTTTCAAAGATTGTAGTTAATTATTATTTGTTCAATTTAAATTGCATTAACTAAATGATAAGAACAATAGCAAATTTTACATAATGGATATTTAATCCTGAATTATAACTGATTTATATATTATCGACATTATTGTTTTCTCGCCAGTTACTTTATGTTTTCGAACGTTTATTCCTTGGATATAAATTCGGCCAAAAAAATTGTTAATTATACGATGCTGTTAATTTAAAAAATGATAGATTAATTTTGCACTGCAGTTTCGACACTAATTGTACGCATGCATAATTTAGACAACCGAACAACGCGAAATATAACAATTGTTTATCATATCATTCGCAATATTTGTTAGATATTGAGGTTATTTATTTTATTTTATTTATATAAAAATTTATATTTCGCGCGAAATAATACATCCTGATTCCGGAAGTATCAGATACTTCGAAAAAAAATAGTTAAAAAAAGCAATTTTTCATAAATATTTCAGTTATTTTAGAAGTCCGCTCGTTTTCAATATATTATTGTAAAAAAAAGTTATTTATCCTCTATTTTATCATGATTAATATTTCAAAATTAATTATAACAAGTTCTGTGCAATTTGACATTTTTTGTTAGATTATATTATGCTACAGCAACAATAAGATTAAAAAAAATTCAGATTAAAATATATATATTATTATTTTGACAGATTTTGTTGAAAAATACGTGATTATATATATATATATATATATATATATATATATATATTAATTGATACGCGATTAAATGCACATCAATTTTCTATTTGACTCGCGTAGTTTTATTACGTACAGTTGGTCACAATGGTATCGTAGATCAGTTTCCGGTTTTAGCGCGAACGCTTCGCGTCGTCCGCGTACTCGCTGCCGCGAAAATAAGTATATTTGTGCGTTTTTAAATGTCCGGAGTATCCGGGAGTGTCCGAATCGAGTGTCGAGATATCGAGAATCATGAATGTTAATTGGGTTTTCGGATTAATTACGGGACATGCAATAAAAATCCGCCGATTCTCGGTGATCGAAGTCGGGTCGCGAAAGGGTGCTTCCGAATCGGAGTGAAGTTGCCGCGCGTCCTTCGGAAGTGCGTAATCGTCTCGCGCGCGTAGCATCGCTGACTTCGTGATGCTGCCGATTAGTTCCCGAATTCGTCGCGCAGCTCCGCTCTTTTCGCGCGCTTTTTGCCGCCGAAAATGAATATTCGCGCGTTTTCTAATCGGGAGTGTTCGAGTCTGAGTCGGGATTATCGGGAATCGGAAGTGTCGGACTTTTGGATTAATTACGATATGGGATAACGATAATGATTCGCGCCGCGAAACGACGCTCGAATATTCTGTTATTTCGCCTGTTGATTATTGTGATGAAAAATGAGTGCAAAGTGTTGAAGGTTAACTTTATTTCGCCGTATCTATACGCGTTTCACTATGTCGAGACTAGTATCGGGAAGTGACGGGATACTGTTATTATTTTGCGTTGATCAGCCGATTTATATTTGTGTGTGGAAGTGCTAAAAAATGGAGCGAGTGTCGAGACCGGCGAAAAGGAATAAACGACGGTATGATGTGTTAAGTGAGTAAATTTCTCCCAATAATTCGTTTATTTTATTTGCAACGATTCGATATTATTTTGTCACAATAACCTTGTTTTTAACGCGCGTAGTGAGTTTTTTTCACGCATTATAGTGTGTCAAATTTATCAATTAATTTATCAAAATTAGGAAAACTAAACTTTTGTTATGATAATTACGATGTACGAAAACTAAACATCGTTCCTTCACGCATTATCGTGTATCAGATTATGAACTAAATTTCTGGTATAAAAATATGATGCAGTAAAATTATAGTTATCATAATTTCAATCTATTGTGCTTTTATTTCGATGAAATGCAAATAAAATAATTTTTGTGAGTTATTATAGGACATATAATGCAAGCGTAATTATGTTTAAAATGTTACATATGTATAATCAATAATTTAAACAAAGTAACTTGTTAAAAGTTGCAATTCATTATCTATACATAGAGAAATTTCTCTTAGAATTTATTCTGAAAATCATGGTAATCGTGGGATAATACGATATTAATTAATAATATGTTATTATAGAAGAATTTTATAACAGTTTGATTAAGTATTTACTCTACAATAAAAATATTAATATCTATCAATAAAATATAAAATAAGTGTTCGATTAATTTTATTGGTATGTACATAGTAAAATTTACTATGTCTACATTAATATGTATTTTTTATTGTAGTAAAAATCAGAGAAACTCTTATAAAATTTTTCCAATATCATATTTTATCATTCCAATATCATATTCCAATATCACCACGATTACCATGATTTTCAGGATAAATTCTAAGAGAAAATTCTCTCCGTGTATAATCCTATGCACAATTTATGCACAGTACAAAAATTTCGTTAGACGTTTCTAAAATCGATCGAAGTACAACAGATTAATAAAATTACGGATGACTGAAAAGATAAAAAAATCAAAAGTATAATTAACTAAATTTTTCTTCACACATTCGCGTTACGCATTGTAGAACAAATTTAAAACGAAAAACATCTTTCATTATTGTATGACATAGTCATTAGTTAGTCACATGTGATTACTGATCCTACGTAACGTGTTTTATTTGACGTTGATGTCGTCGCGATAATCAAAAATGAACGCGTCACTTGATCTTTCACGAAGAGCTTATAGGGTGGGAAGGAGAGGGAGGGGGAGGGGGTGTGCGATCGTCGTTCCACATAATGAGCGGATAAGCCGGCTAATGTAGTCGGTGGTGGAGCATTGCCAGACGGAAGATAGCTCAAGCTTCGCCGTCGCACATTTCTCTTGTTCACCGTATCCGTACACTCGTCTCTCGCCCTCTAATTTTGCACCGTCTCTCTCTCTCTCTCTCTCTCTCTCTTACCCTCGTTCACCCTCCGGCTAACCGGTTAACGTACCGAGATAGAATCAGACTTTGTCGGACACAAGTTTATACCGCTTCGCCGACGAAGTCGCACACGTGCTCACGAACACGTACGGATAACACCGTGTGATTATCCCTTAATTGACGCGGCCACTCCGAGGTGTAATCCGTTCATTCTGATTCCGTGCTGCCACATCGGTGTGTAAAAAATTACTTTACACAAGTTGGGCGAATTCTCGCGTAAGTGGAAATCAGTGCGAGATTCGCGTGACGCTCAGCCGTATATTAAAAAAGTATGAGAGAAATGGACAAGTATTAAAGCACAAAGCGCACGTAAGGGAGAAAATGAGTTTTTTTATCGTATAATATTCTCGGATTATATAGCACTCTTCTGATGTATATTTTTTATTTTTTGTAACCTATTATTTTATTATTTTTTTATGTATTTTTTTTTTTTTTTTTTTTGATAATTATTTTACTTAATAATAATAAACTAAATATACTCCTAATGATTACGTTATGTGAAATATTTTATGTACGATTTTATCTCTTTGAGAGTCAGAATTTTGTGGAAGATAATTGCTATGTAAAGCGATTACAGAAATGCAATTTGAAGAACATTGCGCATCATTAGTAGTTAATTACCGTGCATTTTGGCATTTGCTTATTCACACCCCTTAGGTAATCAGGACTGCCTCCAATAGTGAGATAATTAATAGGGAAATTGACTGCTAATTAGTTTGCATAAAAGCAGGATGGATCTGATAAATAAATATTGTAAATTTTTAATTGCTTTTCTTGTCAATAGACAAACTAAAAATTATATTTACAAAAATGTTTACATTTTGCAAAATTAAAAAGAATTATTTAATTAGCATATTTATTATAGATATAGCACAGGTTTAATATTTTTTTAAAAATAATAAATTTTAATATTTAAAAGGTTTTTTGCTTATATGTTCGCGAATATCAGATGTATTAATAGGAATTAATGTTTGAGTAATCGATGATCGGATGATTGGCATACTGTTATTATATAATTGTATATGATTGAATATAATATATTAATGTTTCTCTAAATTAATAATTATTTTGGAAATTTAAGTAACTAATTCATATAATATTGCAAACTATAGATATCTATAATTTAATCAGTTTGTTAGCAGAATATACTACAAAATTTGATACAGTCAATAAAAATTATGATAAAAATATTGTAAATATTACATTAAAATCCACTTTTATATATTATAAAATTGGAAATTGCATAGTTTAAAATATCAGAAAAAAATCAAGTTTCCAGTTATTCAGTTTCCAGTGATGAAAAGTTATTCATGTGTGGTAACATCTTAGGACTACGATATTTAATATATCACAAAATTATATAGAAGATTTTATAGCAGTTTTTTTAAACACATTTTTAATATGGCATTCAAAATTATTTTTCTGCTAATCGCGTTTAATTAAAAACAATTTGTCACTTCGATTGATTTCCATTTAATAAAAACACCAATCTTTTATCGAAACGATTATACAGACAGAGAGAAGTTTTATCGAAAATTATCTGATTCGTCGAAGTATGAAAAATACATGTGTATGTTTTGATTACATTATTAATAAATAAATTGCGTTTACGTTTATGTCGTTATAAACACACATGAGAATTTGCGGATGTAAAATCCCGGAAACTGAAGTTTATCGAACTGTGTGACGGCCTCTCTTGCAAATAATCGATCAGTGAGAAAATCTAGATGGGTGGCTTTTTTTTATGGCTCTCCAAGGAATTCACGGAGTGGATGGACCGTCAGTTTGCGCTACCCTTCCCATATCTTTCCGGAACTATCCTTACAGATCCATTCTTCGTCCGCAAGCGTATAACATCCGCCAACTGAATCCGCACATTTTGTCTGATGCCCCAAACTGCTTCAGAGTAATAGAATTGGTTCGTTTCACTTATAAAAAAATATCTCGATAGCTATTTTACACTTGTTCAATTGTGAATATTTATAGAAATATTTACACAAGTAAAATACGCTCATGAAAATATTATATTGTATTTGAACAAGGACTGTTTATTACTTATATGACATTATTTATTTAAAATAATTTAATAATATTACGCTGCGGTTTTGTTGAAAAAAAAGTTTAATATCTCTTCGATATTTTACAACAAAATAATTTTTTTTTTAAATGATTATTTAAACTAAATTACTTTATGCTTACTTAATTTATATCATTTTGAATGGAAGATTACGTGTTCAAAAATAATGAATATTATTTAACTGTTTTTTGTTTATATTTCAATCGAACGATGTTCACGATTTTGCAAATTACCGATATACACAAGCCTTTCTTTTACATATAATGGATAATATTAATGCAGATAGTTACTAAATTATTGATGCACGATCGCGCAAAGCAATACGGAATGCGCAATTATTTCGTTCGCGCACAGATCGTATTCGTGGCTAAGTAAAGCGGATTAGCATCCCCGAGTTCATTCAGTCCATAGCTTTCGCGGACATGATATTTCATCGTTTTGAAAGCGGATTAGCCGCATTCACGACTGATACCGACTGCCGAATATTCATGCTGATTAGTCGAATTCATTGTGAACCGTGATGACAACTGAGAATTTACATCGATTCTAAAAAAGCCGATTTAAACGATATTTATTTGGTGGCGGTTGTCCATAATAAACTAAATATGCATTTATGTTATTAATTTTCATTAACGATATAGCTTGTTAAAACTTTTAAATTTCTGCACCAACTTTTCTCTTTACAAGTATTTTTAACAACTATGGATCACGTTGAACTTTTTATGATAAAAGTCGAATTTTTAACGAACGTATATATATTAATAAAATTCCTTCTTTATAATTTCTTTTAGATTCGCTTTTCTATCATTTTTTTGACGATAGTTTTGCTATAATACAAATAAATTGTAATTAATAAAATAATAGTCAATGAGATCGAAATAACGGGATAAATATGATTTATTTGATTTTTTAGCACTTTTATAACAAGCATTATTGTGAAAATTAGACTATCTTCGCGCATCCGAGACGTTGTACATCGTGTTAAATAGATCAAAATTGTTATATATAATTCATAAATAATAACAAACGAGAAATGTTGGAGCTTGTTCTGTTGCGCGCTGACGCCGGAATTGTATTGTATGACGCCGTGTTAATTGCACGAGGGAGATGTTATACGAGGGAGGCAGCTTTTTATGCCGCGACTGCTGATGACATCCCCGCTGCGCGCAGCTGACCCTCTATTATTTCTCACCGTCGTTTCCCCATCGGGTGAGCGAAATCCTCTCTCGGTCGAAGATCGCGCGTTCAGCACGCCATGAATTCTTGAATACGAGAGTCTTGTCCTACGCGTTCGGTCACTTATTATTAGACTTAGAAATATTAATTCCATTTCTTTAACACATTTATTAATAGTGGAATTTGGACCATACTTTGCAATTTTTTCATCGTTTATTACCGTGAATGTTGAAGCTCGGGGGAAAAAAATTCTTCATTTTCTTCCTTTAAAATTACTTTTCTTTTGTACGAGTCTTTTGTTTGATTTTTGTGTGATTGTTCTTTTAAATTTTAATTATGAGAGAAGGTATTTTTTTTTTTCTGTAACATCTCCTCTAAGAGTTTTTATCCTTTTTTTAGAGAGAGGTAAGAACTTTATAAAAAAAGGCAAAGTAAAAATAACATTTTTCTATTACTATTGCGAATATGTATTTTATATCATAGTGTGATGCACATATGTGCAATATATATATAATATAAATTGAATAGTGAATATATATCGTCACTTATATTTACATTCTGTTCACGTAGGTAATATAACGGAAAGGTATCTCGATAAGATAGAAGTCACTGTGAAATTTTGTGTCGTCAATAAAGCGTCTAGTTTCATATAGGATTGTTTCATCAGTTTGTGCATCATTGATACTCGTATCGATATTCACGTGTATCTGATCATGATTGAAGTATATAGTGGCGATCGACGATAGAACGGGCTGTAAAGATGAAATAATCGTGAAATAATAATTCCAAAGTAACAAAAGGCGCAATCTTTGGCAAATCGATGCATTGCGTAATTTCGATTAAAACATACTCAGGGTAAATAATCGTATATAAATATATTATATAAATAAACTCCGGTAACTTATTAAACGCGTATATTTCGAAGTAATTAATTAATATATATATATATATATATATATTTCGGAGAACAGGAAGAGGGCGCGTATTTTGTACGTACATTGAATTACTGCTGAATGATACACGGCACGACGTTCTTTTTGTCAGCTAGGTCGACTATATGGCTGCATCTCACGTAAAAGCCGAGTATATCCCATCTCCATTCCATCCTCGATCGCATTCTGCACTCTCGTAGGGATGATTCAATTCGACACAGAAATAAGGTTTCTCGTTCAGGGTAGGGATAGAGTATAGATTCTTGCGACGTCAACTGCGTTTGCGGACTCGTTGGTCTAGCGAGCCTGAGATCCTTTCCATGTGACTTATCTTCTCGTTCTGTTTCAGCTCCTTCTCTTTTTCATTCGATGTTCTATTGTATTCTGATTCTATTATATTTACGATCGCATCGTATTTCTGATTTTTGTAATAATCAACATTTTACATATTGATCTCGTTGATGATATACATATATGTATTTGCATAGATTCGTTTAAAAATAATAAGTTAAAGGAGAAATTCTCCGTTTAAAATCTTACAATTTGTCTAAAGATTTAATAGAGAGTTCAATAAGATTCACACACGTACATTTTTTCCAAGATCTTTCTTTATAACATTTTATTTTGATGTATGAATTTACATTAATTCATATATTTTCCTCTTTTTAAAATATCTTTAACTAATAATAAATTTTTAATTAAAACTTTTATTAAATGTAATAATATATTCTATAATATAATATTAAATATATCAAAAATATAAAGTTTCCAATCATTTACATTAATATGATATTGATTTAAAGATGTTACTATTGATACAATGATAAAAGATACATTCAACATGCAAATGAGTTTTCCCTTCAGTTTACTCAGAGTAATTTTCTCTGACAATTTTTTTTCCTGAATGGGTAAATATACTTGCAGTATAGCTTCTGCAAATTATGTTAAATAGATAGCGTACTACCTATGTAACAATATTTGCGTTGCAATATATTTTATTCGAGCGTTCAAAAGGAACTTTATGAATAATTCGTGGTGCTCCCGCATGCATTGCGTAAATCGGATATGATCTGAAAAACATAACTGTGAAAGCGTGCTCTGCTGTTTTCACACGACGTTTTTATTAGCCATGTCTGTTGATATACTTTATATACATTTTATCGGAGAAACGCGCGATTAATAATAAACATCACCTTTAATAATTAATAAATCAGAACATATATTAGCCCGTGATTTATTTATATGACAGAAAAATATTTTAATAATCGTGAAACGGATATATCTCCGGATCACAGAATCGTTATTTCAACGGACGGGAAAAAAATAACTTGATCATTTTTAACAAAGCTTGTTCTGTAGCCGCGCGGATGGTTCATCAACGAAATTTCGAAACGGAGGAAACCAAAATTTACTCGTCCATAAAAAATAATCTAGCACGAGAACGAGAAGGTATAGCAACGCGTAAATCGCGTACAGCCGCATTACGAAGTCAGCCGATGGCGATTCCCGGTTTTCCTGGAGGCTTTCCATTCTGCTGCGCGAGCACATAAAGAAATCCCTGCGGAAACGAAATCACTTCGCAATTCTCGCTCGCTTATAACTTTCGCGTAACGACGATTTTAGTTTGGCCGTTTTCGAGACAATCGAGTAGTGCGACTCGTCCGAAGAGTCGACCCTTTTCTCTTTCTCTCTCTCTCTCTTTCTTTACCTGCACACTTCTCTTGACGTTCCTGATTGCTCGCGCGTGACAGACCTTTTCGATCATACGACCCGTGAGACCACCGAGAGGCGATCGAATGCTGGTACGACGAGTCATCAGAGTTTTATCGGGATCGCCGCGACTGGGTATATATTCGATCGTTTCCGTAGCGACTACCAACTTTTTGTGGTCGATGTTTCTGGTTAACGAGACCAGTCGTTTCGCGCCGAGATCGACGACGCTTTCCTCGAGGATCAGCACCTACCATAGGTCGTAAATTCATTGTAAATGGCCTCCCCTAGAACGTACTTTTGTTGCTGCCGTGAAACGGATGCTTGATACGGCGGCGATAAAAGCACTGATCGATCAAGAAAGTGTTGTGTTTTATATCTCGCGAGTTTTTCGAGTGTGCACATCATCGGCTTAGGGGTTGCAATATATACATTATGTCATCTTGAATTTGATATTAAAATACAATTGAAATTTCGAAGACTTTTTCGATAATAAAATTTCTGGCTCAGTAGAGGGGACTTCTATTAATTCAATAGAATAAAAACTTCTATCAGTTCACATCGCGTAATATAATTCAAAATAACGAATTTCATAAAATGTGTAAAAAATTTAAATGTGGTTTTCAAAAATATTTTACGTTTTTTTAATAATATATATGAAAGTGAAGAGTAAAATTTTCAAATTTTTTATATTTTTCATTGAAACGAAAAATTACTTGCAAATGGATGCTTAAATTATTTACATATATTTACTAGCAATTTTTTGTTTTACATAAAATAACTGCTGCACATGTTTAATTAATTATTAAATTACTGTTATAATTAAAACACGATCTGTAAATTTATTAGGGGGATATGTATTAAAATAATAATTGTGGGGTTTAAATATCAAATGGAACTGCATCGAGAATGTTTGTGGAAAGAATATATAATCTCACGGAGAAATAAGTACACGCGAAACCTGCGGATTGTTCACCAGCTTCTGAGCCCAGTTTGGTAACGAAACGGTAGCTCTTTTGCGGAAAATTCGCGTGCTGAAGAGACTAGTACCCTTGACTGCTCGATACAGAGTATCCTCCGATAGAACGTGAGTCGCGTAAGGATTTGGATAACGCCCGAAGAATGCTTGGCAAACAGCAATCCAGGAATAGGGAAGTATCGTCGTTTCCGTGCTCTCTTTCATTGACTGCATTTGTTAAATCATATTATGCTTACGAAAGTATTGATTGAAAAGTGTACAGTTCAAGTAATTTCATTAATTATGCTTTGTCTTTAAATATTGCATACGAAATGACATTGAGATATAAGTTTGATAATGGATTTATAGTTAACTATTCTTATTTTTACAATGCAAAATTATATTTTGTAATATATACAATATATATATATTGCTATGTAACCACATTAATTTATATTATTCAACTTTTATTGTTTGTGACTTTTATCTGAATTTTTGTAACAATAACTTATTTCTCTTTGTATTTTTTCGTTAATGAAATGTTGTGCACAATGTAAATTTACTTACACAGAATTATTCGATGAATGATATCCGTTTCATTTTCCACTTTTTTTCTGTGCCTTTCTTCGGCAATCCATTAGAGAATCATGCTGGATAAATAACGCGGGTCTTCTCATTAATGTAACATCATTGATAGTAGCGCTTTCATAATTTTATCCTTTTTCCACTTGATTCATCGCAAACAATGGCTCCAAAACTTGACTCTCTCCTCTATAGAGCAGCTTTTTATTCACTTTTAATGGAATATGATCGTGAATTTATTTATGAATATTTAATAATTCCTAATGAAACAATATGGTATTAAACTAATTGCTTGCCATTAAAAAATATCGACAAAACAATTTTATTTTAATTTAATAATTTAAAATGGTTTAGCGGTGAAATTAATTGTATAATGTGGCGATATACGCTTGTGAATGGAATTTCTTTATCTATTATTAAATAAGCATACCGCATTTAAAACCGTTTTTATTCTCTGTGTAATTACAAGCTTGTGTTTAAAGCCCGCATTTTACAAATGTAAAAACGAGATTCGATGATTCTTTAAAAGCAAGGATTTTTAAAGCAAAAGTTTAAATTCTTTATATGAAATGTTATATGGAAAAAGAAGTTAACCTTTGGTTTGACTGCAGAACTATATTTTTTTCTTGCAATATTATTTTTATTCTGATTATAGTTAAAACATCTACGTTAGAAACTAACTAACACTGCAGAAATATTATTTTCTCTCTTGTTTCGCAAAAAATTTACAGTCTTGAGAAAATCGAATTTTTTTTTTTTTTACGATCTTGAGAAAATCCGTCATGATATAAAAAACAAAAGTTCACACGAAAGATCTTGAAATCATTACATCATGCTTGAAATGTTCGTTGTATCGATAATCGAATTTCGCGAGTTATACGAATTAAATTACAGTATACATTCCCGAAAAAAACTGCCATACTTTCCCGAAAAAGCAAATATAGCTAGCACGAAAAGATACTCATATCGATCTGTGTTAAAAAAGTCTGCTTGACACACATTATCTATTTTTGAAATACGTACGTACATACATACATCGATTCAAGTCCACATGCGTCATTGGATGCCAGCGTCTGCGCCGAGAATTCTCCTTTGTTCTTGTTTAAATAGAGGGTGGCGGCCGCGAAAATGGTTTGGCGGCTCTACCATATTTCATTTTATAAGCAATGACATGCATTTCACTTTCTTCTTTTCATAAAATTTCTATATACTTAATATCGTACAAAGCATCGATCGCTTTATGTAGACATCTTTTTTATTTACTGCCGTCAACTTTAATTGTATTATAATTTCTTTTTTCTTTTATTAAATTATTTACATAATAATTTTGATACAACGCGATTATATTGTTTTTATACACAATAAATGTTTAAAGTTTTATTTAAAATTATTTTTATTAAATTATCTATTCCTGTTTTTTAATATTTGTATTTAAGATATTTTATTAATTTATTAATATATATATTGTGATATTTTTGATTTATTTCTTCAATTCATTATCAAAAAAATTAAGAAATATATTTTTAATATTATTTTATATATCAGAATTTTTGATCTTGCTGAAAATTAAAATTTCAAAGTAATAAAGCATTTCTGTCTATCGTTCAATAAGCTGTTTAATATGGTCTCACGATCACGTGAACGTCGGAACGGTGGTACAAACAGTAAGAGTACATACACAGGTTCTGGTTATTCAGCCGTTCATTACGGTACCGACAATCAAGCTGCCCTTTAGTTCGAAATGTTAGGAGAGAGCCTAAGCAATTGCAGCTACAGTGGTCAAGCTCGTAATCTGATGGGTCGTCTGGTCAGTCGGTCGGGGTAAACGGTTCATTATAAGAAGAGGAGGGGGTAACAGTTAGTGGTCGTACGAAGCAAGTAGTTTACTAATGTGGACAAGAGGAGAGAGATGCAAAGTAGAGGTCTCGCAAGAGTCGTTACCGGGGTCAACTCTGGGGGTGCCATCATCGGGCAAAGTTGGATCATTGATCTTATTTTGCATGTCACGTCACGATGTCTTGCTTGCATAGAGATATAATAATTGCCGGTTATTCTAAACATTATATCTATATATATATACGAATTACATTACGCTCGCGATGTTATCAGTATATTTTTAAAGAATCTGTTATATGAATCTACCGTGTCGCAGCGGATATCTCATATTTTTCATTCCGTTTAACTCTGCATACTATTAACGTACATGCGACGCGTGCACGTTTCATTGAATTAGCGCGGATGTCAGGTTTGCATGCCGGAAAACGTACGTGGAAATCGTACACATGCGGTAAATATAACCAGAGGGTAGGAGCCTCTTAAATGGAGTCGCGTTTGGGGTCGTTCGGCTTGTACGAACCGAAGTTTGATTACTGTTTTCACAGCGAGGCCACGTTGTGGGTATACATACGTGCGAGACTAACAAACTGGTGTGTATCCGTGCTATTGTTTTGCCTACAGTCGAGTTTCCCTTGCTCAAGTTTCACCTGTTGTCGTCGCTTGCATCCATGCATACAGTATATGTTTCTAAGATTGTACATGACATCGAAATTTATTGTTGATTAACGCTGCACAGGGCATGAATAAGTAATGCTTTATTATAACTATTAATTTAAATATTCAAATATTTTATATTATACATTTTGAGATGCAAATAATATCGAAAAGTTAAACATTAATATTCATTTGATATTAACTAAGACTTTGAAAGTCTGTTATTTATTTATATTACTAAAAACTTCTTTCTGAAATACGATATTCACTTTAAATTTATTTGAATTACGGATACACACACACACACACACTTTATATTTATCTGATTTTACAAGAGGTAATATGGTGCAAATTGTATCTTATTTATTGTAGTATTACAGTGCTTATTATGCTTTTCATTTCTGCTTGAATATTTCCTTTGGGACAAGTCAGGAAATGAAGTTCATATAGAGGACAAAGATTTAGTACTACATTTGTACATTACTGTTATTTACTACGATATGTGTAGATTTATTGTTAGAACACAGATTTCATGCAAAATTTGAAAAAAAGCCGTGCAAGCGAGTGCACTTGAATAAGGTCATCTTTTTATATTTTTTGTAAAGACGCTTTTCTTTTGACGAAAATGAGTTGTGCACGGTTAAAAGCATTCGTTTCTACTTATATATGCTCTTTACATTTCGTAGAATTCTTAGTTCGATAAACATATTGAAATTTTTGGTCTTATAAAGAAGCTCAATAATAATAATAGAAATGTAAGTTTTTGCTTAAAATGACTTTTGTGAATGCTTATTATAATAATTTCAATATTAAATTACTATTACTCTTTAAAAAATTATATTTTTTATAATTTCAATAACAAATGTAGCTTTCATAATATTAGTTATCACGTGATCGCAGTATGGTTTTAATATGATGATCTTTGTAAATTAAGCAAAAATTATTACGTGAGTATTGTTGAGTTCTTTTAGCGTTATTATGCTGAGACTTGTTGTTCGGTCCTCGCGTAATTATCGAATTTTCGATGAATTTATTCCTTCTTCCTGCTTCTGTCTCCTTTGCCTTTTCCGCTTTTCGTTGCTGTTTTTCATCATAGTTGCACTTTCGTGTCCGTTTCTCTTGCCGTTCTGGACAGCGGCGTAATGAATTCGGGACGATCGTGTCCGCAGGGAAAACTTCCCCAGCTGAGTTTCGGAATGAAAAAGAATACTTTTCGAAGAAGAACAACGAGGTTTGAGTTCGAGAAAACTTTGATTTTGCTCACACGCGATTACTTTCATACATGAAATTCTGACGACTGCAAGCTGCATGAGCTTCTATTAATAAATTTTTTCCCGATAACATGATTTTTTATTTAAGAATCATAATTATTATACGTCGATTTGTTCTTGTTATCACGTAAGAAATATGTACAGTTTTGGTTTTCATTACACTTGTAATTATATTATTTGTAATATTTGTTAATTTTTCCGCAATATAACTAGAAAAACAGAATGGAATATTTTATGGAAGATAGAAAAAATTGAAACATTGAAGTGAAAGTGTACCTTATTTGAAAAAAGATATGTAATGATCTAAACGCATAAGAAATTAAAGTTAGAATTAGAGATAATTAAAATTTAGATTTACAGAATTAAAATTTTTTAATTTTACATTTGGAATTATAGAAACTCAGAATTACATTTGCCACAAAAATTTTTATATATAATGAATGCAATTCATAAAATTAAATTTTATGTTAAAAAATATATAATCTCATATTTTTACTTTTTCTTTCTCATGTTCTATTTTTATTTTATATTTATTTAATTAATTTTATTTTATATTATATTTAATATATCTAATTTTATTTTTATTTTTTTATCGTGCTTTAGTGTTGCTATTCTAGGGAAACAACGCTTTGCGGCAATAAATTTTCTTTTCTTTCTATTTTAAGACATTTTACATCTACTGTTTTACGCGTCTTGCGGTTTACTTATGCACTTTGTGTGATATATTTATTAACGATGGGGCGTAACATGTACGTTGTACGTGTAGTAGTGCATGTACGTTACACCTAGTGGATGTAAAAGCGCAAGTTCGCGATATCAGAGAGTTTCCTCGTCTTCTCATTCTCTTCTCATCGTGGCAGCGGCGCGATCATCTTCCGCGAAACTTCAGAACGAGAAACTGCGTGAGGCGAGGAGGTCAAAGGAGTGCGAGGCACGGGGGAATAATATGCGACGGCTCTAGAATCCGTAGTTTCGCACGGGAAGGGAACAATGGACAAGATTAATGGCAAATGGGGCGAACGCAGAGGGCAACGTGAAGGATGCGATGCAGGAGAGAGGAGTAGCTTTGCATAATTTGTCTTAGAGTAATACGCGAAATTTCGTGACGTTAGATTGACCTGTCAATTCGAACATTGGAAACTACCGATGAGAGAACTTGGATCAAAGTTAGATAAAGTACGAAAGAAAAGATTGCAATACGAAAAAGAAAAAAGCATTCATTATAAATGAAGCTAGAAATATAAAGAACTAAGAAAAAATATAAGAATTAAATATTTAAGAAAATTAGACAATTAAATATATTATAGAAAGTTTAAAAAGTTTAAAAATATTAATATATAAATACGCTATAAAATAATGGATCGCGTACGAAAATCGTAATATGAAATAAAAATTAAGTGGTCTTCTTTTATTGTATCGCTTTTAATAATTTTTTATGGCAACTTTTTTTAATGAGCAACATATTGTTCGCTCTCAAGATTATCGATGTTTGTATTTTCGGGGGAAAAATACAATACTGGCTATAGAAATGTAAGAATTATTTTCCATTGACGTTTGTTACATCTGTCTAATTGTATATTTTTTAATCATTTTTTGTGTTTGTATATTTTTAAATGAGCGTATTTCAAGAAACGTAATAAGCACGATGGTACCCGCGGCTCGGTAAAGAGAATTTATTTTCCGTGTCTTCGTGGTTATTGGTTAGGCAATTTGTTTCTCGTTGGCCATCTTGCTGCTGTGGAAATGGGATATTGAAAAAATTCCGACCGCCCATTTGCTTCGCCGCTCGCCAGAACCTTGGGTATAGATCGCGTGAGATTGACAGTCGTTTTATTCGCGTGGATGAAAGCCATTTGCCAGCATCGGCGATTCACGTTAAAAGCAATCTGCAGCTGAATCGGAACGGGGATTTTAATAGTGTGCAATTATTTTTTTATCGATCGGAGACATTTTTATTCTGGAGTATCGAGCTTTGGAGCAGCTTGAACTTGCTCAGAAACGTTCGTCGAGGGCGCGATCTCATTAATTTACTTGATTTGTGTGTAGCATTTTTTCCTCAGTCATTTCTTGCGCGCGATGAACGAGAAACGAGGAGCAGCGATAATGTATCCTCTTCTCTTCCCTTGCCTAATAGTATCGCGACGGTTCTCTTGCACTTACGGCGACGCGAAGAATAGGATATTGAAAAATCTCCGCCTTTCATTGACATCCTCCCTCTTACTCTCTGCGTTCTCTTTCGCTCGCCACCCTCTCTCGTTCGTCACCGAGGATGAATGTGTGAGGGTGCTACGAATGGTAGCAGGTGCGCCATGTGAATTTATCGCGGCGGAGAGCTCGACTTATGAGCGCTGGTTGAGATTTGAATCGAGCAAAAAAAAAAAAAAAAAAAAAATTCGTCCCTCGGTCAATGATCAATATTCTCAACACAGACGAGCCAACATCATCACAATCACGGTTTTGTTTTTACCGGAACACGTTGGTTTTTGAATGCGCTTCGCTTGTCGATTCATGTTTCAATTATAACGTTATCCGAAAGTTTTCGCTATTATTTTCATGTTGCCTAATTGGTATGTATTTTATGTATATTTTGCTTATCGCAGTTTTTTCTGTGCGTAGGAAAGCTTTGATTTTAACAGCTTCAAAATCTCGATAAGTATGTCTTTTGCGACCAAACAAATTAATTTTTGATATTAATTATTTTACTAAAATTACTTAAAACACTATAGATATAGTTATAAAAGATACAATAAAAACTAGTTAATGATTTAATTGAACATTTTTTTTGCAGAAATCGTGAATTTTAATTTATTTCTGTTAGAAAGGCTTGATTAAGATAATATAGCGCAATTACATCGTTAATGTATTCGTTTTGTCGCTTACAACTGATGAGTCAGTGATTAAAGTAGATGCTCGAAAGCGCGGAAATAAATGGAACACGATGTTTGCGTCTGAAGAGAGTTCTTCTTCATTTAAATCTCGCGATTTGTCGCGTCGCGATATCGCCGCGATCGATTTCGCTCGAGTTTATGTTCTCGATGGTCTCCCATCGATTGCGTCTGTGGCATTTCATATATCCGTAGCAAACCAAGCCGAGTTAACATCGGCTTCCGAGCACTTACGCTCGCAAGCCCAGGCTATCTTCGCGAGAGGTGTTCTCGTGCGATATCAGGGCATGACCACGGTATAGGCAGTAGGGTGTAGGAGGATTGGTGAGAAACATGTGAAATCAGTGTGTTCCTCGGGGACACATCGTAAATCGTGCGTTCCATTGTTGGCGTCTTTCCACATGCTACCACTCTGTCTTTTCTCCCTCCTTCCTCCCTCGTTTTCTTTCCTTTCTTTCTGCTGTATCTTTCTTCCGTTAGCACGCGCGGGATTCAAGAAAATCCGAGAAAAATCGCATTATCGCTAACTCGTGAAACAAGTCTTGAGAGAAAAAAAAAGAGATGAAAGCGCCCTCGCGGCTAAACCGTCATCTTTTGTTCTTTGATTAGTGTATTGACATTTTGAGAGCTTTATTGCATTTCATGCCTTTATATGTAATTATTTGATTGGTAAGATGAAATATATAATTCTAGATGTTTCTAATCATTTTGCAATTTTAGTAAAATCCAAACAAGAGAAAAAAAATTGCAGGATTATAATAATTAAAGAAGATGTACTCGATCGCATAGTATATTATTTTTTTTTAAATAGTATATAAAAAAAAAATTAAATTGTATAATTACAAAATCGTACAATGAATTTTCAGTATTCTGTTAAATGCAATGCAGTTAGCGTGTGATTTATCGGAATTTTGATATTTTAATTATGTATTTCTCTTTTGAACATGATTATTACATTCTCGAGATATATTTTTTTCTTGCATCTTTGTTAGTTTAATTATTTTATCCGAGTAACCCAACTATGAATTTCATCAACTTGAAATATTGTAAGCTTCGGATAGTGTGAGTACTCGATATACATCTACGCATCAATTGACACTCGTTTCAATTAAATTTTCAATCCAGATTGACGAAGAAAATGGATCCACGTTCTATAGTTATATTTACTCACATGTAGTTCAATTTAGAGAACAACCAATTCTTTATTCTATTAATTTTTACATTGTGTAAAACATGATGTAAAGATATTAACGAAATTAAATTTTAATAAGTCTTCGCAATTTGCATTCATTTTCAAAGAAAAGGAATTAATTAAACGGTACTCATTCAGAAGGAGATGGAATAATGAATAGTCTTGTATTTTATAGATGTGTTTACATTACAAATTTAATATTTTTTACGTTTTTTATAAGCGTTATTTATTTCTATAAGAATTGGAAAAATATACTTTGCTTAATTTAATTTATTCGATATAAAAATAGAAGAGCAATCATATTGTTTGGCATTTTGATATTTAATACAAAAATCAATATTTTGATTGTATTCCATCGTGAAAGTATCATCTTGTGGTATGCGAGATTGATTTTAATATACGTGTCCGCGCACACAACATTTCGAAAGAATACAGTGATCGGGATATCAAAAAAATATTGCTTGCTCTGTATACGGTTTCGTATACAACTCCAGTTTCGTTCGCTATTTCAGCAACGTATTTGTGTGAGCTTTCGCAATATCCCTATTTTGTTTTGCAAATGCACCTGCAACAAACCGAGCATTTTCCATGCTCGCACACACGGTTTGTGATAGGTGTTACTTTAGAAGATGAAAAGTCAAATATTCTTTTTTGTATATACACACAAACACATACACACACACACACACACACACATACACACATATATTTATTATTTGTACAAAGCCAATCGTAGAACAAGAATTAGTATTTCGTTATCGCTCGAAATGTATCTCAAGTGTATATCTCGCAATTATGCGATGTTAATGCCTTGTCAATATATGCTCCCATCAGAGTCTGTCCTATCACACGTGAGAGCCCTGTAGCGTTGTACCGGAAACCCCAGAGATACCATCGCCGAAATCCCGTGTTACGTTAGTATTCATGAGCGGGAGTGGTTTACCGTACGCGCGTCTGAGCAGCCATTTGGGCGCCGCTTTGACATGAGAGCACTTGTTTTACGATGGAAAATGGAGAATTTCCGTATATAGGAATGGATGTAATAGAGAATGTAATCCAACATATCCATATTCTCTCTTCGATATACGAAAGTTGTGATTATCGCAACCCTGCAGTTAAACTACAATATGCCGTTGTAGCGTTGAAACGTTGAAGCGATATGCATTAGTAGGAACGTATAGAAGTCGGACCGTGTTGCTTTTGGCATTAGTACATTAATATTCAGGAGTTTCCTGCCGGGTTAAAGTGGAATGAGAAATGTCTAGTGGTGTCGTTAATCGACTGTAAGCACTTTGCATCAAGATTGTTTTCGTGGAAGCGCTTGCAAATCGAATTTACCATAACCTGTCGAATAAATGCCTAATGGTTTGTCGAGAAAACGGAAATTAATTACACTAACACATCAAATTTCTGATATTCAATGTTAATATTCCAGGATTAATTACTCTCTATTCGCGATTATGATAGTTTCATGAATTTCTCCTCGAAATAACAGCAGGAAATGTTGATTAATTGTATCTCCCTCTCTCTTTGTTATACATTATTGTTACATATTTATCTTTAAAATTGATACATAATAATAAAATTTGGAATATTTGCATCACACATTTGAATCACGCAGCAAATATTGACTTTTCTTGTTTGTCAGTAATTACTGATTCAAAATTAATTTGTTAAATATCGATATTTTAAATAACTAATATTATTTTTTATTTAAAATATATTTCAATTATATGTTAAATATATTTCAATATATATAATATAATATAAAAATATATAATTAAAATTTACTTTAAATATAAAAATAATATTTTACAAATCTTTAATTGTCCTGAACTATTTTGGTGTTTGTGGCAACGGAATAACAACAGATTATCGTAACTATATTTGCGCATAAAAGATCTTGCAGACGATAAATGACTGACTTTTGCGTACATTGAAGATTTGAAACGTTCTACATTAAACGCGAACCCTTACAGCGTGCGTTCTCTTGCGAATCGCGTACAGTGGGTCCCCAAAAAGGGGTCGGTACGGGCCATCGAAGTAGCTATATCTTGATGTCAGGAGCCAGAGTTAGGGATGTTGGCTGACATTGACCGCGGGAGCAGCAACCCCCGCTTGGGGTTCTCGCTGGCGCGTGGAAACGGCGCTTGCGCCCCGCGGGCGCTCTCGCGCGGCCGGGTTGCCGAAAGAAGGGGCGACGGGGTAAAACACAGTACGACCCCGGACGATCAAGGGGTAACGGCATTACAGTCCACGAGGCGGTTTCCGTCTTTCTGTACTGCCGATTTCCGCGATAGTTGTGTTAGTTCCGGCGAAAAAAAAGGAGACGAGCCGGAAACTTCGAAAGTATACATATCCCGTGCGTGCCTGTGCCTGTTCGTGATTTTTTATCACGCCAGATATATCTTTTACCCTGCCGTTCGACGGCATTCAGTATTTCGCGTATGAAAGTTCTTCGACCGCTGGTGTTATAGAATACGTGTTTTTTTATCGATAAAGCGTTATAAGAAATCGTTCGTCACGTCGTAGATTCGTGATCATCTTCCTTTTGGAATAATACAAGTGTATCAAGATAAATAGAGAAGCCTATATGGAGAATTATATGGATTTATTATGAAATATCTGATGTAAGTACCAAAAAAATAATGAGCCAGTATTAATATAGCAAAGTATGTGGCGGTCGGGAGATTTTGTTAGATATTTTTGTAAGGGGAGGAGCCGGAAAGTTGATCTCTCGTATAACGCTGAAAGCTGGTACCTCGTGGTCCGGACAAGAGGATGCTGGGCTGGAATGCTTCAGGGAAGAAATATGAGTTGTTCTTGGCGCTTGTCGGGAATTGTTGAGAGTCCTGAACAACGACGGCTTTACTCGTGGGTAAACTTAGTTTGATGATCTTACGTGCGCGTAAAACTTTTTTTCTTACGTGGATGAACTCTTTGCCGGTATACTTGTGACTAATTCAATTACTGTTAGAGTTTATTTATTTTCTGAATCGTTAAATATTCGTACTAAAGTCGGCGTGTGTTTTATTTGTTATATGAAAATATGAGATTATTTTCTCGATTATGGATATATACTCTGCATTTTTTTATATTTTTCATTATCTTTTTATATTTTATATTATCTTTTTTATATTTTTTATTATTACATCTTATTAATTTTTTAAATAAAAAATTTTTAGATTTTGATTATATATTTTATAATATGAATTTGAAATTTGAAGTATATTTCCAACGATTCGTTTATTTTAGAAAAAGATGAATGAAGCTTTCCATATTTAATTTGTAATTTTTGGTATGTGCGAGTAAAACGTTTTTCGCGTGTCGCTTCTTTTTCATCCGCTTTTCTTCGACTTTCCATGCACGAAGCTGCATATCGCGATATTGAAGACGTGAAATTCATATTCGACAATTCACATGCGCAGTCAGTCATTGAACGTTCGATTAGTTTACATCTAGAAGACAATAGTTGATCTTTATAGGCAATTTTGGTATGTCGTTGAGTCAAAGTGTCCTTCACTATAATAGCATTTAAGTCTAGTTTATGCAATTCCCGTCATGCAAAAACCAATGCAACTCGTAACGTATACTTTGTTAAAATCTGCAACACATGGCGAAAGCTTTTGATATTTGGCTCTCTTAATAAAAATTCAGTTATAGTAAAATCGCGTTTTATGAAATTTAATAAAATAAAATAATTACAATTAACGTAAAGTATTTATATATATTTTGATATTATTTCAATGGCATATTACAACACAACTGTTACTTTAAAACCATATAATTCTCTGTTGTTAACACTATTAGAATTATTTATTAATTTTTGTGTTACTTTAGTATGGTTTGCTAGAAACATAATCCAGTTGTATTCTATAAATCATATTATAAAAGTACAATTTAGTGCATACTGTATTTTAACTTTTCGACATATCTTTATTATTTAACATGAAATATACTTTGCTCGGTCGCATGAAAAATATGTCGTCGCGGTCTCGGTGTTTGGAGTCGAGGGAGCGGAATGCGTGACCACAAATCACTCATTTAATTTTCGGTACTAACACCGGATTATTAAATGCGGCCGCAAAGCGATAATGCGTGCGCCGTGCTCCCGCAGTAACGCGAAATTAATTTATTCGATGATTACGTAGCCGTTCGTAATATAATCCTTGCACTGATAAAATCGCTAGAATGGAAATTAGGATGTCAACATTAATATTGCATATCCGTGATTTCGATTTTCCTCTTATCGTGTCGCATTCCGTATACATGTGACCGCAATGCATCGACGGACCTCTCGTTACACACATCGTTCGATAGGTCGAGCGTAATAATTCGAGTTCGCGCGCGAACACGCGTGCAGTTTAGATTAACGCGCGTTAAGCGAATCACGGTTTAATTCTCGCGCCAGCGTTATTGCCAACGTTGTTATATAGCGTGGCGGCAAAACGCGTTCCCTAAGTATATTCCTGGGCGCTAAGGAAACTGCGTGTACGTTTAAGCCACACGCGTGTCGTCGATAAATTCGACGTTTTGCACGCGCCAGGATACTTGGTATTATGCGGCTCGCGCGTAACTATAGTAGTAGCGCCGAGCGCCAGAATGCATATTTATGACCCACGATGTATACTCGTGCATGTGGCAGAACTTTGTCTCGTACCATACGTTGCAAAGGGGAAGTCCATTATAATTGCTACGCCAACTGATACCCGCGCGTTCAGGGTAACAACCGGGATTGCGGGAGACGGCAGTTTAACCATTTAATCTCTCATATGTTTTCCAACGTTCGTATTAAAGCGCGTCGCGCATTTATCCGGCCTGACATATTAGATTACGTCAACTGCGGTTACTGCGAAATGGATGGTTTAAACGATTAACGCGCTTGATTGCACCAAATTGTCATTGTGATAAAAGATTGACTTTTAGAGCGTTTTGCTTCGAATCGAAACTGATTTCTTCGATATGTATATAATTATGTGAGGTTCAATAATTATTTCTATTACTTGTGCATTTTACTTTGAGATGCAGATTTATTAACTATTTCTTATAAAACGAAAACATGCTGGAAATGCTATTTTGTTCCTATTCACTTGAAATTTAATTGTGTTTGCTAAAATATCAGATAAAAAGAGAAGAGATAAGAGGCAAATTCATCATGCGATTCTATTATACAAGTGTATCTTTTCTCGCATACACGTTTACTTCTTCTAATGTTTTTGTATACAGCTTCTCTAATTAAATATTGTATATAATACTGAGCCGAGAGCCTATATACAAGGTCGTCTCGCAAGTTTTAGTGCGTTGTCGAGCTTTCGCAAATTACATTCTGTCGCGTCGCTTGCTTTTCCAAGCTTGTATTATATGTGTATCGTTATACTGGCATACATGTATGTGTGGATTGCGTATGATATGAAAGGCAGTTTACACGTGGAAAGGACGAACATGCGCGTGAAAGTCTTTTCGAACTATAATAAGATGTAGCATGGGACGATGATACGCGATCACTCGAGCCTGAAATTTATTGTAATATAAAACTTGGACAAATAACGAGCACATTAGAAATTTAAAAGTAACGTAAACCAAGATTTTGGGAAATAAATGAATGTAGCGATCTCACGTTATATTTTTTCTTACGGACATTATTTCACTGTCTTAATCTGAATGCACGACCAGAATTTCGATTTGCAAGCTCTATTGGATCCCGTGGAGGATCGGTCTGCCTCGACGAATGCCAAGCGATACAAGAAACAGAGGGCTATTTCGAACTCACGTCTCAAAGGGATGGAGTAGTATGGCGGTTTTCTCGGACAAATTTCTCAGTGAAGTTAAATTGGATGTTACACACTGTGACTTGTCATGCAGAGTAAATGTGAGATGTAGAATAAAAGAAATGCGAAATGTAGGACATGATTTGCGTTGATTTTTATTTACGGTTATCATAATCCACTGAAAAAATAAATCTTTTTAAGCTGATGCATATCTTAAATATAATGATAACGAAGCACGCGCGTGTATATCACATAGTATTATTAATATAATATTTTAAATTATTTAAGAATATTGAAAATTTATCGGTTTTATTTGATATTTATTTAATCCTGAACTAGTAATTTACTTGAATTTAAGATTTTTTCATGATACAATGATTGTGTTCTTTTGATTAGTATATACAATTAAATTCTATTTATTACACATTATATGTTATTATTATCATGTTATTTTTAATATAGGTAAGACAAAAATTGAATCCTTTTAGTATAGAAAGTAGAGATGAGTCTTTCAAAATGAGAGCGGTCGATTAATTCTGTGCATTGAAATGTCACATCTACGTTTTCTCGTAACCTAAATTCGCAATATAGACATTTTATGTATAACCTGATTGTTTGTATTTATAGAAGCATGACGATTCTCGAATGGGTTTATTTCAATTTTTCATGATACAGTTGTTTTATACACATAGAATATGTATGAAAAGTTAGATTGATTTCTAGTATTTATTTTGGCAGGAGAAATATCACATTACTTATTTCTTAATTAAAATTTTGTTGCAATATTCAGTAATGTGTTTTTCGTGTTTGAAATAAAAACATATTCGAATAAACATCTTATGGAACATTTTATTCAATATTTGAGATATATTTTTGTTTTCGAATATCACATTAATTATTTTTAAAAATTTGATATGATAATAATAATAATATATAATAACTAAAAATACATGAGAGAAATTACAATATTTTATTGTTATATAAATTATTACGAAAGATGCAAAAATATCTGTTCAATCGATAGTTTCAAACAATATAAGGCTTTTTTAATGGATTATTTTATATTGCCGACCCGTATGCGAGCGAACGGTGAACTGATTTTTCATCATGAATGGTGAAAATCTTGGTGAATAGAAAGAGCTCGTCATAAATCCCTAGGTGTTAGGTGTGCAGTAAATGCACATCCGGCTTAAAGTTGGCAATATTCGGCTCGCGGGTGGATATAAAACGAGAATTTTATGATAGCCTTTTCCATTAGTCGCGTCATCATTTGGAACTCTCGCGGTTCTTCATATTTCCCTATCGCGAAATCCGCCGTCAAGTGAAACGGATCATTAAACTGCTTATCGCGTCGTATTAAACGTCGAATCAATTCACAGGATATTCGCGATCGCGCGCGTTAATGTCAAGAGTTACCTTTTCGGTCGACGGAGTTTACGCGTCGATCTTGTTGTATGTTAACGTAATTCGGAGAACATCGTTGAGGTAACTTGATTTCCGATCGAGCCGTGCGGGATAACTCAATGCACGCAATCGAATAACTCGCGGTTCTGTTAGCGACGAGATGGATGTGCCAAATGGAAACCGCAGAGGATACTCATCCGCTCGAGAAAACCGCAGAGAGACGAATGGACGCGCGACGTTGCAGAAAGAGAGAATGTTAACGCCGATCGATTCTATAGAATTATACGTACGATAATCTGAACATTTCTCTGTGCCTAATTTCGATCTCTCTGTATCTTATATCGCTCGTATACCGAATTATTTCATGGCGATTTCTTAAACTCTCCCACTGGCATTCGATATCAATCTAACGGCAAATCGAAGTATGATCAATCATGAAATCATTTCTCTTGGGTAAAATCGTGCCTCCATTGCATGTCTTATATATTTTTTACTGTATAATAATATACATATATATTATGTATATGTAAAAGTTAATTTTCATCGTATTACACAATATCGTGTTCTTGAAACGAGTTTCTATCGTAAATAAAATTCAATGGCGTATGCTTAGAGTTTACTGCTATTTTCAAGTACCGTGTCGGAATGCACAGCAGTTTTGAATACACATGAGACTGCATCTGGAGCACTCGAGAGATGTTGTGCACTTAGGGGAATTTCGTATACGCAGCACGTAAGAAATTGCAGTTGTTATACATCGAAATATCGATTAGGAAAGAGTTTAAGAGAAGATTGAAACTCATCTTTTTTTTTTCATTTTACAATACGATACGATAGACACGCTAATCTTCGCCGTTTGTGCGTAATTTTCGGTCAGACCGGACGGTGTTTCTCTCTGTGCGATTCGCTCTTGCGGGAAGGCAGAAGGTGCAACAGGGAGCCTGCTAATGGAACTAAGCAGTTTAGGCTGGAAAACAAGTACGGCAGTCGACTAGTTTGCCGGTAGTTCGGAGACAATACCCGACAAATCCCCTTTGCGGGTTTCACCGCCTTTGGCTAAAACAATGCGCGATTCTTCCGTGAAATCGCCCACCCGGGACCTAGTACACATATACAATAGGGCCCAGCATCGGGGAGGCGTGTTTCTGGAAAATCAATGAGGTATATGGCGGCGGGATAAAGGTACATACATATTCTTTTATCGCACCGACGCTTATTGTTATTAAGAGGGAAAGAGAAAGAGAGAGAGAGAGCTCGTTCATAAATGTCCATTTATTTGCTATATCACGCCTACGCTCCTACTCGACAATAGGAACGTCACTCTCAAGCGCTTTTATACATGATTTATATGTGTGATCATTTAGAAAAAAGAAATCCGCGGGAAATCTACGAGTTTGCATTACGAGTGACATTTAAAAGCTCAATTGGAATTATGAGAGACATTGATAAAGAAAGTTATATATTATATAAATAATATTTGATGATGCGTAAGAGGTCGATTAATAGTTTTAATTTGACCCATTAAATTGTCATATAAATATTTATTGTATTTAATTATAACTGAAAATTATATAAAATTATATCACAGAGAGTATTATCGAAGGAACAGGAATAATAAACCTCTAAAAATCTACATATATTAATTATATTGTAATTTATATGTATAAATCACATAGATTTTTACGTGCGCAAAATGCGAATTAATATATAACTTACAATTCTTAAGTAAAAAAATTCGTTTCGAAATATCTGCCTCGAAAGCCCCGCGTCGACAGGAAGAGCTTGCGTATAGGAAAATCCCGGGATCTACGTAAAAGCTCTTTTCCAATTACCGTAATCAAGAGACGTTTCGTTACACTCGTTCGACCCCTCGAACGAGGGGTTTACATGGTTAATTACCGAACGTGGCCGGCGGATTGTCTGCGCAGAAGGGCCCGGTCGGTCTGTATATCTGTTTTTAGGGGAGGATTTGTTCGGTAGCATGCGGATTAATCGAGCGAGTGGCCGACGGTGGTGGAAGCGTTATCAGTGCACTCGCGGTAGATAATGCGTGCCGGGATGCAGCTTCAGATAGAGATAGAGAGAAAGGGAGGGAGAAAGCGCTGGTTCTCTCCCCTTGTAAGTGCGTACGTCTATTCGACCTCGTCGTGCGAAACAGCCGAACGTGTTTGCTCCTCGTAAACCATCCTGTCGCGCGCACATTTCCTTCATCCCCTTGCATACCTGCGTTATCGCGCGAGACGACGTCGTATCGCGTTACGCGTGATTCACTCTCACGCATGTATACGCGTGTACGTGTATGTACACGCGCGCACACACGATTCCCACGCGTGTATGTATTTCAAGGACATTGGGTGACCGGTCGGCCGTGCAATTAAATCGAATTTGATCGAATTCCGGGCGTGTGTGCGGCCGGTTACCCGCAGCCGGGTCAGCCGACATCAGCGTCGCGGAATATTTCGGCCATATTGCCGCTGAACCGATGCGGTAACGGCGGGTTCACCCCGGGTTCGATATCGTGACAAATTATTCACTAATGCCCGCAACGCGTATAATATAGGATTTATTAATATTAGGCAACGTTTGCTGCGCCGCTGTATAATTGATTGCCTCGCTATCGTTTTGCGCATATGGTATTGGCTGGCACGTTTTTACGATATCCGCGTTGTTTAGGAAGGTAAATTGAATCTATGCCGTAACCGGTTACGTAACGATTCGATAATAGTAGAAGGAAAACTTGCATACTAATAAAATATATATTTTTCAGAAATATATACCTTCAGTTTTTTGTTATGACAAAATATTATATGATATACTTGACACTAAATGCGATTATCTTTAACGGTCTCGTTATAATAAATAAGTGAAATGTTCTTTGGAAATTTTTGAAAGACATTTTTAATATTGAATGTGATCTCAAATATGATTTTATTATACAAATGCGTTCTTCAAGAAAAATCAATTTTTAACGAGGATCACACGAACAGAAATTGAGATATATTGTTTGGATCCTTAAAAATTAATAAATTCGTCAAACTTTTTCCAGTCTACAAAGTTTGCAACTGTTCGAACTCTTATTCTGATACAATCTTCCAATTTATGATATTATATATACAGCTTGTTATATACGCATACAAAAGTTCCTCGCAGTGTTCATGACAAAAAGATGAGGCTTTTAATGACTTGATTGAACACACAGTAGTTTATATCGATTTTGACGAAGCACAATATCGCGGACATTTCGGCATTCATATATGGCGTCGAGACATATTGAATATAATCTCGGGATAACGCCGGTGCTTCCGTATTCCCAGGCGGATGTCGAGGAAAATACGGCGACTTTACGCTGTTTTGATGTGATATAATGATTTCTCTCGAGACTTGTGCTGCATTCGATCCACGCGCACAAACTCGTACACTCGTATGGTGGGATCCGTTTATATCGATGTCAAGCGCCCCGAGGAATTTCCGAGCGCGTATCTGTATCCGAATGTCATATTTCACAGTTTCACGAGGATAGGCTCCACCCTTCTCCACTTGCGAATCTGCATATGCAATTATGTTGATGTATCTCTGAATTCTCATACAGATATTTTCTGTTTGCTAATATCGTTGAATGCTCCTTTTGCCTTTTAAATTATTTAATACGTTATGCGATATTTTTGCAATGTAGTTTTATACTTATTACAAATTTATTTACAGACAGAGTTAATGTTTTAAAATCTTGCAATTTTCTCTTTCTCAAATCAATGATAAATGCTTGCTTGTAACAGATTTTCAGTTGATAGTTATATCGATGTAAATTTTTTAGATCTTATTTTATTGTAAACTATTGTATGTAACTGACTTGAGTTTTATTGTTCAAAAATAAACATGGTGAATATAAGATTACAGATAGCGCACGGCTTTAGCATTAGCAAAAATAGTCTTGAAAAAGAATATTTCTAAATATAATTTTTTGTTGAAAATTTGCATTTTAGCACTTTAAATGTACTACTTATTCGCATTTGTTTATTGTTTTGCTGTTTAACGATTCTAATTGTAAGTTTTGTTCGTATACATGAAATTTAGCGGTAGAAACAATTTTTCCGGGATTTCGCATAATCTTTTTCTACTTGCCGGGTTAACATATACGAAAGGGTCCATTTGCGACCAGAAAATCTAGTATCTCGTAGTAGTGAGAAAGGGGGAAAACGGCGAGAAGAGGAAAGAGAAAAGTGGAGATTCGAAGGTAGGCTCGAAGTTATCTTGATTGGGATATGGTAATGCCGGCGCTAGTTAAAGACCAATTTCTATGGATGTGCGAATGCGTGCGCGGAAGTGGAGGAAAAGGAGCGAATGAGAAAATAAAAGGAAGATACTCGCAGATAGAGAAGAAGGTAGGGTAGGACGGGGTCGAAAGGGATCGAAGGAGAGAACTCCGGTAGGGTGGAGAGGCGTGAGAGGGTGCGATGGGGATGAAGGAGGTAACACGAACTAGGCGGGCGGCGTGGCATGCTAATATCGGATTTTCCGTTCGTACGTTCGGTCCATCTGCTCGGGAAACGTTTATTCGGCGCTTTATTTCCGCCATCCACGGATGGATGGCGACGGATGGGGAAAAGGAGATAGAGCTCCCTATGAAAAAACCGAGCACACACCGCGAACAACTTTCTTCGTCCGCGAAGTTTCACGGAGACCGACCGATCGACCGACCGACCAACGGAGGGCGAACGACGTGAAAACTCGTGCGAACGTATTGCCGATAGGCTATCGCGGGAAATCTCGGAAGTCGAGACTTTGCGCGTTTCCCCAACTTTTTCCGTTTCTTCTCGCCACAGATATGTACTTTTATTTTTATCGGTCGCGGCGAAAAATAACATTACCGCAAGTAGCAAATCTTGTAAGGTTACAGTATGCATGTGGACACTTTTATAGTCTCAACAAATTGTATCGTTCCGCAAAATTGAAAATAATTGTCATGTTCATTTTTGCAATTCTTTCAAACATATTCTTTATTACTTGGATTTGTGTATTTAAATATTTATTTATATTATAAATATTGTGTATTTTATATTTTGTGAACTAATGTGTGCTATAGGAAAAACAGCTGAGCAAATACTAATAATTTATATGTTGCATCAGCTGTTTGTCATATAGCATTATTTTACAAAATAATAATTTCATAGTATATTAATTGACGTACACAGGTGAGCATTGTACGAATGTCATTTGATTCTCTTTGAACCGTCAGGTAGCTATTATAGCGGTTTCACGTGGCAGTTTTGAATTTGTTCGGTATCGCGTTTTGATTGATACCATTCTATATTTTGCGTCAAACGTGACACGCTCATGAATGATTCAATCGTGTTCGTTCTTGACGTATCATCCATAACGCTCGGGTTTTTCGATATAATAAAAGTTATACACAACCATCGTTATCTCTCGTGACTACATCCCGTATAGACGATGACAACCAAAACAAATTTCGAGCTTTTTCGTGGATCTGCGTACGAAAAAAAGGGGAACGATACAACGTGAAAAAAGAACATAGAGTAGAGAAAATACGTCGTCAACGATATATATAGCCCGCGGCCTGATTTTCGTGTCATCGCCCTCTTTCATCGGTTCTCGTAGCAAGCTCGAAAGAACTGTGGAATTATGGAAGAACGATAGTTTCCTCGGCTCGTTTCGTATGTGGGCCAGTGGAATCGCTCCCTGTTGCTTTTAGTTGATGAACCATCTTCCCCGTCTTCAGCTATTAGTTGCTTGCTCGAGATGCTTACACTGTCTCTCGTGCTTGTTTTACATCCGGTCAAAGCCCTACCATTTTCAGTATCTCACCGATATACCAGCACATTTCATTTCTTTCTTCTTCAAGATTCAAACATGAAATGACTTCTTTTGTCGTGTCGTCTATTTGTCACATTATTAACAATCTTGCTGTTTCCAAGAAGCAACATTTTATTTTTTTTTACTTATGCGTTGCATGATATATATTATACATATGTATACATGAAGTTATTTTATTGTGTTTCTTTGATAAATTAATTAAGAAAAATGTTTATTATATTGTCGCATTATTATTTATATAAATGTTTTAGTACTTAATAGAAGAGAATTCTATTCGATAATGAAATATAGAAGAATAGTTTATAAATTATATAATGACGGGAGATTAAGTTATTATGATTACACAGCACGAATTAAATTTCTCTCTCTATTAACATATTCCGACATAAACTAGAAGCTTCCGCTAACTCGAGCGAGATTTTATCTAGACTTATGGTTCTCTAACGTTGTAAAATTTGCCGGTGTGCATTTTCTGACCATCCTGTTCAGCCACACAAAGCTGCTATATCTCCCTAGATTATATTTAATGAAGGTCCGCAATGCCAGATCGTTAGAATGTACGCTCGCTCTAATAAATGTTTCGCATATGTGTGGAGATAACACAAAAAGGTTAATGTTGCACGCAACAGACAAAATCATTTACTTTGTGTTAAGGTGTGCCATAATATAATATGAGATATACAATGTATACACGTAAAGTTGCGATATAATTATTATTAACTATATATGTACATATGTACATATTATGACAGTATATATTTAAGATATAATTGTCACGTAGGTACAGAAGCTATGTTTTATTATTTTATATTTTGTTTGAGACACACCATGTTCCCTCAAAAAGAGAAGCGGTCTTTTATTATGTGTCATATAATTTTCCATTGTTAGTCATTATAAATTTTTCGCCTTACTCTCGTATGAACACTCAAGTGCAAAAGCGAGTAACGATGTATTCACGACTTTGTCTGTTTTCTCTGTTTCAGGTAAGTTCCACGTAGTAATACGCTTTGCGAAGTTAGCGCCGTTACCGTAAGTAATGTCTTCCATTATCACTGCTCTACTTTAACAAAGCGCATCGAAAAGCATTGGCCGAGAATTGACGATCGGCCGACGAAACTTTATAAGCAGTTTTGTTCGGCGGTTGCTTAGTAAAATGCACTGGCGTAAAGTTGGAAGGCTTGGTTTTGTAATCCGGCGATGCAAAAAGGTTTCAAAAGGGTTTAAATAACGAAACACTTTTTCCTTCGCAATTTCGATTTTTTACTCTTGATTGAAAAGTATAATTACTTTCTTTTGTACGTTAAATTATTAACTAATGTGATAAAGTTTGAAAACAACAAATCATAAAATTCGAGAATTGAAATTAATAATTTAAGAAAATTAAAATTAAAAAAAATTAGAATTAACAATTAAAGAACATTAATAGCATACAGTAATAAACTATAATATTAACAATAATATTATATTGTGAATATATATATATATGTAAAATTAATTGACAGTTTACAAACTGTTGATCAACTTATTTATTTATATATACGACAGTCAAGTAATTAATTGGCGATTACCGTTTCTGTTGTTCTGGAAACTAACTTTGCTTATATTCTCCTGAATTTCTATACAGATTATACATTGCGTATTCGATGGTATTCTATGATGGATGACGTCCGACTAACTATAATGAAGTTTCGCTTGCATATAGATATCACGGCCATTGTTGCACCGATTGTCTCTTGTTATTTGTATGATGATAATAACAGCCGCCCGATAGATCATTATTATTCCATAAACTCAATCGAGGGATGCTAATATCGAGTGCATTTGCATAACATTCTTCGGACATACAGTATATCATTATGTTTGTTCCAATTTCGACACGGTTGCGTCTCTTTATTTATACATCTATCTTATGAATTATGTCTTAATCTCATATTTATTCTCTATAGTCTGTCGATATGTTTGCAATTTTAGATTTGCGATAATACAAATCATTCGTTGGTCATGCTTTGAAGTTGACAGCTTTTTTTCACTGCTGTCATTTAAGTCTGATCGATTGTATATGCACAGTTTAAAAAGATTTGCAAGGTTCGCTATTTATGTCTTCAC
This sequence comes from Nylanderia fulva, assembly GCF_048542155.1. Taxonomy (NCBI): domain Eukaryota; kingdom Metazoa; phylum Arthropoda; class Insecta; order Hymenoptera; family Formicidae; genus Nylanderia; species Nylanderia fulva. The sequence goes on from NW_028189622.1 coordinate 2,676,626, forward strand.
AACTCAATATATAGCAGCTATAAATCGGATCGATTGATCGGTGATTTATCGGCTCATCGTCGATTGCGCGCCATGTTATAACATCGGCTGGGATTTTGGGTATCTGACTTGATGAATCGTTACACCTCGGATCCTGACACTTCGAACGTTAGCTTATATACGTTGACCACGATTATTTTGGGAAGCATCAATATCAGATGACGTTATAATTAATCACAAAGCACAAAAGATATTAAATCCGATTTTAATTCAGATTTTCCTAAAGTACATAGATAAATTGATGCATTGAATTATGAGTGAAATTATATCAATTTTCTATCTATTTTAAAAAGTTATTTAAGTTTGTTGAAACTTTTTTTTAAATATTTTATAAGCAATATCAAAATTAATATTAAATTTATTTGAATCGTCTAATATATTATTAACAATCTATTATTGTGAAATATCGTGCTTTTTTAAATATAAGTTTTTCATTTTTTTAATTATCGAAATAATAGCATACCAAATATTGTAAACGTATTTATGAAATATTTTTTAATTACGGAAAATGAATATGCTTTGATGTTTGCAGATAATTAATAAAGCTAAAAATATATTAAACTCGGATTTATATTGTGCGATGTTGGAAAGTTGCTCTATCTTATTATGATATTAATCTGCGCAATGTAGTTTGATACTGCAATACTTTGAAAATAACTTTGAAATCCGCGTTTTTATAATTCTATAGTTAATTTAACGCGCATTATCATCCGCAAAAATCCATTCTATGCTAGCTGCAGTTCCAAATACTTATATTTTTTATTACGAAAGTAATATTATCTTTTAATTAATATAATAAACATTAGGTGCGCATAAACGTTGATATTTTTCTTACGCTTATAATCTTTGCACTGTTTGTCATCGTTACAATCATCGTGAATCAGGATAAGTTGGTTCCTTTTGTATTTGTCTCTCCACCTTCGCGCCTACTAAAACAAGATGTGAGGATAGCGGCTTAATTAACTGGAGAAAAGCTATTAGAGTAATTTATCGGCATGCGGGATCGCGGACGGTGAAACCAAGCTAGGTTACTTAACGTGCGACGTTTATAGCACAGCATCCTGTAATATCCTCAGAAAATGATAAAAAAATATTGTTCAGAGATTCGATAAAACAATAATTGAACTAGACAAAAGTAACAATGGATTAAGAAAAGGAGAGAAAAAGAAATAAGAATGATAACTTCAATTGTTGATAGCGTTCAGACAAGCAAATCATTACTTTAAGCATTAGTTAATAAAAAGTTGGAAAAAGTATCTTATTAAAAATTTATTTAGGTATATGCATATATAAAATATTTTTGCTCAAAAAGGTATTTATATTGTTACATTTCTAATGAAAACTTTCTGACGAGTTATATTTCTGACTATATGAAAATTAATACTAAATTTTGCCTCCGGCATTCATTATTATGCTACATTTGTGCTACTAAAAACGTCATGGTGAAGATCGAGGGATGGAACGTGGATGTTCTCATTTTAGTATTTTGGATAGAAGGGGCTTTAAAGTGAAGCGGCGCATAATGGAAGCGAGATGAAAAGCAGATATTTAGTACAGCTGTAGAAAATTATGCAAGTGTTATAGTTATAGACGCGTAGTATTTTATTAAAAACTATTAATTTACATATTTAAATATGCGCGCGAGTGTGTGTAATTATAATATATGTAATGCAAATGGAAATATTAATCTTTAAATTCAAAGTTTAATCAAACATTTAAAGTAATTAATACAGGTATTTTATGAAGTATGCAAGATTTATCTGCAGCACACGCATTTTTAGTATTTTTCTAGTATCTTCATATTATTTTTTTATTTCTTATTATTGACTTATTCTTATAGACAATATTATTACTATATAAGAATATTATTAAATAATTTTTTATTAAGATTACTAGGAGGTACCGACTGCGTTAGTCAAAGTTAAACATAATTAATTGAAACGTGAGCATATTTTGCATTAAATTTAAATATTATATTTAAATTTTCTACACAATGATATTTAGTTGCAGCGCAGTTTAATTGTAGTTCCTTAAACTTTTCTATAAATCTATTGTCGTTCTCTATGATACATGCACCATTCTTTCGAAGAGCAGCTTTTGTCACGAAAGTAAATTTTATGCCTTCCCACGTTTAAACGAGACGATCCATTATGGAAATAAATTACAGTTTTTCTGGTAAGCTGCTCGTTTACTAGCTTGTGTCGACTATGTGATCCGGTAAATCATTTTATATGCATTTCGCTTTCATTGCAGGCGATGTGTGTACATACTGTAATCTGTATGCACATTGCTTATCACGTGCCTCTCTACTTTTCTCGACATTATTTATACTGAAACTGACTTTGCTGTCATTGTTTTGTAACAAGGACGAAGTTCGTGGTCCCGCTCGCTTGTTGTAGCATATCTGTTACATGTCACATGAATATTATCTCACTTAAATAGCTTATTTGTACTTTGGATATTGAAAAAAATTACGCAAAAAGCCGCAGAATAAACTTCGTCTTTATTTTTCGTTTTTCGCAAGAAATTAAAATTTACGAATAAAAAAAGACAAAAAATATAGATAATGCACAAAAATTATTGTGCAAAATTTTTTTATTTATCATATTGAAATTTTGCAATAATTTGGTATATACGTTTTTATAAAAGGTAAAATTTAACTCTCTGGGAAAATTTATCTCTGATATCGTGTGAATATCAAATTTGATATTTATCGATCCACTAATGAAGTCTTGAGGGACTTCTTATATTTGTGTTATACATAAAATCCTTATAAATTTTTATGTAATACTGCCTGTGGTTATTAGATATCATTCATTTTGGAATTGTTCGCGAATCAAATTTATTATTCTGACTAACATGTATTTTATATAATTTGCACGTATTCATGATATAATTATTGAATATTATTTCACGTTTTCTTGTTAATTAACTGATATCATTTATGAATTGATTTATCTGAACAAATAATTTATCGCAAATATAAATATATATTGATTTGTGTATTGAAATATGGTTAACATTTTGAAACAGTAAGCATATAAATTGGAAAACGAAGTGACTAGATTATTATCTTTGATTAACTGATATTCAAAAACACAAATAAGTTACATTTTATCAAAAATGTGATACATTTGTTTATGAATATATGTATACTATAGTATACTATAGATATAGTATACATATATGTTTATGTATACTATATCTATATGTTTATATGTATATGAGAGAGAAACGCGTTTATAAAATATAAAATATATAATATATAAACATATTTAAAATAAATAAATATATTCATATTTTCAAAATTGAAGTTACGTTTCAGTCAGGAATAATAATCGAGTCGATCTATTTTTGAGAGATTTTCGAGAGATCATGAGAGTGCATGATAGTGCATGAGAGTAATTTTAATGAGTCTCAAGCGTTGTGTGAAATAGTTGAATCATAAGTTTCTCGGAAACTTGGCAAGTTTACGAGTTCGAAATTCGGTTCTTCGATTTCTTTTGGTTCTTCTTAGAGGTCGGAATATTATTATACGAGCCACTAGGGATTATTTAACCGCGAGAGGATTGCGTTCTTTATGTAGTAGGATGAATTTATGCATTTTTGTTTCGCACATCTAATTATAAATGCACAGCATATCTCATAAATTGTTATTTTAATGTTTTTGATAAGGAGAAATCGATTTCAAGTTGATAAAGAGATCTCACGGTACGAGAGTATTAACAATAATGAAATTTACATTTTTATTTATAATAATAGTGTCGGAAATTACAATCGCATATTATATTTGCGTATCTATTCGCAATAAAGTATATATTGCTAAATTTCTTTATGCATTTTTTTAATTCGTAACTCTTGCTGTTTGTAGAATTTAGACATTTTCAATTTTCGAAGGTTTGTGGGTAGGCGTTTATAAATAAAATGCTACGTTTATGTATGTATTTTTCCGTCCGTTTCTTCCGTCTCGTCTTACGAGATTTCTTGAAATATGCATTTCCCGCTTTTGTGCGGTTCTTCGTCAGCTGCTTTTATACCCTGAAATACTTTTTTTTTGTACATTGGCCGCCGTCTAATAGTAACTTCTTGCTATGCGTCGCTGTTCTGACGGGGAAGAAGATAGCGGAAAAGCGGGATGATGCAATAAAATCTCGCATAAATTCATTCATTTACTACGGGTATATATTTTTATTGTGCCATTTGAAAAATTCGTTTTTCCAACGTACTTTGTCAGTTTTATTTCTATTTCGCGAGCAAATGCTTTGTTTGCATGGCTAGAAATGCACTCGTATTATCGTCCCATTTTTTGCTTATTTATGCAGAGAATTCGTGAAAATGAAAATCGAGTTTTATAATATTTCATTAAAATATTGAAATATATATTTCAATGGGATTTGAAAATTAAAATAATAATATTAATGATGTATTATGAAAGAAAATAATTAATAATTAATATTTAAAATAATATAATATGATAAAAAATATTTAGAAAAGATGGTTATATATTTTTCATATTGTATTTTAATCATAAATTCGATATATTAACAGAACGGTTTCCAAATACGTAGAATGTTTAATGTTAAATAATAAGAATATTAGGAATAAAAATCTTTTGAGTGGGTTTGGGTAATCTTTTGAGACTATATCCGATTTGAACAATCAATTGTGTTGAGAATAAGCGACGTTGATCGCACCAGAATACAAGTGACTAGAAACGGTATAACTGAATCGGATTTTTACGTGTCCGCGTTGACGCCTCGACGATCGATCACCCGTAAACAAAGCGCGACGAACTGGGTTCACGATCTGTTTGATATCCATGACTAAACGGATTACCGGCTTTTCGATTCAACGGTTCATTCCGCGATCTAACATGTTCTAATTCTATTGTGAAAATCCAATCGTCATCGATTAAATTCATGCTTGAATTGACTTGCTGAAATCTGCGATTCATTACATGATCGATATACATACATATCGTAAGTCGTGATTTAGCCTGGAGTTTCATTCGCAATATTATATATATTGTATGAAAATATTTGAAATTTTGTCTTCGGAACACGCGATGAAAATTTACATAGCTTAAGCTTTATATGAATAACGTCGGCTACGCGACACCATACTTTTAATATTATCTGTATATGAATCTATGGGTGAACATTGTCGCGATTTGAAGAGTCTGAATTTGTTCCCGGTGGCAGCGAAGGGTAGGAAAGTAGGAACACGAAGAAGAACGTACGAAGCGTTCGGCGAGCAAACAGATATGCCTTCAGAATCAATATTTGCTCGATACACGATGGTACACTGCTTTGAATGCATCCCTCGTCACACTCACACACGTACATAAACAAACACGTATTCGCCTTAGTATCCCCTGTTTCATTCTTTCTCTCTTTCTCTCTTCTCGGATTTCTGCCACTCTTATATGACACGACGGCGGCCTCCACGTTTCACTGCGACTTGCCAGCGAATCCTGGGGGCAGGCTGTGAATTCTGAAAACCGAATTGACAGAACGATTGGCCATGATATTTATTCATGACGGAGTGATAGATTTCGCGACTACTTTTATCGCAGTGAAGAACAAGATGTTTTATGAAAATAACAAATGCATCTTGTGCAATTATAGCATCTCCAATAATAATGTTTAAGGAAACTTGTGTAAATTACCCACAGAATTTCGACAACTTTTATAAATTAGGCAAAGAAAAAATAAAATTAAAGAATATTATTTGTGCAATTATAAAGGTCAGATAGTTGATTTATAACTAAAAATTATTCGTTACTAAAATTTATATGCGAATTACTATAAAATGATTTAAAATCAATTTGTATCTCGCTATTTTATCGAATATATTTTTTATTAGTAAGAATTATTTTTCTGAAGTTTGACTGTTAATTAATGCTTCGTGTGTGTGGAGTGTCCTTATTTTCACACAGTTTTATCACGATTGAAATTTCATCTGTGAAAAATATTATTAAGATCAAACGAAATCATAATATTAAATTACGCTCCTACTTTGAATTGGCTTGCCAATACTTATCCTTGCAGTTGCCAATTTGGTGGTGGAAATATAAAAGTTGTTCAAACTTTTTTTCCCAACTTAAATTGGACTTGAATTGACGCGTACTCATAACAATGACGCGCTAATCTTACTTTTGCGGAATTACATTATTCCGCATTTTATCGCGACTAATATCATCGAAGATATTAGTGGACACGTTTCACAGATCCTGTCAGAAAAGTTTTTTTTTTAATTGCGGAGAATGAAAATTAATCACATAGACTGCGACTTTTAAATATGTTTTATATTATTATATATATTTGTTTTTTTAAGATTTTATATGTCTAGGATTAGCAAAAGATCTATTATTTTCACAATCAGGATAACTTAATTACATTGTACTTCTTTGAAATTTGTAATTAAATATGTAATTTTTATATTAATCATAAATTAACAATTTTCATTATTAGTTTGTAAATTAGCTTATACTATTATATAAATATAAACATTTCAACATGTAGAATAAAACTTGACATAAAATACGATTATTTTTAAAATTATTTGCCACACAATAGAAGTTTGAAAACTTTTTTCTAATTGTCTGATTTACTTATATATATTTACCTATTTCTATATTTTTCTCTCAACGTTTAATGTGGGCTCCTCTATCTATCTGCTAATCATTAAGTGATAATTTACGGTAATAGCTGCATAATTTCTGCGTCACCTATATAGCGCACATATTAACAACGTATAGTTTGACTTAACAGTACACCTGAAGCTTCAGGATACGCGTAATAGACACACCATTATACACACGCCGTCGAGAATTGCTATTGGCAGCTGAGAATGCCTAAACGTCGATAATCACTTAAGTGACAATAGCGCGAGATACAATCGGCGCGCAGCCGCGCGTTATTTACGACACCGAAACCATTCCTTCCCTTCGTAACATGTTAATAATTGCATGCATTTCTAAATGTTTCCGTCTACGAGCGTTATTGGATCTCTGCGTTGTGAGATTTCTCGCAGAATATGTCATTTATTTCCTTCCGAGCTCTGTTTCAGTCTACTTCATCTTAATACGATAAGAAATGCAAGGAAATGAAATATTCTCTAGATATATTTCTCTTTCCTTTTTTATATTAGTAGATATGCAGGGATATAATGTGCAGATATAATTGCAGTAATAAATTCAATAATTATAAATAATTAAATTTTAAATCATAAATTCCCTCATTTCTTTCATAAAATCAAACAAAAAGCGAAATTAATAGATCTATAGTACATCACAAGGAATGCAGACAAAGAATATTTTTGAAGCCATGTTTCATTTACTTTAAAAATATTTCAATTTTACTCTCTATATTTAAAATTTTATTACTTACGTGACTTATACGTTTGCGTAATAATTGATCAGAGAAAGAAAAAAAGGAAGAGACAAAAATTGAGATGAACGCGATCACGGTGTAGAAGAATTTGGAAAAATTAATTTGTATCTCTCGATGTTATTTTGGTTTGTTTTTGGCAGTGCTGGTAAAAATGTTTGATTTTTTAATGATAACGGAATTTTGTCGGTGTCGCGTTGTGCATTGCGAGGTCATGTCACGCGGATACGCGAACGAGCATGGTTTAATATCTATATACGACGAGGCATAGCTGGCCTTTATTACTGTCGCGTACAATCTCGGGTGTACCGTGCTGCTACTACGTGTTTGAAATCACACGGGAACGCGAAACGTGCGAACGGTTTTATTGTGGCTATCTGGCCGATATTTAACCCCGGTTCACTTAGACTGAACGCGTGTAGAAGGAAGGTTCGATAATTAATGTTTCGGGTCACAGAGGCGACGATGCGTTATTTTGGATGAATCTGAAATGCTGATATTGAATTAGCTAAAGTAAATAATATAGATAGATTTTAGTTTTACGCAGAACGTGGAATATGAAATGCATATTAGTAGATAGATATATGCAGGGATGTAATATGCAAATTTAATTGCAGTAATGAATTCAATAATTATAAATAATTAGATAACATCATAAATTTCTTCATTAATTATGTCAGTTTTAAATAGAGATTTTATTTACATTAATAAATCTGGCAATATAAGGAAAATATGAAAATAAATTCCTCTTCGAACGAGTAATCTTTAGATAAAATTATCGTATTCGCGAGGATAGAGAAATTCTTTACTCGATCTTATTAAATTCGTAGCTGTTTGTAGATGTTTTTTTATGTCTCGATGATAGGCGGAAAATATATATATCTGCTTCAAGAAGCAGCAATTTATTTTCGCTCTGTAGTTGGTTGTATTAAACAACTGCACTTTACGAAGTTTCTTACGTGAGTCTTTAACGGCTGTTGTAACGAGTTTGTGATCATCATCACTAACATAACTGATCGCGTGCAGATTATCGATTCGAAATAGGTTGAAATATTTTTACTACGAGTCAGTGTTTGTAAAATTCGATCATTCTTAGATCGATCACTTTTGCAGAGAAGCTGCGAATTTAGGAAGTTTTTATCCGTTTAGTTTAAATGATACATTTACAAGTTTCCTTTCTCTGTTTGTTTCCTTAGTAGCTCTACGCAAACAGTTGGGCCATTTCCTGTATAAAACTCTTTTACTTCTACCAGTTGAAAGATAAAACGGACGATAGCAAATTAACTAATGCTTTTTCCATGCTAACTTTTCTCTTCTTTCATTCGTTTCAATCCTTTGTGTACTCGACGAAAGTTCTGAGATTTTTTTTAAACGATAAATCAACTCCGGATATCACGTAAAAATGATCGAGATTTATATTGCGAGGAAAGTAAATTTTATAGTGTTTGTCTTCTTTAATTTCCTCCCTTTTTCCTTTCGTTGTTGTTTGTCGTTTAACATTGTTTGTCGTTGCTTTACCGCACCATCTCACTGTAAAGTATTGAAATGCTTATTACAAGATATAGCGTAGAAATGTACATAAAAAAATTCTAAAGTCTAAGCACGCTCGTAGATATCGCGACATGAGGGGGTGGAAGAATTGGGGAAAAAGTACGAAAGATAAGGGGTGGCGAAGAATGACGGAGTACGAAGGAAGGCATCGTACGTCAGGATTTATCGAAGCTACCGCGCGCGGATCACCGGTGGGAAATATATCGTTATAGCGAGAACGTTATCGATCTCGACACACACGATAAAGTAGTAACGAGGCTCGTAAACTAAAAGCACCGTCTGTCCAAGCACACCGTGACACGCTGAATTTTTTGCTATGGAGTATAACAATAGTAGCCATTCAGGCATTTTTCTACGTATGTGTCACATTTGATACTGAGATCGGATAATGTCCGTTCGAATACCGCTTTATTTCCTTGCCATGTAATTCGGATTTAAATTACAATCGTCATATAACGTTAACATGATCATTAAACGTACGCATTATCAGTGTTTCATTTTCAAAAAAATCGGGACGAATCTCTCCATATTATTTATAATATTTATATTATTATTTGTAGAGTTAGAGCTAACAATTTCAAAATCAGATATAATATATCAGATCTTGATCATTTTTAACGTTAATGAATGTTTGTGAAAAAACGATACCATATTTGGAGAAGTTAATATATCAAGAATGGAATGTGAAATTAATATTTTATAATTAATTTTATGAATAGATGGATATATATATATATATATATATATATATATTTAATTTATAGTATTGTGTTTATTTGATTTATTTTGCATATGCATTAGAACTTTGTTTTACATTCGTTGTTATTGACAGAAATATCAGGGTAGTTGTATTGCTATATTGCAATATGCTTTGAAAAAAAATCCTCTTTGATCGTTTTCCATATAAAATTTCTGTATCTCATTCCGAGATACAGTATCAATTTATCGAGCATACAAAGCGATCCGAGTAGCATACCTCTTCTTACATCTTTGCTTTCGATCTATTTCCGCGTCTCTCTTAAGATACGAACGATTGCGGGTCGATGAGTTGCAAGATTATCAGTTTAATTAAGATTGAAAAAGTAATGAGATCGACGAGCGAGATATACTTGAGATTTATGAGATGAGAGACGTCGTGATATAAAAGAAGCACTTAATTGTGTCGCGATAATAACTTTCGATTTTATTATAAAGAATTCTAATGCAAAGTTTCAATATTGTCAATTTAATGAATTGACATTTTTTTATACATTGCAAAATATATACAAAAAATAAAATTAGTTTGCGACCAAATGCAAATCCCTCTTCATTATCTATTTTTGTTGCATTATTTAGATATATCTAAAGATATATATTTTATATTTTGTTAAATATACATATATATCTCTTCTAAATTATATTAAAGGTAGATTATATAGATTATATTTGATTTTTAGCCAGATATATATGAATTGTCCAATTTGTTAGTCGCTTTTCGTTAAATTAAATAATGTACAAGTATTTTTTATCTTTTTTTCTTTTTTAATATAAATAATTTTGTACGATAAATAATGTCGTTTATCAAGATGCAGCCATGAAAATTCTCTTTATTGATCGGAGTAGGATTTTTTGAAGTATCTGCAGTCAGCATACGACTTTGCGCGACATGCCAGACGGACGTACGATATTAATGAAGTCGCGTATACGCACTTTGGATAGGTAACGTCTACTGAGAAAAGTCTGAAAATGGACGACGTGGAGGGTCAAAATCCTTTACTCTTAGAAAAATTCTTTATTCTTGACGAAGGGAACGCAGCAACTCCCGCTAGCGTTAATTATTTATGAGAGTAGGAAGGGTGAGTTTCTTATGGACACTTTGCTAAATGTGAATACGTTGCCCCTCATAATTTGTAAAAACGTCATTAAAAATTTCCAAGCCGGTTTTTATTAGAGTCGATTAAGCAATTATTTAATCAGCTTTTTTTTAATTTTTTTATTTATTATTTAATATTTTAATTTTGATTATTCCTATTTTACTCTAATAATGATCTCAAATAATAAACTCTTATTAACAAAAGAGTAGAATTAATATAGAATGTTTTATGTTATATTATGTGCACACAATATGTATATATTTTGTGCTTTTGTATATATTATATATATTAGTAATTTAATATTATATTATATAGATTTTAGCATTTCACGTTTTGTTTTAATCGGGTGAAAATATCGCATTTATATCTTTTTGTATACATTGCATTTAAAAAGCTAATGGAAGTGCTGTTGCAGCACTACAACTTTGTTCGCGAATAAACGTCGGTGTCATAAATTTTGTAATTCGCGTGCTTATTGGGAAGCAGGGCTTTTACCGGAGGAATCTCGTTCGGGAAGGTTTCGATGATCTCATTCGTGTCTGAAGTTTACGATCGCGTCGCGACGACGTCGACATCGACGAATGTGGCAAAGGTGCGGTACGTTCAGGATAAGACGATTGCCGTTGAGCAGGATCAACCAACCGAAATAAGGATGTAGAAGCGAGCGAAAGAGCAGGACTTGCTTGCTACACGGCTAGATATTTCGAAGCGAATTGAACGTATCTTTTAAGTCAGTCGCGCGGAGACAGGCTTAGGTTGTGGGATAGAAATAAAAGTAAGATGTAATGCAAAGGGAAATTGTGCGATAAAAAAGAATTTTTCTTTTAAAGCTGCTTATAATAATGATTTATTTATGTATTATACTTTCTGCTGTTCAATATTTTTTTATCATTAATATTACTTTATGTGTTTTATATTTAAAATATATAATATATACAAGAGTCACACACACGAATGTAACAAAGCCAGAGTGAGATATGATTAATATTAATGTAAATATTATTTCGATTCTTCAGTCAAACGTGAGATATATGCTTTGGTGAATTTTGTTATGGAAATGCGTATGATGCGTTTTTGCTATTTAGTTATGACAGGGAAATGAGTGGAATGCGTTAGAATGAGGAATTTAGAATGACAAGTATGTGGCACAACATCCAAAATATATATCTACATAACTGTAACGCGCTGTATCGGCAATATATGCATTCTTGAATTATGCATGATGTACATCCCGTGTCAGTGCAACGGAGCACTCGCGTACGTAATCGTACATTAGTGCATCAACCATAAGTACGATCGAATCTCTCAGCTGATCGCATGCTGGAGAGATTATTGATGCGGCTCGAGTATATAGTTGCTAGTCAGGTTATATACAGTATACTTATACACAACATTATATACCATGTACATTATACAGTATATAATAAATATTGCATGTTTGGGTAAAGACGTAATTATAACGATTGAAGTTACAAAAAAAAAAAATTAGAGACGCATTTTTCATTTAGTAAATAGTAGAATCGAGCACGAAATATTTATATTTTTATGTATGAGGAGCTTACATTATAAAAGATGTATCCGTTTACTCTTTTTGTGGTACTTTATTACACAGATTGATATTTATTTACACAAGCTTTGTATCTTTATCCCTTTAAAAGCGCTGGTGACAGGATACTGAATTTTTATGGGGTGAAATAAAGAAAAAACTCCTCTGTTGCCCAGCGACATGTTTAAGGAACGGGCGTCAAAGAGAATCCTTAATACATATCTTATGAATATGTTAATTTGGATCGTCGCGGGGAAAAATGAGGAAAGTCCTTGGCAGCGTAATCTTCTTTACAAGAGAACCTTCGTGGCTGCGAACCACTTCTGTAAGCGCATGATTTATATTTTTCGAGGAAAGAGGAAGAAAATATTTTTGAACACGACTGGCGATTTATTTCATAATACCGACATACTTCTCGTTGAAAATTTCTCACAAGCTTTGCGCAGTGTCAAGGATTCTACGAGAATACCTGTAAGTCTACGATGTCTCACGAGTATGTCTTGAAATTATTATGTTTGCAAATTAGAAGCTTTGATCCAACGCTATTATTATTATAATTATTCGAGCTTACGCTATTATCGCCTATATGCATCTGGAATGTTTTAATGAACTCTAGTCAATTCTAAAGGCCGTAATTTTCAATCATGATCCTATAATTTATCTCGAAAGAAAGTATCCGCATTACCTTGGCATCGTGAGCGAAGCGCCCAGCTGTCGATAAAATTTCGTTTACATGGCATCTAATATTTAAGCGTGGTTCGCAATTTTGCAATTTTCACTCTAGTATTGCCGTCACGTTTCGCTGCGAAAGTAATTTTTCTCCACCTCCGTCCCTCGCTACATTCTCTATTCCTTTCCTCGTCATCATCTTCGATCTTTTCTGCCGGGAAAGAATGTAGCTGCAAGAATGAGGAGGGAGTGTTTTGAGCTGATAAACAGAAATCCTTGTTCAGAAAGACTATAATGAGAGCAATCCCATTATCCTAATGCAAGATTTAATGAGGTTTGGTTGTTGCATTTCTTTATATCCGACATTATTTCGGCGTTCAAGATTTCTTTGTCCGATATGACAAATATTTTTTGGGGGATCATAATCATGACAACCAAAATTTGACTGACTATATCCGATAAAATTGCATATTTTGATATATACCATTCATAAAAATATAATTTGCGCATATATTTTCCAATAAAAGTATCGTCGTAATGCAGAAACAATATATTCGATATTTTTGACTATATACAAAAAACAAAATATCTGCGTTTACATGCGACGTAAAACATGTATTATATTGTATATTAGTCTCTTTTGCCATTATTGCTTTAAAGCTCACCTAGTAGAAATAATTTAATATATAAATTATTCATATAGTATCATTATATCGTAGACATACTCGGTACACAAAGATGATGTATACACATCCTCAGTCTTCCTGAATTTTTACTTTGAAAATTAGATTGCACAAGTTTTTCAAATTACAGTACAGTTGATCGTAATTGCTTTCAAATATCAAAAGTGACGATTATAATTTTCGAGTGCGCCTTGCAAGATCGTGAGATTAACGTTAATTGTTCAGCAAATCGTTCACGATGAATCACCTTTTTATTGGCACCGACTCGCGGCGAAAGAACTCGTATTCGTGCTGAGTTCAGGTTCGAATTATAGATCTCTATTACTTTTGTTTTTTTCTCGCCAATCGTGGAATCGCTCCCGCGGAAAGGAAGATTAATTTCTCGCGGTAAGAGAGCAGCCCTAGATTGTCGGGGAGAGGGTAGTGGTACAATTGCCTTGGCAAAGACGAGAGATTCAATTACATCGAAAACGTGGGGCAGAAAAGGCCCCTTCTCGTGAAGCCAGATTAATTCGTCTTTTGCTGTGATGGTTCCATAGGGAAGGGGCATTAATATTTCCTTTTTTTCTACCTTCGCCGGAATACTTAACGACCTTTATTGAAGCCGGAAACAGATCTCGTCCATATACTCGATTAAATTAGTTATTATATTAGCTATATAGTTATATCTGACCATGTCCACGAGACTTTTGCGAACTGATTATAGTTCTTAAAATTGAAAATGTAATATCAAGCTTAATTGTAGCTACGGAAATTATTTAATCGTGTTTCGTAAACTGAAAATTGCATTTTCGATCAAATAGTTTCTCATAATTATATAATGACATTTACTTATTTATTCGAATTCGGTTCACTTTACGATATACATATAATTATTATATTAGTCAGATTTGATTAAGAAGTAATAGAATATTTTAACGTTCAAGATATTTTCATACAATATTAAATTTTTTTCTTATATACATATGTACATAATTCAACAAAAAATAATTGAAATTTGGTAATTATTAGATAAAAAGAATTTTCTTGTTTTATTTATATTTTTCTAAATATTTTTGTTCCAATTTTATTACGTCATTCATGCAGATTTTATCGATTCAGTCGCATTTGTACCACCTGCCACGATAATCCGCGGTGTCTATTAATATTCACATTTGTTTCGGTCTTGCTACGAAATTCCATTTGGACTTCGGATAATAATTTTTCAAGCCTGACGGCCGTAGCTTTTAATTATTAAACAGGTACACAACATTCTCTTCGTGCAGCTAATAGGGATGAACGAATAAATCCAAATTTATGCATTTCATAATACAACAGCAACGGGCTTATTCATAGATTCTGTAGTTTGGTTTATTCCACAGTTGTGTTATTCATATAATTTGAATTAGGTTGTCGGTGTACTGTCACGTCTACATATTTTCATTTGTTTGATTAAGCTGGAAGGTAATATTAATAATTTTCGTCCGTAGTAATTAAGATAGAATACTTCATTCGTCAAGAGTTATCATATATTTTTGCGAAATGAGTTCAGTGATATCTTTTTCAAGAAACTTTTCAATAGAGATTTCTGTTACTTTTAAGTGAATTTAAACTTATTTTTAGCTTGTGTATCATTTAAAACCTGTTGTTACATTTGCAACAATTTCTTGCACTTGATGCTAATAGAAGTTCTTTATATTATCTAAGTTTTTTAATAATTCATTAAAGCTGTATATCTAGGTTTTGAATATATAATCTGAAAAAATGCGAAATATAATTATATAATTAATCTTCATAAATAAATATAGTTGCTAAGAAATGACTGTCGTTTACATCGAAATATTTTTAGTATTTTACTTATATTTTGCTTTTTTCGGTTTAACTCGAATTAAGCTACAAGTTATCATTTTTTACGTTAATTATCTTTTCTTCTTTTTTGTTCTTTACTTTTTCCTTCCTTTCTCTGTAGACTATTATTTATTTTTATCAATTAGCAGTATTACCGGAAACAGGAATTCACACTTCCACGATACCTCTAATCATAATCAACTAATATTTCCTTTTGTGGTCTAAACGTGATGATTAAAATTACGGAATGCTTTCTCTTAATTGTGAAATTTGTTGATATCGTGAGTTTATTTAAGTTATCAGTATTATATATATTTATTTAGTAGCAGAACAAAAATTAAAATCTAACTTTTTTATATTTTGACTTTGTTTTTATTATTATAATAAATTTTTGATATAATCTGTTCAGATAAATAATGAGAATAATTCACTTTCGAAAATAAATAATGCATTAAAATTAATCTTTTTTTATTCATTAAGTAAAAGCATATTTCTATCAAACTAAAACATCTTGCTTTTTATAAAATACATAAAATAATAATTTAATATATTATATATTTATAAATACATAATATAATTAATTTATCTACAAGTAGATAAATTTTCCTTGTTCTCGATCTATATAATAGCTACGAATAATAAACTGAAAAAAAACCGAATCGTGAACTCATAGGCTTATGCAACCTGTTCTGTGTCGGATGCATCCGGTCGAAGACCTTTCGATATAGAAAAGACACGGCCGCGTTTTCAGATCGGATCGTCGTTCAGCCGACCGGAAATGTAGACGGCACAAGTTGTGGGTTCCGGTTTCTGCGGTACAATGAGCGACCTGCCCTTTGGTGGAAGAGTGTCAGTGGATGGTGGCGTGCAATCCATCACTCTCATTCACGACCCATCCTCGCTTCTTCCTCCCCCTATATGTTGCCGCTATATACGATCCGCCCTCTCTCACCACGCCGCTTTTCCCTTCGCGCATCTTCGTTGTACTGTCACATCACTTATCCCCGGAAGACAGGCGGACAGACGAACGCTTAAGCCGTGCTCGCAACGCGCCTTTCCTATTTTTCACCTCCGTGGAGAAAGAGAGAGCGAAAAGTATTCGCGCGCTCTCCTTTTCCTTCCCTTGCCGGAATAAAACTGCTGCCACGAAGAGAATTGATGCTTCTCGCTGTAAATTCGTTCTATTTTTCACGGTGGGGGTCATTCCGCGGCGGCGACGCTCGCTTCGTCTCGTCTCAGCTTGCCTCGCTGTACGCCGCCTGCTAACAAGGGATTTCTACTTCAACGGCGACAGTCTGAGCCGGATCGTCCCTCGTTTACTGCATAAGGGATAAATCGTGTGCTCTCTCTCGTACGCCGCGAGATTTTCTCCACCACCGCGAAAACGGTTGGCCGCTGGCGCTGCTGCTATTTTTCTGTTTCCTTGTTAGCATTGTAAACTAACTAATGCACGAGAATTTTGCTACCACTCGCGATTTGTCTCTTAACTTTTATTTCAAATCTTTTTTTTCAACATTTTATTTTTCAAATCTCTTGACATACGTATAACGGGACTTCCAAAGTTTGATTACACGAAATAAAGTATTCGTAACTTTCACTTCGAGACTATCGAATACAGCGTATGTAAATAGAAATTTTTCTCCCGTATTAGAAAGAGAGAGAGAGAGAACTTATGCGCGTACTTTCGTAAGTATATATTCGTGTTTTTTCCTACGATAAATTGTATCTGCAAAGTTTGCGTATGCGAATGGATATAAATGGAATTTTACGCGCAGGAGATAGGGAGAGGGAAAAGGAGATGGGTATTAAAATTAGAAATCTTATATGCAGTGATTAATGATTAGGGATAAAAATAACTGCTGGACTGACGATCAAAACGAGATTTGATAGAGTTGAATTGAATGGAAGCGAAGGACGAGATCTTTAATCTAGAATCCGATTACTTCACCTCATGCTAAGAAAGTAAATGAAAGAATTCTATATAGGTCTCGTAAAGCTTTCACAAATCTGACTTAACTATATTGATTAGGATAAGATTACATTTTCATTTTGTTTCTGGTGAGGTTGAATAAATCTAGATTTGTAGCAATCTATTTAATAATCTAATCGATATGTTGTAGTTAACCTCATAATCGAGCGAGACATTTTTTCATGTCGGATCGTATATAAAGCTCCCTTTTGATAAGACATCGCTGTCACGCACAAAGATTTATCGTCTGATTCCCGCACATCGTTTATTATCCTATACACTTTATTAAACATGTTTTGTGTTTACCAAGCGTCTAGCGGCTTCGTTGGTTTATATTGAGTTCTTTTATGTACACATATGTACATTTACCTTCAGTTTTTTTATTTGTTTTATAATGGAGAATTAATATTAATTCTATTCTTTGTATAAGTGACATCTGTGTATTATAAATGGTAATGTTTTTATGTGATTTTAATTTTGTTACGGATGCACTTGGGTCTGTAATTCTTTTCTATTGTTTAATGAAGTTACATTTTATAAAATATTTTTATTTTTTTTTTTTTATTTGTCGGGAAAAGATTTCTATTATTTTGTACGACAGACTATTGACTGACATGTGTATTTTATTATTTTTGATACGCGTTTTGAGTAATACTCATCGTGTGGTATCGAAAACGTTTCCACCCTCGTTGCCGTTATTACGAGAATAATAACTCGCTCTTAACAGCTGCCGCGGCGACAAGTGTTACGAATGTTCTCTTCAAGGACCACTTTCCTTCAGGCCACGCAGCATCGGGAAGTATCATTTACGTTACGCTGTCTAAATTAGTAGGGAAATAAATACGATTTGTCTTAGAACTTTGAATATTTTTTTTCCGTAAAAATATCAGACGGTGAAATTTTTCAACGATGCAATTTATTGTTAGAATAAAAAATTCATTATTCAAGATTTCTCTGAAATTGAATTTTTATATAGAAAGTAGATCAAAAAGCTCGTATTATTAATATTATTCAAAAATACAAAGTTATTTATAATTAATTTATAATTTTTACAACCGTTTAAAGATAATTGATCAAATTTTGTATTTATTTTACTTTTGACTTTGTGATTTGTGTAGACTTTATGATTTTAAACATGTATCATCATTTATAAAATTTTCGATGATATTTGCTAAGAAATTTGTATAATGTTTGTAGCTCAATTTTCTTCACTATCTAGATTTGGCTCTTACTTACATACCTCTGATAGAACGGAAGCGAGCAAGATAGAGTATGCACCGTCATGCTTATTATGTATTTAGCGTGTATCGTAACTCATCCGACCGCCATGGAGATTATGTAACTCTAGCGTGTACGGGGCTTAGAAGTTGCGACGACTTATGACAGAACTTTGTAAACGTTCTGTGGTTTATGCGCCGAACCTTGTGTGTCTTATCTGTATTAAGTTCTCTTCTGTTGTGCAAAATTTAAGCAAAATAATATGCACTCGCGTCTTTCAACTTATGTAGTATGTATATGATTATTTAGTAATCCATTAGATTTTTTCTGGTCTGATTCTCTCAATTATATATTTCAATTTTTATTATTTAAATTTTTTACATTCCTTAATAAAATGCAGTTTTTTAAATGGAGAAGTAGCAACAATTCAAAAATAGCAATTTTTAAATACTACTTATATCTACTTTATGCTAATATAATTAAGTATTTACTTTTGTTGTTTAAATCATATCTTATTAATGTGTCAACTTTCTGATAATTTTTTGCATTTTTTTATATTTATCACATGATGTAAACTTTTTTGTCCTTTTTTGTGTTTAAATAATATTATTTCTTTATTTCAATTTGTCCTGCACATAACTATGCAAAGTAGCCTTTAAATTCGGGGTAGCTATCTTTCTTCGCGTCAGTCAGGCTGCTTCGACCGAGATTTGTGCAGTTGTCAACTTCGCAAATTGTATACACACAATTTGTGCGAGCGGGCGAGATGGGACACGAAGAAATTTGAGCAGAAAGTGAACGGTGTATCCTTGAAAGTTCACGGTGAATGTCTCTGTACGTTTGCATAACTGCTTTCCCTTTGAATTAGCAGGGCTGCTCGTAGCCCACCGGTTTCTCATTTCAACGGCAAAGTACTTTGTCGTGAACATATAGATTGTCCTCGAAGTTTAGGGAATGTATTAAGAAATATCGTCGGAAGAATTCTTTGCTGACAAAAGTTTCGCGGTTTGTAAGTAATTACCCGAGCAAACTATTCTCTCCTGCTGACGTTATCTGCTCATCGTTTCATCGTTTGAACTTTTTTTATTTTCGTAATTTTTTTCTCCCGGCTTTAGACAATACAGTAATAAAAAAGTAGCAAGACCAATTGTTAAGATAATGCTCGACGGTACTAACTCGGGTGGAAAAGTCCGGAAATAAAAACATAATAGCTTCTTTAAAACTGGACTGAGACGATTTTTTACATAATTTATAATCTCTGGAGACGTTCTTTGAGTTGCAGCACGTTTGGAATTTATTGTAGAAAGTATGTATGTCTTTTGTACTCGACGAAATTATTTAGATACAGATGCTGGACGAAAAATATAATATACAAATATTTCTTGTAGTGCTTTACAAAATTAATGTTTGTAGCAGTCCTAGTGATATTTCTTTGTGCCATTGACAATGCGATTATTTTTACAATCATTTATTTCATAATTAATAAACGTAAATGAATTTTTAAATAATTTCTCTTTTTAAATAAATGCTCTTGTTTGTAAATTTTTATTAACAAAGATTATAAATTAAATTATAAATTATACATATTGTGGAGTTGATATGTACAAAAAATAATTTACACAACAAAAATCTGATTTATAAAAATATCTCAGAATGAAATTAATATGGCAGACCGTATAAACACGGGAATCAGCTTTGATATTTCTTTCTCTTGGCGGAACACAAGCACTAAAGCAGTTATACTGCTTTGGGAGTAATTTCCTTGCTAGCTTTATGCAGTGCTAGTTTAGTGCTATTCTGATCGAGTAAACGAGCGCATCGAGCTTGCATAGTTGTATAAATAAATGATCAACTGTAGGGGGTAACCAGAGGACTCGTTTGCGGTAACAATTGTCTAAAAGCAAGCGTTCTAATTATTATTTTAACCAATTTGTAATATTACCTAATGATTGTTTTATATAATATACAAAACTGGTAACATTAGTAATTGTTTTATAAATGATATGTTAAAATATATCAATTTTAATTGTTAAATCTTTCTCGCTGTATGTGAAATCATTCTGGATCTAAAAAAGAATAATTATTATTTTAACCAATTTGTAATATTACCTAATGATTGTTTTATATAATATACAAAACTGGTAACATTAGTAATTGTTTTATAAATGATATGTTAAAATATATCAATTTTAATTGTTAAATCTTTCTCGCTGTATGTGAAATCATTCTGGATCTAAAAAAGAATAATATGAGTAATTTATTTTTATATTATTATATATTGAATTGAATATATCTTTTTTGAAAAAAATACTTGCGCTAAATGAAGCAAAAGTTGTTAAGTCATTAAAGATTTTCATTTTGATTTGTTAAATAGTAAATAAACGTATTATTATTGATTATTGTAATTCGTATTTACCGTACGCGAATGTATGGTATAACAGCGATATATTATAACAGTAAATTAAATGGCTAATTACTGTGATTAATGAACCAAAACGGGGAATGTTTGATATATTTTACAAGCTTGATTTACCGATCGCAAATGCAGTCATGTGATAAAACATTTACTTCGAAATATTAAATATAAAATTATATTATATTTATAATGTAAAAATCTAAAATTTGTTCTTTCGACATAATATAATCGAAGATAAGATATAGAAACTTTAATAAATACAATTAATATTAATTATTCCAAATCCATATTATAAATATCCCTGTAATACTATATCACTGCAATATAGATGCAATTAAAATTATACAAATTATCAATAATCATTAGCAATAATCATGGACTGTTATTAATTTATCAATTTACTCGCATCAGCTAATGCGTACGTACACAAACACATGAACATACACAGAGGATATTGCTAACTGTTTATAGGATAGATAGAAACCGAGAGCAAAGTTTTATATCATTACTCGATCGCAAGTGGCGCAACGCGTTTCTAAGTAACGTTTAAGCGCTTTGTAGACAGACGAGCGTTACAAATCGAGGGGTTGCGAAAAAGCGTTTACGAAAGTTTTCAATTACATTAGAGACGGGCATTAAGCTCGTCTTCGACGATCGCCGCGCAGGGTTCACCTGAGATGGCCTCGATCCGAAAGGGAATGAAACGGGTAAACTTATAAACTATGAAAGTTACTTTCCTATTCAATGAATTGACCGTGCATCCTTCGATACGTGCCTCGAAACCATTTCGCCTCAGTTCTTGCTTCTATTTTTCCCTCCTTCGAACCTGTCTTTTCCGTCTTATTATCTTTCACCGTGCACGTGAGGAGAAATACTACAACGTCGGCGAATCGCAACTGAAAAATTAGCAGTTCTCGCGAGGAAATGCAAATCGAATTGTTTTTTCACGAGCGCGATCTCTCATTGATCGATAATTCGATGTATGCATACGGTCGGCTAGGAAACATCGCTGAACGGATGTCTGAGTGCTCACTTTGCTTCCGGCTGTGCCGCGAGCGCATCAATTTTCGTCACGTTGACGGGCGGCCGCAGGAGATACGGCCTGCCGACTTTTACGACACGACGCCGCACGCTCTAATGGAGATATGGTTTTGTTTCCCTGTTACAGAAGTGGAAAGGAGTGTAGGCACCGCGGCACCGGGGGCGGCGGGTGCAGCTGCAGGGGGCTCCCGGGGGTTGTCACCCTCTCCTGCCCCCTCGTCACCGTCGACCCCCGTAGCGACTAGCAACACCTCCGTTTCCTCGGCTTCGTCTTCATCTTCACCCTCCACTTCAGCTTCCGCCCTCGTCGCGGGACTCGATAAATCAGTGCTTCAGGTAAGCGAGCTTATACTTGTACGCGTGCGTGAAGCTGCGAGGACAATAGCATTTGTATATCTGAAAAATGCGGGGAAAAAAGTATTAGCTATATATCGTATCTAAATTTCAGGTATATTTTGGGATACCTCAATTTTTTTTTTTTTTTTTTTTTTTTTTCTCATGAATATTTAGAAATAAGGGGTATACATATGATATTTTTTTATTATGCTTTTATTCAAGCGCACTTAGCTATTATTGTATATATTTTTGTGACTATTTATATTTTATTTGATATTATATTTATCATATACATATATTTATTTTGAGATTACTGATTTTTATGTGTTCTCACAGTAGTGAAATATTTTAGTATTTTTAAAGATATTCTTCTAAAGCTACACGAAAACACCGAAAGTAAACCGATACAATGTTTATTATATATTTACAGTACAAATTGTACTCTAACTCGAGGTGTTTTTATTATTCCCGAAAAGCCATTTAAACGTTAAAAATGAAAGGACCAGGTACACAAAACGAAAATCTGCAATGAAATAATTACTAAGGATAGAAATATATTTTCACGCGCCAGAAAGAAAATTAACGAGGTCTGATAAACTGATACCATTACGCCTCTCCAGAAGCTCTGTAACAGATAATAATTAACGGTCGGTTAGCTTCGGAACACCCGATCGCGGAAGATATCGATTTGATTACTTCGGTATTGCTACGAGAAGAGATGAAAATATTCTCAACGAAGAGAGAATGAATGTTTCGAAGCGATTGGTTTTTGCGATTACTTTTTTTCGAGATCTATTTATTTTAATCCGACTATTTTTTTTCACGCGATCGAAAATACATTAGTTTTTTATGAGAAATTTTACGTCAGATGAAATGTGCGCGAAACTTATAATGTAAAACTCTCTGTAGTTTTTTCGCGTCTTCAAAAATGGCGGAGGTACGATAATAGCAAGCTTGCCTGTCCTCGGGCATCTCGGCTAATTAAAGCGCATAAATTACGCGAATGCGTAGAGAGAGACTGACGAGAATATGGCAGTAACGTGCGTTGCTGGGATCCGACAGTTCTCTGAGCGAATGTCGGTGAGAAATATGCTGAATGACCTTGTGCATGGGAAATCGCGTATTTTTTTAGTAAATTTATCTAGCCGATAGATATTGCAAAGAAAACCGATCCTTTTTTTCGTACAATGTTGTAAAACACGGACACAAAATCTGGTTCGTGTAACATCGTGTAAAATAACGTTTTCGCATGAGAGTCATAAAAATGTAGAGATGCGAATAATGTGATATGTATCGTTACATCGATGTAAATGTATTTATGTAGCTACATGTTGCGTTTCATATTGCGCCCTTTTTGAACTTTAACGAGTAGGACGAGTAGGATATATTTTTTTTGTTTCTCTCTCTCTCTCTTTCTCTCTATGGTTTTTCAAAAAATCTCTTGTACCTTTAAACGAATATATACTGATGTTTTTCGTAGAGAGAAGAAAAACTTTAAGCTAAAAAGAACAAAGGTTTATTATGTGGCCGCTGATGGAAAAACGTTCTCTTTGTAAACGTAAATTAAAATCTACCGTTGCAGATTATATTAAGCATACGGGGCGTTCTCCGTTATTCTATTCTCTGCACATGTTAGTATATATTGTAGTGTGTGTTCCGCAAGGGCGAGGAGTCTTAACTTGATTACCAGGGTGTCGATTAGATTGTATTCGCTTTCCGCTCGGTATTCGGAATGGAACGATATATATGTCTGATCGACATTTCTGACATATTGTTTATATTCACCTTTTCTCATTATCGATATGCTATATCGATTTTATAATTAATAAATGTAAAATTAAACTTTGAAGGAATATTTAATTGCGAGGGGAGAGCAATAACTTGAAGCGATGTTTCAAAAGCTAGTATAAACTTTGCATTGCAAGTTTCTTCATGCGAATTAACATTTATTGAAACTTGATTTTAATCACCCTTTTATTTCGCTTTCGCTTATGCGCACCAGTTTCTATAAAGTGGCAAAACAAATTATATTACCACTGGTCTCCTTACTCTAAAACACGGTTCGTTCATAAATTATATGTAAATCTGTGACGAAGTACCGAGAATACGGAAACAGGAGAGATATATACCTTTTTTGTAGACGGAGATGTCAAACTGTCATGAAGTAATCGGACGACGCTTCGTGCGTGACATTTTAACTTTGCGAATAACAAAAGCTTCCATGGTTATATTAAGAATGCTGTCCTTTTAAATAACCTTTAGTCTATTGTGTTTTATGATCTATTCTTCTACTTATATCACACGGGTTCGCCGTAATGAAAGCTTCTTTTTCATCGCGTTAAATTACATTCTCTTTCGTAAAATGCTTATTAAAACAATTTATTTAATATAATATTGTACGTATTTGAAAAATGTCTATTCTTCTAAATTGCTTTTACTCTTTATTTTATTTAATTAATATTTATTTGTTATTATTTTTCTATTTTGAGAATATTTTTTTCTTTTTAATTATTTCTCATTATCGACACTTTTACCGGACGCGCAATTTTCGCTAATTTTTTTACATAAATAGTGAATGATGTGCAAATTGCACAATAATAGCTCGATGAGAATTATAAATGATTCTTTTAAAGCTTGTCCGTTGTTGTCGCGAATAGCTTTTTGTTGCGTCAGCATGTTTCATGAGATTAATTTGACTTAGACTGTATTCTTTTCCAGTCGCGATCTGATTGCGACTGCAAATTTCGAAAGAAATGAAATCCTGTCTGAATATTCTGCGATTGATGGCACAAGTTCGGTTATCAGGGATAAGAATTAGATTTGTGTGACAGCGGTGTGGACAGCACGAGAGGGAAGGGACCCGACGTTCATGCAGGCGTATAACTTGGTCAATTTTATCGAATTACTCTGTCAGTTTCTCTCCCTTCACGCCATTCTGAGCTCAATTCACTTTTCGTGCTTGTGCTGCGGTTCTTACGGCGCACATAAGGGAGCACAATCTAGTAAATATGCTAAAATAAATTAAGTCAAATTTTCCACTTTTGTATCCGCATAGAATGTCCTCTTCAAGGTTTGTCTGGTTCTGCCGAATGGAAATTTATAGTACCCAAAATTTGATTTAAAGTCCACTTTAGTTGATGAAAAATTTATTCGGGTTTAGTAAATACGATATTATTTAATAAAGTACGCACGTGTTTTTATATATTCGCGTTATATATTCTGATTTTATTTTTTATATTTGGGTTTGCATTTTTTTTTAATTTATTCTTTTTATCAAGGTACTTTTGTTAAGGGATTTTTATCACACAATATAACATAGATACGTATATCATCGCTCAGGCTGTCAGTTATAAAATCCTCAGGCATTTCTATCTTTCTTTTCGCTGAGCTCGTAGCGCGTTTTTTCCACTTGTTTTTCGAGGATTTCTTCTCTTTGAGCTCTTGTGATCCAAGCTATCATGTTCATATTTCGCGAAACGTCTTTTGCTCTTTTACTCGTCAGAGTCACATTACAGTTTCCTTTGAAAACGTGACATTTTACACGTACATCATAAAAGGTGAAGCAACTTTTGATCTTACATATTTAGAGCTCTTGTGCAGCTGTTGCAAATTAAGGATACATTTATGTCAATATATTTTAATTTTGCAATATTGAGTTTCATTCCGAAAGATATCATGAAACAATATACATTAAAAGTCAATAGTCGATTGAATGGTTACGATATATAAGACATGATTTACTTGACGTAAATGTAATTTTGACAACATGTAATATCTCAAGCTATTGTCCAGATAACTTTTACGAATGTCTCGGTCAACATTGCACAGGCTCCGGAACGCTTTTCCTATTTGCCGAGTCAATAGTCAGATGCAGGCAGTCCAACGCTATAACAGCTATCTCCCTGCTTCTATTTCCGGCTATGCTGTCGCACTGACAAGTATTGTGCTGTTTGCATAAAGCGATGAGATGCCTCAAGCTAATGAGACTTGAGTAGAAATCAAGTTGTCATTCTATTTTGTTTTACGATGGCAAACCACATTTTATTCCTTGTCCATTAAATTTATCGAGTCGCGGAGTTTATTTCGAAGGTTTTAATTCATTAACTAGTAATCGAGAAATAGATTCGTCACATATATAAAAATTAAATGTGTATAATTTATTTAGAATCGATATCGATTTAGCTATCTATATTTTACATTGTATGGACGATGTATTAATATGTATATAGGCATAAAAAACCGTGCGGTTTGGAAACTTTTTTTTAGATAAGGTTTTAAAGATTTAAAAATAAAAATTCTAAAATTCCATTAATTTATAATACGATGCTGACAATGTAAATAGTAAAGAAATTTTATACAACCTCTTTTTTTTACATTTTTATTTTTTTTATAAGAAAATGTGTATTGATAAAATAATATTTTTTGTATTAAGTATTTTTTCTTTTTGATTTTACATTAATTTGCGAGATTACATGAATTAATTGTTTTGTTTTATTCTATGTTCTTTTTATTCAATTGGTACCTACAACGTATTAAATTTCGTAAATTGTAGGATTGATATAATTAATGTGAATAAGAAATGTACTCGACAAGGCGAATTTTCGTTGTATGTAAAACAAATTTCAATTTTGAAACTTCACCGAACACAATGTTAGTATGCGGTTTCCTATACCGAATTCCCGTGTTCGCGTTTCCGTGGCACTCCAATAATTTGAGTCTCTTTGCGGTATTCAGCTTATTAGATTCTTGGTTACCCTTGTGACAAAATATGTGAGGCTAGTTTGAAAGCTTACATGTGTTCTGCATAAAATACTGAAATAGCAGACATTGTTCTTCATACATATGAGAATGATTAACGACGATATTTCCATGTTTTTGTCTTTGCAACCATTAAATTAATTCTGAACTAATTACTAGAAAGATTTATATGTACATAAATTATAAAGATAAAGTTTGAAAATTTTAACATAGAATAAAGCAAAGTTGAAAATTTTTAACATTGTTTCATAATTCACAACATGCTAAAAAAATGATTAATCGTAAGAAGAATTTTTTAATAGTAGTTTTATTAACATTTTTGTTAAATTTTTAGCATCTTTATTACAGCGCAGTAACAACTTTGTTCAAGAGTTATTATGTTTAGTTTGTAAATATTAAAACGATTATACTACAATAATAATATATTGCAATAATAATAATAATAATAATACTGCAATAATAATAAAAGTTTCGATTGAAACATAAAGAGAAAGAGAGAAAAGCGATAGAACGAGGATGAAATAGCTTGTCCAATGAACCGTTTGATGCATCAGAAAGTCGTAGAGCGACAATCGAGAAACTTCGTGCAAAGTGCACCTGCGCCAACTTTTCCACGTTTATTGTCATTCGGGAGACAACACCATTTAGAGAATCGTTTCTTACGGAAAGCACTTTGTTTTAAAATAAACATGGAAGACAATTCGCGAGTTAAATAGCCTTTATATATTTTTGTATGTTTTTAATTAATGAATTAGAAAATAAGCATGAAGAAGGATAGAAACAAAAGTAATTTTCAAACCAATGTCTGCAATGTTACAATTTAAGTTTACAATGTTTGCTATAGTGAAAATATGATTGCACTGAAAATTCGATCGCTGTCGTTCTCGATATAGTTGATTTCCGAAGGAAAGTGTGTGTTCGCTTTATCACGTCTCTTTTTATTGTTCAGGTGCTAAAGTTTGTCGTTAAACTCTTGAAGCGGAATTCTCAGGAACTTTCACGATTTTCGATGAAACTCTTTATGCATAAGAATAGATATAGATTGTGCGGTGAAAAATACATAACGGACACACACATACACACATATAAGCTTACTCGTGAAGTTTTATAGTGAAAAAGCTTATTTCGGCGAATAAACAGTAACTATATTTCAGTTGTCTAGAAATAAAAGAGAAAATAAAAACATCGAATAAACTGTTATCAAAGAGACAGAGCTTTCATATTTTTAGCAAACTGTTTTTAAAAAATTAATAAAAGCATGCATGTCATATCTTATACGAATTACATTACTCGTAAAGAAATAAATGAAAAAATCAATTGTTTTCAATTTTATTTTTGTCTTTGATTCCTAAATTTTTGAATAGCTCATACATTTTTAAATTAATATCTGTTTAGACATGATTTTGAATAATTATTTTTACTAAATAACGATTATTTTATAGAATTAATATCACAGTATATTTTCGACAGATTTTCGAAATTGCACTTTCAAAAGCGATAAATCTATGAATTACACGAGAATGTATAAATCGTGGATCTTACAATGCTCACTTGGAAATGCAAGGGATATGATCATTCTTCGACAACAGGCACTTAATCAAGGCCGCTTCTAGTCGGACAAGGGTGGGTGAAAGGTGGAACGAGCTCAGGAGCTTAGACTAGGTGGCAGACTCCGGGGCTTGCCGGACCGAGCGAGACCTTAATTTCCTGTAGCACTACGGTTTATCTCTTCCGCGATTTATCGACTCCCTCGAAAGTTCCACGTTCGCGATCCGGGGAAACCCTCCTCGAATGCTAGTTTCTTGCTCGCTTGCTTGTTACATCGCCGATCGATGATCAGCCGGTGTTAAGTCGAGAATTCCGCGTGCCTTTTTTTCAACGTATGTTGTTTGACGTATAAAGGTTTATTTGGATGCCACGATCTTTTGAAGTATTTCAACTAGAATTTGAAACACAACGGCGAACAATCTAGACTAAAATCGCTAGCAGAAATGTTGCCGGTGTCTAGCGAAGCGTTACACTCACTCGCGCCCGTGTGGGCTTTTAAATGTATTATTGGCTTTACAACTCGTAGTTCGAATGGAAATGTGATTACGCAACTCGCCTTGATATTTAATTAAACGCACCAATAGAGCCATTTACAAGAAAAAACTGTCCACCGTAATGACTGTTGGAAATGTAAATTTGTAATACAATTGAGTGCTCATTCACACCGTATAATGGTGGTTCCAATCCATTTACAATAATTACATTGCGAATTTTTTTTTTAAATGAATTAATATTATTTTTCCTTTAAAAATTACTTTGTACGATTATTTCTTTTATGATTATTATTTAACGCGTCGCTTTCCGTGAAAATAAAATTTTAACTGATGATTTAAGTTGTTAATTTATTATGGAATATATCTTCAAAGTTCGACAGAGATTTTATAAAATGCCACCAGTTACATTTGACGTTCGCCTATCCTTATTTCTTAATGGATATTGTGGTACGACGTAAATCGAAGTCGGCCACTTACGAACGGACACTCCCTACTAATTTCCGGCAGCAAATATCCTGATTCCGGTCTTGCGTCGTCCCCTTTTTGCTAGCCAACGGCTCTTTTCCATCTCATTTGAACCACTTTCACATGATAGAGACATTTCCCGATTTGCACTTTCCCAAGAGACACGAGTTAATTGCTACGGCTAATTTCTAATTAATCCATCATATAAGTTATTGATTTCTAAACTGAACAATAATCGAAGATGCGTTGTTCATTTTAAAAGTTACAGTCTTGTTTTGAAAATAATTATATTTTTATTTAATCTTATATTTATTTAATGTTTTAGTAAAGAAATATAGTAACTTTTTTGTAAATTATATAATTTTTTTTAATATAAAAAAGATTTCGTGAATATCGATTATCACTTATATCCCAACTTCTTATTATAACATAGTACATTATCATAATTGTTTTGCTCGCTTATGTTGCAGATACGTGACTGGCTTACGCTCGAAGAAGGGATGTTGCGACAACAATCCGTAGTCGTCGGCGATGTCGACGAAATCCTGCATCTTCTGGATAAGCAAAAGGTGAGTCAATTATTCAGAATTATTTTTTATACCTAATAAATTGCTTTTTGATTAAATATCGGTCGCATCATTAGTATTTTTTAAAATAAAAATAAAAGTAATCATTTAAGACGCGCATGTGCACTCTTGTGTATAAATTAAATAATTAAAATAATATTCATGTATTAATATTGGATATAATTTATAATTGTGTATTTTTTTAAACGCAAGATCGTCTAAAAGAATAATAGGAAAATTATTTTATATATTCGAAAGATTCGTATACATGATAATTTTGAATTATCTGGTATATCGCGACGTCGTGTTTATTTATGCTTTTATTAGTCGCATGTGCCTTTATGAGACCGCCTTAGATGTAAAGATTTCAAACGCGAACGAACGATTGCTGGGACGTTCTCGTGCCTTTGAAGTTTATCGTAATTTGTCGAGCCAAACTACAATGTTTTCAAGCTACCTCATTCGTGCTTGCGTGGCATTATTGGAAGCTCACCTGCCGTTTTTTTTCTTTTTGTTTTCTCTTTTTTTATTTCTGTTTTAACAACAACGGTTCTGCCGTCGAAAAAAACGGTGGTCACGAAATTAAATTGCGGGCGTTTTTATGCGCTGTGTTTTCCTGCTTCTACTTTATTACTTAAAGTGACCTGCACTTTGTTTAAAAAAATTTGCGATAATTATCAATTGCCGATCGTCTTTATGCAAATGAATATTGCAAAGTTTATTTACGTACATTATGGTTTTTCGTCGTCGTATCGTATCGTATCTTGTACGAGCCAGTGGTAAAAGCTACAGAGAGCTAAAAGCTCCAACGTCGGTAACCTGGCAAACTGTCACCTCCATACAGTCGATATTTCAACCCCCAGGGTTTGACTCAAGTGCTCGCTGCAGGGGTAAATGCTCATCAGCCCCGTCTTTCTCACAGAGTCAGTCTAGCGTAATACCGTGAGTGGAAAAGTTATCAGCGAACGATGATAGGAAAAGGGAAGGTGCTTGTGACCGTGAGTAAAAGCTACGACGAGTTTCCAAAATAAGAAGGTAGGGGTGTTCAGGTGATTGACCGGGAAAGCCCTGACATTGGCATTGGCATTAAGGGTTCCGACGAACATTGCCACGCCTTCCTTTGTGCGTCGACGTCGTGTTGCGCGGGTTATTCCGCCATAGTCGTTAATTGCATTGGACTTAATGGATCGATATCCAGAATTGCGAGCGACACGAAATCTCACTTTACAGACAGTGTAACAGATAAATCAGGAGAGAATTTATTTTACCGAAATTCATGCGGTATTATCGTACTTTTTCTTAAATTCAAGAAATCATGTAATATTTTATACATGGTTTTTTATGGGTTTGTTATATCGTGCAAGAAAAAATATATATATTTTATGATACATTGCGAGTAAAATCGTTATATGCAAGAAGTAATTAAATGTAACGTTATCTTATTTTATCTTTATTGAAATGACTTTTATTTATACACACATATATGAGGTTAACATACATATGTTAAATTTGAAAAACTGATATCTCTATGTTCAGTCATTAAATATTATATATGTCGTATCATATATAATTTTTTCAAACTCATTACCAACTCGAACTTATATGACTATTTTTTTTTCATTTTATCATGCAGTTTTTCTGTCGCTGATTATAGAACTTTGTAAATCTAACATTCAAATAGACTGTGAAAACGACATGATACGCCTCTATTATGAGTTTCTACCGTAAAAACTTGCGCGCTATCGAGACATTTTTACATTCGAATATACATATCTAGCCTATCCTCCCTATCATATCCCCACAGCAGCGTTCTTCCATGAAAAAGTTTACCACGGAAATAATACGAACGTTTACCGTAAATTTTCTCGAGCCAAGACACAGAGAGTACATTATCGTACGCTCCTTTATTTCTCTTGCCTTTCTGCATTATGTCCCGGAAGCTTGTACAATGTCAACTTCGAGAAACTGGCATTTTCCGAGTTGCATTCTTTCACGTACGAGGGCGCGAGAGTTTCAATTTCACAAACTCCCATTTTAATACTCTACCACTCTTAAAACCGCGCCAAATATTTCCGTTTCATTATCTCGTCGAGGCGTTATTATAATTTTGATTGACGATAATTATATTTATTTCCTTTTTCATTTAACTTTGTAATAAAACTTTATGATATCCATTATAATACATACACACATATTTTTTTAAGGATACATGAATAGGATAAATGAATAGAGAAATAATTTAAGCCATTAATTTTTTCAATATGGATAATAGTCTTTCTCGAAAAAAATAATTTTGCAGACTTTTGATCGTTAATGTGAACGCTTCGATAAAAAATCGGCGCGATAAGGTTTCCTTTCGGGTAGGAATTCTTCTCTATTCGGACGCGAAAGCGAAGTCATTTTTTTCTCGCGTCGTATACCAGACGGTTGTGAATGGGACAAATGGCGCCACTTGATTGATCAGTGATATTGTATTCTGACAAATGACAAATCACGGTATTCTTTTTGCTTATACTTCAGGATGAGAGATGTAGAATTTTCGGACGTATTTTGAGGGGCGCGCGAAAACAATAGGTTTGTTACAGTAGCGTTGTTATTGATTTCCGTTTGGAAGGAAGCCGAGGAAGAGATATTTTGACGCGCAGAAGGTGCAGAGGGCGAAGAGACAGATATTTCACCGAGGATGTATCGCATTCTCTACGTAACACGTTGATGGCTGATGTTTCGAGACGGTGATACTTTATTCTGCTTGCGAAAATCGCGCTTTCGGCTAACTAAATTCAGGAGTTAATTATACATCTGAAGGAGAAAGAGAAATTTGTATATATTCGACAAAGCGAGACCAGGATATTTACACGAAGTCTTACTAACATCGTGCTTTAAATCACATTACAATTATAGTTGTCTCGTAATTGTCACAGTAGATTTTGTCTCTCTATCTCACGAGCTTACTTAAGCTTGTTCCACTGTTAACATTACACAAGTCATTGTCGTCACCTGCCACGTAACAGGATTCGCCCGACAAAACCCAATTACGAGATCCGAGCTGTATGTTGGCGTGAAATGTGCTTTCAGTCGCTCGAGAAGCATTCGTCGTTTTAAACGATGAACTTTTTTTAAAAGTAGAGTCAAAATATGAAACAATAACGAAACATGACGCATACATATGTATGCGATATAAATATTAATTGTTTTTATTGTATAACATGGATTTCCGACAATAACAACTTTTACTATATTTTTATTATAAAAATTACTTGTCATCCCTCAATTCAAATTTTCCGCAAAATAAATTTCTTTATATAGCAACAAAATATAGACTGTGTATCTTTGTTTCTTTTTATACTAACGTTATTACGTTAAAACGAATTGTTAATTTCAATCGCGTTAATATTCTTTTGTCTTTTATGGATTATTTCAAATGTAATACGAATACAATATTTTATTTCATATAAATATTTTGTATTTAAGTTATTAATGCTGTTATTAACACAATACTACATTTTATAAAAATAATTTTTATTTATTTTTTATTGCTTAAACAATTGATAATTCGATCAAAATAATATCTTACTTATAAGTTGTTATCATTAAAGTGTTTTACTACTTTCTTGAAAGGAGTTTTACGAATTACGTAAAAGAAAAGAAGAATATTTGTAATTACTACAATAATATCTGTATAGCTTATATAAGCCGATTTTCATAAGCTTTTATTTTGTATTAAAATCAATAATGCTATTATTAACGTAATTTTACATTTTATAAAAATAATTTTCTATCGTTTATTTTGGATTGTTTAAATAATTGATTATTCGATCAAAATAATATCTCATTTATAAGTTGTCAAATCAACAAATAAAATGTTTTATCACTACTTTCTTCAAAGGAATCTTACGAGCGACGTAAAAAAAAATAGAATATTTGTAATTACTACGACAATGCTATCTGTATTGCTCGTAAGCCAATTTTCATAAGCTATATTCCCTCGCTGAATTGTCCTGCAGCGTGTACAATCTCGTCGCACGCGCTGTCGTACAAGCTATATATATATAAGCTTCTTCGTCTTTCGGAAGATGTCCTTCACACTGGTTGCAATAAACGTCCGCCCCATTATTTCTTCCGTTTCCC
This sequence comes from Nylanderia fulva, assembly GCF_048542155.1. Classification (NCBI taxonomy): domain Eukaryota; kingdom Metazoa; phylum Arthropoda; class Insecta; order Hymenoptera; family Formicidae; genus Nylanderia; species Nylanderia fulva. Next base: position 2,711,124 of record NW_028189622.1, read on the forward strand.
TCGGTCCAGCTTTGTTGCCGATGTCGGATAACTCCGGCGTGCCATCTCATCGCGAGCTTCTTCCTATATTGGGATTCACAGGATTTCAGGGTTGCGCACTCCTTATACCAGCGACGTAAAGGACTAATGCCAGGAACAGGAAGCTGCGCGCGCCTGTAGTTATGAAGAACCTTTCACGATTTCGCAATTTCCCGGTTATGTCGGTGTCTCGTGAATAGTCGTCCTCATTCCATAACGCGCGTACGACCTTACAGCTTCTACATACAGTTATACGCATCACTTACGTGCTGACGCAGATTTTTCACGCGAAAATTGAAATTTGCAATTTTCTCGTTCATTCTATTGGTGTATTACCTTGGCGTGAAATCACGTTTCTCGATATTATTTTGCGGCCGTCGTCATCATTATTGATTCAGTAATATTGAATTTAGATAAAAAGACGAAAAACGATGATATATTACAAAATTGCTTTCTTTTTCATTAATTTTGCAAGCGATTTAGCTATCTGATGAAATATGATGATTGACTTTTATAGGAAAGAATATGATATTATATGTCATTTGTAACATTCGTAAAATCGTAGATTGTATTATTATTATTGAAATGGAACATTAATATTCTATATAGGTAATTTGTAATCTATTTGATGTGAATAATTTCGTTATCTTATGATATTTTTATAAATCATAAAGCGCTATCAAATCGCTTCGTAACAAGATTTATGATTTAATAATAAATGTGTTACGATTTTTTACGTTAAAAATTTACTGAGGGTAATTATAAATGTTCCTAGAATTTCTTCTTCTTTTGATATAGTTGAAAAAGAAATTTTGATTCTTCTATTTACTTATCTCTTTTATTTCGTGGAATTTTGTACTTTAGCTAGAAGTAGAAAGAAGTATAATATTTAATTAGACCGAGTTTTGACGAAGTTTGTTTCCGCTCCGCTAGATACTATAATTATTTCCGTAATTTATATCGTTAGACTTTCATAACCGACTTATACCTTCAGTGATGTCGAACTTTGGTGTAACAACTTTGTTGCGAAAGTTAGCTATTGCAAATTAATGTTATATTTAATTAATTCTTTTTTTCTAAGCAAAATATAACTTTTTATATATTTTTGAGGATTATCTATTATAATCATCTATAATATGAAAAGATTGAGTATGATATATTGTAACTTGAATGTGTGTATCTCTGAAAATCTTAAAAGAATTTTTATCTAGAAAATATTAGCAAAAATAAAAAAATTATACACATTTATAATATATAATACATTTTATTTCTTTACTCCGTAAAGATAGCACGTTTGTGTATATATTGCAGTTATGAAGATCTTGGTATAAAATACGTGGCAATATGTGTACTCTGAAATATTTAATTACTACATTTTTCTTTGGAGAAATTTTTTCAATTAATGCCATGGAATGGCAAATTTTTTATAACACGCATTTTGAGTCTCATAGAAAGTTTGTAATGCGCGAAGAGAATATATGTTAGTTACGTAATATGCAGTTACGTAAAGTAGATCGAGCTTATTAAAAAGAAGGTTATTGCAAAAAGAAAAGCCGATGAATATCTCGTTTGCATAATCGTGTGGGCGTAGGTAATTTTAATAAATTTCTTTAACTGTATATTTTGTTATTTACAGCTGCTTTTAATAAAGCTGTTTTTTCCGAGTATATTTTAATTCTATTTGATGTGATTTATAAACTTTTCATGATTAAAATTATATTCATTTATGTTGTATTAATATAATGTAAAATTTAAAAATTTAAAATTTTATATTTGTGCATCAGATATAGAAGCAATGTTGAATTTTTATGATACACACGAATGTGTTACATTGTAATAAAAAATAAATAATTTTATTTGATGATTTAATATTCAGTAATATTATATATATATGACGTAAATATTGTAATATATACTCATTTTAGTTATATTTAAGTTGTTACATTTAAATTGTTTTCGTGACAAGATAAATATTTACGAGGCATTATGTATTTATCCACTTTAGATAATAGCCTTATACATTAAAAACATTTTGCTGAAATTTTCAAATTGTCGCGTGATATTTATCATTATGATATTTTTGGTAAAACATCTAGATAATTTTTACATGATATATATCACATACATTGCATACATACATACGTATATACGTACATATATGCACACATTTATTTCTATTTCGGAGAATATAATTTGCGTTTTTTTCTTATTTTGATCACTGTTAGCTAATCTTTTTTAAGGATCAAGCGAGTTTGATTTTTTTGTAGTCTTGTTATATCGCGATTTGATAGCGCTTTATGATTTAGAGAGGAAGAAAGGGTTGCTTTTATGCCACTCGTGTAGTCAGTCGTCGTGCACTTTGGTTAATGGCACAAATGCGTTTGTGACGTAAACCGTACATCTTCATATACGTCGGGGTTACTTTTGTGTTACATTCGTATCGTGGATATACGATTCGTGTATTTTTGCAAAAAAGCGACATATTTCTAAAGAAGCAGTTTATGCTAGGAGATACTTGATATTTACTTTTATCGATCATGTGCAATTGTTATATGCAAATATCAATATATATATATATATATATATATATATATATATACATAATGAATAAGTACGTTAAAAAATTAATATGTTTTAATAACATGAAATAGAAATTTTAATATGCATATATTTTTTCTCTTTGTGTAAAAAAAACTTATTTACATGCAGATGTTTTGTGGAAAAACATTTTCTCAAATTATAAGATTGAAAATATAATTATAGTTTATTATTTTAGTCAGTAAACGCAGTTAATTTATCAATGCAATATTGTTATCTGTGCTGTGTTTTTTATCATATATAAATACAATTTGCAGTGGAGTGAGTTCTTGTTTTCTGCATGCATCAAAATAATTTGAATTTTAGAATATGTCAGCATTTATATCACATGCAAAGGAACGTTGCTTCGTTGATAATACCGCTCAAGTATATTTGATAAAATTTATTCACTATTGATTACGAAATTTCTCATATGCTTTTGCTTCCTATGCGTACTTATTATTTTTCCCATTTCACCTCGGTTACTACCTCTTGCATCTTTCATTCGTATGTCCGCAGGCGATGAAAAATGCAATCATGAAACTCGGCGACGCGATGCAGCCCGGGGAAATATGTTCGCGGTTGATAAGCATACTTGCCGAGCTTTTCTCGCGAGATTTTCAATAGTTTTAGACAAACCTATTTGCGTCCTGCATGAGAATACTTGGCTATCGTTCAAAGTTATGTGAGGCGTTCTCGGGATAATTTATTTAATTTGAATTTAAACTTCATTTCTTACAAATGTTACACGTACAATAATAATTTAATAGTGCTATTCGAGATTTTCAAAAGCAAAATATAATATTAAAAGAATTGATAATTTCCACGTTATTATTAACGCAGCATTAAACATGTGCGATAAAAATAATAATACTAATATTGCACAATATTTTGAAACAATGTAAATAGTAAAATATAAAATATTCATATGACAATATAATGGCAGAATAATTATTTATGACTAAATTTACTATAATAAAATGTCGTTTAAGTTTTATGATAATGTGTTTTTAATAGAAACCGCGTTAGGGTGGTACACAAGAGATCTTTTTACACGCCTTTGCAATTATAACACGGTGGGGTGTTTTGCGTGTGCGCAATACGCATCTTCTTTGTCGATCTCTGTTCCATTGGATTTGGGGTAATGGCAGTGACGGGTTGAAACGCACGTTTTGTATTAAGAATTTAATTCGAAAACTGCGATCTTTTTATTATCATTTTATTTAGGAATATTGCGATTGCCACATTAATTTATCTTACTTATACATTGAAATATGAAATCGAATCAAAAATTATATAATCAGTGCAGCCAAGTTGACGTATTTATCGAGAGGTATATGTCAGATCTATTTTTAAACGTGTAAACTCGATATTTTCCGATGAAGATATTTCATTACTTCAAGTTTGTTAAAGAACACGCTCATCTTACGTCTTCTTTCGTGATATTTATTATTATAATTGATCGACAATCAATTATTCGAGCTTAGATATTTTTCACCTTTAATTTCCTATTTGTCGAGAAAACGAGAAAAAAAAAAAATAAAAGAATTGGTACAGATTTTTCGTTATAATCGTGACGGATGAATCCGCGTTTGCTTTAAATTTCGTATAAAGCTCGCAGCATTCGCTAAGCAGCACCCTTCACTATACAAACCCTATAGGCTCCATATCCCGTAGGATAGAGGATATATATATCTATATATATATATCGTTCCCTGGCTACCAAGGGTACCCATGAAGCAGCGTCAGATGCTGAATTCAGTTCGACGACGCGCTTCTATCGAAGTACACGCGTCCGAAAATCATGTGGCGCGACGCGGCGTCGGGATTGCTTATTAATCATTGTTAATACGATCGATCGCACGTAAACATATTTCTCGCTACGCTTTTGGATTGCATTTTTCATATCATTGTTTGTGGGCAGTTTAACGATTTTCACAGTGTTAACGCAGCTCTCTCGACGCACAATGTGTTTGCGCACATGGTTATTCAGCCGGTAGAACGGATGACAAATATTTGCTCTGTTAACGAATGGGAAGCTGATTATCCGAAAATTTGAAATTTCGTATTTGTAGGTCTTTGCGAGATATCATCATCAGGAATTATGCATCGCGATCGATTATTGCCAAATTTAAGCAGCATTGAGTGGTAATTTTTTGTGACTGTCATCTATTAACAGGATACGTCAGCAAGTGCATCTTTTAATAAACTATATATTTATTTTGCTTTTTAAAATGTTATTTTTGTTATTTACGTCTCTTCGAAAATTGATTTACACTTATCATTTCACGTTTATTTAATGCTGCTTTAATTAGCTTATGAATTTATCATACATGCTCTCGCAAGATATTTGAAATTTACAATGTAAATAATTATTTACACGGTGATTTGAAATTCAACTCTTTATTGTTTTGTACACACAGTTTGTAGTGTTTTTGAATGCACTTGTTGTCTGTATTAAAGACCTGTTATCGCACGTGGAATCGATAATGTAATTTTGACGAAAGGGGCCCAATGAAAATTAGAGATGCAGCCGGCGAAATACCGAACGAAATGAAAATCGATACAGCATACCCGGCTTTCTCTCTATCTCTGTCTCATGGCTCCTTCCTCCCTCCTTGTCGCGGGGAAAATCCGGCGTCACTGAACGAATATCGTATAGTAAAACGAGAAATTCTGTACTGGCTTTAACTTGTCTAGTAGAACTATACGCGGTTGATTTAAACTAAAACATTTTAGTAGAATTGTAAGATGTGTTTTAACAAAATACACTTTTGTAACTTTCAACAATTTGATTTAGTAAATGGGTTAAGAGATAGTACATTATCAAATTGGAGACTAATCGTACAACATACAATACTATACGCTTCTTTCTACATAGGAACTTGTACGAGAAAAATGTTATTTTGTTTAGTTTTATTTTTTATAAATTTTTAAAAAATTTGTTTTATATTAAAATTTTTAGAACAACCTGTTATTGCTCAATATACTAAAGTATATATTTTATAAATGAAACGTTGTTGAAGTATGTGACATCATAAAATGAAATCACAAAGATTAATGAAAACGGAATTTGTGAAAAGTATATAAAATGCATTCTGGCAAAATTTTGTGTTATATTTTGCATTATAATAATGGACATAATGTTTGACTTGTTAATTTTTATAATTGTATTTTCTTTGCGATTACAATACGGAATTTTTTAATCAAATAATAGACATTAGACGAAATTTATACCGCGATGTTAAACACATACATTGAACGAATTATATAGTGATAAGAAGCGATAGCTGATCGTTTCGAAAGAGTCGGCGTTGAAAAATAAATATTTATGATGTTTCGCGCGTAAACCACATCAAAAATTTACGATGATACGCGAACAAATATCTTCTATTATTTACTAACACGGCTAGTTTTTTGCACTTTTCGTATAAACTTCTTGAAATAGCCGATGTTCGAGTTGAGATCTGTTTCCGAAAGCATTTTCATTGTGATGAAATTGAATCTTTTATACGCCCTAACGCTGTCTCGGATGTCTCGGAGTTTTGACGTTGTGGGTGGCCGCTGTGTTCACATTACGTGTCACATCAACAATTTTGACTATGCAGGCCGATGTAAACCGGCAGTTTGACAGGCAATGGTTTGACATTTTGTCTCTCCTGATACGTTCTTTTCGTTAAAAATATTGCATTTTTATTATTGCGTATAATTTTATTTTTTTCTTTAAAAATCTTACTTTAGTTTGTTGATTTATGTAGGAAAATGTGAGAAAACGCATTTGCATTCTCGGATAACTACGAAAAATAATATTATCAATCAACACATTATTAATTTTATATATACACACATTTATGCTTATATTTATATTTATGTATGTTATTTTATAAAGGAGAGAATGGTTCTCTGGAGAATGTAATTTACAAGTTTCCTTGCTTTTAATATTATTAAAAATTGATGTTTCGTGTCGATCGATACAGTATACATATTACATGTAGAGCTACATGCAAGATGATGAACCGTGTAGTTTTTACTTTATTTTCACATTGCGTAAATGATTACGATAACGTATTGATGGATTACACCGGAAATTTAATTTACGGCACGCAGGGGAGAGAGAGAGTAGAAAATACCGGTGTAATCTAGCCGTGAAAATACCGAAAGTTTGCGCGAGATATAAATACAACGCGGCGCAGCCTCGGTTATTCAAAAACATATCTGGACCAGGTTATATATGTTACAAATTGTGCTCGAAAACGTCACGGTTTATTATAAAAATCTAGGGATAAATGTGACGTTTTCAAGATGAAATGAGAATTGCAAGGGAAATTTTAAAATCGTACAAATATTGTTCATATTTATTTCCTATATACTGCTATCATTTTAATCCGACGCGCTTTTCGACCGAATCACACAGAGAAACGATCGAAAGAGTTCCGGGGGGAAAAAAATTTGATGTCGCATAAATATATATAGACGTTTCGTTAATCCAGGTTGCATGCGAATGTTTTTTTTTTTTTTTTTTTTTTCATACGCAATAGCTGCTCCGATTTAACGGGTGACGGTAGCAGCAGCGGCAGTCAAAGTGCGCGCGAGATTGGCAGAACTATCGCTGATGTGCTTTGTTCGATCCGGCTAGATACACGAGCGTAAAGTGACCGTGTCCGGCAAAAGACAAAAAAGAAGCTATCAAAAGCTATCGTGCGGGACGCAAAGTGTGTGTGTGAGAAAGGGACCCTGTGCGATGGATCGGAAGGAGTCTCAGCCTGGTACGTCGGCCGCGTCGTCTATGTACACCGGCACCCTGCAGCTTCGCTTTAACGTAAGTGAATAAAAAGGAGCAAAGCGAATGGGGGAAGAGAGAAAGAATGTGTGTGTGTGTGAGAGAGAGAGAGAAAGGGAGGAAAAGAATGGTGGAACTCTTTGAAACTGACGAGAAGCTTTGCGCGCGGGCAACATTCGCCTGGAACATACTCTCAATATCTGAAATTGACCACGTTTCTACCGCACTCGATGCGAAACTTTCCGTCTCTTTCGGATTCTTTCTCGTATCTGGTGTTAGGATAAAAATGTATGAGAAAAAACGAATTTGGGTGTCGCGCTTTCGTCTTTCTTATACTTTCAAATGCGAATCGCAGAATTGACGGTGATGGTAATTGTATATAATATCATTCTCTTTCTGACTTATTGTTTGTAGATTCAATTTGTATAAAATATTTTATAATTTTTATAATTAATATTTTTTATAAGAGAGAAAGGCAGAGCTTTTATAAATTATATAAATTTATTTTTAGATTGTATATAAAGTTATATATATAACTTTTTTATTTAAAAATGTTCGCGTAATGGTATGCTAATCGTGTGTAGTATCTAAATATATCCTGATCGTCACCTTTGAAAAAGAAATGTTGCGCAAAAGGTTGTCATTATCGCTCGAAAAATGGTTCGAGGGAAAAAGTGCGCTTCTTTTGGCATCGATACACTCGAGAAATATTCGTGCTGTTCAATAATTTTGTATTCCTTCGCTTTGTTCACGATTGCACAATAATGGTGTCGTTTGAGGCGAATTTTTCTTATCGCCACGTCGCGTCGCGACAAGACGACTCGCACTTTGAGCGAGAGAAAACGCAATTTACAATGTTCGCGAGAATATTTTATACTAAAACGACGACGATGGTAATATTGAGGATAAACATGCGAAGAGAACGAACGAAGGTGCAGTGAAATTTTTCGTTGGTCGCTCGTAAGTCAGCTCAGCGAGATATCCTCTGTTGTGCAACCATTTCTCTTCTCCCGGCTTCCACGTGTTCCTTTTTTTTTTCGTTAGCGTACTTTTATTTTCTTTCAGAAAAGCAACGGTTTCCGCCACGACGCTGTCCGATATCTTGCCTCCTCCTTGTTATATAACGCGACTCGATCTTTTTGCGTTTGCTCCTGGTTTTTACAGTCGCTATTTTCCAGATCTCCAAGTGCCATCTTCTTGCTTTTTCCGTGTCATAGGTAATGGTGGAAGATATCGATAGAAAGATCTAATAGAAGATTATGGCTTGATCTTATCGCGCTGAGATTGATGCGGATTTAATTAAACATGGGCAATTTTTTTTAATAATGCAAGAAATTGGATCTTGAACCTGTATATTTTCTAAATATAATGTATGGGTTGATCAAGTAAGTTGCGCATCTTACTGCGGTCGCCACGCTGCACTCTGGGTAATGAATGACATTACCGGGCAAGATCCATCGCGTCGCTTATGAGGGAATATTTCATAGTTGGAAAAGTTATTCCTGTGCAACTACCACACTGACGATTCTCAACCGGTCGTATATCCTCCAGGTCCGAAAGATGAGACTTCTCATAAATCATCTCTCGGCGTCTCTTTTGCAAGCTCTCTTTTACTATTTTTTACAAATATTTTTTAATTTTTTAATTGATGCCACAAAAATGCGCATTTCGTATATTTTTTTTTTCATTATCGAAATTTCCGTGCAAGAAAAAAAATTGTAATCTTTTTATTAAATCATTTTATAAAATTGATTTGCATAATATTTTGCTTACGCGTGCTATGTTTACCTTACACTTGATGTAAATTTTATTACGGACTTGTCGGTATCAGTTTCTCTCTCGTAATATGAATAATAAACATAATTTTCTCGGTATATATATATATATCTAGTCGCTATGAGCGTTTCGGAGACACGTTTACGAATGTTGTCGGAACGCTAGGGCGCCAAGTTTTACGTCGAACTTTCTACTTGCCGGTAAATTGCTTCTCCGCGGGAACATTTCGAAGGATTGCGCTAAATGGGACGTCAAAAGTTTTGTTCGTGTCCAATTTTCTTCGACGAACCGTTTACTTGTGGTCTGATCGTGAACGGAACTTACCCCTTCGCGGAACACACGCATTTCCTACTCGTATATGTGTGGCGTATATTTATACGAGGCATTTAGGGTGCTATTATTCTCTTGAGCTTGAAACTTCAATAAACATTTTTTACAAATATTTTGTTATAATGGAATATACGATTGTGATACATAGATGTAATAGCACTAGAGTGAAAGAGATTGAAACGTGTCGCTTGCCAGCAATGAAAAAAGACTTTTATATTTTTGCGTTATATCAAATATTTTTACATACATTTTATTTCAGCAAAATTATAATATAATAAAAATGCAAATCACACATAATAAATAACAACCATACCAAAATTAGATTATATGCTATTTCTCCATTACATCGTTGTTTTTTTTCATTGCTTTCATTTCATTATATATGTATTTTTTTTTTTTTTTTTTTTTTAGAACGTTACCTCTCTTCTCTGTTACGTCAATTTTCCGTTACATTTTTTGCACATCGACGGACTTGAATGGTCTCGAGTGAGAGTTACACCGTGGATATTATTGTTTAATTAAAGCTTTATTATACTCCGAAAAATGTATAGCGTTTGCATGTATATGATCGTTCGAAATGTTTCTAGTATATTAAATCAATCTTGAATTTTACATTTTGCAACATTCTGCGAGAGTTACATTCGCACATCACGCTTCATTTCATGAATCGCATTCGAATTGTTGAATTTACATCTCGTTGACGTTATTCACGGGCTCTCTGACAGATTATATCGGAGCAATTTCGCGAAGATTAAAACTTAATTGCCAGTGTATGAAGTTTAACGTGCCCGATGGGAGATGAAGGAAAGTGTCGTTAAGAGGAAATTAGCCAAGTTATCTTGTAACGCAGTTTAATTCGGTTTTAGTTAATATAGGAGTAAATTCATTTGGCGGTGTATCAAGCAAATTATCTTGCACGAATATAATCAAAATGTGTGCATGTATTTATATATATATATATATTTATATATATTTAATTATTTTTATTCAATTTTAATATATTAACTCTAAAGAAGTTAGTTACAAAAATCTACGATATTGGATATATCTATAAGCAATCGTGTGATATTTTTTTTAGAATTGAATAAATATATAAATTATAAAATATATATGTGTATTAACGTACTTGTCTATCGCGTGCAGCTTTTATATTAGTTTTTTATCGAAAATATGCACATCTGATAATGTATGCATGTACATATGAAAATTAATAGCTTATATAATCAAAAAGCATGATCCGTCCTAATTATAGTATTTAATGCATTATGAGATTATCATATTGAGATGCATTATGATTTAATATAATTGATGATATTAATTTGATGAGTTTTCAATTGATATTATTTTATACATTTTAAATAATTAGGTCAGGTTTTAAGATTGACGTGAATGTACGAGTAGTTTTTTTTCGTCTTAAGAACGAAAGTGCGCAAATTTTTATGACAATTCTTCTAATTTTATTCCCGAATATAAATGGTAACGTTGTTTAACGATAATAGCTGGGACACCTGATATCCGATGAAATTCTCGCGGCTCCTGTTTCATCGAATTCAATCCTACGGGATTTCCATTGGTTACTACTGGAGAATCGAAATGTGTCAGGCCATTGGCTCTTGCTATTTGAATGGATCGGAGTGAAGTACTCGGTTAACGTGTCCTATCTACGTTATACGGTCACTCTTCGATTTGACTGACATTCTCTTTTGTTCTCCTGACAGTAGAAAGTAGACGAGTGAAGAAGAAGAGAGATAAAGAATAAGTAAGAAAAGAATATAGTGAAAAAAATAAAAGTTTAACCAAAAATTCCATTTTAAACTAATATAAAGTTCTAGTTCTTTTTTTTTTAATTTATTTCATTTATTTTATACTTTTAAATAACATTTGTACAATGAATACATATAATCTCAAAAAACTTGGAAGTCTAAACTTTCTGATGTTTCTGACAAATACATAGCAATACACTCTGTATGTATAGTTTCTGTCACGTGTTTATAATGTGAGTGGAACTTTTTGGGAAGCGAGTGTATATTCAGCTTTCTGAGCGGCTGGTGACACGGAAGTAACGCGCGATCGATTATGTCAGAGGGATGTAAATAACTCCACTTTACATAGGAAGCGGAAGTAAAAGTACCACTAAGTGGATTAACGATTCTCTTTAGTATATCATAGAATATTAATGCGACGTTTAAATATAAATAAAATGGCCACAATTGCGACGATCACCATTGTTATCAATATTTATTTTACATCTTTTGTGTTATATTTAATTGCATTTATCGAAAAGGGAAATTGGCTGCCTCTGAAAATAAAAAAAAAAGAACAAAAAGCAAGTAATATAATAATCTTCGTATCTGCCGAGATGAATTTCGTTTGCATATTGGATGAGAGAATATGTGTATCTATAATGCTAAGCTAAGGTGCGCGACTATATAATGCCAGCGGACAAAGTGAATTAACAAGTTAATCTGGCAGTTTTCCGGGAGCCAGCTAATTTGTGTATTCAGCGGCTATATATATTCTATACGACGGATTCGAGAAGATCCCCGGAGTCTCTAGCGAAATTGAATGAGGTTACCAGCAATAAGGTAAAATCTTCTGGGACTCTTAGTCTCTACTCGATACATCGATTATCGATTAAAGATACATTCGGTAATTTTACGAACGAAGGAATTGGTTATTGGATATATAGGAGCAAAAGTTATATATATATATATATATATATATATATATAATATGGCGTGTTAATAGCTTTCGAAATTCTCTGTTCGTTGAAATTAGTTCGCCGAGTTTCTTTTTCTTGGCAGCAATATTTGATATTGGAAAAGAGTAACCAAGATCGGATCTAATGAACATTTCATGCTTGGTGGACATCGCGAAAATTAATTCAATCGGCAATCAAGTGTGAGAATCAGATTAAGACATCAAGTGACACTGGTGTAAGAAAGCATTTCGTTATCTTTTTATCTTAAGTAACGCGGATTAATGAGATTTAACATAATTATTCATAACATAATGATAATATATAATAATCTGTTTCGACGTTATTATGTTTTATTATTTGAAGTAGACATTTGTTTAATAAAACGAACATTTTATTAGTTGCTAAGAAACAAGTTTCCTTTGTATGTTCTAAAATTAATTTTGTTTCGTTTGTAAGTATGTGTTATGAAATTAATTATTTTCACAACTTTGCTCGTTCAAGTTTCTCTTTAATAACTATCTAACAATGAATAAGATTACATGTTAATTAGCTCATCGATGATGATCTATGTATATATCTGTCGTGATGAAAGGTCATGTAATGGTTGCTACAACGAACCAAGGGACTAGAGCTTAGTATCTCGAAAGCTTACAAGCGATCGATAGGTTCGTGCGGTAAAAGGCAGTTATAACAGCAGGGTAAAAACAGGTGATCGACCTGAGTGTTTCGTGAAATATTACATAAGAATATTAGTGCTCTCTAAGAATTTATACTTCCGCTTTAGGCTTTCGCGGTCATGCAATAGAAAGGGATTGATTTTCTTGTTGAATTTTTTGCGTATATTAGTTGTTTATACAGAGATACAAAATTGTTGTAGAAAAAACTCTTAAAAAATGTTTAAAAGATTTTTTCAGGGGAATGTGTTGGAAGTTGTAAAGTTGTAAAAGTTTTTAATTAAATTAAAATGTTTGCTTTTAGTTGTCAGTTAATATTTTTATAGGTATATACTTTTATTTCGTGCCAATATTCAACAAAATACGCGCGCGTAGCTTACGTTTTTATTAACGTTTTTTAAAAACTGTGTTACGTATTGACGTACAAACATATCGCAAACAACATTCAGTAAATTGATTAAATTTCGTGTCAGCAAACAATGTATCGCAAAGCAAAAAATTGAGTCGATTTACAAGTAAGTACAGAAGTTTAAGCGGAAAGCGTCTATAAACGCTTGATGTTCTTTGGAAGCTCGTACATGCTTTCAGTCGACAAGTTGAACTTATGGAATAAAGAATGTGTCGCGCGTATGCCACGCAGTGCGACTTCTAGTCATTCAGTTGCAATTTGCAGTAGTTTGAACGTCCCATCGATTACAGACTATGCAGCTGCGTCATTCCGTTGCATGCGGCCGGGAACCACGGTTTCGCGTTAGTCGCTGTATATCTTACGACGGGGGTTATTAACCTCGTAATAATGTCCACGTCATTTTGATTTATATTGCAGAACGTTTTACGGGAGCTGGAGCAAAAGAAACCGCAATTGGACGAGCTGGTTCACACGGCCGAGAACTTGCGCGCCGACACGAATCGACAGCAGTTGCACGGCAAAGGTAAGTCCTTTTTTCGTATATCGCGATGCTGTATTTTAACAATATGAACGATACATAAGAAAGCCGATATGTCGCCTAATTGCGGAGAATGACGGACGCGCGGCAGCAATTTTCATATTTTTTTTAGATGTGGATATTCTTAGATACTTGATCAGATATGCATAAATAACGTTAATGCATTTTAATTTGATAATTTTGACCTAATTTGATCATTGTTTCGCGATGAACACAGAATTGAGAAATTCTGATTAATTATTTTTTCGATATATGCTATCTTTAAAAATGCTTAAAATTCTTTTTCTAATGTAATTTTTACTATTGCAAAAACAACTAAATAATTTTATTATTAAAATATAGATTGCAAAATATCAAGAATTGAATTGTTTTTTGAAAAAATATACAGTAGATTTCCATCTATTAGTTGAGCGTGCTTGTTATAAAAAATAAAAAAAAAGCTTATAACATGTAGTATATTAAATTATGTATAAATTTAGAGATGTATATTTTATATTATCTTTTTTTTTTATATTTTGTTAGTCCACACTTTTTTCACGAGCATTGACAATGATTTGTAAAAGAGTAATTTATTTTACTATTGATTTATTTGTGCCAGACGCGAATTTTTTATAAGGTGGATAATGAAAATATTTTCACGCTAAACATTCGATAAGTGCATTGGGATCTAATGGATTTAATGAGTTTCTGTCGTCATAATTGATACTGGAGAAGCAATCCTGCCTGCGTAGCACTTTCCGCAATCGGGCGAAGTTTAGAAGTTTAATTATCGGCTTTGATTGCTCGCCCGAAGACTGTAATAAATTGCAGTAACTGCCGATCGATGTAAATTCGGTCTGCAAATTGTTTTGCGATTAATTGTCATATACTGATTTATCATTGAATGTCAAACGCGAGCACAATGCATCATGAAAGACATTAACACGATTTTAACCACAAAACTTTTCATAATACGCGATATCGTTTAATCGCGTATTAATATTTTATCACCATACATCATCCCTATCTATCACACTGGTTGTAGATATATGTATGTATATATTGATATGTTTTACCCCAACCAAAATATACGGCAAGATTGAACCGTATAATCAGAACGTCAAAACCTATATTAATAATCCGTGATATCCGTACGTTTTTGAACAATCAGAAATAATTAATTTGAAAATTCTGTTCTCTCGTGCTTCTACAGACTCTTAAATTCCACGTGAATAGATGCAATTTAAAGTCAAGGAAGGAGATTACTCGCGCGAAGCCGCTAACTATTTCAAGCCTCCCGAAATATTCTCTTTCCCCATCGGACATTGTTCGTACTATATTAGCGTTGCTGGGCTTGTCAGATGCATTTCTACACGGCGTGTTGTAATAAAATGATCCATTGTTTTCATTATTTATGAAAATAGGAAATATTTTTTAGAAATATTTCTGTACGTATATATCTTTGCAGTATAATTGAGTTTGTTGATTTTAATTATTATATTTAATCTTTATTTTAATTTTAAATAATTTAAATATTGAATCGTTTTTGTTTAAAGTATAAATAAATACAATACTCATATTTCATAAATAAATGTAGGTATTATTAATTTTATTATTTTTTATTTTTTATTGTTATTTAATTTTATGACTTTATCATTTTATTATTATTACTTATTAATAATTATTTTACTATTAAATTATATATATATATATATATATATATATATATATAATTTTTTTTATGAAAAATAAAGTAGAGCAATTGGATCAACACAAATTCTGGTTTTACTCGAAAGAAAAATAATAACTCTAAAAGCACACACGACGACGCTTTTAATAAATCATATTGATTTAAAATCTGTTGAGCTTTTTAGTAGTAGACGAAACTTATGTTGTTAATCATTCGTTAGCGACCGGACCTTTTCTTGGGGTTTACAGACTAAATTTTTTTCTTTGACCATATCGAGGTAGCGTGTCTGCCTTCTGGACTTGAAATGGCTTAACACGCGAGATTAATCTTTCTCGCAGCGTAACGTGCGCATATCAATCTACTTTTGGGACTTGGTTACATGCGTCTTGTCTACATTGAGTACAATAGATATTTTCTCAGCTATATTTTTTTAATACTCTCTTTTTTTGTTTAAAATGAAACAAATATATCTTCCAATATATTAATTAAAAATAATCTTAGAAAGTCGCGTAACTATAGAAACAAAACAGATAATTAAAAATTATTTAGAAGAGTAAAGTTAGTTTTTCGTATGAAAAACATCTCCTCAATCAAGCATTTCTCAAAACTGTATGAATTGGAAAGAAATAGATCCAATTACTGAAGATTGATAGTCAGGAACGATTAATGAATCGAAAGATTAAATCATATATTACCGGCTCCGCGAACATTTTTCATAATAGACGGATTATCATGAACGCATATATGCCGCGGAGTGTTGCCGTTGCCTGCCGGACTTTAATTACGAACACGAAACGTACGGAACACGCTACCATCCGTACATTTCGCCTGCATAGATTACCACGTTCTTCCCCGGCTATATGCTGGCGGAGCTGCTTTAAGTGGCGTTAACTCGCACCGTCTTGGAATTGCCTGGCAAAGTTGTCGGTATTCTCTCAACCCGTTCCTACGGCGTTTTAGCCCTTTCTAATCAGTGTAGATTTATGCGCCTCGAAATGCATATACGATGCATCACTGCTGTATCACGAGTCTTATGCGCTACGAAAAATTCGAGAAAAAAGAAACGATTTGATTCAACCCCTTTTTTGGCGAAAATGATACAATTAAACTTTTAATTCAGGTTTTGATAGATACATCAAAATTAATTGCATATGGAAATCTTAGATATTCATATTTTCAATCAGCAGTTTTTTTTATATTTTATGGATCATGTTTTCTAAAGTTTGCATAAACTTTGATAGACTTCTACGATCATACATTTTTTGTTGGCCGCATTGAAATGTTTTGTTTTAAGAGAAATTTGAAACTTTGATGTGTACTCTAGTTTGTTATATATATTTGAGAGTATGTGTATGGTAACATACACATACAAACATATGGGTCAATATTTACTTGTCAATAAATTTTCCTTTATCCTCATTGCGACTTTAAGGTAACTCTGAATCGTGAAATTAGAA
The DNA here is from genome assembly GCF_048542155.1 of Nylanderia fulva. Taxonomy (NCBI): domain Eukaryota; kingdom Metazoa; phylum Arthropoda; class Insecta; order Hymenoptera; family Formicidae; genus Nylanderia; species Nylanderia fulva. The sequence goes on from NW_028189622.1 coordinate 2,728,053, forward strand.
ATAGTTCAACAATATAATTTACGGTGCATACGTTTGCATATTTCATTCAGCATTCAGCTCGTAAATCAAGAATATCAGGTAGACATAATACATTTCGGCCACATAATGAGTTAATTGCCGCTGGGTCTGGAATATCGCTACCGGTTACCTACGGCTAGTAGCTCTTACAATTTGCCCAAATAAGCTCAGCAATTTATGTTCATGCTGGTTGGGAGTTTCAGAAATCGATTTGTCTCGGCATAGTTTAGGTTCGTTCGTGCTGGCTCGGTGTTGTAACGGGGGTGTAATGATCGATACTTGCTCGTGACATTTAGGCGTTATACGATTAGATATTCGGCGAAGCTCTTCGATTCTTATCACGAGATTTCGGGCAAATTTATTCAAGGATATGCGACTCTTGAGAGCGAAAATCGTAACTTTCGCTTGAAGATATTTTAGGAGATTTTAGCAGCTATACGAGTATTCGAGCGGATATTTTCCGCGAAAAAACCGACTTATCGATTTTCCTTCAATCGTTTTCATGCCAGCTGCCCACCTCCCATCTACCTCGTCTCCTTCTATTCTTCGAAAGCTACGTAGGTAAATCCTACTAGCACGCATACTCGTCGCATCGATTCCTCCCTCGAATTCCGTATTCACTGCTAGCACTCCTATGACTTGCCTGACGAATGAGTAGAGAGAACGAAATGGTGGAAAACGTCTCGAGATAAGCCTGCCGCCTGTTTCTATCTTTGCAGCTAAGGCGCCTTCGGCTTTCCTAAGGAGGAAATGCGTAGTCTCGCTTTATCAGTGCTGTTCAAAATTAAAACCGATCAATTAGTCCAACGCCACGGCCGTTATTACATTCTGTTCGCGACTTTGAGAAATTTCCCTGTCGTTTGCAAATTGAAATACTTTGCGATTAAAATTTGCTCCCATTATTCATTATATGTTATAATTCATTTATGTAAAATCTTCGAAAGATTTCGCATAATAGATTTTTTATATATAAATATGGATATGCAGACGTCTTGTTTTAACGCAAAAATATTGAGAATCTATAAATGCATTAATATATATAATGCATACAAATAAAGTATAAGTAAAGGTTTCGCATAATAGATTTTATATATAAATTTGGATATGTATTTTAACGTAAAAATATCGAGAATCTATAAATGTATACAAATAAAGTATAATTAATATCGTCTCTCAACTATTTTACGATAATTTGGAAATTAATATCTGACAATGAGTGATACTTTGGAGATCCAGTTTAGATATCACAAGGATTCCCGTGAGTAGATCGACATTGCTCCCGGTTACAGAGATTATGGACGCGTGTCGACCACAGCAATGGTGGTGCGTGAGATAGTTTGACTGATCCACACATCAGGAACGCATGCAAGGAGCACTTCAAAGCAACAATATGTCTGCGTGCGCACAGTATCTATTACAGTTTAATGCCGGCAAGTTAAAGGGATGAAGCGTATCTGTAACAAGCCTTATTCTTGGTTATACACAGTCGCGATACGATGCTTCACGACCGTGTAATATAGATCTATTTGATGTTGCGATGCTAGGGATAATAATATGAAGATAATAATATAAAAATAGATGAAAGAGTAGAGATAATAGAAAAATATACGATTTGTTACACTATTTTTCCAGTTCATTTTTTTCCTTAGAATTTTCTTTATATATAAAATTATTTTTCTTTAAAATTATTTTTCCACGATAGCGTGACGTAAAATCTTTATTAGCCTTCATAATTTTACACTTGTTTTTTGTCTCGTCGCTTCATCCAATTCAGGTAACACGAAATAAAACTGTTATTTCGCGAATGGGTTTCCGTTTGCTGTTTCTGTCGTGAAAACGCACTTCCAAAAATACAGCGAGCGCTTGTATGATAGATTATTAAACTAATAAATCCAGGTTTGGGGATTACACTATAAATATTCGACATAATTGATACCTTTGCTATAAAAATATTTTCAACGTAATTTTTGTTATACACTTTGACAATTGCATTGTATGATATATTGACTTTAACATTTATTACATGGCTGATAAATTTTGCTATGACAGTTTAAAAAAATCTCTTTGACATCTATTAAGATACATTTTAAATATCGTGCAACTTGTTGCAGGTAAATGCAGAATCCGATATCTTTAATGCACGTCATTTTATAATAGAATCGATGAGTTAGCACATTTTTGCAGAGCATTTTGGTCGTTTCGGACCAATGGTTGTTCGATTTTTTCGCGTTTGCGGAACAAGAAAGATTCAGTAGAAAGATAAATTTGCCTTTCGTCACGGTTTGATGTGCATAAAAGGAGCTTTACTAAAATATGATCGAGTAGCGAAACATATACTTATATAAATATTTATTCAATTAATTTCTAAATACATTTTGTAGATGAATGTGGATATTATAAATTACAGAGAACAGTTAAAAATTAAAAATATTTGTATGAGAAAAACTTATTAATTATTCTGAATATTTATCAGAGAATTTCGCGAAAAAAGATATTACATAAATCAGAAATGATGTTATTTGTATAATGCAGAAAGCACGAGAGAATGATTTTAGATAAGTGTTGAAAGCAGATAAATATTTTGCAAGACAGCGTTAACGACAATTTCCATGTGAAACAGTAACATCTTTGGTTTCACGAGGAGCATCAACGTAATTTCTGTCTTGAAGCGTGTTACATTCTCCTACATTCTACGTTCTTATCGTCGCTTCAAAGAGCGAGCACATTTGCCGTATTTCGACTAGTAAAGTATACAGAGAGAAAGTGGTAGGAGAAAGTGTCAGTATAGAGTGTATGTAGAGTTCTAGATATTTTCTTTTATTTACCAATTGTTGGAAATTTTATGGAATCGATTCTTATTGAAAAAAGTATCGATAGTAGTTACTTACTATAAGCAATTTAAATGTTTTCAGAATTACAAATATTCTTGTTGCTCATTTTAAAAATTGTTTCGATAATCACGATTAAAGATGTCTTTAAATTTATTTATTCTTAAATATGATTGTGGAAAAAATTCTCCTAATTTGCTTCATGCTTGAATCATAATTCCTTAGACAATTTGTGTATTACAAACAGAGTATAATAAGTCTTGTAATAAACGTTTTGTAAAATTTATAAAATAATTTTATAATAATGTTTTTAGACAAAAACACATTAGTATAATTATTTTGATGATTATTATTATTATAAAATCAAAATCAATTAAACAGAAGAAAATTTTTTTTCCAACTTTTTTTTACATTTTTGTTCGGAGAAAAGAAGTAAGGGACATGTATAAAAAATTACCAACAAATATCGAACGTTTTCGTACAGCTTGATATAATAGACATTGCGACACCGCGAAAGCGCGGCCGCTTTATTTCGAAGTATGTTCTCATAAGTTTCAGTAGCCTTTTGCGGTCTACGCAGCTACAAACATTCTCGGGATGCCCTTTCTGTTGCCCGTTGCGTTTTCTCTCTGCAGTAATGTCTCTCAGAAAATTTTGCGACCGACTTTTTCGTGGTGAGACCGCGGGGACAAAACTTTGCCGCTTGCATGAGCGTTGTGTCGCGTAGTTGTTGTCGTCGTCGTCGTCGTCGTCGTCGTTGTTGTCGGGGCGGTACCACAGCACTCGAAGCAATTACTCCGAATCTATGGCGACTTAGGAGAGTTGCGGTGAATATCGCCCAAATTATACGTACTTACTGTTGTAGCGTAGCGTTGTGCGAGCCGAACGTCAGGTTACTTGGGACTTAGCTGCTTAATTGGGTAATTGCTTAATTATATCAATTAGTACGAGGATCGCGCGTAGAGATATCTGCCTGGCACTTATCTTTGCGGCACATCGGCATTTCTTCATTATTTAAAGTAATCATAATCTCGATTCTTTTTCAAACGTTGACGTTAAGTAAAGGGAAGAAAAATATTTTTTTAATTCTTCAATCTAATTAAGTTAATCCAGAAACGTGTTGGTTTTCCTCGCGATGAAAGCGAGATCCTGAATATAAATAATATTTTAATTTCTCGTCTCATACATATTATTTGATGCAGTACGCGTAATCGTGATGTTTTTGTTGAAATGTGTACACTGAAATAACGCTGTGTAGATGATATTTAACTAATTAAAGACTACTTGATAATATGCCCAGAAACTTTACAATTTAGCATTCACACTCTTTGACGTTTGTTACATTCCAGAAATTAAGTTTCTTCGCAATAATTAGCTACTAGAGATATCTTGACGTAACTAAAGGAGAAAATCTCATAAATATAAGATGCTAATGGATGCGGTATTATTTCTTGGTTATATTAAAGATTCACAATCTGCTGAAAGTTGACAAAATAAATGGGTTATCTGTCTCTTGAGAGAAAGAATATAATTCTTGAAATAAAAATATTTTCTTCATTTAAAAAAATAAGTTGTCTCTTTATATTACGTTTTATTACATATACGGCGACCGTCATTTGAAATGGAATGAATCTTCCAACAGGAAAGAGACAAGAGACTTCGGAAAGCGTAATGGAGAACCGTTGATGGAGATATTATGCCACTTTTATTACACGCATTAAAGAGGAGGAAATTGACGAAATTGTTTTCCCTTTATGAATTTCAAATATAATTGAACTAGCGACGTTATTATTCATTTCTTTAATTTATTTTTTGTTTATGAACTAATAATAAATTTAAATTTTTAATTCTATCATGATGGTTAGTAAAAATTGTAAAAATTTAATTACTATTTATTTGATGGATAAAATGATAGAAATAATAACAAATTTAAAACTTATGATTTTTGTTTACAACGAGATTCTATAAATGATTATGACGATTGTAAAAAAAATACAGGATTTTTCAGAAAAAAAATTAATTTAATAATAGTCAAGACACGCGCTATAGGATTTTGTTTTGTTCGATATTCTAAATGAATAAAACTCGGATAAATTATTAAATGTCATTTGTCATTTTAATTTTTATTTTAAATCATATACAAAATTAAATAATAATGATAAAAAAATATAGAGATAGAGGTCTATAACTTATAAATATTATAAGTTTAGAGATTTATGAAACAATTTACAAGAATAAATAGTAAGAAATATTTTCTTTGATAAAATTTATTCTTTACTAATACTCTACAATTTTAAATATAATTAAAGTTCTTTGAATCAGATATTGCTAATTGATATTATTGCTTCACTTAAATATAGTAAAACGCTTCATTAGCATATTCTATGCTCTTTATATCTTCCCATTAGGGAAATGACTCTTATTCAACGATTGATATATTCTCAACACGTAGTAGATTCGCGGCAATTTTACGGCCGTGTCGTGCGACCATTTTCATTTTCGGCTCCGAGATTTCCGCATACTCGTTTTGTCGATGCATAAACCATAAATCAGCACTGCATCTGACGTTTGCATATCCTCGCGCATATTCCTCGTGGAAAATAGCTCGCAATCATACGCATCTGTTTTTTGTTATTTTTAGTCAATTCGATAGGCTTTCAATGTCACGTTGCGTTCTGATATTTATTTCGATGCTGAATCTCGATCTATACGGCCGAGGAAACATCGAACGGAATTTTACATTTGTGCATCGCAATAAGTCTGGCATCTTTCTGAAGCGAATAAAGAGAAACGCGAAAACGCAAAAAGAGGAGCCGGTAAGCTCATTGTGAAATCGCTGAAAAATGCATCTCAAGAAAGCAAGGATTTTCAGCGTCGGTAGAAGTGCCAAGAATTGTCGTTCGTTCTTAAAACTTTTAGGTCGTGTTTGCATTGCGTGAGTCTTCGCCAAATTCCCCTTTTCTTTTCTACGACACTCAAATGCAGTTAAGATTCTTAAAATTCACTACATCATTATTGCGCATTATATATGCATATACTTATACATATTTTTTTTTCTCTCAAAACAAAGATTTATTTAATGCAATAAAACTCTGCAATATGCTTTCACACCTGCGTATTGATTCGAGTCTGATTTCTTTTACATCGTAAATTCAATTTGCGAGTTATCGAGGAGGATGTTAGGCATCAGTATATTCTACTTACTAATTTCATTCTTGCTCTTGATTTCACGTTCTTGGAGTTTATAGGATTTTGCTCTAAATTTCGGAATTGTCGTTCATTTCTATTGTGTAAATCCACTCCTGTATATTAGTGGTACTCATTTTTAAGAATATACGCGGATAAACGTTATTATACATTTTCTCGCGGAAATTTAAAAATTTTATTTTATCTAAAGGAAAATATATATATATATATAAATAAAATACATATCCTTGAAAACCACGATTGTTTCGATTCTGATCCGTTTTATCTTCGATCAGCTTTTATTTTATCTTTCACGATATCCATTTATTTCCACAAATCCATTCGGTCAGTACTGTTGCGCCTTTCTTTGCGGTTTCTATCTCGGGGAAAAGGAATATTGCAAGATTTTCTTATGAGCTATAACTTGCAACGCCTAACAAGATGCTTTCTAGACTCTTTTTATAAAAGTAATATAAGAGGCGCAAAAAGAAAGTTTATGATAAAGTCTTTGTTAACCATGAGTTTATTAATCTCTCTTATTGTTAGATAAATTTTTTTTTACAATTTAATTTCTAAGAAATTTTAATTTTATATATATATTGCTTTTTTAAAGTATCTCATATTTTTATGATAATTTGGTCTTTTACTCTGATATATGTTAAGTATTTTTTATTTAAAACTTCTCGAAATCTATTTAACGATTTTATATTTGCATATAGAAGTTTTACACATTTATTCAGTAAATCTAGTTATCTCATTACAACGATATATATTTTGCATTTTAATTCCTTCACGTTTTTGCCTCATTTATATCAAATTTTCATATATGAAATTATAATGAAACTTGCTTAAATCAAAGGTAAAATCTATTAAATATCTTGTAATATTACTGCTATTTCTATATGATGTAAATGTATAATATTTATTTTATTTATGCGTAGTAAACGTAAAGGTAATTTTAAATTTGAATATTTTAATATAATATTTGATGATTTATATATATATATATATATATATATATATATATATATAATATATAATGTATATTTGTGTAAATCATATACAATATTCAGGAATGTATGAATTCTATATATATTTCCAACGAAGTTGTGTTTTTCTATTAATTCGCGTTATTTGCAAGCTTTTATTTTGTTCGCGTTAAAGGGCAACTTTTTCTACGACTTACAAGCTATCTGATAAAGGCATGGGTTTGTCTCCTGCTTCGAGGCAAAAGGAAAGGCGGAGTTTTCAGAATGGAAGACGGTACTTTCTTGTGTGGTCACCACTACACATCCGATGTACGTAAGGTCTTCCATTTTATTATTCGAGTCACGCGTATACACACGTATCGTATCATGCGCCATGTATTATTCACAACGTATTTATGTCGCCAGCCAAATATGAGTTTGAATCTACGGATGTACCGGTAAAGAAGCACAGCGAACCATAAATTCAACTCTGAATTCTCTCGTTAAGCCTCAATTACCCTATTTTTCGTCCTTATCTTCTAATCCGCAAGAAATTCATAATCCGAAGACAAATGTTGTCTTAAAGTTACATTGTTGTGTAAACATTTCAACATAACGATGCGCTGAGTTTATTTAGAAATATTATTTTCTCGCATTTTCTGATAATATATTGCTCTGTTAGATTTTGTTTATACAATTTGTACGATCAATATTGTATACAATTGCAATTTCATCATAACTTGGGTATTTAATATTTTTTTCGCGAAATATAACAAGACACAACTTATTTGTTCTCGATTACAAAATCAAGTGCGCGACATTTATTTGATATCTATTTGGCGAGAAAGACGAACTTGTAGATTTTGCTAAATTTAATCTTGAAAAGATAGCATATATAATAATTTGCAATCGCATCTCTTGACGTGAGTTTATAGATAATAGAGGCAAATATTAGGGTTTATAGCGTCAGAATAAATCGTGACAAACGCACATCTGTCAAGTGCCAATGGAAAATCAGGGAAAATTCAATTATTCACATCATCGTGACATGAGTCCTAGGCAGTATGATCTCGACGAGAGCGAGAGCATTTATACAAATATGGAGCGAAATGTGAAGCGCTCATTCGCGATAAAATTATAATAATACACATTAACGGCCTTGTATTTTCGTGCAAGTTTCATCGTAATGAATAATTCCACTTTAGCGATCCTCCAATATCCGGTATATAAAAATTATCTTGTATAAAATTCGAAATCAATTTACGTATTAATATTTAATGGGGAATTTTTTATTTCATAAAATATACGTGCAAATACGTGTTTATAATTTTCCATAAATTGTTTCGAGAGATTAATCAGTACTTTACTCAGCATTATGCTTAATATAATTGTATTGGGTTTATGTTTTTCGACAAAAAATGTTTTTTTAAATATTTTAAATATGTTTTTCTATTAATAGTCTTTAGGACACATACATATGCAGTCCATTGCCTTTCTTTATTATATCTTCTCGTTACTTATTTCGATAATATTATATTCGATTAGAGAGTACACCGATTCGTGAAATACATTGGAAAATCCAATAACGTTAACGATTTTCTTCTAGATAAATGAGCCTCTGGTATGCACGACGGCGTTTCTGTCGGATGCACCATCGAAAACTCGCTCTTATCAAATTCCTTTCTGGTCAGTGAAAATAGCCTACGCTAAAAAAGTCATAGAACGCATTAATATAATATTGAATGAAGTGAATTTAATTTTAAAACAGATATTGCACGTTTCCATCAGAAACTTTTTCCTGTCATCTAAACCCGGTAGGGAGAATCAATAGAATAGTACGAACATAATCCGCGAAAGTGACATGAAAACCTGTTGCAGGCAAGGTGAGGTGATCGTACGTCAAAATATTACAGTACAGTGTTTCAGTACACTGCACACGGCTTGTAGCCGTCAATTTTTAAATTATTTGAAACGAATCCATGGCGGAAAGTTGACAGAACATTATTTGTAATTGAGTATTTCTATTTTGAATTCTACACATAAAAATCTTGACGATTAATTCTCTCTAACATTAAATCTTTGCTAAAATAACATTTATTTTAACTATTTATTTGAAAATAAATATTTATTTGCGTTTTAGCATGTATTTTTATTATAACATTAGTTTGTGTTTCTGACATCTGTCATTCTTTTTAATTTTTTATTCTTTTAGAAAAAATTCTCTATTTTTCACGTTTGTACGTGTGTAAAGACTGGTATTAATTAGTAAAGAGACAGTCGTGTATATGTATATATTTTTCTATGATTTTTCATATATCTATATCATTAATCTTGATTATATCAAAGGGTTCAAATCGGGATGATTCGATTCCTAGGGAGAGAGTAGAACGTCTTTCGTCAATTTACGAAACGATCAAGCTCGTGCTCGAATCTGTCGGCAAAGGCAACAGCAGATTAGATATAGATACGGTACTCAACTTTTGGCCGTATATACCGTTCTGCATCGTGGAGAGAACGATCTCGTTCGTTGAATTTTTATAGTTGTTCGCCATAGCAGCTGTAACGCCCTACGAGGCACGATAGTATTATTACGCTGGGAGCCCTTAAAATATTGCCCGGTCGTATATTTCATGAAAGTGGGCGATTTTGCTTCTCCGAGGCGCGGTGCGACGCCATTCTAGACGCGATCGAATTTTACATTCATTCCGTTCTCCTTATAGTATATCTCGATGACGCGGTTAAAAAAGAATAAGCGCGCGTTTTTTGAACTACATAAAATCACACTTTAAATATTAACACAGCATGACAGTTATATAATCTTCCATCGTTCTTTTTTCTCTTTTATATACATCAAACTCAAATGTCATATAAATTTTATTTGCGCGCGCAACTCAACTTTATTATGATTTAAAAAGGATTTCTCCGTTGTATTCAATTTATTCAACGAAAACGCTTACGAAAAATGTAAAGTTTAAGAAGCGTGAAAGTCAGTTCTATAGCCGTTTATAATGTGACAATAATATAGAAAAATAGTTAACAATTATAATAATAAAATAATTGTTTTTTCAAATTTTTCATTATATTGAAACATAAAGCATGAGATCTTATTATATACTTTTACATAAATGAACTTTTTAATTTTTCCAAATATGTATTTTTGTATTAAAGAAGAGAAAGATTGACGATATCTCGGAATCGAATTATAATATTGATAAACGCTCTAATAGCACATTTAATCAACGTGCACGTTTGAAAGGTGTTAGTTTTATTTGTACATGTCGTATATCGCAGCGGACTCGTACACGGATTTTGAGCTCCAATTTTGCTCCGAAATCAAATATCGAACTGAAATCACATTACTGGACGAGCCGGGGTCCGTAACCCGCAGAGCCCATATCTAGGTGTTCCGTCTTTCTCTTCTACCTCGTCTCTCTGCTCTGTCTATTTATCTACCTGTCCATTTATCCGTATCTCTCCTCTATCCTCCGCGACCACCATTGTCCATCCGAACGGTCGTGGGTTACTCACTCACACATCGTTGCGACGCCACCATCGCGGCGACCCAGCCTCACCTACACTATTCAACTTCTGGGTTTCTCCCGGCTAATAAACGACCTTGGGGATTTGGTCCGTCTTGGTACCTTCGTGCCGAAGTGAAGTACGTTCCTTTTGTTTCCACCGCGCCTGGGTATTACATCCGAAAGGGATGCCAATGTCGTCCTTTCTTTCAGTACTTTACGAATGTCCGTCCGTAAGAGTGACGGAATCTCGCGGTATTCGCTGATGCGCAGGTCGAATTGCCGATCGTCTCGAAAAAGGGTTTCCAAGGTCGCTAGGCAGAGGCTTCTCGACGTCAATAAGAATGACCTCGTTCCATCTATGTCCATTCGTACGATATTCGCTCGAGATCATTCTCGCTCCCGTGAGTCTCCGTTGCATCAACCCTCTGCAACGCGCATCCATTTTTTCCGATAATTTGCTCCACGATATTCAGGCGTGATTGATCGGCCGCATAATTGGAAACCGTCCTTCGTAAAAACCTTCGTCGCGCATGATCCATCAATTTGCACTAAAACTTAGACTCTTCGTGATTTAGCGTGTTTTCGTGAAATTCCGAAAAATAGTGAAATATATCTGTCATATGCAGTAACAATTAATAGAGCGAAAATCATTACGTTTTTGTCGATTCTAGCATCAGTAAGACAAAAATTACTGTTATGAAATATATTTGTAACAATGATTTCTATATGATTGTATCATTACATCGAAACTTTTTTGTTCCTTAAAATCACGTTAGTTATAGCAGCGCATTATTTTTTCGCAATATTTAGCGTTATTAAAGTGTAACAAATTTTTGCTTGTACCGTTTGAAATATTTATGAACCTGCAAAAGCATACGATATATTCGACAACAACGATACTCTCCATTATTGAAATATTGTATATACTATTGGATACAATTGGATTTAATGTCACCGACTATTAGAATTAACATACAGATGCGTTTAAGTGCAATGAAACGTGTCGAAATCGAATCCGTCGTTCTTTCTCTCGATAATTACTGAATCAATAGATTCGCAAAATTGTTATCACAATGATGCACATGTGTACTTAGATTCTCGCAATTCCAATTAATGATTCGCGCGCTCACATGGCGCGGTTAAGCAGCGCAAATTGCATGTACCACTCGTCGTTTCGCTTAATTTGACGAATCATTCATTATATTTCGCCGTTATTATACAAGTGCCTGCGCATTTTGACAAGTCCGATTTGAGTTATTATCGTCCAGGCGTAATTTATTTTATAGTTACAGCGAGAATTCGTGCGCCCGCCTTTTTGATTAATTTGACAAATCGCGTCCCTCGCGACGACCAAAGTCGTTATCGCGGTTGGGATTGTAGTCTCCAATTGCGATGCGATACAGGGAAGAGGAAAAAAAATTTGATCGCCGCAGATATTTGCTGCGCTTCGTAGAAATTTTCGAGAACGCGCGCGTCTATTCCCTATCGAATAAATAAACCAAGTTATCTATTCGTAACTCGTTCGCGACTGCAATTCTGCTGCGGATTAAAACGTTTTTCTATCACCGTCTAATTCTATATCGCCGGTAAAAATCTATTAGATCTCGAATGCGCTTTTCGACAAAAAGGGCCGCGGAGTTGCCTATATATATAGTATATTTCGTCTAGCTGGTCGGTGTTTCGAATTTTGGCGAATTTTGTCTCTTTCACGTGTGTGCAATGCGCATGTATATTGATATTTTACGTGCTCCCTTTCTCTGTACGAAGCGTTACAAATTTCGATCGTATACATTTCTCTTGACTCACGTTCGCTGATACACAGATTTAAATTCATCAATTGCAATGTATATTTAATTACATAATAATTCGGTGAGCAAATACGCGAAAAATTAATGTCTCATTTACTATCTCACTGAAATCATCGCTCGGCGATAAATAGCGTGTTTATATTGCGATACCAAATGAGTATTTAAACTTGCCAAATATCGATAAATTTCCAAATTTGTTTGAAACAACGGCTGTCTCTCATATAAATGTATAATAACATGAAAACACATTTAAATATTGTTTTTTAAACAACGCGTAAGATTCTGTATAATGTGTATCTGTATATGATAGAAATTTTATCTACAAAAATATGCTTAACTAAAATTGAAATATTTAAAATACAATCACGTACTTACAAAGTAGTTGCTAATGGATTTAATGCTAATTCAACCAGTTTAAAAGCACGATTCTACCTTAATTTTCAGTTCCTCTTCCATTATATACCAATCGATGTTCTGTGTAAAATTGTTCAATCTCTGCGAAAGTTAGTGTTCGCCGAACGTTCATTAACATAGAAATGTCATCGCGGTCGTTGGACACCGACGAATAATTACGCCTATACCTAAACGCGTCTGTGTATCGCGGCGTGTGAAATAACCCTCCACATGCACTCGAACGAAAGAGATGCAAAAGAGAAGGAAATACCAGGAGATAGGGGATGACGAAGTTCGAAGATGGATAGGGAAGAAGGAAAACGCGAGCGGGCCTGGATACTAGTGGCGATCGTCAGTATGTATCTACCTGCCGTGCCGGTAGTCGTCGGGGGTAGTAGCGACGTCGAAGACAGGGAGGAGGGAAAAGGGAGACGCTCTCCATCTACACGAGGACTGCAGATGGTGGTACTGGTGGTGGCGATGGATAGCGGTTGAAGGGTAGAGAATCGGAGGGTTCGCGGAACACAGCGGTGGCGGCGACAGCGGCGGCAGTGGCAACGGGTAGTGGTGGTAGTAGTGACGATGATATGATGGTGGTGGTGGAAGCGACGGCGTTGGAGGAGAGAGAGAGGGTGCGGCACCGCATCGGTCTATGGTGGTAGTGTCGGCGGCGGGTGGTAGGTGGTGGACGGGTGGTGGATAGAGATGGGTTGATGGTGGCGGCGGCGGTGGCGGTGGCGTGGGTTGGTTGGTTGCCTTCAGTGTTCGCGCGGCCGCTCCCTGTCGCACACCGACGACTCGCACCCCCGACTCGCTGCCGGCGTCGCGACGGCTCTCCCGCAATCGCCGGCGAAAACGTGCTCGCGGAAAATACGGTCGCGCGCTCGCTGGCTCTGGCTCTCTCTGCCACGTCGCTTCGGGAAACTCGATTCGCCCGGCTACGGATGTAATTCGCTTCGCCGCGTTTGCCACTGGCCCTCACTGCCCGAGTACTGCATTTTTCGGGGGTTTTTTAATCGAGAGTCGGCGAGAACCGGCGAACTGTCTCTCTCTATCTTTTTTTCTTTTTTTTTTTTTTTGCATCCGTGAATCGAACATCGCTGTGTAACACGAGGCGTCGTTACAGCCGCCTGCGACGTATGTGAAAAATAGTCCGTCTGTCACATCGGTCGCTTTATCTGCCGGGGCTTTTTTTCGGAGGAGGGGAGCTTCGATCGTTAGCACGTGGTCTGTGATAATCCTCGTGAAAGTGAGGTTGCTTTAACGAAGTCACCGATCGCCATTTCCACCTGTGGATAACCGTATGAAATTGTCCGGTGACTTCAAAGTACAGTGTATGCGTTTGATGATTCGTGCTGTTACGTGCTAGCTGTGTGACATGAGCATGCAATTTGTGCGCAACTTATTTTCGTCGACCAATTACTGTACTTCCATTAAAGTGACTTAACTGATTTATCTTGCAAAACTGGGATAATATGTTTTGTCGATTAACTACGTAATTATATATTATTACGTAAATATATATATGTGTGTATTATGATTTTATTTGGACATTTTAATTATAATCAGATTAGAGCTATTTGTCGACAAATTGTTATATTCTAAATCGGAAGACTTTGCGAAGCATATTTATTTAATCATATTGAATGAACTGTGAAACAAAAAATAATCACGTTGACTGGCCGTCGGTTTCGGTACGGCTCTTTTAACACGTGGCTCGTGACAATCGTAAAAGTGTAGTATTTCAGGAAAATCGAGTGTGTCGAAGCTCGCATTTGTGGATAATCCTACGAATTATCTGCGTATTTAAACTGATCTCATTTTTATGGACTGTTACATTTCATGGGGAGAATAAGGTCGATGCGTAACGACTTTACCTCTTTTTATATACCACATCTTTATCTCTTAAATCACATTTAAACGAAATATTTCAAACGTATTTTAAAATATTTTTCCGTGATGGACTTTGTACTGGATCCTTTTTCAAGATATCTGTGATGATATTTCTATGATATTATTTGGAATTACTTTGGCTCTTAGAGACTAATTTATTAAATAAACTAAATTATAGTGTCACAATCACGCAAATGCAAGATTAAAGAACAATTATAACTTAATATCCGCAGCGGCGAGAATTCTTTGTTGCTGCGACGAATGGAACTAAGAATTTAAATTGTTTAAACTTGTGGCCGTTCTAACGATCTAAAACCAACAAGTGTCTTAAATCAACAAGTCCTAAGTATCAAGGTCGAGTTAAGTCTATATAAGCGGAAACTTGCCGACGGAAAATTTTTCATTGTGGTGCTAATTGGTAGCTGTTTTGCGTTTTGGAGAAATTCGCGAATGATAACTACGTTCCTCGTGATAAAAAAGAGTGAAGATATTATTGTGGCTTTATTCCGGATTAGCTGTGATTTTTTTCTCCGCGTTAAACTCGGGAAAAATCGCACACGTGCGATTTAAATCGCGTGTAACGCGATCGTTGACACACGCCGTTGACATTCGAAATATCGACAACGATAAATATTAGCTGTCGTGTTAGTATAGAATTTGACTGTTGCGTGCAAGTTTGCATACTTGTATATCTCGTTTGTTATGGCTACGTGCACCAAGGACTTGTATAATTAATAATTCAGTCCATGAACTGATTATACGAGGCTTACTTTTTATTTCGAAGAAAGTATTCTCTACGCTCCAATAGTGGAAAATAACATATCATACAAATATTCCGGTTAAAGAGACTCGAATTAATTGATAAGAGTTAATAAAAAAATTCAGATATGAAAATTGATGAAGACAGCGCAGAAAATAATATATAATAAGAAGCTTTTAATATAAATATAAAGAACCGCTAATAAATATACAGATACAATAGATAAGATACACGAAAAATTGAAAAAATTGATTTTAAGAAGTTTTGTAATTTTATAAAAATGCCTGTGAAGACGATGATTGCATTCGACTTTCGTGGAACAAAGTAAAATTATACTAGTTCTTCGTCCAATAAAACATATCACGATAAATCTTTGTCTGCCGTGTCCGCGAAATCCCATCACGCAAGGGACCATTATCTAACAGACGGAACGACATTAATTATTTCCGCTCAAGGATATACAAATGTGCCGCGAATTACATTTTCAATATGGGACCTTCGGGATATGGCGTTAACCGTAGCAAATGTAATTTTTGGAGATAAAGACAGATTAATTCGATTGTTGAAAGGAGTTAAATAAACGTTAGCGTAAATCACGTTTTCCTAAATAATAAGCGAAATATTAAGCGAAATCAACAACAGACGGTTTCGCATTGTGACAACGCGAAGCTTTCAAAGGAATCGTTCGAAATTCGTGAAAGAGGACAAGAGTTCAGTTACATAGCGAATTATTTGCTTGAGTGGACGTATAATCGAAATATAATACGTGAAATATCGAATTCGCTTTGTAGTAAACGGAAAATCTACAACGTTTATTTTCATGTTACTCGAATTTCATTCAGATCACATTTTAGATGCGATATAGTGCAACGTTAGAATTATACGGATTTCTGGCAAAATAAATATAAAAGAGATATATATCGCAGACGCATTGTCTATTAATATATCTGCTTGTAATCTTCCTATATACGTATCTGGAAAATCGAAGTCGAACACTCAGTCAGAGTAACTATCACGGTACCGCAGAGAAAGAGAATGATCGTCTTATCAGGCTCTCTATATTTTTCCGATGACGACTCGTCCTCGAAGTGACGTATTAGGGGATAATTGGATGAGAATCGAAAAATATCAGCGTGAAGCGTCTGTCGGAGTGAATTCGAGTGCCTCGATGTCGTCGATCTCCGGGAAGCATTAAGCTTTCCTGCTTGCTACTAACGCTACCTTTGCCCGTCGACGGCGTCATCGAATTCCAATTATGTCGCAGCCTCGAAGAGGTTCCATACACGGGAGCAGCCCCGTTCCGGGTCATCCGAGCACGACCGTCTCTGCGTCCTCCTCCTCCTTCTCCGCTTCTCACGAGATACAAACGAGAGGGATACCTTTGCCCGGAATGGTACCATCGCGCTCGATCCACGCCAGTCCCATGCATGGGAATCCGATCCACGGGTTCGTCAACCCTCTTGGACCAGGCAGTCTCGTTCATCCTCCGCCTCTCGCGCACGCGGCCGCCGCGTCCGGAATTTCTCATCATCCGCCAAACGTTCACCAAGGTATCGAACATCTTCTCGATGTAAACGACGGTTGCATCATACTTTTTCAAGATCGTGGAGGCTGTTTTTTCAACAATCAAACGCGCTTCTTTTATATATATATATATATTTTTTTTTTAGACGGACTATTGTGTCTACAGAATAGTATTATATATATCGTACGGTTACGTAGGTTTTCAAATTTTTCCTTGACTTAAGCTTGACTTCTCTGCTTAATCTAAAATCGATATTCTTTTTAGAAAGAGATTTTCTGCATACAATTTTGACGCAAAATATTTTGACGATTACATTATGGGAACATTGAATTTTTCTTGCTATAATGTAATTATCTAACTTTTTGTGTCGTTAAATCTCTTAATATTTCAATCTTGAAATAACGTTCTCTCACTATCCACGATTTAGGGAAAATATAGGCGACTATATATGTATTATATAGGAGTTAAAAGGAACCGATAAAGCTTTATATAGGACATTTAGTATCAATAGATTTCAGTTCGAAAAGCAGAATGCATCTAACCACAATTGAATAGAAAATGCACAAAAATTGGACAGAAGACCTAAACGACGTTCTATCAATTCCATCCATTAAATGTCATTGAAATAAGCACGTAGTGAGGAACTGGGGACGTTCATTGATCTCGCGACGATCGCTGAAGCGTGTAAGTGGGCCGCGTTGATAGATGAGCTATGACGTATTTGACGTGTTCGCGATTAAAAGATAGAATGCGCGACGTCTGCTGCGATCAAAATTGGAAACTCGTTTCTACAAACGTTATTTTCTATTCATGTCACTTTCCGGCTCGCATCTCATTGTGATTTATTTCGATTTAAAATGATGGAAAAACGATTTGACGGTATATACATATGATTTTTATATATTTACATTGGGCACAATAATTGTTTCGTGAATCATATTACATATACAAAAAGGACATTATGATTGCGAGATGTAATATTTAAAATTTTTATTTTGAACAGAGTTTTTATATATAGTACTATATATGTAAACTCTTTATATAAAAATTAAATTCTAACGTAGCAACATCTTTTAATTAAGCAAAGGGATTTTTATATAATACTTTAAGCTCTTTTGTACAGAGTTGTATTTTCAACTCAAGATTGAAATATATATATATATATATATATATATTTAAGTATCGATTATTTTGCTAAATAGTTGCTTGAAAATTAAATATATGAGCGATTTCTGTCGCGTTTTACGACGGTTTATTCGCGCAGCCTCCATCGATCTTTTTTCGTTACTCGTATCGTACGATCGGTCACGTGGATATTAACTCAAAGGCACCGAGAAGATACTGCCACCGGGCTCTCCGTATTCGTTTCACGGTTCTCCGATGAGAACACCGATGAGTTCTGGTCACGGCAGCCCTCAGGAGTCGCCACACGTGGTTAGACATCGCAGAGACTCCGAACATTCGTCCGGCGCTGTATCAAGGCGCAGCTCGTCGGACGTGGTTTCACCATTGCCGGAAAGTCATCCCCTAGGATCGCCAGACAGTCGCGGTCGTCGACGCTCTGACTACAGCCCTCACCAGGGTAGGTCTATCTACGATGTGACGGGAAAAGAATATCAAATTAAGGCCCGATCATATTTGGAGCGCGATATATTGGAAGGTCGAAGCAAATTATGAGAAAGATTGCTTCTTCCATCAAGATATTTTTATACGATTCTTCGTGACACTAATTTGCAATATTGCTTCGCATATCATTTTGTTGTTTTATTTATGATGACCAGTTATGTTCTATATAAAGATATAGCTAATTTATTATTTTATTTATTTCAAGAAAGAAATTCTATATGCATAAAAGCAATATTTTATTTATTTTATAATTTCTATATATTTTTCTACAAATATATAAATTATTATTATTGTTAGAATTATTAAAGAGACAGATAAAAATAAGAGTTAAGTTTGAAATAACGATTGAAATGATGAATTATATTGACACGAGATTTATTGATTACATTAATTAATCGCAGTTTTTTTCTTATTCAAATATATGCAGTATCAGATGATAGTAGGACAATTAATATTTTGTAATATACGTGTCCTGCTCCGATTAGAGTGATTGCGAACGATCGATCTTACCACAAGCAAGTCTGCATCAGGCAACCTTCATTTACGAATTTCCCGAACCCTTCTAAACCTCGTAGAACTCTACGCTACCCTTTGATCCAACGACTCGTGGCTTTATATCGTAATTTTGCTATATATTACTCGAATATAACTGAAAGTTATTATCGTCAAAGGGAATTGTAGATACATGTGTCTCGTTATGTTTTAAATATAGCGTTCTTAGCTATATATAGTATATAGGCAAAATCTTTACAGTTTTTCTGTGGGTGGAATATTTGATCCATATCGGAAATTTATCTTAGGTATTAATAAGATCTTAAGTGTAGCCAATATTATAAAAATACATTGTAAAGGCTTTTCTACCGGCAATTATGAAAATTACACAGTTTCTAGCAACAAGATGAAATCGTTAGAATACCGGAGATACCGTGAGATAATATTCCGTGCTTGTTATAATGTGAAAGTTCGTGTTATCATGAAGGGAATTCGTAACATGCGGCATGAACAAACTCTGACAATAAGTTTAAAGTTACAGAATAAAATTAACTAATTGGCATATTTGACGTGCACGTAATCGAATTTAAAAGCAAACTATTACTACATTATTATCATTAAAATCTCATTACATTGTTACTATTAATTTTCTAGTTTTTAATAATACTTTATTGCTTTATTATTAGTCTCTTTTGCGGGTAACATTAAGCGTTTATGTTTCATTTCTATTTCTTATTAATTTTTTTTATCTTGCTACCAGAAACAAAGATTAGCATTATGGAAAATTATAATGTTAATTAAAAAGCTTGAATATATGAATTATTTAATTTTTTGTTTTGTGTTCGTGTATATATATTTTTTAATGAGAGATTGGTCTGAAAGGCTGTGATACGATACACATTTTTTCAATTAAAAGAAAATTTATAATTACAGTGAGGGCAAATTAATAATTTATGAGAATCAAAGGTTTTACAGGTTTAATACATGAATGATGTATGACAATCTAAATTGATTTCTGGAATATTTGAAATTTATCGTCTCACAAATGATAGTTAAAAAAACACGACTAAATAAATATTTAATTTTAATACTTTTTCCTCTAATTAAAAATTAATTTATATTGTGAGAAAGAAACTCATATATTTTTTAAAATATTCCTGATATCATTGATATCTGCATATTTTATTGGATTTCCTGTTGGCCTTAGACCGAAGACTCAAAGCTGACGA
Source organism: Nylanderia fulva (assembly GCF_048542155.1). Taxonomy (NCBI): domain Eukaryota; kingdom Metazoa; phylum Arthropoda; class Insecta; order Hymenoptera; family Formicidae; genus Nylanderia; species Nylanderia fulva. Next base: position 2,748,300 of record NW_028189622.1, read on the forward strand.
ACATTTGCATTTTCAGACAGCTCGAAAAAAAGAGTTTAGAATGAATGACGTTTTCGCATGCGTTCTTGGGATAGGCCACGACAACAATTTACACCCGCAACCAAAGGATTGAATGAGTTGCAGTGGAGTGAAGGATAGTGCGTGTCTATGCATTGCATCGAGAGGGTGCGAACGTTATAACTCGTTGTTACGGTTGCGTGTACAAGCCAGGTTTTCTGTGTATGCCTTTGCCTTTCTCAATGGATTGACTTTATCAGTGTCAGACTGTAATAACGAGAGGGCAAACATAGGGCAAAAAACATTTGTGCTTCCGCATTATATCTTGTTCTTTCAATGTCTCTCAAACGTCCCCGTTGCTCTGTTATATTTCACAATTTTACTCGGATAATGACAACTCCGATATCAGGTTGGCACGCAGCCAGTTCAAATTATATAGATTTTCACTTTCCAGTCCTCTCTAATGTAACACGTGATTGATGAAAATTGTCGGATAATTAATGTTTCTTCCTCAATCTTTTTTTTTTTATTACTTATTGTTTTAATAAAGACCATCGAGAAATACGAAAACACGTAAATTCAGGATCGTATTTTAACCGTACAAGCTCGATAGAAATAGATTACTGCCCATCGAAAAATGTCAATACCAAACTTATTTTCAAACGCTTTTGATTTTTGACTCTGTTTTTCTCGCATCTCGGTATGTTCACAAATTTCTGCGCCCGAACGTGTTCGAAAATTGGTCACGGGACCAATAGATAGTAATCCGACAGACACGCCTTCGGAAATTGGAACCTCGTTAACGATAGCCAGGGAGAAAAATCGCATGACTCTTCTTCTTGAGAGGGACAAAAGGTTATTTGCCGGTCACAACGGTCACCTTCTCGACAGATACGCGCGTCTGTATACGTAAGCTACTTGCTGTTTTCATGTCACGTCCAGGCCGTCTGTCTGAGAGAAGAAAAGGGTGGAAAGTTCAGATAGATTACGATAAAACTGGTGAGGGACTTTGGCGTGGACGGTAAGTCATCCACGATGTCGAACGTAAAGTAATATAACGAGCGCATTATTTTAGGGAGGGCATAATAAACATTTTATTAAATATAATACCACGTTGCACACGTTGCACAAATTTAAAGCTGCAATAGTAAAATACAAATTATAACTTCAATAGAAAAACAAAATAAATTCGTAACGAGACTACATATTTCATAAATGCTCTTTTGCCATTAGCAAGCAATTGGAACGCTGTGCTTTTACTACGCCGCGAGGTTTTTGGGTAATAAAAGCGTTGTCATAGCACTTGCCTGAACAATGTGTCATACTTTATAGCAAAATTGAAATCTCGCTTACAAATGGAATATATTTTTTCTTTCTTCTTCATATAGCTTTGTTTCATTTATTTTATATGTCCGTGATTTTTTTCAACATTTATGAATAAAATCGCGATAAATTGATCATATCTTTTATGCTTAATTTTATTTGACATTGACATTATGTTATTATGTATCATTAAATAAATGATTTTTGTTGTTTTAATTCAGGATTAAAAACGTGGTAGTTTTTAACGTTAAGTCGCTTAAGTTGAATGAAAGGAACGAGGATGGTATAGTGAGATGCAAAGAAGCTACTTAACATCGCATTGATTAGCATGGAAAGTATCCGCTTTCCGTGCAAATGTAGTTTTAGAAGATCCATAGGGTTGGCAGGGTGAAGAGAGCCAATTAAAATGGTGATCTGATCTGCCGTTTTGCTCGTTTTTTCAGTCATTTGCCTCTCGTTTTTTAACCTGAAACGGCTATTTTGCTATTGCGAATATTTTTTCTCTTTAAGCAAGCAATGGAACCATTTACTGTCATTTTTTTCTTATATTCGTTCCTTTTTTTTTAAATCTTTATTATATCATAAGTTATATTTATTTTGGTCATTATTACATATATTAGAATTAAGTGGAATTAAAAAACTATATCATTAATTAAAATTAGGTATAACTTTATTTTATATTTTTAATATCATTTATTATTAAAACTATTTATTTCATTTTTCTCTTTATATAACGTTATATTATTTTTGATGTACATATCTTTTCATCAAGAGTTTCTGGTTTTTTTAAATATACAGCAGCTTATATTACATGAGTAAAATCGTATCATGACATCTACGCGAGGTGAATTAATTTTAAGGTGAATTAATAAGAGGCATTTTTATAATTTATTTGTTATGTGAAAATGAAGACGAGATTACATATTTTTTTGATCTAGGTTTTCTAAAGAGCTTTTCTTCGTGAGCGAATATAGTTTACAAACGAAGGACGGGGAATATCTCGTTCATTAAGCGAGAGCAATAAGAGGAAAGAGCCTTACATTCGTAATCCGACGTCCTAGTAGTATTGCAGAAACAACTTATTATCCGCGTTTTCATTCGCGAAGCTTTATATCGCTGCTTATTCAGCGATACACACATTTATAGGATCGAGTTATGATTTTTGTTTCTCACGTAGAAAGCAGAAGCAAACTCGACCGCGTAACATACACACCATAAAATGTATCCTTTATCTTGGAAATAATACACGATTAGTTGGTAGAAATATAAATGCAATATTCGTGTCACGAATCTTTCATCCGTCGCATCAACGTTGCATCAACCTATATTTGTCGAGATAGCAAGCATGGGAAATTTCATTAATGTGCGCGATCAGGAGTGTAATGCGCAATGATGCGCGTTCTGAATGCGCGATTATTCTAGATGTATAGGTGACGAATGGGAGCGAGATAACACTCGTATATCGTATCGTCCGATAATAATATTTGCGTATTGTTTTTTTTTTTTTTTCCACGCCTCGACAATATTCATGTATTGCAAATAAGGAGTGGATACCGCGGATCTCTCATTAGAACATTTGTCGGGCGGAATTGCGTGCGACGCATAGCACATGCATCGACCAATAAAGAAGACAAACTGCGCAATGCGCAATCTCGGCATTGCAATAGATATCGAAGCGGCGGAGCCGCGGAATCGCCGCTCGACATGCGAAAATTATCTCCGGGCACATGAGCACGCGATCGTGAAATATCGTTTTCTCCCTCTCGGCCGCCCTTTCACTCGCCGTTTCTGTCACTCTTTCATCCCTTTTCTTTATCTCTCTTTCCGTCCTTTTTTCGCGTCCTTCTTCCGACTCCACAGCAACTAACCATTCCATAGGCCACCCAATTTCGATGCTCGATACCCGTATCGCCCATTCGCTCCGTGTCGTTTCACCCGCGATCAGAAAACGAACAGGAATTCGTAGGAAACGTCGTGGGCACGTCGGTGAATATCGTTCACGGTCGCCGTACCTTAAAGCTGAAAATCACGTGGCTCTACGTGTCTATGTCGATGTGGCGCGGGTGAATATATGAGCGGATTTAACGACGGATGAAGGCTTTTAAAAAGAGTACCGCTCTTTGGCAATAGTGTCCGACTTTGAATCACGTCTTTACGCGTTCGAATCTCTCATCCAGAAACGAATATTTCTTTCCAATCGCGTCACTTTTTACCATCGCTACTTTCAATCGCAGATATTTAGTCTCGGCAAGGACCTGAAATTGAAAGCGGTCTATCGATTATTCTTTTTTTTTTTTTTGACAGAATTTTTATTTTCTACGCAAACAGCAAACAAATTTCCACAAAGTTGGTATTGAGATTCGTAAATTTTTTCCGATTTATCTATCAAGATATTCTCATCGTTTCCATGTTAGAGTTTAATTAATAGGTATATTCGATCGAATTTTAATTCGGTCGGATATTATTTCTAACGACGTTCCGCCTTAATTGAAAATTCCACCATTCTAAATGCAGACAGGAGAAATATCATATTTGCCGGCTGTCTAAGCGTTTAATTAAAAATTCTTTCGATCGGCAGGGCTTGTTCCAAGACCATTATGTAATCGATAACTCTTATCCCACTTTTAATCAAGTTTATTCATCTTTATTGTCAACGTGGATTAAATATGGACGGATCGTTGAAAATTAAGAAGTTTTTCGCGCAGTCACGCAGCAAAGCACAGGATTCTTCATAAAGTCGGATGACGCGGCTTTAATTAGTTTTAAACTCTTTGCAACATCAACCGTTCGAACTTTCGCAGTTACAGAGTCGCGAAACAGTGCTTGCACCCTGCTGTCGGACAGCAGGAGGAAAGGCAACTCGGGCAGACTGGGCGCTGCTACAAGTACGTAATTAACCGTTCGTCGCTGTTAATGTACGCTCTTGTTTCCGACAACGTCGTTGTTAGTCTGTCTTTTTTTTCCTCTCAATAACTTCGGGACGGAGTCAAAGTTGTAAACGACGGATGATTATTAATCCTCGAGTTCATAACTCGTGTATTTTAAGTTTTGAAAAATATCCCGGGTTCTGGTCTTCTTTGATCTTGATTCCACGAGTCTGTGTGCACAGAGCGGCGCCGGCCTTTGCGGAGTCGAAATGATATATTCCGGTCCTTCTTCGGAAGGACTCTGTCTCGGGATATTCGTATAGAGGACTGCGAGAGTTGATTTACTCCGTAACTCCTTCCACGGCTTAATCGTATTAAAACCAACTGAAAGTTCCCAGGGTTACGCTCGAACTGGCGCATTCGTACGAGTCGCCTCTGATTTTCGTGAAATCTGTCGACATCCTGTTTCAGGGAATCTTCGTAGGATGCAGTTGAGCTCAACAGCGAGATCGATTTAATACCATCTCGACACGCTGTTCCGCGCTCTCCTTACATAAAGCATTAGGAAGCACTTTGAGAAAAACGAATGGTGACGTCTAGTATATATGATGATAAGCGGGGTACTTTATTATTAATAGTTTTGCGGGTGAAATTTTAAGTGCAATTTCTTCGAAATATTAAACGTAACTTCGAAAAATCTCGATGAATCCTCAAGTGTCAGATGGCAATCTCGAAAGTATCTTTTGTATGAAAAATATAAAGATGTACTTTTACTTGAAGTTGATTTTTAATGAACGAAGAAAGAACGCGATTCTCTATGTCGGTCTTTGTGGAACAAAGTAGCAAAGTAATGGGATCCAAGCGTGCTACTACGATTGCAAAAGTTATATTGGAATAGTCCATTGTTATGACAAGCAAAGTAATGTTGGTTTCTGTTTTTCTCTTATATTTATATGTGTTGTATTTCGATATAACGTGGTCACTTTAAAATAATAAATAATACCATGAGTTTAAATAAAGCATATTGTATCAAGGAGAATATATTCGTGAGAATAAATTTTTGTATTGGAAATACATGTGCATTATGCACTGCTGGCTATTAAAATTGCAACACTATTATATGCACATTTATATTTATACTGTTGTAATTTTAATTACAACCAGCAGCCAGCAGTATATTTTTTTTATATTTCTCATACGCTAGTTCTGAATTAATACTTATACTTTTTCATGTATAAACAATTCTCAAATTAATTTGCGCGTCTTGAACATAAATTTTAATTCATAGCATATATTACAGGAAAATTACGTACGAGAAATATTTTATGAAAATATCAAAACAAGTTTTATTCTTATAATGTGAGATTAAATATATACATTTATTATTTAAGAAATATATAAATTATAATGCTAGTCTAATCGCAATTCTATTTATATAATATTGTAAAAGAATTGGTGATTTCTGTTTTAATTACATTTTTTTCCAAGACCAAAATGTACTTCATAATTCTTGCCATCGTTATTCCTTTCTAATTCGTGGACGATAGTAGAGCGTAATTTGCAAACAATTTGCAGGAATTACACGGCAATTCCGGCGAATGGCGCGGCACCGGTGCTGTATCGATCAATCATCTCCGAAAAAATAAGCACGCCTCGTTGTGGCACGCATTTTCACATTACGAGAATGTTAGCGCCGTAGAAAGAGTGATTTACTATTATTAAAGAATAACTAAGCATCTTATTAAAGACAGAGTAAAAGGGTTGGTAATGCTCGGATATATATATATATATATATATATGTATATATTGGGTGTAACGCTAAAATTTATACCCGAGTTAATTGAATGCGCCGAGTAAAAAGATTGAAATATAGCCGCGATGGTTTAGGCAGCGTCAATGAGTTATTCTCGCAATAAGGAGAAAGTTTGCAGAAGACAGCTTGTTACGAAGAAGCTGGTCTCGGTATCCGTACGGAAATAATTTAACGCGAGAAAACTGTCGCTGCACATTAATATTAGATGCGACCTCGTCTTTTAAATAAAGATGATACGTACGTAAATATAGATATTTTATCCGCGTGTATCGCAGTTTTCAAAATTTTCACTATTATAATTACTCTTGCTTTTTATAAGCGATTTTTTTTTATTTCTATATACATATACAGTTTATTATACACTCTACATTCCTGTGCATTTAATAGTCGCCGTATGCTGTTAAATAAAGATGATACGTACATAAATATAGATATTTTATCCGCGTGTATTGCAGTTTTCAAAATTTTCACTATTATTACTACTCTTGCTTTTTATAAGCAATTTTTTTTTATTTCTATATACATATACAGTTTATTATACACTCTACATTCCTGTGCATTTAATAGTCGCCGTATGCTTTTAAATAAAGATGATACGTACGTAAATATAGATATTTTATCCGCGTGTATCGCAGTTTTCAAAATTTTCACTATTATAATTACTCTTGCTTTTTATAAGCGATTTTTTTTTATTTCTATATACATATACAGTTTATTATACACTCTACATTCCTGTGCATTTAATAGTCGCCGTATGCTGTTAAATAAAGATGATACGTACATAAATATAGATATTTTATCCGCGTGTATCGCAGTTTTCAAAATTTTCAGTATTATTATTACTCTTGCTTTTTATAAGCGATTTTTTTAAATTTCTATATAGTTTATTATACACTCTACATTCCTGTGCATTTAATAGTCGTATGCTCACAATGAGTCTGGACCTGCGGTGCATTAGTAGTAATGAGCTACGTATGCATTGCTCTAGTCTGTATGTATTCATAATGAAATTTCGCGGGGAATATTGCGAAAGTTTTTGGTGTCTAGAGTTGGAGGATGGTCACGTGGACGCGCATACGGCTAACTTCAATTCCGTCGAGACGTCGCTTTATTATACGCCATTTATTCTCTAAAGTCACGGTTCTCTCACTATGTATGTGTTACGTAGGGAAAAAATCAGGGCGAACAGGAGCAGAGAGGTTTAATGGTAAACGCTCGAAAGTTTCAAAAGTGAATTCTCTAGTAATACGTGATAAGCGGAAGTAGAAATTAACTGGTTGTCGAGGTATATATGTGGAACACAAGAGGAACGAATGCAGTTGAAAAATTATGAAAAACAAAAATTGAAGGTCGGGTTAGGTCAGCTCTCTTCGCTGCTTGTATAAACGAAGAGATATTGCGGTTTTTACATATTTTCATCTCTATAAAAATACATATAATAAAAAAATCTAGTAACGCAGAGCAGTGCGCGAAAGGGATAATTTAGAGAAATGTCACTATATAAGAGTGAGATATGTGCGACGGGACTTTCCGCGTTATACGATCGGTTTATGTACACATCTCGCTGCGAGATAAAAAAAAGTGCATCATCCGCGCTGTGCATCTGAATTCCGGTCTTGTACGCGCTCAGCGAAGTCATTATCTGTCCGCCGAGAGGCGGCATAAAGAAATAAGAATATGCATTTCACGAACTCGTCGTGCGAAAGAGAAATCTGAAAAATGGAAATGTATCGCGTTTTGTAAATTTTGTCTTTACACGCGGAATATTTTTCCCGCCTCATCCGTCTTGTTTCTCACGCGCGGGACTTTTAGAATTATGCATGTAAAAACTCCCTCTCTCGCGATCGTCGCCGGGACGCGTTCATGAAGACGAAGACGAAAGGGGTTTGTTCGCGCAAAGACGATTCTTTATTGACGCGAGTGTGTGTCGAGATAAGAACCTGAAATGCGCGCGTATATTGTGTCCGTATGCGCGCTGGTCGGCTTTCCTTGCGCACAATTTAAGGACGTTCTTCTCTCTCTCTCTCTCTCTATTCCTCTTTCTCTTCCAGTCGTTCCCTCAGGATGTCAAGGAGCGAGGAGGAGGTGCGTCGAGTATCTACTGGCGAAACTGGTGGAGTTATAAAGCGACTCGCGCGAGCGAAATCTCGCGTAAAGGCTTGAAAACGCAACCGCTTTTACACTCGTCTCACGTATCCGCGCCGCTGTGTGTCTCGCAATTTCTCATTCCGAGAGGCCGCGATTTTCCGCGCCTTCCAACTCCCGGCTCTTTTTTCCCCCTTTTTTGCGTCCTTCGTCACGTATCCCTTCCGCAACAGCGATGAAAAGAAACTGTGTCTGCAGCGCGGGTAATGGAAGCAGGGAGGATCGAAAACGACGACGAGTTGAAGCCGATGACTCTGAAGTTTATCGGAAATTCCATTTCGTGTAAAGTTTTCTACCGCCGGCGTTTTGCGCCGTCTGGTTCCCACCCTATTGTCTCTTCCTTACCCTCTTCAATCCATCGTATCCTTTTTGGTCCTATTATCCTTCCGCTCTTTCCTGTTGTGTGTCTTCGTTATTCTTATCTCGCGAAACTATCAGACCGAGGCGGTTAGGGATGATGGTTAACTAGTGTCTGTAGAATCAGCTATTGTACGTTGAAGGGATGGAGAAGAGGCTATGTAGTGTATACAAGATCGTTAGGAACTTTATATATTCTACAGCTTCCTTTTTGTTATATATATATATTATTAATTATAATTTGCAGGAGAAAAGGAAGAGCTTTTGAGCAAATGAATTACTATCGCTATATCGGATATTTCTGTACGCAATCCAGTATATTGATCGGAAGTAGATAATTACACATGCGGTTTATAATCCCTTTGTAATGTTTCGATGATTAAAGCTAATATTACCATGATTGAAATTTAATGATGAATAATTCAGTATTATATATTGTATTGGGTTTTAGTTATCTCTCTCAGTAATTGTCATATTTGTATTTTCTCTGTTATATGTTGTCTTTTATAAATGCTTATTATATAAACGATTTACTTCTTTCTATATATATGGTATTTCTGTCTTTCTGGGAAATTATTTTCATTTTCTTACTACATTTGAGCACTTACTGTTATTTTGATTCGTTTAGTTAATATATCTTTAGAATAATTGTAGATATTTTTGGAAATTTCTGTATTTAGTACTATGATTATGTATGCAGGACTTTGCTCGATCGTTACCGCAAAATCTCTCCCGAGAGTTTAGTTGAAATTTCCCCCACGGCAGCAAGTAAACCGAAAAAAACTCGGCGAAGCGCGTTTGAATTTTAAAGGTAAAAGTTTTTGGCTTTTTTGATTTCTTATTGGTGTATGAGTGACTATACAGCTTTCAGTGGTTTGTAATTTTTATTTAACTTTCAGGAGAGAAAAGACGGAGAGTATTTTTTTAGTCGACGTTTCGTGATATCGTATTGTCAAGAAAGTTTTTAAAAGCGCATCAGTTTTTTTTTAAAACGTTTTTTTTTTTTCATTTTACAATTTATTTATATAAAGCGGGAGCGTAATTCCGTATTCTTAGTTGACAAAATTTTGACGAATTTAAAAGTATCGATAGATCAATATTTTATCCAAATTATATTTCTGGTTCGTTGCAAAATTTGACAGTGGATGGAAACATTTGCATGCGCGCCAACTTATTAAATTCAGATACGGATTAAATTAACTCGCTGCCGTGTAGCTAGCTATACCTTCCGTTAGCTGAGCAACTCTATCTTTATTTGTTTCGAGATCGAGATATCGCGCGGCTTCAAACTACCGTGAGGAACAACAATGAACAAAGCGTGTAACTTTCAGCTAACTTCATCGGACCGCGTTCGAACGTAATCCACTTGCAAGGTTCCGTAGAAATCTTTGGAGAAGTCAAGTTAACGAAGTTTACAGCGAGTTGAGCGTTATTCGGCACGGCATCTGCTGTCGCGATGATCCGCATTTCGATTTGTCTGTAATGTTTGCATTTTCGACAGCGTTTAACATGCCGTCGTATGGATTAAAATTATGTTCCAAACTCCGGTAAGCGCTCACTAATTACGCAATTGACATATATAATTGCGATAATAATATATAGTTTTTATTCAGACAGTTCGTAACTTCAATACATTTTCATTAAATTGGACTAACAATCAATTAATAATTCTATTTACCAAGTCTATTATATATTATTAATATTTATAAAATTATATATACTTATATAGACAGATATAGAATTGAAAGTTTATTACAATGGTTATATTATAACGGGATATATGTAGCGAAAATCTCATTTCAGAGGATGAAATTAATATCTCATTGCCTATTTTATCGTGTCATAAGAATATCATTTGAATGCGTTTCACTATCCATCACAATTTAATAGTGATGCATTTAATAGTGATGCTTCATGGAAATAAGGAAGTTACGAGAGAGAAAGAAAAATTTAAAGTTTCATCTTTACTACTTATGCTGAAGATTGTTCCCCTATATTATGTATATTTTATTCCTATGATAAATTGAGTAAAATACACGTGTTCTTAATCAGGCTAATAAACGGGGATAAGTGACACAATTAGAGATAATAAATGAAATTTTCCTCGATTAAAAAAATGTTTTATTAATTAATAATGAAGTGTTGTATTAAATAATAATGAAGCGAGTTTTAATTCATTCACTTTTTCGAGCAGACTTTGAAGAGCGCGCTTGCGTTTCGTTTATGCATTCGAGGTAAAATACAGTTTGAAACTTTACAATATATTAATAAATCGATTTTTTTAAATAAGAAATAACCTCGAGGTTATTAGCTTCTCAAATCTTGCACTGATACTGTGAATTTCAATACTCTCGTAGACAATGCGTTTCTAGAAACTTCGTAACTTTTCCATGAATATGCGCTCGTTAGATTGTATATGTACGTATATGACTGCATAATCTATACTAGTTAACGTAACATGTGCATGTGCATGTGCGTTTGCGACGGTGGAGATTGTTGGAAGACTCAGGTGTGCCGATAACTCATTGCAGGTGTCACGGTACTGCATATATTATTCTTCCAATAACTCTCTCATAGAGCTATCTAGCGAGAAATGATATATCGCTCGCTAGTTTCGTATTACGGTTACTCTAAAGCAATTTATCGTTTCACAAGAAAATTTAGACAGTTATTGAATTTCATACTAAATTTCAGAAAGAGTGATCGGGTATATTTTTTAGGACAATAATCGATACTCGAACTGGTTAACAAGATTGTATATTTATTATGCACTTTTTTTACTGCATAAAAGTGGATCGTATAAAAAATAATTATGAATAACATATAAAACAATTTCAAGTATTTTAAAACTCTAATATAAAACACAGAACTTTAATAGTTAATTTAGGAAGGCATATATTTTTGTTTCTTCAGAGTTTTAATGAGTTTACGAATTTTTTCCTCTGATGTGTAATTGTAAACAGAATCGAGACTTAATTAAAGCTACGTCGACGCATTTGTCAAAGTATCTTTAGAATGGAATTAGGCAAGATTGTCGGAGAAAGCATCGTCTTTGAATTCTTTTCGGTCGATCTTTGTACTTATAATTTGCATGCAGGCAGAAAGGTATACTTTAAGAGTGGCTTTGATGGCGGAGGTCGAAGTGCATATAGGGGTTGATGAGGGCGAATTGCTCTCATAATAAGTTTGTTGAAAGTCATTGAGGGAACGCAGACAATGCCCTCGTTTTTTGCGCCAAGTTCTTTAGGGAAAAGGGAGCCGAGTCCTTCGAGCGAAAAGTCGGCATACGCGCGCACATTTTGTCCCTTAATCCTTTTATTCATCGCGCCTTCTCCCAATTATGCGGTGACACTTGTCATGACTGGTTTGTTGGTTGGTATTAGTTTTGCTTGTATATCGTACATCATTTATTATATTTGAATAATGGATGATGCGGTATGTTAAACGGGACAGTTAGAACTTGAGGAATAGTGGAAACTATTAATACAGTAAGCACATGAATATGTAAGATGGCGAATCCTTTGCGATGCAAATCGTTCCCGCGGATTCTGCAACGAGTTTGCTGTTATCTGTTACAGTTTATCGTTTTCTTGTTGGAGCGCAGTCTTTTTTTCTCATCTCTATTGAGACCATTTTAGACATTCTAACACGTGTATTCGCTTTTATTTTAATTTTACTTCATTTTCTCGTATATTTCAATTGGCTTTTTAATAATACGATAAATGATTAAATCGTCAAGAATACCAATTAAATTTCTTCGAATTAAGGGCGTTAAAAATAAGTATTTAAACTAACGAATTCATTTGGTTTATTTTAGAAATTGATGTGCTCGTATTTAATTGCATTCACTTTTCAAATCTGGGATTTATATTGAATTACAATCACTTTTGAAAATTAGTTATGATTCAAGATATTCTATTAAATTACTTTTTAATTTTGCTATTTTTGCATTTAATCGGCAATTATTTATTAGAACAAATAATAAAAGAAAAGTTGGAAATTTTATTTATCAGAATTGTAAATAATAACCTCTGCAGGAATATATATTACGTGAAAGGGATCATATAAATAGCGAGTTTGTAGCGTAGATATGATAACGGCAACGCGAGTCGCTTGCATCTCTTGCATTAATATTGGATAGACATAGGGCAGAGAGATGTATCACTGAGTATAGCTTTTGAAGCAGAGCGATAGTTTAAAACTACTTTAACGAGGCCCCGAGACACGAGGGCACGCGTCCCTTATACATCCTTCCGAAATTCACTATATTGCGCGACCGTGCGCGAGTTCTCGGATTATATCAACCTGCGGGATGCGACGTTTATTTCTCCTCGAGTGATCGTCTAAGTTTTGAATACATAAATTCGGCTATGCATACATTCAACTTGCAGATAATATTGCCTACAAACATCCAGTTAATATATTATAATTAAGGAGATTATACACATTATACTTTATAATATTTATTTAATTAATTGTTGTAAAGGAAAATGAAAAATGTTAAGCTAGATTGATTTAACAAATAGGCGATAAAAATTATGCAAGTTTTTAAAAATATGTGGAGAAAACAATTTTGATTCTTAAGTATTTTTCACAATATTTTTCGTCTATTATGTTAACGTACATTAAGAAATAATTCTGTGATAAAAAGATAATATTTTTACTACAATTTTTATCTTTTTCTTTACTTGGTATAACTTGCCATTTGATATATTCGAAGAGCAAACATTTTATGATTAATTGAAAAAGGTATGTTATGCACAACTTTCATAAAAGTAAAATTATTTTTAATTTACAATTGTTTTTCATTCTAGTCATCGTACTTTATCTTTGTGTAAATTTTTTATTAAGATATTATATGCGCGTTTGTAAATATCATATATGTATGTACCTATATACCAATTACATACATACATTAGATTAAACTCATTAGTTTTCTTTCATAAAAGGATAATATACACCTATCAGAGTACTCCATTTTCCATTTTAGTTTCCGTGCTGTTTGACGACATGCGCTCTCGCAACATTGCGCATATAAGGTGCATTCTCAAAGGTACGCGGACATGATGTTCACGCGTGCGACTTTTGCTGTTGCAGATATTGAATTGCTACCAATTTTTTATTGCCTGTTTTATTCAGCTATGCCCCCTAATTTGCCATTATGATGTGGATTGTTTCCAACTGATCCTCGCGAATTTCAACACAGCCTTTCAGTTTTAGGGAATATGTGAAAGGAATAATAGGATAAGAGTTGAAATAATAGTAATCTATAAAAAATAATGAACTTGTTTCTCTGATATCAAAAAATAATAATGCTGCTATTTTGTCTTATTTAGCATTTTAAATTTTGGACAAAATATTGTCTTATTGTTAGTATGCGCGCGTATGTTATGTGTGTGCAAAACATGAAGGAAGAAGAATATCATGTATAAATATAATAGCATTAATATTTTATGATATTAAAAAAAATCTTCCACTGCTTAACAATTTGACGCACTTCGATAATTCGACGCTTTTCAAGCGCACAAATGTTTTTGCGGATTGAACTCGTTTTGCCAAGTTAAATCCTTGTCAACACCTCAATAAGCTTAAAGATATACATTTTTAATTATATTAATTTTGATTTATTTATATTATATATTATATATAATATAATTTGCAAGAGAGAGTCACATTCTCTCTTGTCGACAAAATCGTAATTTTGAAGTAGGATTGATGCCACATTTCATCGAATTTAAATTTAAGTATTTTGAATATAAAAAAAGAATCCTTTATAAAAAGAAACAGTGTGTGACAGCATTGCAAATGTGTGACAGTTTGGAAATTAAGGAAGTAAAATTGCTCGCGCAATATTCGGTCTCGCAAATATTCGCGATGATTGACATTTCATTCTCACCGGGGCTTACAAAGCAGAATCACTCAGAGTAACATATTCTCACTTCGTTATTCGTTCGGTTCTAATGTTACAGTTACCAAGCTGAGAGAACACTGGGACGAGACAAATTCGAAAGTCATGCAGAGGAAGACGCAGCTGGACATGATGCTGGGAGACAGTCAGCGATACGAGGCGAAGAGAAACGAGGTGGAGGTCTGGCTGGTGCGAATGGAAACTCGACTCGAGAGAATGCGAGCTGTAGGGCATACCGCCGACGTTCTCGAAGCGCAGCTCAGAGAACAAAAGGTACGGCGAACTCTCTTTTTCTCGTCTTTGCGCGACTAATCGCGTTAGCCCTTCGAGCTGGCGAGTTTTTACTATCGCGCGTGAGTAGTGTATTTAGCGGATAGCGTCAGATGAGATGAGATGGTGTGTTTTGTACGAATACGTAATAATTGCTCCACCTTATTTAGTCGGTTTCAAGTATTGAATGTGTTAAATAATTTTAGAATTCAACTTTCTTCTATGAATATTTTTGACAGATTCATATAATCACGAGATGTTAGGTATCGATGGATTATTTGATTGAAATTTGGTTAAGAGTAAATCATAATAGAATATTGTTTACGTTAAAGTGTTATAAGAAGAATTTGTATAGTTTGAGAGATGTCAATTGAAAATAGTATTTTTGATCGTAAGTTTAAATTGAATTTTTATTTTTTAATGGAAGTTTAGTCTTTCAAAGAACTCTCTTTCTTCATATTATGTATTTGTTTGCCGTTTTGCTTTTATAGAGTGGCTTATTTTACGTTATTTTGACAATGGTATGTTTCGACACTGCATTTTTCATCTTGCACTTCGGGAATGCACCGGTATTGAACGAGATGTGTCTGCTAACCAATATCATTTCGTTGTACGGCGCCAGGAAAGCTTGTGAATTCAATCCTCTTTGGATATATACACGAGTGTTGCGAATAGCTTACAAAAAATTATTTTCTCATATATATATTATATTGCCAAATTATGTTAAATTATGTCAAATTATGTCATAACATTTGATTACGTGCAATTACGTTAGTATTTATCGCAAACAATGTAAAAGCGTCTTAAAAATCTTTTCTCGTATTATAGAGTACCTACCTACGCAAGCACTGAATATATATCCAAAGTTTGCGGGTGCAAATGTTTTCCAAAGCCGCGAACTTTTCCCATTTGTAAGCAGAATTAAAGAGAGCGAGCGCTTCGGAATCTATCTGCTCGGTAATAAGCCCTTTCTAGTAATTCTCTCTTACTTTGCATACGAGGGTATAAATGTGCCCTGAAAAAAAAAGAAGAAAGAAAAAAAATAAATCGCTGAGGGGGAAGAACGGAGTTCTTCCAACGTCTCAATCAACGAGATCTCCCAGCCGGCGAAGCACATCGCGCGCGAGGAGCTCTGTTTAGATTCAAAAGAGCAAAATGAGATATTCATGGAATAATTTATTTTCGTGGCCGTGTACCGCGTCTCTCCTTTGAGTGTAATGCATTCGTTCGTCTTCTTTTTCCGAACTTCACTTGACGTGTCTTCTGAATGGATTTTGACATGAAAGCATAGTTCAACGTAATATTTATTTTATTGCTGCTAGAAGGGATAAAGCATTTTTGGCTAATATTCGCAAGAGTTTTTTTTTCGATTGTTTTTTTTGTCGTGCGTCGTTTTTTCGGCCGCTTCTCGAAAATGCACATTATTTATACGTTTCTATCTCTCGCTTTGCAACTTTGATTGGGACCAATCAGTGCCCATCGGATACCCGAAGAAAAGTTGCGGCGTATAGGTACGGTATATCGGCGTAAAACTTTAGTCGAACCCTGTAAAGATTTAACTTCGCCGACTTACCGAGTGCAAAGGAGGTACGGCTTCTTCTAACTCGATACGAAGCCCAGAGTTAGATAAGTTTTCTTTTTTCGCCCGCTGGGCGCACCCTCTTCGATTTTACGATCCCGTTCCCTTTCTTTTTCTCGCAGTCGTTCCACGCCGAGCTGCATCAGTACAAGCACCACATTGAACTTTTTAATCAGCTCACTCAGAAGCTGATAGCTGTTTATCAGCAGGATGATACTACACGAGTGAAGAAAATGACGGAGACGATCAACCAGAGATACAACAATCTGAACACGAGGTAGGTATTAATACAATTTTTTCTTTTGCGAAGGTTTCCGGCTGTTTCTAAAATTTTACATTTTTATTCGAACGCGCAATGATTCTGATATTTTATCGACATAAGCGAAATAATTAACTTTTAAAACATTTATAATTTTTTTTAATTATCAAAATGTGTGTTACGTTAATGATAAAAATGATAAAATTGTACGCGAAAGATAAGCGAAAATTGTATTAAAAAATGTATTTCAAGTTTATCAATAAAATATTTGTAGTCGAAAGAAAATAATGCAGTTATTAAAACAATTTTGTGATATATATCACGCGTGCTCGCATTCGCGTTTATATCTTCTTGAGCTAAGAAACTTGGAATCAAACTGCAGATCACGGATGTAATACTGTATTGACCGTTCCGTTTCCAGCATCATCAATCGGGGAAAACTACTACACTCTGCGATGAACTCGCTTCACAACTTCGACCGGTCTCTAGACAAGTTCTTGGCCTGGCTGAGCGAAGCGGAATCCTCGATGGAGGGATTGGAAGCGGAAGCTGATCGACTAGGCGGACGACGAGACCAGGGTGCGCTCAGACGACCGCAACATCAGCTTAAGGTAAGATTGTCACGTTCACGCAAATTTCGCGACAAGTTCCGACATGGTTCCTTGGCTAAAGTGTTCCGGCTCGATGTACCGCAATTTGTTTCAAGTGTTATCGAAGGATCACGAACTTTTCTCCCTTTTTAATCTACATCAATGCGTAGTTACTCGTGTTCACATTGCCGTTTTTGAATCACTATTAATTATCTTTCGCGCCAATTTATGTTCAATATTTTTGGTATGCATATTCGAGGAATTCACGAGTTCTCTCTCTCTCTCTCTCTCTCTCTCTCTCTCACACGCGCAGAAGTTGCCGATTTAATAGCGCGGAAATTATATCGATTACGTTCTCTCTGTTTCTCTCTTTCGAGGCAAAGTTTCCTTAACGCTTCTATTTACTTGTTGCGTTTAACCGTATAATCGCGTCTAGAAAATCGCGTGAGTTCTCACATGTTGCGCGTTCTAAAAGGGCTTCACGGGGCTTTGTCAAGCTAAGTGTATCGACCTTAATCTTCGATAAACCTTAAATCGACCGTTAATAACAAGATGGCATTTAAATGTCGGTTCTTTTCATTGCCAGCTTTTTTTTACAATTTATTTAATATGTCACAAATTGAGGATATATTTTGTCGCGTTCTCGTTTTATTAAACAATTTAAAACAACTTTTTCGACCCTTTAGAAATATTTTAAAGATTTTCCGCGCAATCGAGCAAATTATATCACCCGTATATTTGCCAAGTTCTCATGGCAGAGAGTAAAAATTATTTCTATCGCGATGTGCACAGCACGTATGGGGACCGGTTAGGAGTTTAATACGATTCGAGCCAGGCGTGTGATAGTGTCCATTACGTCGATTTCAGATACCTCTCCACCATATCGCGCGTCGTTCAATATAGCTCGATGTAGGTTTTACAACTTTTCGACTGATTGCCATAAAAAGCGTTTCGAAGGTGCCGGCCAGTCAGCGTATTGACATTTCCATTAAAAAAGAAGGAGCTCCTCCCGATATCGAGTATCGATATAACGCGGACCGTCAGTCTCTGTGCACAAAACGTGTTTTCCTGCTTTATGCGCGATTCCCAACTTCCGCTCATCCGAAGATCGAAGCTCTCTCTCTCTCTCTCACACTCGAGTGCGCATATACTTGCATATTATTTCGGTTGTTTTTTTTTTCGTCGCGTCGACGCATCCAGCAAAATTTCTCTCGCCGCGACTCCGGGATAGTCATTGCGCTGCGTGCCGTGATTTAGTTAGTTTTTAATTTTGCATTTGAATCGGTTGCTTTTCATGCGACTCCCGACCCTTTTTACCGGCGCGTTACCGATTTTTTCTCGCGGTCGTCGGTCGTTAATTTGCAAGCGATCATTCTGCACGTTTTGCAACGGGTGTAGAATGCGTGAGATGGTGCTCCCTCATACAGAATAAATTTTTCGCGATTGTATCATGTGATTGCAACGTTTATTTAATTGCGGAGAATTTTGCATAATTTTATTAGTTTTTTTCTATGCGACGTTACGAATTTTTTTATACGAGAGGGAAATGCAAATAGGATTATAAAAACAATCGATTGTCTGGAATCCGTATTAAATATATAAATAATTTTAAGAAAAAATAAAGTTCAATAATAATGATTATTAAGCGTCAAACCATATTTTTTTTAAACGCTGTGATTACTATATATATGCACACGATGGAATCGTGAGAATGGTTTGTAAAATGATAACTGACGTAATTACTATTTAAACTGACATTTTGGTGCTGATCTCGCCATTAAATAAAAGAGAAATTTCAGTATTCAACTACTTACAAATTTCTTGTGCAAACGTGGCTCCATCATCAATATTTGGTTATATCTTTTATTTCGTAAGTATGTATCGACAAAACCACGTCTATTATACAATCTATTTGCACGCCGAGACAGCATTTATTAGTTGACAGAAATATGCGCGCTACCGTTGAACTGGAGACTTTGATCGATTGTATGTAATATTTAAGAGGAAACGATATGCCGTTTATCACAAAGTTTAGAGGCAGACATCGGATGAAGCGTCCCTGTTTCAAGTAGACAAAATTTACAATGAAAATTTCTTGCTCGATACTGTTATACTCTATTTTTATATACTGCAAGTTATCTATATGTTAATTTTTAATTTTTTATTTGATTATTTGTGCGAATTTTTATTTTGGCTATACTCTACGAGGAAAATTACATCAGTGAATTATTGAAAAAAATTATTATTTTTGCCATATTGAAACGTATCATCAGATATTATTATTAAGTAAATTATAATTTCTCGCTACACATAAAATCATGCAAAGTTAAAATTATTTTTACATTAAATATTCACGTAAAAAACGTGGATTATTTAGTCCGAGATTATATTTACGAATAATACTTATATTGTGTTAATGATTATCTCATATAGAATAAACGGCGTCTAAAAGTCTTTATATTGATTATCGAGTTTGTGAAGACGTATTCTATACTAATGTTCGAATAATCGTAATGTTCCAATAATCATTTAATCAATCAATAACTTTAATTTTTTATTGGAAATGATTGACGATTTAGTGCTAATAACGCAGTAATTAATATCGGCTTTGCTTAATCTTCAGTTACTTAACATCTAATGATATTTAATACATTCGGCATAGAGAGTGTGAAACAATTGATTATATTACGTGAGATCATAAGAATATCTTTCTCTCTTTCTCTCTCTCTCGCTTTTATGTGTGAAAATCATGATTACTATTCAGTTTAATATAGATGCGCATAAATCGTGTACATTCAATAAATGGCGAGCATAATTATAACTATAATTATCAGTAAAATAGTGATTATATTTGATAAGCTACATAATAACTGATTCGGAATCCGTGCGATCCATCTATCATGTTCATCACGAATAGTTAGAACATTGTGGTAATCTGCCGTTCGATAGTTCATCTCGTAAATGACCAAAGTGATTAATCATACGGTTTGTAATAAAATACAGTTACATTCAAAGATTTTCAATATACCGTTTTATTACATTTTTCTTTTTTTTATATTGCTTTTTATGCGCACTGTCTTTCATATATAAAGACTCATATTTTTATCGATATGAAACAGTCGTGATTTTTAATGAAACTCCTCTGTTATTATCTTACATTTTCGTTTATTGCATATTCGACGTCATATTAATGTTATCGTGTAGGCTATTTGTGGAGGTGAAAAACCTGTGTTGTCACATCACCTCTCTCTCGTGTTACGAGTTATATATCGCGCGGAACTTTTTTTTTTCCCCAGCGCATCGCATTTTCACGCGGAAACTATACCGATCCTACCATCTGGCACTCGAGACTAATTAACTTCGGCGAGGGTATCCATTTTACCCTCTCACTAAACCCTTTGTACCTCGTTGACACAATTTCGGAGTTTTTCGTGTCTGTGTAGCGGCGCGATTTATTTCGAGACTGCGGAGATATTTCGTTGTCCACGTGAAACGTGACACTTAAAGATAGATATTATAAATCGAGTCGGGTGAAACACGATCGATCTCTGCTACGAGGACGCGAAGCTCTTATTTAAGTCGCTTATTTACGTGCGACGATAGACATGGAAATCTAGCAGCGAACAAATGGAACGTCTTTTTTCTGCGATTGTAAAGAGCTCTTTTCATTGCTTTATAGGTTCATTGCTCTCGCGGCGAGCAAATCGGAGATGAACTTTAAATGTCGTTTGCAGTTTGCACGAAAGCTAACGAGCTATCTAGAAGCGATTATACGTTTAAATAAATTCGCGATTGAGAATTACCCCCGATGGAGTTTGCCTTGAGAATCAAAATTTATGATTGCAATTAAGTTACCGACACTTATATGATCTTTATATTTTTTATTGGATAATTGGATATAACAATCGCAGTTATAATATAACTTTGAAATGTCATACAACATCTTGCTAGATGTATTTTTAGTGGAAATGTTATATTTTTAGTCGACTTTTGGAGCCACGACGTTGCTTATTCTGATTTAACATACGATGAATATATTCCGTGCTATCATTCTTCTGCGTGCTAAATACAGATAAAAGTTTTCCAAGAGTAATGCATAAAATCGATCGTTGCATCGCGCATATTTGCGACGGAACTATTAAACTACCAATATTTCTTGAATATGATAGTTTATAGTTACAAGTTTCGTATAATGATGTGGTCCTATACTACAGTTTACAAACGCTAGTACGATTCAACTAATGAATTATCGATCCGCTTATCTCGCAGTTGGATATAATTCATACATGTAACATTTGTATGTATCTACCTCTCATCATCTTTCGAAAATGCGTCTGGCAGAATTTCTAATCTCATTGTCGAAAACAGCACGATTATTTGTTGCCTGCAACTTACGACTTACATCGTTTGACGAAATTTCGGTGCTATAAACAGTTGAGTTTTGAAATATTTAATTAAATCCTAACTCCTTAATTAAATTTTTTTATGATAATCCTTCATAAGTTTCTTCGCTCCAAGTAAATAGTTTAAATTTTTAAACATATATTACAGTTGTAATTTACTTTTACAATTACATAATTTTTTTATAAAAATAAAATTTTACACTTTTAAAAGAAAACTCTACAAGTTTTTAAAGATATCAGACGTATATGCATTTATTTGATTAGAAAGATAAAATTTATTTGCATGACATTTGCATGTCTCAGATTGTAAATTTCTTAATATTATTTGACATCAAAGAAATATATCTCTCGAATGAAACGCCACGTTGCATACACATTTTAGGGACTTATGAATTTCAAAACGCATTGCTGTGCGATGTTTTTTAATCAATATATAATTTAAATAATTATTAAATTTAATAAACATTTAATTTATATATTGATTAAAAAATAAATATGATATTTCCTAATTATCTTATTCCTTTCCTCAAAAATAGAACCTATTGCGTAAGTTAAAATCTGAATTTCGAATTTCTCGTCATTGTGCATCATATCGAGATTCACTGCCTTTAAGAACCATTTATACGGAAAGTAGAGAGAGCATCGATCGGCGAGCCGTCGAGGAGTCGCTTACGTGACCCGGACTTATGTTTTGCCTTTGAATGAACAAAGAGCGTACGGCCTTTTCTCATATTCACGGTAAACACGGCACGCTCTGCTTCGTTAAATCAACCCTGCCGTGGCTAATCCGCTTTAATGCAATTTCACTTGGTGGCTCTTTTTTTTTTTATCGTAGAGTCATATATACCCCATGTGACTTGAGCCTCGACATTCTCTGCGGTGAACCCTCCTTCGCACTTAGATCATTAGACGTACAGAAACATGATTTATCGATGTATCGGAGCGTCGACTTTCGAGCGCTGCAAAGAGAGAAGAAACGAGATACTTGGCGCAATAAATCAGCGTCATCTAGTCAGCTGTATATAGTAAAACAAAACGTGTTGATTTTTACACATAATTGAGCCAATAATTGAATCTTTTATCGAAACAATTTGTTTGATTGCAAAGAGTTTATTTAATTATATTCTTATTCGGCGTGTATATAATTGTTGCAAATTTTATTAATTGTTACATTAATCTTTTATTGTAATTTTTCAACTTTTACTCTTCTATTGATGAATATTTCAACGTATTATAAAAATAATTCTTTTTGACATTTTTTTTTCTCTACCAATTGTTAATAATTGTGCCTATTCAGAATTACAGCTGAATTATCGGAGAACGAATACGCTGGATATTTTTTCTCTTTCTTAGTGTAATATAATTAAACGTATTTTATTATCTCTAGACTCGCCTGTCAGATTTTGACTTAGGTTGAAATGTCATCTAGACATAATTGTCAAAATTGATCGAAGGGAGGTATTACATGTATAGCCTCACGGATGAGGTTGCTCGGCGAAATGGCAATGTTTTGTCGGGGTCTCTCGAAGGTCACGGAAACGCAGAAGAATGAGCGAACCGAACCAGCCACTTTCCCTTTCTCGCTTCATCGCGCCGAACGCAGCCGAACGATCGATAAAACGCCTCCACCGTCAGGCGGCTGAGCGTTCCGCGACGATAATATTCCCCCTTCTAATAGCCATTATTCCGTTATGTTATGGCGCTTTTCGAGACTCGACTGCAACGGGGAGTCTCGCCGTTTCGCGCGTTGCATTTCGGTCCTGCGACAGGAAAGACAGTGCCGCGTGGAGAAAATTTACAACAAATTTACATGCGCACGTGCTCGCAAATGTGCTTTGCATGCCTTCTCTCTGGACTTACCCCGGGTTGGAATTTCATTTAGAAGTATCAGGGAACGCGTCCTAAATATTTCCTCCTGCATCTCGTTGCGCACTCGTGTATGAAGTTAACGAGAGAAAATTCTAGAAACATAATAAGTCTCGGTTAAATATCGGTAATATTGATGGCTGTTGCTTCATGGGGATAATTGGAATTAAAATTTTATATAAATGTGTGGAATTTCAACTGCGAATGTTCTATATGAATTTGCATATTTTTAATGTATTTTTAAAAATTTTCTTTTCTATTCGATATTGGTTTACAGAGCTGCGATCGTCATAAATTGTTCGCAGGATATTTTCCCGAATGTGTATGACGCATGACGTAGCCGATACATGCTCACGATAAAATCATCAAACAGCTGACGACAGCCTAGGGGGCGCGTTCATTGGTCTGTCCTTTTTTAATGCTTTCACGCACAAAGTGGCATTTTTTTTCCAACGCAGGGGTTTTGCCTTTGCGACAGGGTTGGGGTGCACTCAATGCGGAAACATGATCTAAATCATCCGTTACAAAAGATACGCGACCGTCGTGTGTTCGCAAACGTGGTGAAAATAAAAAACGGAAGTCATAAAGATTATGGGACTTTGAAATAGGGAAAGAGAAAAAGAGAGAACGAAGCCTCGTAAAAACTGGATATAAAACGAACGTGTTTGCTAGGGTGGCCCTCTTTGTCAGGTCTCGCCTAAAGGGCAAAATTTTAGAAATTGTAGTGTTTTCTCGTTTTTCAATTTTTCCTCTGTTCTTCACGAAATTAAATTCCTAAATTCTGTGCATATAAATATTTGTTAATCAATTTTGTCATTTAATTTTTTTATTAATTTTCATGAAAATTTCTCAATTCTAGAAAATATTTAAAAACATATTTCATATTTCTTTTTAATAAACGATATATTTTAGAAGAGTTCATGATATAATTCTAGCAGCAAATTTTATATTACATTAAGTAGTATTATATATTAAA
Organism: Nylanderia fulva; assembly: GCF_048542155.1. Classification (NCBI taxonomy): domain Eukaryota; kingdom Metazoa; phylum Arthropoda; class Insecta; order Hymenoptera; family Formicidae; genus Nylanderia; species Nylanderia fulva. The sequence goes on from NW_028189622.1 coordinate 2,772,653, forward strand.
ATAATATTTTTTAATTTGAATAATGTCAAATATATCTTCAATTATTAAAAGAAGTTTTAATCAAAATAGGAGAAACTAGACGTCAATTTTTCATATTTTATTATATTTTATTTTGCATTAGTTTATATTGAAATGAATGCCTTTATATTAGTGTAAATGTTTAGAAAAGAATTAATTCCTGTTTCCATTATTCTTAGCCGCTCTCAACTCTTATAAATAAAATACGCGTATCTACTTATCCGCCGCGACCATCCCCGTACAACTCGGAGAATAAAATTTGATACGAGGGTTGTTCTCGATCGAAATGGTACGCGCATGCGCTTTAAGTTCACGCAGAGGGCGACAGCTTCCCATCTACCCTTATAGTCCTGTAGTCGGTAATATAGAGGATTCACCTTGGTTTAGGGGTTGCTCCTTAGGGTACGACCGGAACTTCCTTCGTACCGACAACCGAATTGCGGAATATTTCCGCCTAGTTGCTGGTAAAGATGTCTTAGCTGTTATCGGTACATTATTCTGTAAATTGTATGAGAAATAGTTTCTATGATTTCTTAGTTTGCAACCCTCAGTTACATCTTCTGCGGTAAGTGCAACATATAAATTAATATACCTTTTGTCAATTAAACATCAGTTTAAGTTTGGTTCAAGTTTAATATTTAAAAAGCAAAAACTGTATTTCTTAAAAAAGTGGCATTATCCTATAAAATGTGAAATGAATAGTAAAATATATTTTTCCGAAACAATTTTTAAAGAAATCAATAATTTTTTTAAGATTAAGTTATTTGAATTATCTGTACATGTGAAGTTTATGCAAGATATTTATATAATTTTTTTATAGTTATCAAAAATTTAAAGCAAAAATTAATTTATTACTTGTTGCAAAATTATTCAAGCAATAAGATATAACATATGTATATTATGAAAATAATTGAAAATAATATTATAAAATTATGCGCAAAACAATTATTTTATTACTGATTATTAGTAGGTCACTGATTTACAGGACTATAAGACTTCTCTTGAATACTTTTATCTTTGAATGGAATAACTTCTGTATATAGTGAACGATAATATTATTTGCGATTAACATAAAAGCTTCGAGGAATTCGAGCTATCTTCCATCCCGGATGTATTCGGACGAATGCAATGTTGCGAACGAGATAAGAAAATTGCGGTCTCACCGCATAGCATTCATTCAGGTCAACGGAATCGATTTAGACGGCATCGCGCTTAAAAGTCGCGAAATCGCATTAATGTATCTTGCCGCTCCATATAATGCGAGTTTACCGGCAGCTCTAATTGTTCGGCTCTTTCGGTAAAGATATTAAACTGACCTACATCTTTTGCAGAAAAAATATCGGAAATACGGAATTTATTTTGTCGTGATTGATACGAAATTTATTAAAGAAAGAATTTATGCAATAATAAATGGTAATATAATAATTCAGATATGAATGATATGGATATTAAATCATACATCTGCAGTGAACGATGATATAATTTTAGAATAAAAATTGACATGATAAAAAACTTATAATAATATTAGTAGCGGATATGTAGAGAATTTAAACTCAATTTATCTCATATATTCCCATTACAACACGATTAAAACTCCATTCCCTTCGAGCGGCTTCAAACGCGCGCTTGACTTTGTCATTTTCGTCGAACCCAAACGAATAGATATTTCGCGACACACATTGCATTTGCCATTGTCATCCACGCAGTACCTTTACTCCCGCGGGATATCTCGTGTATTGAGTTGATTGTGTTTCCGTTCTTCCAACAACGTACAGCTCCCATGATTTATTCCGCGGTCGTATCGCGAAAATCGTGTTACGACGTTGATTCGAGTTATTTCACCTCGACGCTCGTTAGGCGAATATACGCCAAGAGATCGCAGCTAATATTCGAGCTGCGTGCTAAGTTGTCAGTTACGTTACGTTTATATCGTGTCGTGGTGGCGTTAATTCTGACTGGCGCAATAATTCTTGAATTTACGCCGCTCAATAATGCTCGCTGAATCTGTCGATTGTCGGTTTTCAATTTGGCAAGCAATCTGATTTTCCCGTCTGCTATACTGACATCGATACGATAAATAATAGTCGATGTTAAAATTTGAAAGAAAAAAATGGATCGCGTGTTTCGCGTCAAACTATGGACAATATTTTTGTCAGCGCGGATTGATTTTTAATAATCACTTTGCGTTGATTAAATTTAATTTCTGTCACGTTTTTCAATTTTTCAATGCTTTTAACTGTACTGCATTGCTAAGCTAATCGCGAAATGGAAAAATCCGTTAGAACACGCCAAAAAAAAGTCTGTCCTAGAGCTTATATTAATTAAGGAAGGATATGTTTCTATGTAAAAATTGTCTGTTGCCGAATACAAATATTCTCGTTTGTGCTTTTATCAAACTGAGTACTTTTTGGTTTATTTTGATCTCTTTTATACATGTGTGTAATATTTCGTAACACATAATATTTGTTACTTTTTACCGATTAATTTTGATATTTTTAATTAAAAGGAGATTGTCAGCGACCTGCATTTGCAGGGTTGAAAGTTCTTTTTGCGATTATCTCGTTGTGTCATTTATCGTGTCACACAGAGATAACTAGCACAAAGCCTATATATATATAATATTACGTAAAGCAGAAAAATCACGTTCGTAAATATACGAGAGGGATTATTTATTAATATCATACACAATTATTTATTAATATCGTGACGCGCAGATCTGAAAGAGTCTTTCCTTTTTTTCTTTCGTTTTCTTTGATCCTTTTGCATCGTCTCTGCTCGCCCGGTCTTTTTCGGCGGCTTGACAAATTCGATAATTCATACCCCGATGCTAAGGTGGTTGACTCCCTTATGGGAGTCAAAGAGATAACATTGCGTGCAAATGTCGCTGCTGCTTGGCGGTTTTGTAGCAACTTTACATCCCGTCCCGTACTTTCATCGTAACCACCGACATCGCGTATGTCCGCGATACTACTTTCATATATCGCGTTCGTTCTTGTATTCCGCGGATATCAGGTCGTACGTCCGCAGCAGAAACCCTGGCCGACTTTGTACGCTCACGTACTTCCGAATAGAAGAGAAGCCACACTAAACTGCCGGAAACAATTTCAGCAACTACCGAGTAAAATTAACGGACGCGGCTAGATTGAGAGATCGCCAACTGCAACAGAGTTGGTTTAGCGTTAAATAAATTCCGCGAATGCGCTCTTGTGTTTTTATTTTTTTTTTGCATTGTGCGTCCAGTTAAGCATCTTTAACTCTCTCTCCTTTTTACGACTGTTTTTCATTGTCGACGTTTCATTAAAATAATCTTAACATTCTTCGCGACGACGACACGTTATCTTTTTGGAAAATAAATCCGAAATGCATTCTTTCTTATCAGACCAAACATAAAGATAAATACTTTCCTTAGGAGATTCTGTAAAAGCCATTTCTTTTACTGCCTGCGAAATATAATAAAAATTCAAGACTGATTGGAAAAGAATGCTATCAGTATTTTTAGCAACTTTATGATTTTATACATATGCAAAAATTTTATGAGTGTTTATTTTCTTATTAAGATTCATTTGCTTATTTACTTGCATTTAAAATAGTAAAGAAATCTAAGCATATATTACTTATTTAGAAATTAATATAAATAATAATTTGAGTATGTGCATGTGTATTACATACAAGTTTAATTTGAATTCTATTATTTGAGTGATAAGAAGAAATCGTATTGTATTATCAAACGAAAGAGATGTGGCAAATTCGAATTAAATGAAATCTAGCGCAATTGTAAAAGATCGTTGGAATATCTTTTCGGGCGCGAAAGCAGGTCAATCTCATTCCTTGGGGAGTCGATATTTTTGAAATTCCGCGACGATTTCCATGTGGTGGCAGTCAAGAGATAAGAGGAATTTTGGAAAAATCCGAATATCCCACTCGAATATGGACGTAGACGTTTCCCAAGAGTCCGTAACCGTCGTGCTACTATTTTTACGAAGGGATACACTTCGTATTTTTTTCGTCCCCTCGTCACCGAGAAAAAGAGAGAAAGAGAGACCCTTCTCGGGATGGCAATATTGACGAGTCAGTCTCTTCGAAGGTAACCGTTTATCTCGCGAAACTCGATCGGGACGTCGTAAAATCCGGCGAGTCACTTTATTACGCGACGCGCGCAAGTTATTGCCGCTATTATCGCTTTCGCACGAGCAAAAGATCGAGCGAACTCCCTGTATACGAAGCGTATACGCGCGGCATAGCGTTAGTAGAGTCGGTGCTTTAACGATATGCGTGAAATATGCAATATCTTGCGAAATTCATGATACATTTTCCGTGCAATTCCTGCGGGATCTTGGTTCGCGCCAGCTGTCGACACTTTCCTATTTACCGTCGCCGTTAAGCTGCACCTGCGGTTACGTGGAATTAACGATCGAGATATTTCGCTTTTACAAGTCGGTGAGACAATTCGCAATCCTAGAATTATCGATTGAACGGTATTAGATTGATACAGAGTTGTGTTATCTCGCCTTCCGCAATAGAAAACTTTCTTCCAACATTTTGCTCTCATGTTTTTTAGCTTCTTTTTTCATCAATAATTTGCTAAATATAAAATAACCAACTATTTAACTCTTTTTGGTCAATTTAGAAAACGTCGCTCCATCTCAAATCTCGAAACAATTGCCATTTTTTAAGTTTAATATAGTATATAGGATTGATAGAGTGATATCTTGCCTTCATAGCAGAAAACTTTCTTCCAACATTTTGCTCTCATGTTTTTAGCTTCTTTTTTATAAATAATTTGCTAAATATAAAATAACCAACTATTTAACTCTTTTTGGTCAATTAAGAAAACGTCGCTCTATCTCAAATCTCGAAACAATTGCCATTTTTTAAGTTTAATATAGTATATAGGATTGATAGAGTGATATCTTGCCTTCATAGCAGAAAACTTTCTTCCAACATTTTGCTCTCATGTTTTTTAGCTTCTTTTTTATAAATAATTTGCTAAATATAAAATAACCAACTATTTAACTCTTTTTGGTCAATTTAGAAAACGTCGCTCCATCTCAAATCTCGAAACAATTGCCATTTTTTAAGTTTAATATAGTATATAGGATTGATAGAGTGCTCTCTCGCCTTCGTAGTAGAAAACTTTCTTCCAACATTTTGCTCTCATGTTTGTTAGCTTCTTTTTTATAAATAATTTGCTAAATATAAAATAACCAACTATTTAACTCTTTTTGATCAATTAAGAAAACGTCGCTCCATCTCAAATCTCGAAACAATTGCCATTTTTTAAGTTTAATATAGTATATAGGATTGATAGAGTGATATCTTGCCTTCATAGCAGAAAACTTTCTTCCAACATTTTGCTCTCATGTTTGTTAGCTTCTTTTTATAAATAATTTGCTAAATATAAAATAACCAACTATTTAACTCTTTTTGGTCAATTTAGAAAACGTCGCTCCATCTCAAATCTCGAAACAATTGCCATTTTTTAAGTTTAATATAGTATATAGGATTGATAGAGTGCTCTCTCGCCTTCGTAGTAGAAAACTTTCTTCCAACATTTTGCTCTCATGTTTGTTAGCTTCTTTTTTATAAATAATTTGCTAAATATAAAATAACCAACTATTCGACTCTTTTGGATAAATATAAATATAAATTTTACTTAGAAAAAGGGAAAAATTTTTGAACTATCTCAAATCTCGAAACAATCGCCATTTTCTTAGGGTAATCGAAAGCATTCTGGTGTCGCCGGTCACCCTCGCATCTCGCGTATTCGACGGTTCGCCGAATGAAATGACCAGAAGATAGCGAAGAGGAGAATGCGCCCCAGTTATTCGCCGAAGGGCGACCCGACTAAACGCGTCGCTCTATTTAAATTCCAGCGTGGAGAATGTTTCGTATTAAGGAGTTTGCCTCGAAGGAAGTGCGCTGCGAGGAAGATGTTGCTATCGTCGCCGGATGGTGCGGTAGCTAAAGCGGTAGCAAAAAATTCAGTACATCGTCGGCGATGCTTTTGGTCCCTTCCGGCGTTACGCTGAAATAAGGAATCGCTCTGTGTATAAAAGTAAAACCGTCGGATAGAGTGAACTTACGCGTGTATTACGATAACTGTCCCTTTTGCGAAAACCCATTCTCGAGAGATCTTATTGGGGACTCTAGAGTGTATGACGATCGAGCGGAAATGATTTTTCGATCAAAGTTTCACACTCGCGTTTTCCAAATTGCGTCTCGAAATTATTAAGCCGTATGAATCGCTTCAACTTAAGCGTGTAAAGATTATAGTTTGTTAATCATTCCTGTTTTTCGGAACATTTTTCTTAGAGGTACTTGTTCGAAAAAGATATATATGATTACTATTATATTATTATATTTCAAATTATTTTTTAAAAAATAAACCATGACCACACATAATTTTTTATAGATTATACGAGAATTTTAGAATTATAATTCTTTATTATTACGTAATATATATAATTTTTAACGAGGCTGTAGAAAACTTTATGAGTGTTTGACTTTTATTACAGTTTTCGAATAAAATCGAGCAATTTTTTATGAAGATAATGAAATGAAAAAAGATGATGTATATCTTATTATTAATCATATCGCTTGTTTTCATTATTTATTTTCTTATTCAAATTTAAGTTTGCAAAATAAATTTAATGTAATTAAGAATATTTATTAATACATATAACGAATACTTATCGATAGACAAAGATTTTTTTAGCAAAGGAATGTCTTTTGAACTGATTGAAATACAAGAAATTCTCAATTTATGATATTGAGATATTTCTTTGGCTTTAATTGAACATTCTCGCATTCTCGCGCTAGATTCGTGTTTAACAAAATCATATTCAAAGGCCATTTATTAAGGCCAGTTATTCGAGTTAGCACAACATTTGAATATTTCATTCGAGCGTGGCATCTCTTGCATTTCGTGCTTTTATTGATTATCTCGAAATATTCCGCATTTTTTCGCAATTTGGAAAAAATTTGCAACATGGACATAGAAAAACCAATTCACGGTAATAGGTATATATGATGTGTAAATCTTTTTAAAAAATTTAGTAATATCAAATTCTATAAATTTCTAATTCATTATTTTCTATTTTGTCTCTTAGAAAAAAATGTTCTACTATTTTAATTCTATTTATCAATTTTCTGATTATATGATTCGGGGTAGTATAATTATCTGATTTTAATTGAGAGAAGTATTTTTATTCGAAAAGGAAGCTATAAACTCGTTTAGGATAAAATCTTTTTATACATATATAGCAATAGTAAAGTATTTAAAGTTTAATAAATAAATAATTTCAAATAAAGACGATAGGATTAATGAGATGGACTTTTTAATTCTCATCGATGTAGACAAACTCTACAATTTATGCTCTCTTTTTCTATTTCGTCATTAAAATCTCTCATCTATCATTACCATGACAGGATCGTGTCTTTGAATTCTGTCGGAGCGGCTTAAGAATTTCGTCAATAAACGTGGCAGCTGGGAGGTAATAATGTACGCATCACAGTTTATCCCACAGTATTTCTAATAATCCCTTTGGTGACGCTCTAGCTTTTTACAAAACTCGATGATCGATAGGTATTCTCGTAGGATATTTCGTGTTGTTATCGATCATAAGTACGATATATTTTATCTAAATTACGGCGAAACAGAGTATGCTTCAAACTTTTCGAAAATAAACAGAGACGCTTATTGTGTCATTAAAGACTGCACCAGATGAAAGAAATGCGCATTCTGGCGTTACCACCGGAAGAAGAATAAACTTAATTGTTTCGATATCAAAGCTGCCATTTCTGGAGCTTTGATTCTTCGTCATTGAGTCGCACTCTCTACCGAGTAGCTTTCCCAGTACTTTTTACTTCCTCTCTACCTCTTACGTCGTTAACTTCGTCTACCTTTCGTTGTCTCTTTGGATGCTATCGGATCGAATGGACGAACTCTTTTTGGTATCGACAATCGCCGACGATACGAAACTAATGGCACCGTAGGCTTCGTTATTCCCTTCGCTGATTTCTCTACCGATCGTTTTCTTTGGGGCGATATTTCGTTTTTTTTTCCACGGAATAAAATTAATAATATAACTTTTTTGTATTCAGGAAAATCGATCTTCGATTTACATATATATATATATATATTTGTATTAAATTTATAAATTTAAATACATTTATTAATTATATATTATATCATAAATTTGTTTTACATGACACTTTATTCGAAATTACTCGTACACGTAAAATTGTGGATACGTGAATCTTGTACATGGACAATGTGTTTTTAAAATCCAGCGAATTTTTTTCTGCCAATACTTTGTTCGTGTCCACAAAGACATCTGTTTTTACGGCATCATGTCCGTAAAATTTCCGCGGGAGCATGAATGCTTCTCCGTTAGTATCTCGATCCGTAAATGGGAGCTACCATCCGCAATTCCTCCTCGTGGCCAACTTCTAAAAACCGGCCACCTGCCGGACAAGCTAATTTATCTCTCGTGCGAGGTTTAAAGCCCTTTCGTCGTTTATCTTGCCGACGAGTGGAGGATCCGCGCCACTCGTTTCTTCCTTTTTTGTGTTTCTTCCTTTCTCGCTCTTCTCTGCTTCTGCTCTGCTTCTCTTGTGCCTTTAGTGGACACACCAAATTGAAAAACACCTACTCGCGTAGTGGCATCTTCGGGGAGGACTTCGAGAAATGTCCTACGACAATCTGTCATCACTTGACAGGGCGAAAAAATCACGTCATGACGTCATTCATGCTTTTTAATGTCTTCGCTGCACGATTCTATTTCAGTGGTATTGTTTAAGGAAAATAATTATCCTTTATTTAATTTAATTTACATTTTTACGGTATCTTAAAATGTATGGTTCTAAATATAGAATATCTGTTGCTACGGACAAGGTCGAGTACAAGTCACATACATTACGGTAGATATGGAAGAAAGTAATTTAAACGAAAACCGATGATCAAATAATCGCATAAAAAAGTGAAGCACGAAGGTTGCGAAATAACATGGAAATGCAATTAATCTTTCACATTTGGTATTTATGGAAACGGTTATATATTTTGTACTTCATTACAGCAGGGATTTTTTAAAAAATTCGATAGGAGAAGTTTTCAATTATAGCTTTCGGTGTATCTCGTCATTCGATCGAAGGAAAAAAATTAATAAAAATATGTGATTTATGATGATTGCTTCGGTTTATATCTGACTTGTTACTTTGCAATTGTTCTATCGATATTCATAAAATTGCATTAGATTGCGAAATTTGGATTACATCGGAGATATATGTAACGAAATTGAAATACAGCGCATTAATGATTAATTACCGTCGAATTTTAATGCTTTTGTTTTACTTTATCCTGCAGCATATATTATGGAGTTTAGTGTTTTATTGTAATTCGCGCTTTTATGCAATACATGTTTTTTTACGATCTCGAATATAAAAGGGCGAGACTGAATGGTCGGCACATTTCGTTTTAATGAAACGCACGTGATGGAAACGTGAACGTCAATATCGCGAGCTGGATGTTCGCGACGAGATCCTTTTCTGGTAACGAATGCAAACAGTATAGCATTTTACGGAGCTTTAAATTAAAAATATTCTAGCTAAATGCCTGACAACTTGTCGACGTGTCTAGTCGTAGGGCCTGTTAGCGAAGCGTATATTTCGTAATATTTAAGGGAAATGAATCTTCCATGGATAAAACTGATTGCGTGCATCGTACGGTGAAAAATTTATATGTTTATATCTTGATATAATTGCAAATGCGCTAATGATAACTATTACGATAACACTTGCAGTGCGATGTTTAAATGTATAAAATATATCAGATTCAGTTTTCAATGAATATTTTCATATTTTTCATCAATTTTGTATAATTAAAAATATCGTTATCAAAGAATACAATTCAATATATATTTTTATGTTGTAAAACTGTTTTACAAAATAGTATTATTTTAATTTTTATAAAAGTTATGATTTACATGCAAAACAGTGCGCCAACTAAGAATAAATAATGTATATATAATAAAATCAATATATAAAAATCTGTTTTGTTAGATGGTATTGACAAAAGAAGTTTCTGTAAAAGGTAAATTTTAATTAAAGATGATAACGCGAGATTTGGGAATTAAGTTTTAATTCGAAACTCGCGATCACATAAAATTTGGAGAGCCTTAATCGCGCGATTTAATTTGCGTCGATAATTTTTCCCTGTGCTTTTAATTATATGTTATGATACGTGTCTATAAGTATGAGAAAATATTTTTTCTCTTGCACATCTGCATATTCTGGTATATGTATAACTTTATATGAGATTACGAAACAAACGAGTATTCGCGTTTTTTGAATGAATGGTGGAATCTATATTTGGAATGTACGGTTGTGTAATGGACAGTTTATTAAAAAAAATTCAGTCGACAGAGTAATTACAACACAATTGTCAGCGGATAGAGAACTACGATAAAGGCACGATGCAGGAAAAAAAAGGAGACAACGAATCAGAAGGTTAGACGAGCTGTCAAATCAGCGTTCGCTGAAACAGCGCATCGAACAATTGCACAGTGAATAGTGATGAAAAAATTCGGTTTTGCACTTCGGCATGAATGCACACCTTTCCCTTCATATAACTGGTTTTTCCTGTTATTCCAATTTTATCCGGTACGAGTCATATCACTGTTCTAATTGTGCTCAATATTGATTTAATCGAAATAAACACTCTGCAATTGTATAACAATCTTTTTTTCAAAACTCGCACATTTTTTCACTTTTTCGATCGCTTTCCCTCACAATCGCTCGTTGCAAATGATAAAATCTTAAAAATGTTTTTTTGTAGCAATTGTCAATGTCAATGAATAAAAGTTACAATTGTGTGAAACTCGATTTATTCAACGGATTAACCAAACGGATATTTCATAGCCATCTCGGATATGATCAGTATGAGAGCATTTTTACGTTAATCACGCGCGAGACATGCGCGACTTTTCGGTGCATGAAGTCGTTCGTCATCGGGAAAATGAAAAATTCCAAACGAGACTCCCGTGTCATGGTTCGGAGCTTCTTATCCGTTGCATATCCGTTTGCGGAATTCGCGGCAGACCGACGAAGCTTAGGCGGCGACCGAGATGTCGCCGCGGAAAAATTCAGTTATTGCGTCGAGACATAGAACATTGTGTTAGTCGAACGGGAGATTTCGGTAGCGCGAGGAACGATAGGAATTTTATCCTGGACATGAAAGGAATGCGTCTCGCCTGTATCATAGATTGGTTGATAAAAATCGTTGGTTTTTCGACAGCGACATTTTACGACGTTCAGTTTATATATATATATATATATATATATATATATATATAGTGTAAAATGTAACTTATTGTGTTAGCCGCGCAAGGATACTTCGATTCCCGATAAGTTCTCTCTCGAGATGGGCAGCGCGCTGATGAACGATAGAAAAACTTTACGCCATCTCAAAGTACTTTCCGATTGTCCTAACGCATAATGGAAGGAACGTTTTTGCCACCGACTCAAGTTTCATAGCCGAGAACCCGAAGCGTATTGGAACTTTCGAGATCAGTCCACGCGAGAGAGAAGACTTTCGCGCGGTCGCAAAAATTCTGCGGAGAACGATGAAAAATGTCACTTTGTCGTAATGAATTTATTCATTCTCCTTCTTTTTTCGAATCTCGAATATTTAATTGGCGTGTCCCGACGAATCGTGAAACGTACAAAACTTGGTTCATTGTATAATGACATTGAGCAAGTTGTTTAATTATATACTTAGATTTTTTAACTGCAAATAAGAAACGGAAAAAAATCGAGTTGATTTTTTATATATTTTTAGTTTTAACGAATCCAGCCAGTTTATTTATATATTTATTTTTATACAATTTTTTACTTAAATATACATCATAAGGCACATAAGCACGAGTATTCTTGCTTATGGACTGTTAATTCCGCTAGATTGATGGCAAAGCTCAGTGCAGAGGTAGAGATGCACGGCAAAAACTGTATTCGCGACAGCGGCTGCGTTGCTGTTCTCAATTTCTTTCAACGCGAGCACCTATTGTCATCAGATATGAACTTTGAACTCCGTGTTGCCTCATCGTGGACGAGACAAAGCATAAAAAGTCAAGAGATGCCGGAACAGCTATTATTCTTTATGATTACCACGGATTTTAATTAAGCTCGCGTCCATAACGAATGGTTGGACGCTTTGTGATTTATTTTATTAGATATTTTTCACACTGACATATTATATCATCATGTTATATGCACTTTCATCTCTCATCACAATGATTTTTTTGTGACGAAGATGACCAAATTTTGCTAAATAATAATAGCATATTATATACTAACTTGTTTATTCTTTTTTTGTTTCAGGTAAGTGAATTGTGTACTATTTCACTGTCACGACGAGTGGATTCGGTGAGTGTATCATTTAATATGGTATATGCACGATAAGGATTCAAAATTAAAAAATAAAGTAATTATTAGTTTAATCAAATTGTTTATCGATTTGTTCGCGCAAATATTATCGTATTTCGCGAATACTTTTCCATTTTCTTCGATGAAAATTTGTTATCTTTCTGTATAAAATATTTCGAAACTTGTATTTGGAACGCTCGTTTTACCAACAGTAAGTTATCATATCTTGCCTCGAATCGTTAATTTTTACGACAAGGTTGTGAATTTTAATTGGTTTCGACGGTAATTGAAAGGCTCCGGCCATCGCGTAAAATATAATGGCCATGCGAAAGTCCGGTCCAGGACGCGCGCTTGTTCAATTACAAAACGGCGCGGATTTGCTCATGTGAAAGAGAATTTCAATTAGGCGTTAATGGACGATATGAGATTTTTGTTGCATTAAAGCGGAACATCCGATTACTGGCTTACAAATCGCTCGTACGCGCCAATATTGCATACGCTATTCAGATTCATCTTGCAAAAATCCGAAAAAAATATTCGGATAATATCGAGCCTAATGATGTCTTCGTATATACATATTTCGCGATTAATTTTCATTTTTATAAAATGTGTTATGTGACGGATATTATGTGTTAAAAAAATATGACGGATTTATATGACAGTTTACTTCAAAGAAATGTTTTCAGGAAAAAAAAGATTAAATTATAAGATAATTAAATTAAGACATATATTTTTTATATGCACAGACTTAAATATTATTATGAGAATTTTATAACTTACGCATACGTTAATATTTCGAGACGAGAAAGATTGAAAGAAAAATTTCTTAAGCTTATTCCGCAGCCCAGAATATATTTCTTGCTCCTTTCGATAAAAATATATATTATACAAAGCCTTTTACGGCCACCGGAATCGATTTCGCTTTCTTCGCAACAATTTGTCGTAAGCTCGTGAGCTCAAGGAGCGAGGGTATTAGTGGTAAGAGTCAAGCTGAAACTTAATTGAGTGAGATTTTGCAAAAGAAGCTACCCCCGGAGGTTGTATCATTAAAACGGGAACTTGCCCCTTTACACCCGCACTTTCTTTCTTACCCTTAACTCGGTAACCCATATTTCACGGTAGCACTTACTCTAACCATTCTCCCTTCACAAAGCCACTCGCTCCGCACAAAAATACTTGCGAGCCCGGTAGGTACAGTCTAAGGCACTCTTCGCGAAAAATCGCGATGCTGCATCCAACCCCTATCGCGTTCATATATACGATTCTTAATTCTTATACGGCGAGGCTATTCTTTAAATACGTATAATGTGTAATTAATATATAAAAAACTAAAATAATTTTTTTTTCATATACAATATAAGCTTGAATTTAATTTGTATATCTTTAACAGAAATAACAGAGAAATGTGAAGGAAAATAAGAGAGAATTTTGTTACTTTTTAATATATGTAAAAATTTACAAATTTTGAAGTCTTTTAAAAATTGGCAAATTTGTTCGTACGTTCGTATCTACATATACTGCACATTTTATAAAATACGTACGTGATCTACGTTCATTGTAGCATGTGCTGGCGTGTATGGCATGCTTTTGTGTGCGCGCATGTAAGACATGAAACTTTTTACCGGATTTCGGAATAAAGCAGCAGGAGATTGAAAAGTGAGGACGAAGAGGGAGAGATGTGACAAGAGTCGGGTTTCTTCCGTCACTTCATTCTTTTCACGATTTTTCGTGCTGACGAAGTTCCGTTTTCAGTTTCGTATTTTACGCCAAAAAGAAAACGCTAACCTACGAGAAATCTCTAAATTATAAATCGCTGTCTTCGTGAGACGACGATTTGACAATTTCTTTATGTCTACGCGAGAGTGCCGAATTGTAAATTTATTCCATTATTTTTTTACAAATGTAGCGCATTTTACACTATGACGTGTAATAAAATTTATTTCTAAAGAGCAAGAGAATCGGGAAAGATTAATAAACACTTTTGCTCAATTTTGCTCAACTTAACATCATATATTATATAATATCTAGAATTGATATTTTTCAAAAATAAAAAAGAATTAAATTATTGTTATAATTAGTTGAAATTACGGGAGGATAATATCGTCTCTTCTATACGAGGCGAACATAGAAGGTAGAAAATGGAACAAAGATCAAGCTCATAAGAGACCTTCAAAGGATTGTCGTTCGTACCTTATTTAGCGTTTCCTGCTTGTTGTGGTTAACGTGTATCTGCTAACGAACCTATTGCGGCATCTCGGTCAACGTTTGGTTTAGTAATCCCGTGTGTTGCTTGCAGCTTTAATGCCGTTTCATACAGATACCGCGCGAAATCCCTAAATACGTATTATTTTCAAAGATGTTTCACATGAGCGATCAGAGTGTATAATTTTCGTGGTGATGCATCTGCGATGAATTGCAGTCGTAGAGAATTTTATAGGTATTCCAAAGGTAAGTGATTTGTGAAAGAGACATTGAGTGAAATAAATTGTTTGAATGTGTTGGCGATGAAATCAATTATGTGATTAAAAATTAATTATATTCACGACACCTGCAAGCCATACTTATAAATTTATAAATGACAAATGATATATGCAAGTTCCATAATTTATAGAGAGCCAGATAAAGATTAAATTTTTTTTATTATTCAATTAAATTAAATCGAGATTCGCTGCCGTTTCATTCTCAATAGATTGTATCATTATCTTTCGAACGATTGGTTTATATACGTCTTTGTAATCTTGCTTTTAGCTTATTAAAGGTTTATTAAGTGCGTTATATCACTCATGGAGACGGTAACCTATTTCTTTCTTGCTATTATCGTTAAAATGATCGCTGGAAAATTCTTTTTGTTTTACTTTGCGCAACACCTTATAAGGAACGGCTTGACGATCTCCATTAACGGGAAATGCCGATGAACTTTTTACTCCGTTTACCCTGAATTTGTACTTTACAATAATCGCTCGCTAGATAGACTTGGCGGAATATAGACATCTCACTACCTTTATCAAGCATGAAATAAGCGCGAAAGCTTTTGATGTAACTAGCGTTTTCTTTTATATATTTGCAGGGAAATATCCTTTTCTCGTCGTACGAGGAAATTCTTAAACACAATTACTGCGTCTCTCCCGAGAATATTTCTCGTGGAACGGACGACAATATAAAACGTGATTATTTCTGGATTAGTTTTATATTCTCGAGATTCTCGGGGACCCAAGTTTTGCGTATATCTTGCGCGCAGGCGGGTTTTATATCTAATATATAAGCCCAGTGTCATCTAACTGCAGAGTTTTCTTTCGTCGGGACGGAGAGACTAGCCCGTAGTCCCTTCTTTCTTCCTTCCTTCCTTCCTTTCTTTCTTTCTTTCTTCTTCTCTTCCTTCCGTCGACGCTTGGCTCGCTCGCTCGTTGACGGAGCGCTTTTATTATTTCGCTTTGTGCGCCGGGTTATAGCAAATGATTTATCTACCGGCGGCACAACGGCGTCGCTGCCTCAGAAGTTGGCGTAATCTCGTTCGACGGCCGCCTGCCGGATCGAATAAGTTTCGGTATCCGTGCAAACCTACATATATACCGTCGTTTCCATTTGTATCCATTAGCCAGGAAGTAGTTGCATCGGACATAGTATATCGCGCTGTGAGGAATCACGGATGCGAGGGATGTTATTTCGCCTAATTCGCGAAAGTCCGATACTGGGTGGCTAACCGAACTCGCTCTTATTATTTAATACGGTTTAAACGACGATACTTTAAATGCAACTGTTAACGCGGTTTAAAGCGAGGGAATTACAGAGTAAATAGATTTCGGTTGATTCAACACCGCGAGTCTGGATTGCACAATATCAAAGTTTATATTAAATTTCGAAGATATTTCGCTACGCGCGAAAATATTACGCCTGTCTATTCCTAGCAAAGTATTATAATTGATGGCGCGAATAGCGTGAGAGATATTTATAGCAATTGTTTATTGATGTATATTTATCGAAATATTATTATTTATCTATATATATTACATTACAAGACAATGCAAAGACATATTTAAGATTTATAAATTTATTTTATAAATCATCTCTCTTTGTGTCTGATGAATCCATCGAAATGCTCATCTAAAATATATTTATACTTGAATAAACATTCAATATAAAGAGGAAAACTTTTTGTTAGACTTTTAATATTTACACTCTAACTTAATGAGGAACTTTTGACGTTATGCATTCTTTATGAGGCGAGTTTGAGATATTGCACAAGCAAATTGCTTAAGATATTGATTTCTTCTAGAAATTCTGGTTATATTGGTATCACGATAAAATCAATATCAAAGCATATATATATATATATATATATATAACGAGAGAAAAAGTATGTGTCTAATATATATAAAAAATTATGTTTATATTAAATGATTGAAGTTTATTATAAATAATTCTTAAGTATAGAAATGAATGTTTAATATACATATATAATACGCCCAAGTAATATAAAATTCAAATAATATAAAAAAGAAAGCTTTCTTAAGATGCAATAATTTACATCTTTTTTAAATATTTAAATTATTATTAAAGTTTTTTTAGTCAGAAAGAGGGGGAAGAGAGAGAAAGAGAAAGATCAAACAATGCGTATTTGTATAAACTTAATATTTAGTAAAGTTATCACGAATTTCTCTGTATGATTACGAAGGAACTTAGATTACGAAGGCTCGACAGAGCATATAATTCTTAATATTAATTGAATAAAACTATTAATAGTATTATTATATGCGCAATATGGCAGCTGCAATGGCATTAATATGTAAAACCATTTCATGAAAAGGTAAATTTAATTTTCTGCATATTTGACTGCATGATTGACACTCTTCTTGTTATATTGCGTTTATTTTTGTACACTGAATGCGGATGAAGCTTAAAATCTCAATCTGTTTTTTTTTTATTATTATCGCATAAAATCGTCCGCCTCATCATGTTTATGAAGCTGTAAAAAAGAAACGCGCTTTTAATCTTTACCTTTTAATCGCGAGCCTGTGCGTAAAGATTTTATTCTCCGTCTTTAGTATCTTTGATATCTGTTTATACATCGCAGTAGGGTAGATCGTCATTGACCTACGCCTACTTCCGTATGTGACCTTTCTGAAGTCCGACATACCTAGATCGTATTTGGGAAGTGTTGACACACAGACAACACATAGTCCACGAAGGTAAGGAAAGACGGCATAAATGATGTACACGTGAGAGATGAACTTTCGTAACTTTTCTATATCCTCGTTGCGCAAACGACTATTGCGCTAAAAAAATTTGAAAAAAAACTAAAATGTAAGAAAAAATCTGCGCTGTGTTTGAAACATATTGCATGTGAAATTAGGATCCACAGATTCTTATCTTAAATCTATAGGAAAATCTGTGTGATTTAAATAGAAAATTTCAGTTCTCGAGATAAATAGGGGGAAAATATTGAACAATAATAGAAATGACAAAACTAGAAGATTTTGAGAAAATAAAAATGTGTAATGTCTGTAATTTTTAATATTTGCCAGCTCTCGTGTTTTTCTTTTCGTTTTTGCAGATTTTTGGTCATATTACAGCTAAACTTTTTTATAATTTATTCCATGTTGTAAAAAATTTATAGTAATAAAATAAGTGTATTATAATATTTACAATATCTAATGGAGGGATATGGCTTTGTTTTTCATTTTTACAATTTTTATTTTTTTTTATTTTCTTTTCCATTTGTTCGGAAAAAAGACAAGCGAAAATCATTATCGTTATCACGATCGATCTGCACTTCCGTTGTATTTACTAGAGGCTATATACCGAGATCATAAAAAGAGAGTTGTCGGTCGACGCACATCGTTCGTATTACGTAGCTCTATGCAGATAAACTGTAAGATACAGCAAGTTGTGGAGGAATACAGAATGGGCAATGAATACGTTTGCAGCATTTTCTGAAAAATATTCTTCTTTTATCGTCTCTTTGGGTTGATTCTTTTTCTTTTACCTCTTGAAAAGACACATATGATCGACGAAAATACAAAAAATATCTCTTTCGATCATTTCTTCTCTTCAAACGATTTGTTCTCGTAAATGTAATCTATCGAAAACTATTATTAAATTAATGGAACACGCTGAGAGTTTTCATGAGTCAGCGATGCTTTTCACTACGTAGAAATTGTCTTCATATGGATATCATTGTTCTTATGGATTATCATTGTTCTTCCCGTTTTCGTAGTCAACATCTCGACTCTCGTTTAACCCTGGCCGGTAAAAGAGGGCTCTAATGGTCGATGTATGCTGTATGCATTAGGTAAATAGTGAGAGCGAGGTAAAGCTGAAGGACAAATAGAGATGGCCGTAAGAAAAACAGACGTGTATATACGTGAAAGGGTAGTGATGCCGAGAAACTGTATCTTGTGAATATCAGCGAGCAACGTCCGTGTAGACATAAAGATCATGTAACTCCCTTTTTTCCATTTTCTCCTTACTATTTTTTCATAGTGTCTTTTCTCGGAAGTAAATATGAAAAAAAAATACAGAAATATGTTAAAAATTTTGTGTTCATTTTTCATACAAAATATCCTGTTTTTAATAATACGCAGTGATACATCAGCAACTATTTTCTCGAATATTTTCTACGAAGAGTACATTTTATCATTACTACATTTACTACTATTTCATAATTGCAAGAACTTAAATCGAGTATCTGCGCGTAATCTAATATTATATAAAATATCTTCAATCCGATTTTTAAGTTATAAATAAATCAGCCTGATATATATCGATCAATTGTATTTATAAAATTCGCGGCAAAAGGAACGTAGCAGAAAAGTATCTTAATGCATCATCCTGAAAAGAGGATGAATACGGTTTCTCCAGCTCTACTTTCCGCTCTTGCTTTCTTTCCTCTGTCCATCTTTCCTATCGCTTTGGTAGACGAACAGCGAGAGCTGGCAGTGCCTTCGAAGAGAAATGGGGAACATCGTCGTCGTCGCTGTTGTCGGCGTGGAGAGTCGGCTAGAGAGGATACCGAAGAAGCAGGAGGGAGAGTAGCAGGACCGCGCCGATGTTCCTGGGGGAATATAGTAGTAGAAGGAGGCTTGCGAGAGGGTGGAAAACGGAGATGCGCGAAGAGAGAGAAGGCGACGTCGCTCGTCCGGCGCAGGCGTGCGCCTCGTCGCGGCTCGAATCCCGCCGTATTCCAAAGAGGAACACGCCACTCCGCCCCCGGCTCGGCAGCCACGCGTCAGTCTCATCCGACTGACCTCCTGTCCCTAACTTCCCTCCTCGATTCCTGACCCGCGCACATTGAACTCGCGCGCGTTCACCACTCGCCGGCTAAAAGTAATCGCGTAGTTTCGCTCGTTTCGTCAAAAGTTTCGACGACAAAAGCTCCCTCGTTTTTCCCTTTCTGAGATATGTTAACGACGATTGATCGAGGAAAACACGGACATTATCTGTCGGTGGATTCGTGGACGTTAGCTGTCAGAGAAGTTTGAAAATGAAGGGCTGTCACTGTCAGGGCTCGGCTGGTGGTTGTCACCGTATGGATTAAGAGTGTTTGAACTTGAGACGAATATTTGAGTCGATGAGGGAGTAAAAGTGAACAAAAGTGTTGGTGAATTGCAAGGATGATGGCAAGGATGATGGTGAACAGAACGCCTCAAAGTTGGAAGAGATCGAAGATGGATGATTGCGATTTGATTGCGGTTCGAGGAATTAAATAAATTGTTTCGCGTTCTTGGAAAGAATATTTCGAGATGAATATTTATCGAAAAAGAAAGTGACCGGCCTAATGCATTGATAGAATTGTCTCTTCGTTTCAAAATCACTGAAAGTTTAAGATTGTTATGCTGATCTCTCTTTTCAAAACCTATATGAATCTTCATATCTTGACAAGTGGACAAGTGTATAGTGTGCGCGTAACGAAAATTATATTGTGATGTTAATCGACGAAAAAAAAAAAATATATATATATATAATTCACGATAATTTAATGAAACGTAAGCAGTAGATAAAGCTTTCTGCAGTAAACAGATTAAAGCTGATGTCTGATTAGAAGCTTGATACAGCTTAAACAACCGGCCACGTGTTTAGATATATATATATGCATATATATGTTTGCATTCTTTACTGTTAATTTTAACATTAAATATTTGAAAAAGAATAATGATCAAGAGTGTTGAGCTACTGGATAGAAAAATAATTTTTTTTATTAACGTAGTAATGAATAACTGCGATATAATCGACAATAGTTATAGCGTTTGTAGTTGATTTAAAATATATTTAGTGAAAATTTAGTGAATAATTATCATTTTTCATGGATATAGATCGGAAATTATTGATAACTTTTGAAAGAAGAATTTAGAAGGAAGAAAAAAATTATGACGATAACGAGACGTTTAATAAAAAAGCGTGTTTGATAATTTAATTAAAATAAAAATCACAAAAAATGGCAAATTTTTAGAAAAATATTTATTTTAGCCAATGATTTATGCATGCCGAGAGTAGAAAAGCAGCAATAAGTTTATATTTTAATTAATGGTATAATGGAGTAGCTATTATTAATAACAATCGAAGCGCATGTGATTTACGTGCATTTATACATGTGCATTTCAATTAGCGCGGAAAAGAACATAAAATTGATCGTGTGCAGTTTCGAAATATTCGAGTTTTTGACGACAGCAATTGAAATTTAAACGGCCTACAAAGCGACGTGGCGCATGAACAAATAACGTATGTGCCATTGCTTCGCAAAATATCGAACCTTGCATCGAATTAACGACCTACGAGACTCGAAACTCGAAATCTACCCAGAAAATTGAAATAGAATATAATTCTACGTAGATGAATTATATTCTGAAATTGATTCGAAGGGGTATAAAATTTGCTCATCAGAAATACCGTCGACTTTGAAAATCACACTCCGACCAGTACCGAAGATACGGTTGATCACGTTGAACGAAGGCAATGCTCGCGAGGCTGGACACATAATCGGCCGTGTCCACGCGCCGGTGAAACCAAATGGGCGAGCCGAAACCCGCCGTCTCTCCGCAGCCTAACGGCGGAGTGAAGCAGAAACCGACGAGTCTGAATCTCGCGCCGGGTCCCGGCTTCTATCGCAATGTGAACGGACGCGCGTCTCTGAATGATCGTCATCTACAGCACGTCACCGCTCTCGTCGGCGGTGGACGCACCGCACGCGTCAACAAGCCCGCCTCAGGTTCTGCCGGCGCAATCAACAACTCCGAGCCCGGTGGCGGCAGCGGCGGTACAGCAAATACCGTCCAGCTACCAGCGCTACCAACAGTACCATCATTATCAGCATTACCTGCAGCGTGGTCGTTGTCTGCAGAACTTGAAAATCTGTTGGAACCCCCGCCCCCACCGGCCCCAACACACCCCTCCCCCCCGACTCGAGCAAGCACCGTCAACGAACATCACCAGCAACATCCGAACGAACAGCAGCATAACAATTTACGATCGTCCCCGATCAATCAGCTGCCCACCCGTAGCCCGAGTCACAATGGTCACGGGTTCCCCCTCTACACCCCACCTGCCCCGATACCAGCATCCGGCGCAAATAAAATTCGCTCTACACCCAACGGGTTACCACAACCAACAGCACCGAGGCGTCCTCATAGTATTGCCGCTCCACCATTCCACGGCGTCCAACATCCCCTTGGTCAACTCGGTGGTAGATCAGCCGCAGCGACACCACTATCATCAACACCAGGATCAGCAGCACCGGCAGCGTGGGGCCCAGGTGTTGCACCAAATACAACCGCATGCGGCATACCAGGAGTGGTACAACGGCGCGCCCATTCGGTCGCCAGTACTCCAGTATCTCTATCCGCCGCCGGCAACAACAACAATGGCGGCATCAATGGCGGCGTCAACGGCCAGCAGGAGCCAAGGAGTAACGGCCCATCAGCCACCGTTGGCGGCGGCGTCGGCGGCGTCGTGGTATCCACGACTCGCAGCGCTGTACCACCCCAATCTCTATGGAACGGTCAGCAACCCTTACCTAGGCGGCCTCACAGCATTGCCTCGACACCCGTTACAGTTGCAACAGGCTTGCCTCCAGCTACAACAGCAACACCAACAAACGTTTCCGCGTCCGCTCGTACACCAGGGGAATCCGTACAATGGGGTGCCTCCGGGTTGGTTTTACATCAACCCGTGCCTCGTAGGGCGTACGCCTCGACCATGCCACATCCTCAACCACCCACGCCCACGTCACAAGGGCCCTGTTTAAGTATACTTACTAATCCTGGAAACTCCAACACTTGGACACCGGGCGCCGCTTTGCGAACTAGACCTCATAGTATCGCCACGACACCGCAAGGAGTCCCGATGCCGCCTGCTTCACCCTCGGACTCCGGCTACCGATCTTTACCCTCGGCCGCTAGTGACTATCAGATTCTTAAATCACCGTCGAAGCAACAGACTCAACAACAGCAGCAGCAGCAACAGAATCAGAGTGCCGTGCGACGATTGTCTCTGCCGTCAGCTCAGACTCTGCTTCGCACAAACGCACCACGACCCAGCCCTACGTTTCACGGACTTCCCTTTCGACCGTTCACGTGCGGCGTTTCTCCGAACGGTAATCCGATCTTCCTCGGTTGTACTCATCTGCACAATTCCAGCAGCGGGAGTAGCGGCACGAGAACTTCCACGCCGGCGACGAGCCCGGCGACGCCGCTCACCACGTCGCAGGCGATACAGCAATTGCTGGCGCAGCCGAGGAACGGTTTCAAGATTATGGACGATAAAGTTTCGCTCTTCATAGAAATCCTCGACACGCAGGAAAGATTCGCTAAGGTCAGTGTCAACGACATTGGCATTGCATGCTTTATTCGAGGCCGGGCGTCATCCTTTATGATATTCACGAGTACATTTTTGTTTATGAAAACAATGGAATAATTTTGAAATTATAATTCGTTGAGAGCGGAATAATTGCGGTAATTTATTTGATTTGTGAGAATATAAATTTGGTCATTTTTAGCGCGAGATATATCAATCTAATATTTCATTTCTCCCGGAAATAATAGTGCACGCGAAAATTGATATCGTTCTCTTTCATAAGAATTATACGGTAGTACGGCGCAAATATGAATATTACTTTTTACGACGTTATTGCGTGATAGTTTTCAGTGAGATGCATAAAAGATTTAAATATCGAAATAAACTTCATTTAAGTATCTTTGAAGAACGCTTTCGTGACGAAAATTGGACGAAGGGCTGATTTTCTCGATGTAAGAGCTTTAGCTAGCTACTCAGTGGTTTATTGAATTCGGAAGCGATTTGGCGTCTAAGTCAGTTTGCGGTTTAAATCGATAATGTGCGTCTCTCGACGATGAGAAAGGATTTTTATCTTAGGATCTCTCGATGGAAGGTCATACATAAATTTGGTATCTGAAAAATATATGCGATGCGAGACGCTCCGTGCTCCTCGTACTTCACATCTACGGTCGATCGATTGAAAACACTGTACGTAGGTAGGCAGACAGGCAGGCAGGGTAGCCAGACCGCAAACTTCACGTTCTACAGCAACTTTATGATTCGGCGCCGCCATCTTGCAATATTATTTATATGCAAACGCGTAAAGGGGTGGAAGAGCGCATCGTTCGCGCGATATATCGAGAGTTTCAGATCCGATTTACCGCCACTTCCGGTGCGACGAATGTGCATGCGCGCGCATCCTGCATAATGCATGGGAGGTAACTTAACGCGAAAACTCCATTCACGATGAAGATGTCTCACTTGTGAAATGACCGCGACACATTTTTTTAAAGCGAAAATTTCGAAGAACTTTGGTTTCGTATTTTGCGGACAAACATTTTCGTCCGCTAATTAACGAAACTAATTGCTTAAGTACATTACAGATCATTATATTACGCATTGTTGCATTTAGGATGACATTAAAATACCATATTTCTAAATACAATACAATACGTAATAAAATATTTTATCTTCATTTTAATTATGAGCATATAATTTTATTACATCGCGTAAAAAAAAAAATAAAAAAATGATTACGTAAGAAATTCTGTGACAATTTTATTACATGCAAACAGTTTTCCTCGGTGGAACGCGATAGAGAAGTATTGTTTCCGCAGCGCACGAAACTGTGCAAACTATTTTACACTAAATTGTTGCCATCAGAGAGTCCTGAGAAATTGTTCCTGTTACTCGGTTAATTCCTGAAGTGCTTTCGTAACACTTTCAGGATCACAAAATATGTAATATTAATTTTGCACATTTTGCTCACTAAAATTACTTTTATATAATGCTTTATTTTAAATTATTATTATAAAAATAAGTTTTCTATATACAAGTTTGGAAATTTTTTTCTCATTCTCGCTTATAAATTCGTGATAATGCGTTATATGATAATAAATTATAGACAGCTTATTCTCGTTGACAAATAATATTTTTTCTTTTGTTAATATCTGCATTCTATCATTTTGCAATAAACGTCATTATCTTTTTATTAATATATTTTTCTTCAATTCTCTGGAAATGTTATAGAGAAAATAATTCTTAAATCTTTTTAATCTCTAATGTTGCGCGTGTATGTATGTTATTATATAAAAAGTAAATGTGCGAGATTCGCTTATTACAAGTTTGATATGTAACCGTGTTAGATGCAAAAATAATGTCTAAAGAATCGACTCGCTATTCGTCTTGCAGTTTCAATTTTTGCGGTCCCGCCGCGTCGTTTCCGAGCGATGATGAAGTATATGCGATCCCCTTTCTTACAGAAAATAACGGATATGCGGCAAGGGATTAAATTCCGGGAATTGATGGCAACGCTAAGATTAAACTACGACCTCCGGTAATTCCGAGAGATTCCTCTCATTCAACCGCCCATTTCCACCCTTTTCCTTCCGAGTGCTTGCACCGCTGTTTGCAAGTCGTTTTCAAAGGACACACGCCGCGTCATTATACGTACAGCTTTCTCACCCTCCGACTCTCATTTCTCTCTCTCTCTCTCTCTCAACTTTGTGTTGACAACGGCGTTGGCGGAGTAGAGAGATGGCGGACGCGGAAGAGCGATCTTCTTGGTAGTTTCCTGCCGGTTCTCCTCTCACATTGACGTCCACGGACGCACGTTCTGAATTCGCGCGTTGGGGTTATCCAATGGCATATTAGTTTCCAAGTCGACGAAGTTGCTTAATTGGAGTCTTAATATCATGCTTCAAAGCGCGAGCAGATGAACGTTGAGCCTGTCGCGCAAGAACACTGATTGCGGTTGCACGATTGGTGTATGCGTGTGCATATGTGTGTGGGTGTGCATACATTTATTCATATATATGTATGTATTTACCGATGAATACAAATGAGATCTAGTACTGAGTGCACTCTCGACGAATAGCGAGTTTTTGGTTGGGTCTCGCTTAACGTCCCTTAATGAATGAACGATGATAGTTGTGGTAGACCATGAAACTTGAGATGCATGATTAGTGATCCACATAGCGTCCTTTGTGTTCTTATCCACGAAAAAATGTCTCGTGATTTTTATGTAATGCATGGATAGCTATACAATTTTTTAGACTTATATTATTTTATTACAATTATTTTTTATTTTTATTAATATTAGTACGTTGATTATATTATTAATATTTCAATATTATTAATATTTGGTTTGAATTTTTTATTTTTGTATTGTGTGTTTGTAACAGTAAATTTAAGAGAAGAGAAAATTTTATTCTATCTTCGAGATAAATTTAGACGAACGATTCTTATATAAATTTTATACTCATCTTTTGTAATAGAGAAAGAAAATGCCATGTTCAAATATATCAAAATACAATTTGACGTACAAAGACTTTATTCAAGTCAGTGATGCTTTAACACTGCGTTTAAAAGACGCGTTCGACTTTTTAAGAGAAAAATATTTTTATGTTTATCTTATTCAACATATTTACACACAAAGTTCTGTTAGAAGATAAATATGTTTGATGATTTATAGCACTTTTATGATGAAAATATAATGGGAATTAAAAACTGTGACAATTTTACGTATTTGCTCAAAATATGAATTTTAATTTTGATGTTAATATCGGTCGAGCATATTTGGTTCGCTTGTTTAGCGCGTTCCATCGGCTTCGATTTCCCGTAATTGGCATGAGAAAATTTCGATACAGCACGATATAACCCACCGATAATACTTTGCCGGACAGGGAATCACGTTCATCGTGTAATGGAAAATTCTGGGAAAATTTCTATCCGCGCCGCAGCTAACGCGAGTCAAAAAGCAAGGCAACGTCTGCTATGATGTTCGTCTTTTTCTAGTGCGGCTTGTGTGACGTGTTAACGGTTTATTACGAGGTCTATTCCATTCTTTTTCTCTTCGTGATTACAGAGTCTGAGCTTTTTTTTACGTGTGTGTGTTAATGAAATAATAGGAGAGATAATTTTAGACGTTTTCGCGGCATCGTGATTAAATATCACATTTACAAAAAAAAGCTAAATTTTTTTCCATTTTTGACAGAAGACATTCTAATTTTGTTCTTCCTTTTCCTTATTTTTCTCAAATTTTATCGTTAGAGAGATAAGAGGTGTAAAGATATATTTTATGATAATATTGTTTGATTTGCAAAGTTATTATCTTAGATGAAAATGCGACTGGATTGCGGCAGAATGTTGAAAAGTCAAAGCAATTTAAGTTTAACTCGCAAAAGTGGCGCTAAAAATTGAGGATGTAATATCTTGAAATATTCTCGTTGTCATGCATTTCTGTATCTAAATATGTATATCTCGGTAGCCGGATTAACGGGACAACTGGCAAAACTTTACAAACACATTCAAGTGCACATCATAATTTTCAAGGGAAACGAGCTTTCAAGCTCAAAATGTTTTATCGCAACACTTTTGCAAATCTCACTCTTTTATGTATTTTCGTGACGTTCGTTAGTTATTTTATTTGGTTCTTTTTATAAATGAATGTCGTAATATATCTTAATAAATTATGCCGCAAAAATCTAGCATAAGAAATTTTTTTCTCATTGTTTTCATGTTTTGAGCTTTATTAAAATATCTATCTACATATATATATATATATATATCATAAATAATCGAGAAGTTTTTGCAATTATTGGTGTCTATTAGATTCTTCTATTTTCGTATTCGAAGTTGATGAATTAATGTCAATAATTTTCAAATTTTATAACGTTAATCATATGACATTAATTTAATCAAGAAATTATTTTGAAACAACGTGAGAAACTAAAAATTAGATTTATCATTCAAATTTGCGAATTTGATTTGCCTAATACGAACTGTAACTGGCAGCTTGGAGAAACGTGATGCTCTTAAGGAAATGTCTACCTAGAAAACGGACATAGAGGAAATTAGCAGTCATGACCAGATGACCTTTCATCTAGATATAGTACTGCGAAACTATACAAATCGTGCTAGAATCATTAGACGTCTTTTTAACTACAACTTTTTTGGCCAATTTAGAGAATATAATCTTCCTTTAACACATCTTTTCTTAAAAAAGTAAATCCTAATTTATCGCATTTTGTTAAATTCTTGATTGTGATTATTTTGTTTAAGTAAAATTAATTGGTAAAAAGAATTTATAATCAAAACATAACAGTTTGAATTTTTGTACATTTGCAATGGCAAGTAAATATTTTTTTCGTTCATCAACGAATTTGTTTATTATGCAGAGCTTATTGTATGTGTGTAGGATTTTTATGCTTGAGGCTATTAAAAAATATAAATTACTTGACGATTTAGATTGCATGTATGTATATAAATTAAGTGCAAGCGATTTAATTAACAGTTCACAAGTTTCACAAATTAAATCTCGATATTATGGCATGGTATTATTTCGATCACGAATGAATCATTTACTTTGCAAAAAAAATATACTTGATTTGCAGCTTTGCTTTCTTCGCGTAAATATCGCTGCTTTTCAATCTCGCAGCAAGATTCACGACGCTATCGTTTTAGCTTACGGGATTCTCGCTGTATATTGTGAATTTTCCGGTAATGGAAACGTTGTAGCCGTGGATACTAGAGCGAAAACTGATAAAAAGAGAGAGAGAGCGCCGTAGCATATTTTACTCGTGTATCCAGACACGTCACATTTGTAAACTAAGCCAATATACTCGCTAAACTCGGACGGAAGGAAGGAAGGAACGAACGAACTTCCTGACAAAAGCCTATATTCCACGGGCCCTTCGTCGCTCGCATCCCTTCGACGGACCATTCTACATGCTAAGCTCCAAGCTCCTCTAGCTCCGGCGCACAATAGATTCCATCCCGGAGGAGCGTTGCCTGAGACAACTTCTTAAAGCCACGCCGGTGACGTCCAAACTTTGGACACATTTTACCTCGGGGCCCGTCCCATTAACGTAAACTTCCAAGCGGCGCGCGACACTATATCATTACGATGTTACTGCCAACGGGGACTTCAGTTTGTTCGGTCCGCTCAGCGAGAGGACCGTCACCATAAATCCGTCACTGCGCACGCATATACGCGATGTACTGCTTAAATCTTAGCCGAGTCGCCACTTAGTCTTCTTTTTCGATCCCCCTTAGAGTATGCTACTTCTAAAGAATCACGGAGAGAAGCGAGTTCTCGGGTTTTCTCTTGGAATTGCTCTTTTTGTTCTGATTTTTTTTGTATCTATCAATCTTTTCTTCACGATGAATTATAGTAATGGATTAGTTTGTGTTATGTAATTATGTAATAAGGAAAAGATAATATTTAACGCTCATGCATTATCTCTTTGATATTTTGTTAATATATAAACTGTGTTAATTGTTTCACGTCATACGTTGTAAATATGTCAAGCGCGATTGCATTTTTTGACATTATCGCGGCGCAATTTATCTGATTTAATCTTCGCGACTCGATGAGAAATATAGGGCAGTGGTACGAATTAATAGCTATTTTCATCTTCATTATCGTCATTTGACATCTCGATTCTGCAGAGCTCGGCCACTTTGAGTTCCATAACCGACCGTTTGCAAAAATACCAACGGACACATTATACGATATTTATTCCACGCAGAATAATAAAGATGGAAGAAATTTCGCATAAACTGACATGTCAAAAGAAAATATCCGCTCTCGTACTACGAGGACCTTCATGAATTTTATCCGCTCGTAAAACAATTACGCCAGCTCGGTGCTTCGCTTTAATTCCCGTCCATTGTCGCCGGGAGTCGAGTGAAAAATAAAAGCTTTCCCATCTTCCCATCTTTTATCTTTGTTGTCTCGTTATACACTCTTTTTCTTTTCTCCTCGCCAACTAATTTAATATAAATGGCTGTGCGTGTGCTTGAATGACATGCCTTTGCATCTCGGCGTCTTTATTTTCGCAAGTCTATATGTCTGTATGTATATCAAGGAGTTAATCCAATGCTGATGAGTAAGCGCCGTTAATTTACATCAACGGCATTTCGCATACTCGCGCCAGAAAACGGGAAATACTCGTCTCTCATTTGTGAACCCGCTTATGGATTATCGCAGTACGTTCCCAGTATATTGGATTATCGCTGTTACAGTACCACGTTCCGGCAAATAATCGCTTTATGTCCACCAGGATGTTCCGCAGATTTTGTAACGGATTATTGTAATTAATGCCATTATATTGTAACAGTTTGAAACTCTCGGGGTACAGTAACATTACACCACAGCTGTCTCATATGTGTATATACATTTCCTGTGTTGCTCGACGCTCGCGCAAACTTTGCACTTTTTTTTTTACGTTCTTCAAAACTGGGTCTTTAGTCGAAAGTTCGTCGGATCTTATAAATAAATATTATAGGCGTGTGCCTAGAATTTTGCAAATTAAAAGTCGAACGTTAATAAACAAATGTTACCCGACTTTCTCTGGCAACAGCTGACTGCGCGAATTACGGTATCGCGAGTTTTCGTAAAATATTACAGTTGCCTCTGGCCGTCGCGTTTTATCGGAACAGTTAAACGAACGGTTATCGGATGCAATTTTCGCCAGGACGATGGGGAGAGTGCATAGGAGGAAATGACGTTTTTTTCATAAGCGCACGGCAGAGGGAGGATCACTTCGTAAATTCCGACATATAGGCAACATGTGCGTGGCCGACAATCCGGTATCGTAAAATTTACGTGGCAATTCGCGCGTGCGACCGCTTCTCGCCGTTATTTCGCGGATTTTGTTCGCTCTCGTAAAGTGATTATGCAAAACGTAGTCGCGCCCTTCGCGGGCGCTCTAATTTGGTGGCATTGTTGGGTCCTGGGACTCTCGGGCGAAAATTAAAAGCTTATCTCGCGCACGGCTCTTCTCGTCCTGCCTGGCACATCCTCGCTCTTGCTGTTGTAGCCTCTCGCATTGTCTACCGTCAGAATTATTATCAACAACGCCGGGTGGACGATGCTGGCGACGACGCTGCAGATAGTAATTGTTTGAACGTTGATTCCATTCTATTGTTTGCTCGTCAAGTCCTTTCTTCGTCAGCGTGGATCTTCTTCTCGCTGCTGCCGTCGTAGCTTCTTCTCGGGATGGCGTTGTTATTAAAGACAAAACTTATTCTAGGTTGCCTTGTCTTCTACTTTTATATATGTGTCATTTTATTAATGAAAGTGCAGTGGTATTAAATTTCAGTTTTTACTCTGTAAATGAGAACGTTTAAACGAGAGCACAATTACTCTTTTTTCACTAGCGATATGATTCATTAGAAACACCTGTCTCTTCCTAATGCACGCTTGAGATAAAAGTATCGAGAATGTGAAAATTATTACGTAAAATTAAAAATATCAATTTTCAATATTTACGAAATAAAAATTATTTGGGAATTTTTAAATTCATCTTATTCGCGAATTGTGAATTTTAACGGAACGAATGGATTAAAGAAATTAATTTATCACAAGCTATATTCAAAAAAGAGACGAGCATTATATCAAGTATCTCACTCGGGTGAATGCTCGTCTCTTTTTTTTATTTCCAACTTATTATCATCGAAATGAAAGCTCGTCAGATTCAAAGGCGAAGGGCGAAGAGTCGTGCAGCTATACAGTAGGGTTATTTAGAAACTCGCAACGTAACTTCACGATGAGGTACACGTCCCGCGATACTAATGTCCACACCGAGGCCGGCCGACGCCGATTAATTATGGCACATTAATTATGAGACGTGTCCGATACGCGTATAAAGTAACAAGGTTATGACTGTACGCGAGACCGACGTGCATCACACGCGTTATGTATACATATATTATATATATATATATATATATATATATATGTATATGTATACAGTACACACACGTCCAGAGCGGCGAATGCGCGTGTTGGAGAAGAGCCGGGGAGGTTTTGGCCCCGTATGTCGTTATACCTGGCGTGTGCGAAGGGCCCGTTTAATATGAATTGCGTATTAATAACGAACTAACTAGGCGCGAGACTGCGGCCAGTTATTATTATTTATCAGAGTGATTAATTTTCGGCCGCCGCCGCGCTGTTGCGGCGCGCCGCATCTGCGTCATCGCCTGCACGTTTCGGGCGCGCTTGGGAAATTGGACTCGCTTCGGAATGCATTTCGACGGATGCGCCGAAAACTGATCGCTCGGCTTTACAAATGCGTCTCGCCCGATCCGCTGATTTTTGTTTTCTTTCCCAATTCTCGCTCATCGAAATTCTCTATTAATAGTTTTATAGAGAGAGAAAGGGTGTAGAGAGAGAGAGAGAGAGAGAGAGAGAGAAATAATTATATTGAAAGCGTTGAATACATTGTTAGGATATAAATCTAATATCTTATCATTTAGTAAACACGACGAAATGGAGAGCTTACATAAATTTTATTTACCCTTAAATATCGAAATCATTTTTGTGTATACGTAATACGACGGTGCTCGACAAACGAGGTTTATTTTTCGTTTTTTCTCTCGTTTTTTTTTTAAATCCCATACGTACATATTGTTGCGTTCCTGTTGACGTGTCTCTCGGTACTGAATGATAGTTTAGCAACGGGATGACTGGTGTTTACAATCACGCTCGATGTATCCTGTCACGTTGTGATATGATTACTTTTTTTGTAAAAAAAAGGAAATGAAAAAAATATCTTGTTCTTGCATCAAGTACTCGTTTATTGCACTATATATTTTACTGTATCATATGCCACTAAATTTTTTATCTGTGCATTTAATACACATATTGATTTAATTGTAAGTGTGGAAAACTCAGTTTTTCCGAGAGAAAACGTTTAAACTTTTAACTTCAAAGAGAGTGGTTAAAATCAATATTAAAAACCTTTAAAAAGAGAGCTATGTTTTCTGTTTTCAACATTAGTTCGAAAAATTCGATTATTATTATATATTGTAGAATGTGCCATGATATATTGTATCGTTATTGATATCGTGAATTTCTTTTAATTACTAAAAGTTCAATATTTTCCATTTTCCAATCCAATACCTTTAAATTTAGTTGAATTCTGGGCGCGCATCAATTGTATAGCGATCTATAATGATAAGATTGCTCGATTTTTATTATAAACTTTCGTTTCTGTGTTAAGAATAACAGGCGCGAAACGGTCCGTGGTTCTCTTAAATAACAGTTATCAGTGAGATTAATGGCGTGGTGCTATCGTTTTTCCGGTATTCCGA
Source organism: Nylanderia fulva (assembly GCF_048542155.1). Taxonomy (NCBI): domain Eukaryota; kingdom Metazoa; phylum Arthropoda; class Insecta; order Hymenoptera; family Formicidae; genus Nylanderia; species Nylanderia fulva. Next base: position 2,805,674 of record NW_028189622.1, read on the forward strand.
TAATAGGTGGAACGCGTGTTGGTCGAGTACGCGGCGTAGCGAAATTATCGATGTATCGAGTCGTCCGATGTAGGTGCAAAGTTATGAGTTAGTGCATAAAGCAGCGTATATTTTATCCGAAGAAATCGATACGGTCGGTCGGCTCTTGCTGTTACAGAGAGAACCGATACGAATATCTCGGAGCTTGAAATTACGCGCGAAACAATAGTAACTATACACGCGAATAATTAAAAAAGAATCTACATTTTTTGTCAATTTTTCACTCATTGTCGCAACATATTTCGAAATAAGTACGTTATATGAAATAAATATAATGACATATTTTACAGCACACACATATACACACATATGTATATATATTATAAAATTATATGAAACGCGAGCAGTGATATTCCTTTTACTATAGAAATATCTGCTACGACAGAAAGTATTTCGTGAAATTTTACGATGGAGAAATATGAAACGATCTCACGGATAATAAATGTATAATATAAAATTATCTTGACGAAAAAATAGGTTTGTATCAGAATTTTTAACGCAACGGAAATCAAACTTATTAAAATCGAAAAACATTGTAATTTATTGATTTTGGTCAACTTTGCTGAAAACAAGGTACTAATTGGTCGACCACATTTACGTGGAATATGTGAAGTTTAATTCTCGTCGCCACCGCAAATTATGCACACATACATATGTATATAGCATTCCTGACTATTGAAATAATCGGTAATAAATTTGTAAATTTTCTTGTTTTTATAGAGGAAAATATTTATGCGATTGCACTTGACAAAGTATATTTTGTTAAGAATAATATAATTAATCTCATATTGTATGTTGGATCTTTTTTTATAAGTATAGAGAGAGATTAATAAATATTTAATAAAAATAAATATTGAGAAAGAAAGATTATGTAAAAATATATAAAAGATTTTTTTACATAATTTACTATATGAAGTATCGAAATATAATTTTTGTTTATTGTGTTGTGTGTCTTCATATTCTGAAATTTATTAAGTTCCAGTTATTATCAGATTGATCGATTGTTTGCGACGCGAGATTTCTCGAGGGGAATGCAATCAATTTAATGAAATAATTTCAGTGTGGATATTAATTTCGCGCGCTATGACGGTCATCGATTAAGATTAAATTATGCGTCTCTTTCGCAAGTAATTCGGACTTTAGGATACAGCTGCAAAATCAGCTGACGAATGGCGCCCGCGGGAAATTAGAGCCAATTGCACTACCGAGACTGCGCGTGTTTTAAACACATCGACGAATGCGCATGTTTTATACAAGAAGTATCGCTGGACACAACAGCTAATAAATAATATTTTTTCACTTAGAGACGCGTGGGAATTTCTTTCGGACGCGATGATTTATTATAATATTATAGTATATATTATAATATTATATGTCTGACTTTTTAATATACTACACATTGCAATAGCTGCATACGTCCTACTGTCAAATTACGAGCACCATTACACTAATTTTATATTATTCAAACATTAATTAATATGTCAAGTATTAATGAAGTATTGCATAAAATATCTTCAAGTTAATTTAGATTAATTTTTTTTTAATTATCAGTATCGAATATGATAGCGGAAATTTCGGTTGCGCTCGATGAAGGTTCGGGGATTGCATATCTCGGTATTAGCAAATTTGTGCGAACCGATATTCGCGTATATGACAGATGTTACATCAGTCGATATCGGTCGATACAACCACGAGGATCTAGCGATGAGCGCGTCATGCCAATACGATTTGAATACCGCGGACGTCTCGCCGGCACGTACGAGAAAATTTCGTTCCCTGCGTATGTCACGACCAACTGGCAAACCCGTTCCTCCGTTCAGTATCGATGCAGTTTCTCGATATTTTATCGTGTATTCCTACTGTGTCATCGAAAGATGGCAAATATTCGGCGCATTGATGTTTAGGTCGCGTCGGTTTCGCATTACTCGGAACAACATACTTTCTCGAACACTTCTTGTTTCGTCTTGGATAATACAATTCAACATTTGACAAGTTGATTTTCGTTTGTCATATTCTTGTTTCAGCAAAATAAATTATTGTTTATACGTACATGTAGATCGTGTCACAAATATAATGCTTTATATTTTTTTTGCGATAGCTCGAAGAAGAATTTATATTTTGAATAGAGTTATAAAAATTTATTGTAGATATTAATTGAATTTTTTTACTATATCCGCAATTTTTTTTAAAATATATATACTAAATTAATATAGCTGTGAAATATTATTTGGAATAGGTTAAGGAAATGGAATAATATTTCTTTATGTGTTAAAATGCTCTTGAATCAAAATGGAACGCATACTTTTTATTTCGCGTAATAAATCGTAAAAATATTAATGCTCGCGGTAAAGTTTTCGATGTTAGCGCGGACACCGTAAATTGTATTAATATCCGTTAAAAGCTAAGTAACGTGATGCTCCATATATGTATCTTGCTCCTGGTACGGAGCGATGTTCTCTTACTTTCTCGTTCCACACTCGGGGAACGGTACATACATTAAGGATAAGGTAGTCACTGGAGACCGTGGTGCTATTTCCCTTTTTCCCTGCAGTAACTAACGCACCGCTGTTTTTGCTAGAGAGTGGCAGGTATTTCTTTTTCATTCATATCTACAATTAGAGCGAGTAATGATAATGGTGTGGCGGTTTTCATAATAGTTTAGCATTTTCAATGGCAACTCGAAGATTTTATAATAATTTAATGATTATTAAATTAATATCTTTATCGCATGTTACATTGTTTTCATTGATCGTTGCATTTGTCGACTGTGATAATACTTTTAAAACCAAAAATATTAATGATATAATTTTGTTATTTAATCTGCGAATGTTTAAAATTATATGTTAATTGTTACTTACATATATATGAGATAATTTAGGGCAAATTTGATCAATCATGTATATTCTGTTTTCGATGACTTTTACATTTAGTGTCTGTTTAACATCTACTCTGACTCTGTCTCTTCATTAAGCAAACTCGAGGACAAATCATTAATTACTTATTATTCATGTCACTAAATTAACATTGTTAACCGCTACACTTAAGAGTATTGATGAATTTTTGGTATATATTTCCAGTGACAGTGTAGAAATTAGGTTGTGCAAAAATATTAATAAAAAAATCTTTTATGTATAAACCAAAGTTGCATATATGTAAAATTGTCACTTTTTTCGACAAAATAATATCATACATATTTATATATACATTTATCGATAAATTAAATTAAATCGTTTTTTCGGAAAAAATACTTTTATGCATATATACAGTTTCATAGTAAATAGATAGTACTTGGTCTGGCCTTACGAAGTTTGTATCACTTATTTTTGATCAAGTTAAATCTCCGATCAGATTTAATAAATGAGTAGATGAAAGAATAGTAGGCGAGTTGTATTAACTAGAATTAGTAAAATAATATCGTCTGTGTGTGTGTGTGTGTGTGTGTGTGTATGTGTGGTGGTAGTTATGGAGGAGGTACGGAGTAAGAGAATAGTAATGCCGAACTCTGTAAGTACTTCTGATAGGATTTATCCTTCTCTCTGTCTCTTGCGAGGCGCATTCACTGACATCTGCTTTGTGTCTGTCTTCTACTTTCACGAAGAGGATCGGTTCTTCCGCGTAGGACCGGAACCTCGTAAATCAGTAATCAGAATTCCCGGAGGATTCGCCGGGGAGTACATTTACCACAGCCGGTTGTTTTAAGCATGAAGATAAAAGAAGATGTCCGTCCAGACGCGCGCGCCGACGCTGAAAATACATCGACGCAGACCTCGTCTTCCTCTTTCTCTTAACTTTAATCTGCTTCTGTCCCTTTTTCTTTTTCTTCTTCTAATTTATTACAGTTTTATAGGGGTAAACTGTTAATTAGATTTGCAACAAGATTTTCAGTTGCGCGAACATTATAATTTGATCATCTGGCAAACAGCTATCGCTGTGCAATATGTCATTTACCGAGTCACTTGGGAATGTTTTAAATTTTATCGCGTTAACCGGTGTCCGTAATTATTACGCTTTTAACTGTGATACTGCGCAGTTTACTGCAACGTAATAATGATGCATTATCCACACTCTCATTAGCTGAATTATTTTGAAGATCGCGTTACTTCGTTTATTACGCTCATTTCTATTGAATCTAACGCAGCTTTATTCTATTAATTTTGAAACTTAAACCCATACACATTTTGTATAATATAATTTTTATTTTCTTCTCTTGCTCATTATAATAGTAATTCTAGCTAAACTTTGTACTTAATATCGTTATAAATTAAGCAAGTTTTCTTTATTTTTCGAACTCACCAAAATTTTTTGTGATTACAAAGGTTTCTCTAATTATCGATATTTTCTTGCTGTTGGATTTCTCTATTTTGTAATTAAATAGATACGTGTTTATTGAAATTCTGTTCTTTTGTTAATTTTTATGTGAAAGGATTAATATATACATAATTTTAATAAAAGCTACTCGCGCGTGTTTGAATTTACCTGCCAATATTCTTGAATTTTATTTGATAAATTTCATAAGCAAAAATGTAAAATTATTTAATACACGTGCAGGTTTTATAATCACGAAGTACCTACGTACACGATTGCATACATATTATGATTGGAATAGGACATTTATACCCATTGTTTAAATATGTGATCTTTTTTACGTGCGACTGCTGGGCTTTGCAGCGGATTTTCGTCGTAAGCATTACAAATATCACTCGTCTGTAACGAGTTCTCGACCTCGCACTGAGATTTCCCCTAAATTCCCGAGAGTGCGCGAACTTCTCGAGCGTGTCATGACGCACGTTGAAGTTCCGTATCTCCAAGCGTAACCCATCATGAGCTTTCCGGGGTTTACATCCACCTCTTATTTGGAAATTGCTCTACTCGTTATTCACAATTACTTGCGCTAATCTTATTAACCGCGCGCGCATATAGCGAGGAATTTATTATATTAATCGTATCGCGACTCAGAAAATTTAACTTAATATTTCTCTAGTTATTTATTTTAACCTGCGACATAATAAATTGAATCTACCAATTTTACTGTCTGAAACCGTGGTTGAAGCAAAGGCGATTATGCTTTCTTTTTATCATTAAAGGTATTATATACCTTATAAAGCAGTACTTATTGTTTTGTATTCTATCAAATTATCATTACGTTAAATGATAATAATCCAATTTCAAAATATTATAGAATAAAATTGTTTGCGAATAGTTTTTATAATTACGAATATTTATTAGTCACGTATATTCTATAAAAAATTTTGCCTCTAAATGTTACGAATATTATCTGGAATTAACGAGCTTTCACCTTTTGCCAAGTTTTCTTCGAAATTCTCAACAAGTTAGAACTTTGAGAAAGAGATAGAGAGAGAGAGAGAGAGAGAGCGTTTTCATAAGGTTCTATACCTCGCCAATGTATAGCGAGCTTTCAAGACTACCGTGCTTCTAATTATTTGTTTTGTGCTCATAGTTATATTTTATGATCACCGCATAATTATTAACAAAATCGCGTTGTCGCGAATTGCTGCGGGCTGAAAGGGAAGCCAGTAATTTATGCTTGCGTAAAGTTTCTACATTTTCCTAGTCTTATCTTTTGTTCGAATCTTTCGCGGTGACAGTGTCTAAAAGCAAATTTATTTATATCTCAGAATGTTGAAGTGAGAAAGCAGTTTTACATACAATAATGTTGTAGCACCATGATTATTCTGATAATAAGAAACTTTACTACCATAACAATTTTTATTTATTATTAAAGATTATATTTTTCTATTTAATTTTTTTGTTCCATATATATTAAATTAATTTTTTTAATATATACTGTTTGAATAATTTTTTATATAATTGTATGCATTAATGAGACATGATAATTTGTACAAAGAAGGATAAAGATTGAGATGTTTCTGAAATAATCTTTGAGCAGAGTTTTCCGATCTGTTAGTGTCACAGGTCGCTTCTCTTCCAATGCTACAACTTCATGAAAAGAAAAACGCTTCGTTACAACCGCGACGTTTTGTAGTAAATCACGCCCGTAAATGTTACAAATATCACTGGAGTTTAACGAGCTCTCACCCCATCCGCAAGATTCGTTTGAAATTCCCAAAAGACTCGAACTTTAGAAGCGTGTCGTGACGGGTGGCGAAGTTGGTGCTTTGAAGCGAAGCCCTGACGCGATGGTCTGGGCTTAGGAATTATACGTGGCAGTTACCGAGAGTTTCCGGAATTAATTCGTCCATGCGATAATGTGTAATGTCGACCTGTTCCTTCTTTTTCTGCTAGACGAATCCACCCCTTCCACGTTCGCTGTCTCTTTTGTTCGGCCTTTTCTGTCTCTTTCCTTTCTCTCTCTATTTTACTTCTCGTTCTATCCGGCCACAAATATCTCTGATAACTCGCACTCGTTTGTATTCCGCCCCTGTGCTTTCGGTTAAAAATAATTTCAGTGTGCGCGCGTCTACGATTATCCTTTATTCAAGTACTCGAGATTCGAGTTTCTGGCGTATCTGTCAAGAGTTCCGTGAAAATCACGTCAAGAGCTATGAGAAACTTGTAAACCGGCGTAACTTTAGTAGTTTTAGTCATTGTTTGCGATCAACATGTTGGAACAATACATCATTACATTGCATTCTCTTGATACAATAACGGCTTTTCACATGATCAATATGTAGAATAGAACCTCCATAATTATGATATTGATTATTGTAGATTCTCTCGTACATAACCCAACAATAACCATAAATCTATTACGATGATCGCATATTACATTATAGCTAACTAAAAGAATATTTGATATTTTAAAAAATTATATATACAGCATGTACGATAATATTTAAAATTTTTTTGTAATGTAAAATATTATTTTCTTGTCAACAATATTTAGGGATGAAACTCTGATATTTATGTATCGACAAGCACGATTATTAACGGTTTATTAGCGCGATTATAACATGATCGTTTTCTGGAATTTTGAATCAGGTTATTCTATGGTACTCATCTATTATTCATGCGCATTATTCTTGATTGCGCAGGCTTGCGATGAATATTGTACACTTATTAGCACACTCTCGTAAGAGCAGTAGTGCATTGACATGGTTCTCTCTTGTAGCTATCTAAATATGGTAGCCAGACTACAAAGAGGACCTACAATACGGTCTTAGTCGTTCCTCTGTTTACAAATTCATAATCTTACTCTCCGTACCGACGCAATTAAGAATTAATTAAGAAAATGTTATAAAATCTTTAAGATAAAAAATATTCAGGGAACAGGACAGTTTCCGAATCATTTTATGTTAAACATATTTTATAAATTTACAAATTACAAAATTTTATTTATTAATTAAATTACATCGATAACATATATATTTAGAATCAAATAGAAAGTCATTACTTATTACTTTAGGAATTTAGTGGACAAATTTTATGGGACAAGATTACAAATTACTTTAGAAGAGTAAATTGTTTTTTACATTGCCATAAAAGTACATTATATTTTTAATATAAATACTTTAAGCAAATTAAAAAAAATGTTTTTTATTGTAACAAAATATCTCTGCTCTGTCGTAAAAAATCGTAAAGTCTCTTATTTATTTCTCTTAATGAATTTAATAAAATGTGAATTTATTTCTTGGTAGTAATAATTTGTGATTATTGGACAAGATTTTTCTGGAAAATTTATTAAATTGAGACATCGTTGAAATATTTTAATCATGATTGTATACTCTGTTATTTTATCTCATTAGAGTCGATATCTTTAAGTATTTTAAAGAGGAATTTTAAAATATGCTATCAAAATGTTCCTGATATCATGTCATAATGGCGTATTATTAATGATCATTATAGGCAAGGGACAAAGAAAAGAGAGTGATCGTTACAAAGAGTTTATATTCTAGAGTACCGATGTAGTTTGCAAGAAATAACACTCGTGTAAATCTTGAATGAATAACATTGCTTTTGGATCCTCGCCAAAGTAACGCCGTATACAATAATTAATATAGTAAATGTTTCTTTAAGAATGCCATCTACGTAGAAGCGCAATTATTTTGTATTAATATAAAGATGTATAGAGTTGAACGTTAAAATACGAGAAAAGGCACGATGTTTAATGAAATTTCTCATTATAAAGAAAACAAACGCGTAATTTTAATTTTGACCAAACGTTTTAAATGTCTGATGGTTTCATTATTCGAAACATTCAAGTTTATAAGAATATAATTTGTGTAAATGATATTGCTCTTTTACTCGTTCCGATTTTCGAAGGTATCTTTGGAAGATTCTTCGAAATTTAATATTTAAATGATGTAAAAATCTCTGAAGTCACCAGATGATAATTAAAAATGGTAGTAATTTAATCAACCAACTCTGGCTATTTAATAATCTTTATTTAATATTCACGACGTTTCGGCCATGGGTTTCGGCCCTTATCAAGTGCTAAAACACAACTTTCTATATAGAAGCACTTGATAAGGGCCGAAACCCATGGCCGAAACGTCGTGAATATTAAATAAAGATTATTAAATAGCCAGAGTAGGTTGATTAAATTACTACCATTTTTATAATATTTAAATATTACTTAGCGGTTTTCTTAATTGCAAGATGATACGCTAGAACTTTACCCCTCGGCACTCTCGTGAAACTGCATCTTTATCCGACAGGGTTGTGTAACGCGGCTGCGATCGCGGTAGTCAGGTGCATTAGAGGGTCCTTAAAGTGTCTTTCGCAGTTACGGGTTAGCCAGCGAGGCGAAGCGCGAATGAGCACTAAATCGTCAAGTTCCTCTGTAATTACAATCGTTCGCCGTAAATGTATTGTCGGATTTTCCCCATATATATCGCGTCGCGCAGACGTGAGTTCGCGAGCTCCGGTTCGATTGCGCCCAGATATTTTCGAACTGGGAATCGTAGCTAATTCGTTACTTCATTGACTTCCCTCTCGGTTGGCAATGGTAGACAGAAAGGACTGAGCAGAGCGAGGGAAGAGAAAGTCGGTCTCGAAGCTGGCGGTTCATTTAATTAACGGGAGATTAGCTCGGCCGCATTTCCGTGGACTTGCTCCGCCATGTATATATACATACCGCCATTGGCACGGCAAGTTAGACATTCCCTGTTAAATCTGCATTTCCGTCTTCCAAGTTTCGAGGGGACAAAGTGAATAGTGAGCGCACGGTCGAGCGCAAGGGAGAGGCTGAAGAGGCGAAACGACGACGACGACGACGACGTGGCCAGAGTCACGAGAAAGAGAGTCCGGAAGGGATGAGGGAAAGAGACAGAGCAGAGAATAATGTACCTGGTGTCGGTGCCGCTTGCGTAATACTTAACGAACAATCGGCCAGCGTACGCGAGTGGTCGGCCTTTCGGTGTTCTGTCCTTGTGAAAATGGTGAGTTGCGCCCACCTAACTACAACACCTACCTACATAGGAACTGCGAAGTTAACCGAACTGTTCTATTGCCGTTGCTTATCCGCCGGCGATCTTAGACTTGGCGAATTGCATTATCGCGCCCGGCGATATCATCGACTCGCGGTTACCAGATTAGTTTAATCGTCGTTACTTCATAACACCGCATCGCATGCGCGCACAATTCTATCGAGATACGCAGTAAGTGTCTGATAATGACTTTGTCCATTATTCCGACAAGACTATTGGAAAATTTAGGTTTCAATTTTATTTTAACTCGATGTACGCGAGATTTGGCGAGACTTGGCTCGTTTGGAAAAGTTTCGAGCTTCGTGGACGCGTCGTAAGAGATTCTTAAGAGATTTGCCAAGTCTACAATGTGCTTTAGTCGAATTAATTCGCCACCTAATTTTTCGTCTAGAAACTCTAAGTGCACTTTTTCCAATTTCAATTGTTAATTGTCATGTATTAGTTCTTAAACTGTATAAAACCTCAAAATATTCTATTAACTTTGATGAGAAGTTGGAAGCAATTTTTTTCATTCTCTTTTCAGAAATGTCATTTAAAATTCTCTTCCGTGTACAAATATATTATTTATAATTTGACGTATTCACTCACGCGTGTATATGACGTTTGAAATATAACGCTCGTGAGAAAAGAGCAGCGACATAAAATAAATAAATTTTGTTTCCCGATGACACCGCGCTTTATGTACGTCGAATATTGAAAAATGGTACACTAATTAGCGGTACAAAGTGTCAACAGTATTGGGCGGCGTGACGGATGTTTGCGGGACCGTCGATATCAGAGACCGGCGTTGCAGAGGTTAAAGTTTACGCGGACTCGTTAATTGGTTCGCGTAGACTAGCGTCCGGGTACCGCAAACACAGCGTTTGCAGCGATTCCCCGATGCTCTCGGACATGGGACGGCGACGATGCGATAAACAGAGACCAATCGCGGCCGACGGAGCTGCTGCATCCCGAAATGCACGGCGCCACCGGGTTGTATCGATAAACCGATCGCCGGGTGCGACGTCACCGCAATTGATGGACCACGAGTCCGCCGGTATTGTCGCGATGATAATAATGACGTTAGTGACGTTCGTTATTACTGGAGCAGGCCGCCGCATCGTAATAAGCTCGGTACACGACGCCGGCTTGCTGTCGATGAATATTCCGTAGGCTTCACTGTGATGCGCTTCGGATACTATCGCGTCAAATTCAATAGACTTATACTACGTCCGTGTATTCTTATTTCCACAGAGAGAATTTTCTCGTAGAATTTACCCGGAAATTTATATGGAATCGTGGGAATATGATATTGGGAGAATTTTATGAGTTTCTTTAATTAATTAATTTACCATAATACAAATATTAATATCTACCGCAATAAGATGTAAAATATGTTCGATTAATTTTATTATGTATATATTAATATTTTTTATTGTTGTAAATATTAATCAAGAAACTTTTATATCATTTTGCCAGTGTACGATATCGTCCCACGATTATCACGATTTTTAAGGTAAATTCTAAGAGAAAATTATTCTCTCCGTGTATATGAAGCAGCATGATAACACGATTGGTTTCATAATTTTTAATCGTTGAATAAAAGTAAATGAAAACAATAGATATGATTGAAATATATAGCTATGGTCGCGTGAAACTTCCTGTTTTCTGACTGCACAACATTGGATATTACCATTGAATATTGCGCAAAGTATAATATTACAGCGATGATGTCTGCGAGAATTGATTACAGAACTTGAACGAGCTTTATGCTATTCTCCTAAATTATAAAATACGCAGTAAATAATAATTTTAGACTGCGCATGTATCGTATAATTAATTTTATCTTATTTGTTTCTCTTACGTTAACTTTAATTTTATTTTCCTACACATTGTGCTGCGCCATTGAAATAGTTTGAATAAATACAAATTAAATTATAAATCAAGTTTTTCGATAAGAGTTTCGTTAAATCTAAAAAATAAACTGTACTTGCGTGCATTTTAATTATTAAGATAACGACGATGAAGATGCTAAAATTCTAATATTTAAAATAATTAATTTAAGGGAGAAGTTTTATGTACTTGGAATATTTTTACTTCATAATTTTTAAATATTTATATATACTTATGTATATATGCTTAACTGAATACGGTGCAAAGAAGATTATTACCAGTATATATTGTATGAATACAACATAGCTGCAAGCTACGTAGTCTTTAGTAGTCTATTTTTGAATAATATCCTGCTTCAGATTTTTACGAGTGTGGAATCTCTTGTGAAAAAAATGTCTTCTTTTACGACTACTATTTTCGGTATATGCGCGCATTTCTCTGTTCTCTTGATCGTTTGAAGATTTGCGAAGACGCGATCCAAGCTCTTTAGTACTCGGTCCTCGAGCGACTTCATTTCCGCGATAAACATGGGCGATTTATTCTGTGCAGAACGCGTTTGCGACTTGCGTGTCATCGTTTGTGAATAGGCATGCAACTTGTTTCGCTGCTTCCAACACTTCGTCCTTTGTGATAAACGTCTAAATATTTAAGAATCCATTATGTCGCAACGAAATGTTGATTACTTAACATTTTTGACAGATATATATTTTTCTTTTGTCAAAAACAAGATGAATATTGTATATAATAATTGTAGTACTTATATCTTTAGATTCTGCGTGTTAAAACTTGTATCAACAGCTGATTAAATTAATTAATTTCCTAACATTTTTTCCCCGTAAATTTTCAATTATTTGTTCAATGAAAATGTTTTATTTCATCGAGAATACTTTTCAACTTATGATTGTTCTACGACGCGATCGTTTATATAGGCTAATGATCACGGACCCTTATGTACAATGAATACATAGCGGATGAATACGATTGAATGCAGCAGAATCCCTATAAATTACGTCGGCACATCCAGCATGTCGACACGCGAGCTTCACTCGCGATTTCAATGAAGGCTCTCGACCGCGTGAAAATTCCGCGCGAGTGCGCAATTAATCGCGGGCAAAACATTCTTTCATCGTCGAGTCTTTCACGCAGACTTCGTTGGCACGATCGGAGGTTCATGTACAAAGTGTAAGTTAGCAGAGAGTAACCGGAGAGAGAGAGACAGAGTTTCGTCGTGCTTCATGGGAGAGAAGCTTTCCGTTTCCGAGCAAAAGCTCGGTGATCGCTGCTGTGTATACCGGGTGGGATGAGGGAGCGTGTTGCGAAACTGCGATGATCCGTTGCAAATTCAATTTTCGGAACACCCGGCAGCTCTCGAAGGGTGGAAGTTCGCGTCCGTTCAACATCCCCTTTTCCTCGCCCGGACTCCCGGTGTATCGCGTCAACGTGGCTGCACACTGGGACGTGCTCATACGTGCCGGAGAGAATGCAGTCGTCGCTAGATGTCAACATAATTGGATATGCGCGGCGAGAACGTGGCGCAACACCTAAGCGCGAGCGAGATCGTCGCTATTAACGACGGGTGGATTGTCTCGCGGCGTTACATCTCTCGTAAACTAGGCGACTCTATTTTCAGCAAGGTGGCATCGATCGCCACTAAATTATTTCGAGTGGTCTACCTATATGACGGCGCCACCGCCGCCTGAGAAAACTGACCTACATCTTCTTCGGCATCGCCGGAACTTTTTATGCACGCGCTCGTAAGCGGAATTGAGTCGTCGGAAGGGCGCATCGAGTATTTTGAAAACGTTTCGTTTGAGAGTCGTCGGCACTTTTTTTCTTATTATTTTATTTCGATCGATTTTGCGCGTGAAAATGCGCGGAAAGTCATTTGCACGGCGGAAAAAATAATTTCGAAAATTTCACATAAATGGGAGAAACATTTCTCTTTCCTTTCTGTTATTTTAGAGTTGTAGAATGTGTATTTTTCGGACAAGTCTTCACACCACTATATGCTTCTTCTATGTATTATATATGTATGGAAGCCTTAGTGTAAATATTTTCTGAGAACTTCGGTGTTGCTGTTGTTGTTAAACTTAGAAACTTTAGTAATGCAGCAGCAGATGTTATAATATTTATCGTTGACTACTGTTTACAACTTTGTTTCGTTTGCTCTTGCGATGGATTTTTTCTTCCAATTTTTGTTATTAGTACTTTTGTATTTTATTTTTTAATGCAATATATTTCTTCAGAAATCACGTAATATCTTGAGATATATTGATATGATGTATCATTTCTATACATTTAATTGCATAATGGGCAATTTATTTTATACTTATTAAATTAGCTCAGTGTGTATTTAGTCTATCAATGGTTTATATATTTGCAGTTACGAAACACAATTTAACTTTTTTTATAAAATTTGTTACTGTATTATATCGTACTTTTCTATGAAGAAAGAGTGACATGCTTTTCGTGAATATATTCTTTTTACGTTACATACAATTAAATATAACTCATATAAAGTATACGATATCATTAAGGTAGGTATGCGAATTTGAGATACATAATGAGGAATTTACAAATGTGCGATCTATGCGTGCGTACGTATGTGTGAGTGAATGTGACAGCTTTGATTTGCATAATGAGGTATTCATAATTATCCAAATAATTAGCATTAGTGCTCCAACTTTTGTTAATGGCGATGAACAGTGTTGAATGGATTACATGATTCCGGCAGTCGCGTATATAAATTCTCACGATTATAATTGTGTTCATAATTGTATACCTTTGATTATGCATCTCCGCGTTCTAAGAGATTTAAATGTTTTTTCTTACTACTTAATGAAACCAATATCAAGAAAATAATAATAATTATGCATAGATCATATCTAGCACACAAAGTGCGTGTTAACTAAAATTTATTATATTGTATATATAGTAAAAAATTCGATATTTTTATTAACTTGATTTTAATAAAGAAAAAAAGCAAGAAAATCTTCGGATTGATTATTTTGACAGGAAATAGCTGTCGTTAGTATTCGATATCATTAACACCTTATTTCTACTGAATTGTATAAACTCTTGTGGTTTTACAAACGCGCGAGTGATTCTACTGTATCCATTACCGAAATGTTTCAAGGTATTTCAGCTTCGTCGCGTATTGCTGGGATTGCGCAGAAGCAGTATAAATTATTTATCGTGGTCGGTTAACGGGGAGTTTCCGCAACTAGATTTTGCATACAGTATACAACAACAATGGTGATATATTAAATGCGAGATAAACAGACTGCATGGAGTAGAGTTAACGATCGTCGCTATTAAGATCGCTAGTTAAGATAATTATTTCAACAATGACCCGAAAAGGCTCGATATTAAAGTAAATGAAGAGAACGAACGATATGTATAATTGTTCTGTACATTTGATTCCAAGTGTCTGCCAAATCAAATACTGTCAAATTTTTGTTCTTCGATTTTATTATATATGTATATCTATATAATAAAATCGAAGAACAAAAATCAAACAGAATGACAGATACTTGAAATTATGTGTAGAATAAATATATATATATATATAGTGTGAATTTGCGTTTAGGAATATTCTTTCGTCGCCGTCCTCGTAATAAAAGTCGCCACGTGTTTATAATGATTCGGGTCAGCAGCCACGTGCGTCGACCGGCATGGCTTGCAGCGATAAGGTTTTATACTCCTATGACTTTTATGTGCGTATTGCTCGAGGAGATGAACAAAGCTCTATGAACATGAACACAGAAAAACAGTTCTGTTATCCTTCAAGGTTCAGAATATCGTGGTTATCTCGCTACTACTTCAAATACTGCGATCTCGAGATCAATATGTCAATACTTATTACTCTGCATATATGTAAACTGCTTTCGATTAATTTAAATATGATATATTGATTTTTACATCAATTTCTAGTGCATTAATATTTATGACTTAGCTCATATATGGTCTTCTAATTCTTTAAAAAACTCATTTTGGAATTTATATTTTATTTATATCTTATTATATTTTATATTTTATGACATTTATACTTTACTCTATGGAATAGTCACGCATACATGAGATATATCATGTTTTTATAAAACATAAAATTACTTTTAAAATATTTTATACTAAAGCCTTTGTTTAACTATTAAATATTATATATAAATCGCCGTTCATTTTATTCAATTAAAAAATAGAAATAAAAATATCAAAAATTTAGAAGAATTTATTTAAAAAATTTTAATTTTATTTTAAATTAAAAAGTACATTTATAAATATATCTGATTTGTTAATGCGGATAATCATTTTATTACTTTCTAATATTTATCTACTCTGATACATCGCAAAACAATAAATGTTGTATTTTTCTCGTGATTTTCTATGAATGCTACTAAGGTTTTGTTAATCTGAAAAAAATTGTACATTATAATCCAATTTTGACATAAAAAATAATGAAATAGTTTATTATAGCCGTCAGCATGAAATAAAAATTGGCTTTATATGGGGCTTAAGCAGCGTAAAGTTAATTACCAGCAATCTTTTGCAGGTGGGTAGTGCGTTGTATACGGAATAAAAAATGATGCCACTATATAAAGTACGTATTTCGCGAAAGAAACTATAGCGCTGTTGTTGAAACTCATCTGCAGGTTCTCCGGGTATTGCGATGGAGTTAAGCGGTGCGATTTTTCAGTTCTGAAAGTCTTTTCGTGTATTATTAAAATGCGACGTTAGGTAAGAATTATAGACGTAATGAATATTCCTGTTACATAATGAATCTGAAAAATCTCTTTTCTCGGACGTGCGCACACATTTTTTTTATAACTGCAATCTCTCGTTAAAAGTTGGCGAATAATTCTTCGCGCAGAGGCAAGTACATATTTATCTTTTAACTTATCATCGCGTCATAGATTTCTATTGCAAGTTTCGGTCAAAAAGAAAACAGGTATTATTGCTTCGAACCTAAAAGTTCAAATTGCAATTTTGCAACTTCGCTGCCTGCTTTTAAACTGCAAGGAGAAAAAAAAGTTCAACGAGCTGTTCTAAATCCAATTACGGTATTTTGCACCGCGCAGCCATCATTCTCGAATCAAATATTTTGTCCGCATCCTAACTGGGAAAAATTTGTGATGTGTAAAAGAAAGTTACGAGGATAATCTGGCAAGTCTCGCGATAGAAGTTCAAGCCAATGGAAAGACCGATGATTTCCCGCAATTTGTTATCGATTGCTCGCGCCTATCTTTACGAGAACAGATTCCCGCAGTTCCGCTGCTACAGCCATCATGCGATATCGGAAGCTGCATTGGACAGGGAACGTTATTTCTATATTGCGCAGATGTTCTCAAAAACAAATATGATTTATCTTAGAATAATCGACGAAATAAATGAAAATTAAGAGGTAAATAAAATTTAGGAGATTTTTTATATATATTTCTAATAATAATAATTGACTCTTCAAGTCATTTAGCATAACTTTAACTTTCAATTTCATCACTTTTTTTTAAACGTAATATTTCTAAAAATGAATAAGTCAAATTAATATTAAAGTCGAATTGTATCAAGAGAGTAATGTAAAATGGCCATGAGCATTACTATACTTATCTGCATTAAATTAACAAACTTCTTCGCGTACTTGGACAGCCGCAGCGATTAAATAAATTTTCCGAAAGTACTGCGGGAGAGAGACTATTACTTGCCAGTCTCAAATAACGCCGCTTCTGTCAGAAACAGCCGACCGTGTATCATCGCGGATCTTGCGTAAGGAAGAAGAAAAAAAAAAGACGAGAGCGACGCGGAAGAACCGGGCGGAAATAAAGTCGGTTGAGGAAAAGGGCGCGCGAACTTTCGTACGGGATCGTGGGGCATAGCGCTTTCATCCGATATTAAGAAACTTTCCATCGGTTTTCGTGCTCGGGCAAAAAACGAGACGAAATGAACTCCGGGATAGATACACGTACGAGAGACGGGATCGTCGACGGGGATTGCCGAGGGACATGGGATGGCGACGGTGGAACGTCATTAGTGTCCGGATGGATGAGGGCAAAACAGGAACCACTCGTTATCCAGATGAGCAGCGGCGCCATATCCCACGGGATATATGTTACGGGCAAGATGATGTTGAGCGAAACGTTTTGCATTCATCCGACACCGGGACGCCCGGATACGTAACATCCGAACAATCCGTGGACTAGAATGGACGCTCTAATTCCTGCAGCAGCCAATAAGCCTAATGGAGGACGTTAGCTTCCTCGACGAGGCGTGACGGTAGTATGAAGGATCATCGTGCAAACGTATTCCCTTCGATGTACCTACGGGGTAACGTGAATGTCATCGGGCGGCAAGGAGATCTCGCGAGTGATGTTCAATGAACATCTGTCGACGGTAGCTTTTTGCCTGGCTTTTTGATACACGTGCTCTTGAAACGTTCATAAATCAACGCAAGAGATATATTTTTAATGGTGCTCCGCGATTAAATGGGATCATCTATCATAGATCATAAACACCATAGTTGGATTTTTAATGTATATATCTTGTCACGCGTTGACAGAAATAGCAAATTACATATAACTTTGAATTTTTTTTACAACTACAGAAAAGTTGATATAACAAGACTGACGCACAGAAATGACGGAAGGCAAGTTTTCGCGCGGCCGATGTCATCAAATTATATCCAAGTGGCTAATGCGTTTTCCATCCAACGAGTTCGACAAGAATTTTTAATTTCTTTCAGACGCATTTTACAGCGGAACTGCATTCAGGATAATCGTCCCTAATGCCGCTTTCGGAACTTGCCAAGTTAGATTACAGCTTACGTCAGAAAGTTACTCTCCTTCCCTCAAGAGCGACTTAAAATGTATCTAATGGATAATTCAGCGCGCGGATATATAAGTTTTAAGTTAACTAGAGCGCGCATATTAAATTATATGACCGGCTCGTGAAAGCGAGTAAAATCTTTTACTACCCTTCGCCGACCCGGCATGAATATTACTAATTTCGTATTGAATCGGCCCGTCCGTCCGTTCTTTCGCGTGGCTCTTTCTTCCTTCAAGACGCATAAAGAATGTCCTCGGTCGGAAACGGAGTGGGCCATTGTCGGCATTATTCTTCCTCGTGTTATAGCTATCGCGGGCGAATGAGACGATCCGCGAGGAAGCTTGTCGTGCTTCCGTCGTACTTTCTTCAGCGCTTTTAGCTCCAGCTAATTGGACCAGTGTGAATAAACGAGGAGTCTTTTTCGCTCCAACTTTTTATTTGCGGTTTTGTGTAACCGACTTACCCCGACACTGCAGTACACGTGAATAATCGCGAGCGACTAATTTGCTGCTTTCGGCCCGTAACCACCGAGTTAAGTAATGCTGAAGGCGATACTAATTCGTCGTTTACAGCAGTTACGTCGGCGATGACATGAATGGAGAAAGCTTACGCAGCTGGAAAGCCACCGCGAAAGTTAAGGGCTTCGGCCTGTTACGAGGGACTCGCGAATACCTCGGGTCTTGTTAAGAGTACCGCGTAATATTAACAAAAAGCTTGTCGGACCCGAATATCGACGTGCGTTTTTTTTACATTGTTAGTATTTTACCTTTGAAATTTAATAACTCTATCCCATATTTTTTTAACTATTTTTTTTTTAGTAGAGCTATTTTTATTTTTATTTATTTCCGTCACATTTGATATCTTTTTGTCAATTATTTGTTTAGAATTAAATGTTAATTTTGGTTGCTTTATAATACAGCTTTTATTATTTATCGTGTAATTTCTATATATATATATATTTTTTTTTTAGTATATTATATATAAAGTTCCTGCATTTTTATGAAGAGAGAGGCTCAATAGTCATGGACATTTTAATTCATGAAATAACACTCTGCCTTGTATATTCTCTGTATGTTAATTCTTAATGTTGAACAGTGAATATTTTTATATTTGAAATGATAAATTACGCGTGAAATTAAATCTCGCAGGCCTGTTATGCGAGTAAGAAACGGAAGCTCGGAGAAGTCAGTTCCGGGCTTTGAGTAACGAAGCACAAGTTCTTGGAGCCCAAGTTTCGCTGCCGCAATTCACGGACCACGTGCTGCGGATATTCGACGTTGGTGTGACTTGCAGTTGCGCGTGAACGCAAGACAAGACAAACGGAACTTAAGTTACTCTCTTGGCCCGATCGAAGCATGACTCGTAGTTCCATTCGGATCAATTGTCATTCATTGTCGTGAAAGAAGAAAGACGGATATTCGACTCGCTATACGTAATTGCACGTCCAATACGCAGAAAATTAACCGATATGGTTTGGTATTGTTTGAAATTGCGCATCGAATCTATTTCGATGGAATATTGATTTCATCTTTCTTTTCTCCATTTTTAAATGAATTTATCGAATAATTACGCGTGCAAGTAATGTTATTTATTTTAATATATACATATTATTAAAAAAATGTTGTTTGTGTAGAGATAATAAAAAATGAGATATAGATTGAATTCGGATATTGAAAAATAAATTACTTAATGTGAAATTTATTATTTATGATAAAAAATAACTTGGAAATTTGGCAAACTTATATAATACGATTCAAATTGCGTTAAATATAGAACCAATGATGGGAAACAAGTGTGTGGAAAAATCGAGAAAAAATTGTTCGTCTCTTTTACATTGTGTAGTTCCACGCTACACCGAACATAATAGAATTTTCTAGGGCAAAGGATGTTGATAGTTTGCACCATTGTATGAATAGTCGCATTTTTATACGAGAAACGATGATACTTGCTATTCAGAGACCGTAACGGTGCAACATTTCCTTGGACGTTTTTGTGCTATAATGTATTTTGTCTATATAGTCGTATATACGAAGATAGAAGTTATCTCGGCGAAATTCAATTACTAGACCGAAGCCGAACTATATATTAAGTATAAATTATTTTCCGCTTATCCTTGTTTAACTAAAGCAGTGAAATATTGGCGTAATTGAGCCTAAAGTAAATTAAACGAGAGTTTTGGTTTATTTAATCACAATTAAACTGTTTAATCATCGGTATTAAATTTAACAGAGTTATTAAAATCTAAAAAATAATGTCTTATTTGTGAGTGATTTTAATTTCAATTATCAGCTAATAATTTTTACCGGTAAGAAAAAGTATAATATATAAAATCATGTATATTAATAATTTTCAAAACTTTAACATTGCTAAATTTTCCGCATGGTTACCGAAACACAGTGCGCTCTTAATTAGTCGCTTGCAATAGTTGATTAGTTTTATGACCATCGACTATGAATATAGATTAAAACTCGGCTTTAGTAAGGGTCGCTTCAATTTACTGAGCACTGAACCTTAATCGAGTTGATTAACGTCCTAACTATGAATATGGCTGTTAGATTATAATTCACTATGCAACGTAGCGTGTACGGTACAACTTCAAGAATATCGATCTCCTTATATATGCCAGCGTTATATACATACATACGTCGTAACTATATAGAATATTATCATTAGATAATCCAAGCTGTGCGCAAATTTCCGCGCCTAAGCGCATATGCTATATCAAATTAATTGCAACTCTTCGTCACGAATCACTTAACATTTTTAATCACGCTCACCTAGCGCCGCCTTTCCCCGATAATACGCTGTTACCTTCGAGTCTAAGTTCTTCGCGAACTCTCATCAAATTCCATTCGCGGGAGCGGCAACACGTAGACCGGCGGCAAACTCGCAACTGTAAGTAAGCAGGATGAAAGTTTCATCTTCTCCCCGGAAAAAGCGCATCCAACTTTATCGTCCAAGTGAAACATCATTCTTCACCTTTATTTTTCATACATTTTTGATACTACCGAAGATCTTTCCTCGATAATCCGATTAAGATATATATTGGCTTCGAAGACGGAAACGAAAAAAAAAAAAAAAAATTATTCTGGTCTCGATCTCCAATCAGAGGCGGGAAAGTGTATCGAACGGGGTGCAAATTGATTCCTTATGTTCGCACTTAAGTGCCTTCTTATCGGAAGTACGGATTTGGGTCTCGGCCAGCGACTATGACGAATGATTCGCGACAAGGAAAGAGCAGAAACGCGAGAATTGGTTGAGAATAAACGAGCGCTTGCTCGACCCGTCAACAGGTCGAGAGAGCGCCGCTGCCACTCTCTGTCGCCTTCCAGTAATGGCGATATGACTTTCGACGATAATGGATTCGTCACGGCGACATATTTTTTTAGCCCGAGACTTACGGTTCGCTCTCACGATGGTTTCGGAGGCAAAAAAATTTATTCTTGTAATATAGAGTAGAACAAAGTTTTGGCTTATTTTTGAGAAAAGTTTCATTATTTTTGTCGAGTGACTATCGTTGTTTTTCGATTGGCATTTTTATTTTCTAACAATAAATTTACGATCAGTTATACAAATAATTTTATTTAGGTACTCAAGATTTATTAACGTATATATTTTGTTTATAAATAAAAAAATGTATTTTTTAAATATTGAATTACCAATATTCATGATATGACTTTCGACGATAATGGATTCGTCACGGCGACATATTTTTTTAGCCCAAGACTTACGGTTTGCTCTCACGACGGTTTCGGAGGCAAAAAAATTTATTATTGGTTATTAATTGGCATTTTTATTTTCTAACAATAAATTTACGATCAGTTATACAAGTAATTTGATTTAGGTACTCAAGATTTATTAACGTATATATTTTGTTTATAAATAAAAAAATGTATTTTTTAAATATTGAATTACCAATATTCATATACTGTGTTAAGGAGAATTTGCATGCTTGTCTCGACATTCATTTAATGTATGTAGATTCAGTTCCTTGCTTGCACGAATAAATAAGAATATACCTTGTGATATGCTTGTCTCTTACGAAAATAATGTAAAGAATGCACGAGACATTTTTTGTCGGAGGTACTATATTGACATTGAAGTGCAATTCACTGGTGCACACAAGCACAGTGCAATCGTTCTTTCGCAGCATCCATTCAGGTTTTCACGCTTTTCTCCGCGGGAGAGATACACATCGTTGTACTTAAGACACAATAAAAATAATTCGAGCTTGAAAATGAAGAGCAGAAATCAGGTCAAGTGACAAACCCTAGCTAGATTTTACGCATAGAATTTTTTTTTCAATATGCTCGCCTCTTTCCTTTTTTAGCCCCCATTCTTCCCGCAGTCCTGTCTCATTATCGATTCTCTTCGAAAAGCTCGAGTGTCGTCGACTTTGATCTATCGTCCGTATTGTATTAATTAGAAGTGTCACGTTTCAAAGTTACGCCCGCAAACGCCGCCGTATATGCATCGAGTCGTATATGCATCGCGCTAAGTAAAGCTTCGTTTGCATGTGCATGACTCGGAGAGAACCAGCCAAGCTCCCTGAGATCTTGAACGAGGATCTTGTCTTCAATCCGCTGACTATACGCGACTGTACATTAGAGACTGCATAGTAAAATACCTCTGCGCTCGAGAGCGAGATATTACAAATTTGAGATACGGTGGAATTTTAGTTAACGCGATTATTGTTCACAGAAGAAACAGTATCCTTGAAAGAATGCAAATATGCCTTGATTCAAGTATATTTTATCCTTATAATAGCGCCAAATATAAATAATTTTGGATAAAGGATATTTTATCCTTAAAACAAAGTGCAGAATATTCTTGGTTGAAGCTGAAATTTACTTATAAATATTGCAAGGACAAGTGAGTATCAGACATAAGCGGTATTTTCAAATATATATAATAATTTTTAGTTCAAATGTGACTAAGTTTGTTTTTACTATATGCGATTTTTAAAACAAGAATATATCTTAAGGATAAAATATACTTCACACAAACTTATTTATTATTAAGGCAAATGAAAATTTGTGATTACAAAGAGCATTCTATTCTTAAATCAATCAAATAACGTTCGAGAATAAAAATATACTTGAATCAAGGATTCCTTTTTTTCTGTGTTGAAAAATCAATTTTGATAGGAAAATCCGCGATTATATTTCGAGACGCATAAACCGTGTGCGCAATTGAAACTGAAATACGATTAAGCGCGATGTATATATCAATTAAAATTGTCTATTCGCTCGTGTATTGTATAAAACAACAAATGTATTCCAAAGAGGCCAACTTATCGAGCAATATTTAAGATGTATCTAATTAAATTTTATTTCATGCACAATATATTAAAATTACAAAAACCTTCCATATACGTAATTTATAATTCTTACAAAAAAACATCATATTCTTAAATTATTAATTCTCGCCTATGGATATTAAGAATTTCTCGCTTAACTACGAAGAAATAATTTACGGGATCCAACATCATAAGATCACATTATGGCGAATACTTTTATAAATACATTTGTAACACGCATAAATTTCCAACAAATTCGCGACTCGTATTAACGGACTATTAATAAATTTTAAGAATATGATGTTTTTTTGTAAGAATTATAAATTACGTAACATTGTTATACTGAAGAAGACCGCGTGCGGTTGAAACGTTTATATGGAAGGTTTTTGAAATTTCAATATATTGTGCATGAAACAAAATTTAATTAGATACATCTTAAATATTGCTCGATAAGTTGGCCGCGATGTATATATTTTCGGTTTTACATTTCTCGCGGGGAAGTTTTTCGTGGTAAAATATTGCACGCGACACATCGATGCACAGTTTGCGTTACTTTACTCATAGATCGACTTTCGGTTCAAGTGCATCATCGAATTCCCGACGCGTGCTCGTGAATTCGAATTCCCCGAAGGAGGAGCCGTCCGCGCACGATGATTCTACGATAAATCATTACCGTCACCGTGGATGTTCGAGATAGTAGTTCGCGGTGGAAGATGATATAATCATCCCGCGTGTCGGAAGTTAGACCGCTCGGTCGAACCCGAAGCCAATATCAATTTCCTCGATCGCGCTGGGTTCTCGATGGCTTCGCCGCTGCAGAATGCATGAGACAATCGAAGACGCTCCGGAGTGCCTCCCCGAACAATATAAGACGAATTTCGCTCCTAACTTTTCTCCTTCGTGTTTTCTACTTCCTCGGTGTGTGCATTCGTTGAGACGAGAACGAAGGGGATGGAAGCCGCAACGGTTTCGCAACCTCTTTTAAGAGAGAGAGGGAGCGCTAACCATTAATATGCAATAGTATAACAGCGTTATTCTATAAGATGCATCCTATAAAGTGCAGACTGTCAAAGGCGCATGATCGTTGGATGTTTCGCAGAAGTTGCCGCCGTAAAACGATTTCGTGCCGGTTTCATCGCCGGATGCCTAGCGAAACTTCCGGCGGAATAAAGAGCGCCTTTTGTCTATCAAAGTTATGCACGTGTCATTGCGGAACAGCAACTGCCTGTATATTTCGTAACAAGCGTGTTAATCTTCTTTTAAATCGCGGTTATTGAAATTATCGTGGACAAATGTCTATCGGTAACGTTGTAACTGTATTTTTTGCCACTTTTAATATAAATTTTTATATAATATAATCTCTCTTATTACCTCTTTCGAAGATCGATATATAATATTTTATTTTTAAAAATTGTATTTTCGCAAAATAGCAACAAAAAGCATATTAACACAGTTTTTATATATTTTTTTTTATCCTTTTTAAAAATGTAGGATTTATTATTTGTTTAATTAAAACGCGTAACGAACTACATGTAATTCTTGCAAAATTGCAAAATGTTTTGTTTTTTAAACCGAATGTATTTTGTATTTGCATTGTAATTTTGTAATGGTTTAGTTTATTTTTTCATTGATTTAATATTCTTCTCCGATTCAAATTGAAGAAATATTTCTACGAGATCTATTTTCGAATAAAACAGAATACTTTATTAAATAATATACACATATTTTTATTCGGAGTATTTTATAAATGTCATTGTTTCGTTAGCTAATCATTTTTCATGAAAAAATTCAAATTATATTCGCGGTATTACTACTATATTTGATACTAAAAACAGATTAATTGATATCTCAAAATCTGTAATCGTTCGAATAAAAATTCCAGGGACGTTTTTGTACCCAAAACGAAAAAAAGAGGGTGCAGAATTTTTAAAAAGGAGAACAAATTAGAATATTGAATTGATATTTAAAATTCAATTGACGCGGTATCTGAAATTTTATAATTACCGAACCTCGAGGGGGTAAGCATTGCAGAGAGCTGTTAATGCGAACGACGTGTTTTCCGGTTTCCTCTTGCCCCCCGTTCCACCCCCGGCTAATGGGGGGGTGGGAGGAGAATGACAGTACGCATGTTCCCGGCGAGTGATATACGCGGCGCGAATGCACAATGAGCCACAACGCTGGACTGGCAGGATCGCCGTCGCGCCAATCAGCCGACTCTGTGCTGCGGGCATTCATCGTCTTTCCGGATTGAAACTCAGCCCGGTGATATTTTCTCGCGAGCGAACTTGATTAAAGCGCGGCGGACCACCGGCCCTTTAAACGAGCAAACAGGGGCGTCGTGACAGGGTGGGTTCTGCGAAGGCGTCTCCTCGCGGCAGGTGGCGGCGCGATGCACAAGCAAATGCAATTTTATGCCTCAGTTTTTCTCATTTCGCCGGAAGGATTTCCCTCATCTTTTCCCCGCATTTTTTTTTCCACGAAGAAATTAACTTGGCGACGAAGTGAACACGCGAAATATGTATTTAACGTCTTCGATGTGCCTTATTATTTCTTTCACAGAAAAAAACAGTATTCTTGAAAGAATGCAAATATGCTTTGATTCAAGTATATTTTATACTTATAATAGCGCCGAATATAAATAATTTTGGGTAAAGGATATTTTATCCTTAAAACAAAGTGCAGAATATTCTTGGTTGAAGCTGAAATTTAATTATAAATATTGCAAGGACAAGTGAGTATCAGACATAAGCGGTACTTTCAAATATATATAATAATTTTTAGTTCAAATGTGACTAAGTTTGTTTTTACCATATGCGATTTTTAAAACAAGAATATATCTTAAGGATAAAATATACTTTACACAAACTTATTTATTATTAAGGAAAATGAAAATTTGTGATTACAAAGAGCATTCTATGCTTAAATCAATCAAATAGCGTTCAAGAATAAAAATATACTTGAATCAAGGATTCCTTTTTTTCTGTGTTTAGATCAATATTCGTGGTTCGCATCTGCTTTATTCTAATTATTATTAAAAGCAAACACAAGATTCATTTTACAAACTCAACAACAAATGTACACATCGAGTGCTGGCGTCATAAAAATATAGGGCTTCTATGTTGAAGTATAGGGAAAACTTTTCATTTGATTTTTAACTGTTTGAAGTTATTTTGCGGTTTCTGTGTAAATAATAGAAATAAATACGAAATAAAAATGTTGTATCATATGCGACGAAAATGGTCCTGCATCAAAAGACGTATTTAAAAAATGAAGGGAAAGAATTGTATAAAATTTTAATATACTGTGTAAATTGTGTGTATGTATGAGAGAAAAAAATGAAAACATTATTATGATTTAATATTATATTATTTGGTAATCAGAAATTTATTACGTATATAATTTACCATTAGATAGATTCGTTCTAATTTCTTTTATTTTTATTTTCTTTCGGTCATTCTTTCGCACATGTTCTTCGACCATTCGAGTATATTTTGATTGTTGTTATCGAGAGTAAAGGAAAATTGCTCTGAGCCTTTGAAATGACGATTTTCTCAACTTAAGTGCCCATACACTTTCTGAAAGTCGTCTACCAGACAGCGAGAAAAGCTTTCCTTCTCTCTTTCTCTTTATTTCTTCCGCCTCTCTTTCTCTTTGATACCATTAGACGATTTCTGCTCAGCCTTGAGAGAATATCCGCTATAATGTTCCCGAGACGTCATCTTTGCCGGAACAAAGTGTTCTTGTAAATACGCCTGGTCTTATTAACAGGATGGTTTTGCCCCAAGGACAGTAAGGGGCCGAGCATTTTTATCTCATTATACAGCTATCATTCTCCACTTCGAATGTGGTTTTGCCTGCATATCAAAGTGAGTCGAATAATCGGATTAACGAGACCTCTCTTAGTCTAATTTCAGCATCCACCCGTTAACGGAATGCACTTAGATCGGGTCCTGTCACTTCGTATCTCGTATCTCTCCGTTGCGAGAAACTGCGCAGGATCTTCCTATCGATCTGCCAGTTGTATGCAATTAAGATATGCGATTTCGTGTAAAATTCGCATGACATACATATACATACGTTTATATTGATTTTCAGAAAGCTGTATGTTTCAAAATTGATTTCCATTTTTATAAATGGAATATTTATTTTTTACATATATATAAAATACAAACGCGTATGAATTTATACTAAATCGAGTGATCAATAATATCGATTAAGTTCGTTCCAGCGAGATCTTTTCTTCAGAAAAAATATGCTCGAGCGGGTAGTCGAATTGGCTTGACACAGATTAAACGTTACCTCTCATTGACATTTGACGAGTCGTTGGCGAAATTAATGCCACCGGAAAGATGAGATACTGCAGCGCGCTGCATCGATATATCGGTATATGTAGATGACCACGCACAATGAGCGGCACAGTTGGACGAATTCCAGGCGTGCGCTTAAGTCGACATCGATGTTATTTTTTCGATACGTTCGTGCAAATTCGCATTAATCTTCGACGAATAATGCGCTAATTTAATTTGCACATCTTTGACAGATATTTTTGACACATCCTGCTTCCACGTTTATAGATTTATTATCTTTTTTCCTTCAACATAAATTTATGCCATATTCGACACTGATACAAATTGACAATGAATTGATTCTTATTTAATTTGATAATAATTTAATCCATAAAATTCGGAAATATAGTATATACCTATGAAGGGATACTATTAAGCGTTTCGAGATTTCTTGAATGTTTCATGAATACGAAGAGATTTATCTTATATGTAAATTATGAAATTTATTCGCCACACAAAAAGAACTTAAGGTGTACTTTGATTACAAAACTTTTTTTTATTATTTCACGTTTTACAAATGACGTGTAATAACGCGTCGCAATAACGCGGAGACCAGTATTCTTTCTTTTGCTTGCAAGCGTCGCATATTGCCAACACGATACTGGGGACCATTTTAACGTACCGTCATCTTTCGGCTGCTAGTCTAGTCTTTTTTCTCCCAAGCATTGTACGCGCAACGTGAGTGCATGCGAGTGCACGCGGAAACCGACAGAAAGCGATGGAAGGAGAGTCATAGGATTTAAGCTTGAGAATGTTACATGACTATGATGGTCCGTTGCATATTTCAAGATTCACGAGCGCACCGATATTATACGCGAGGAGCTTGTGACTCATACATGTACATTGTGAAAAGCACATACGTATGTGTATGTTTTACTCTTCTGTAAAACTTTTTCAAGTCGGCCTTTTAACTTCCATTAAGCGGTTTAGCATCATAATTGATGTATGACATAGATTAGTCAATGTCTCTGCAGATTTTTAAATTTCTCAGAGTATGACAGTCAAAAGACATTTAAATGACAAATAGTTGCAATTACGATCGCACATTGGATATTATTCATCTAGAAAATTTACGCAGCAATAATAAACACATTTAAATGACTTTTGTCTGAATCGAAACTAAATGTTATTGTTGTTGCATTATCATAGTTATAACTGATTTTGATAATGGAGATCTCATTAATATTACGAATCACAGAATTATTTGACGTTATTAAACGACGAATTATTCTTGTAGAGAAGACAATAATCAAGTTTTATTTGCGCGGTATTTGTATATCAATTGGTAAACAACGCTACTATGAAAATACAGTTGAAGAGTTAAATAATCATATTGTCAAATTTATGAGAACCGATTTCGCAGAAATTTAGCATCGCAAATGTGATTGCATTTTTTGTGCTTTTATATCGTTACGTGTAACGTGGTTGTTTTCTCGCGCTGTAATATTTTTTTCTTTGTTACAGGTACGTAATCGATTTTTCATCATGATTTTCCCTCCACATTCTCTTGCTCTTGTCGGTGAGTCCTCTTAAGATAATGTTTCATAATCAACTTGATGGCCCGACTATCCCGCTAACTAATGAGGTACAATAAAGGCGAAGCGCAAGGAAAGCGTTCGAATATCGAAAAACATTTAATAATTTAATCTCCCTTTTATGTCTATAGTTTATCAATTTACCGACACGCGAAAAATTCAATCTTTCTAATTTTTCAATTTTCTATACACATTATTTGTTAAATGTACGCACGTGATATAGTTAGCTTGAATTTTAAAATTTCAAAATATTTTAACATTACAATTTATCAAACTATAACCTAGATAGCTATATAATTAATAAAAAAGATAGCTATAATTAATAAAAATAACATGAATTTAAATCATATGAAAAATTATTGAAAATCTTGAGATTCATAAGTTTCGATCGAATTTTTAATGACAATGTATATATTCTGCCATAGTTTGTCTTTTCTACGTACAACAATATTTATATATAGATAGTCTCGCATCAATATCTCGAAACTTGATTGCCGGATGTGGTCGACCTGACGTGTCGTATCACCTTTTAGAAAGACGCGCGAGGTCGATGGTACTCGAACGCGAGGACAAGATATCTCATCCCTACGACTCTTTCGTTCCCTTTTTACCGTGCAGTCCTTGGAGGCAACCCTGTCCCATTGACCGTTGCGTCTACGTGCCACTTCATGACAATGCATTTCCCATTCCATCTATGTGCTTTCTGCGCGAGAAACGGGAATATCGTCGATAAAATATTAAGGACGGATGAACGTATATAGAACAGTTTTATGAAAAGAACATTTAAACAGGTATAAGGCTTATCATTCCCTCCCACGGTTGGAAAATTAATTAAAAATGTAAAAGCGAGAGACGAGATATAAATCATCTTCAGTCTTCTACTCTAATTTATCTCTTTTTATCTGCAGAGGAATGTCAATAATGTTTCCTATCTTTATTAAAAACGATTTATGACATAAAAATTATCATTTTTTTCCAAGAAAATAAAGACTTTAAAAGATATTATTTTTCTTTAATTTGTAGAGTATATTACTTTTACTTTTATATTAAATTTGTTTTATAAATACATATTTTTTCTGATTATTGGTTTTAAATTTATATTGCTTTTTTATCTTTATTCAATGATTTTTTAAAATAAAGTTATGTAATTTTAATTTATTATTTTTTTTGTATATTTAACTAACTTTTTCTTTATGCGCAAACAAACAGCATATTACTTGTGTGATGAAAACGATTATAAAAATAAATGAAGCTAGGTTTTTATGTATTTTAATACGATTTAACTCAGAATATTTGCTTTTTTAATGAGAAAAATTAGAAAAATTTTGCATACATGAACTTGTGCACGAGATAAAAATGCGCAACGAAAATTACGATGTTAAAAGAGTAATTGGCCGTGACAGAGATTTCCATCCTCGAGATAACTTCGCGGAGCTAATTCACGAGGAAAGAATTGACGTGGAAAGGCAGCTTGACGAAGGGGCATTTAAACAATGTAATTTGTCGGCTCTGGCACAGCGGACGCCATTAATTCACAAAATTAGCCGGATAAATCGAGAAACGAAAGCGGTAGAAATCTTGGAGTGGATA
This sequence comes from Nylanderia fulva, assembly GCF_048542155.1. Classification (NCBI taxonomy): domain Eukaryota; kingdom Metazoa; phylum Arthropoda; class Insecta; order Hymenoptera; family Formicidae; genus Nylanderia; species Nylanderia fulva. The sequence continues at coordinate 2,836,575 of NW_028189622.1, forward strand.
ACAGCCGGCTATCGGGGCGAACGATTCTAAAGAATGCTCGGCAACCGTTATTGGTTCGAAGAAAATGCCGAATCACCGTGCCTTCAACGCATTCTTTCGATAGATGAGAAATTTACTTTCTTGCAGTTTAGATACCAATTGAGGATGTACGATAAATCGTGGCTATACTTGAAAGTTACAAATGAAACTCGTCGTACAATAAATTAACCCACGCTCTAATTATCTTATTGTCCGTGCGTACATTTTACAATAATATTGTAGGAAGCTTTACAATTATTAGATTCATTAATATATTATGCTTTTATCAATTTTAACTCTTTTTATTTATTATTTAGAATTCACGATTAGAGAGATTATGCAAGATTAGTAGCCGCGCTCAATATATTCACTTTTTCTTAGCGGTCGAGCTAAAACTTCATTTAGAAGAATTTTCTTATAGCAGGTAGGCAAATGAAACAATATCCAACATTCCGGTCATTTTAATAGGCAAGACTTTATGTATAATGTGAAATAATTTTGCATGTGAACTATTAAAAGCTATTAAAATTGCGATTTGCTTTCTTATTATAAAACTTGTGTGAAAAGTATATATTGGAAAAATCATCACTGGAAAAATCATTACAAATTATTTGTTAATTCTTTAATAGTATGATTTTTTAATATTTATAGATATAAAAATGCTTAGTTAATTATTGGTAAATTAGTGTTAAAAAGTCTAGAATTCAGTTTCGTGTAATCTAAGCTTTTTAAGCGCTAATGCATGGTTTCCTATCAGGATTTTAAACACATATCGTTTATAATACATGGTCCTATGGATTTTTAATTGGATTCTTCACACGGGAATTTTAAGAGTATCAAGAGCTCGCAAGAGTAGTAAAGTAAATTAACCACTTATTATACGAATGGACGTTCTACGTCAAACGCTACTTTAATGTCATTTCAGTGTAGCAAAAATTCAAGCTTTAGAAGGACATAAACGTTTTTCAACGACGCAACGTGCGCGCAACCTGCTACCTTTTACGACATTGGCGTTCACGAACGATGGTGTTAAAAATCTTATCCATGTTCCTTTGGCATTCAATATCACACGCGCGAGATCAATATGATTGCGGATTTATTTTTTTTTTATTTTAGTTGGTCTTCAATTTTTTGACGTCTCGAAAAACCGATTTTCGTAGAATCGAATTTCTTTTTTTATTATTTTCAAGGATTTAAAAGTGCATGTGAAAAAATAGAATTGAAAGATATATCCTTCAAACCCCGTCTCTATCTGTATTCTTATTACAAATTATCCGATGACATAAAACTGTATATCAAATTCCGGTTGTTTAATTTCGCTTTTTCGGTATCTCCGCGCAGGCAAATCGAATTACAAATAGAATTCTCCGGTATATTTTATATAATGATCAGATACGGCGGGGATCTCGCGGAGAGACCGAAGAGAACGATACAGGGAGTAGAATTTCCCTTGGCTATAAATCCCTATTTCAATATCCACACGGAGATAATTAATGTCAGCGCGCGTGCAAGTGTGGGTGCGCGATTTTCTCCCGACGTGTGCGCACGATATGTACCGGAAGGCGCCATAGGCGACGGCAGTACGTGTCGATTCTCGTTCGATTTCACGTTTCGAGCAGTCGTCGCGACTTCTCCGGCGGGATTGAAATTAATTTGCCCGGCGTTTTATAATACAATCGCGGCGCGGGACCGATCGTGCACGGCGATTTATAACGGCAATATTCCGAAACGCGTAGGTAACCGAGCGAAGGCGTCAGAATGAACGATGAACTAATATGCGAAACGGATTGCTGCTCTCGTGACCCTTTCTCATTGTCGCAGAGACGTGTACGAATATCTAATATATTATGTTGAGAGAATACACGAGGAGATTTTCTTTATGTATGCACCTTCTTCCGAGCAATGTGTTTTTCGCGGATCTTATCACTGGATGTGCTCAAATATTTTACAAGTTTGATTCCTGTAATAAATTCAATCTTTTTGTTTGTATCAAAATATTTTAAATTACAAAAAAACATTTTTTTGTATGTGCATTTTACAATTGTTGCAATAAAATGTATTGAATGTCTTTTGCATTTATTTGTATAGTTATACATTAAGAGCATTCATCCACGTATTGTTGATATTACTATTAATTGAAAAATAAATAATTGATTTAGTTTTTCTTTGATTTCTTTGATTGATTTAAACTTGTATATTAAAAAGTTAGGATTTTCTATTTTTAAATATTAAACGCTTTATTACTTCAAACTATTCCATGTAAGATATTTACCTATTCTATTGTAAGATATACTATATAAACTTAGTATTTTACATGAAAAATCTCGATACTGCAACTCGCGAAACTAAGAGAGCATCTTGATCTTATTGCTTAAAGTTTTATACAACGAGTTGAGTATTTCTTCGTGTTTTAACTTTTTGTAGTTTACTGCAAGTTTGGAATGACATTGTACTTTTCTTTTACAATCACAAGACGTCGGTTAAAGGCGTTTCTTACGAGATGATATTTGTTTCGTGTCATCGCTTTAATCACTTAAATGTCGTATATTTTATTTTGGCAAAACTATTATTTTCCGACAAATCTTAAAGCTTGCGGTTGAAAAGACCGACAAAGAGCCGCAGTGTGTGTTTGTAATTTAATCAAGCAGCAAAGTGTTCCGTTGTTTCTACATGTGTTACAATAATAATAATTGGAGCGAAATTGAAAAACAAAACATCTTTGTCAGTTTTATAACATAACGAATGCGTGTGTTTTCATACTTTATTCTACCTATTCTGTAACTCCGACGGACTATATTTTATTTGGCTGTTCTCTATTTTTTTTCACGTTTCAACCCTCCGCAGTCCATTGTAACTTTAGAGTGACACATTTTACTTTTATTTTTATTTCGTACTATTTTCTGTTGCTATGCGGTAGTGGAGTAGCGTGGCGGCTTTAACGTTACAATACGAGAGCCACCTCTTGTTGGTTACTTTTATCCTTTCGGAGTATGCTAGCTTCTGCCATGAAACGCTGCGCAAACAATTTAATACGGTATATACATCTAGCAGCGGTCGCATTAAGTTAATCTCTTTTAATAATTGAAATAGAGACATGAATAAAGAATATATTTTTTTATTCACGTTTAATTATTGCTTTCTTGCAAACGTAATTTTAATATACAACAGTAATCAAATTATGATGTACTGAAAATAGATAAAATTATATAATTGCTATCGTTGTTTTTATTTATATTAATTATTTGAAGAAATACGATGGAAATTGAGATCGCTATACTACTATTCGCAAGTAACGTTATTATATATTAGTGCTTGAAAAATATATACTATGTATATAATAAGCGTACATAAGCTAGAGACACCTGTGAAACTTGTTTGAAAATGCACGAACAAAAATTAATTAGCCTGTTTATTATTATACAAAATGTTTGTTTGGCACTAAATCCGAGGAAAATTAATATGTTTTTTAATTGAGAAAAAAATAACAAAATTATTCTTTAGTTATGTGTGATATTTAAAAAGTCTCGCGTATCTAATTTTATATACATACATATATTTCTATTATATAATTACAGTAAAACGAATACGGTTTTTTATGGGTTTTTTTGTGTTCACGCGAATGATTTTTTTTGTGGTTTTGATAATCGACGAGCGGTGAAAAAAAACTGACTATTTTTGGTTACTGCAATTCTTTGGCTAACAAAGCAGTAAGCGCTTCGCATAAAATACCACGGCGAATTAGCGGATCTCATTGTCATTCGGATGAACGTACAACATCCAATGGAGAATTACGAGCGTTTAATGTTTATCAACTTCTCGTTGGCACGCTAGTATTATCTTGTTAGTTGTTCACGACATCACGAACAAATTTCCCGGTCATCGCGCACGATCAACGATTAATTGATCTAAAAGCTTTAAATTGATGGATTAAGTCTATGTGACAACAGTTTTAGTTAGGTGATAATTGCATTACTTATTAAGATCAAATGCATTGTGTAATGAAATGCTTTATAGGTGATACGTTGATATTCTAATAGAATGATTGATTAATTCAGTTTCAAAACAGTTTTACTTTCAGAGATGATTTTCAGATTAAAAATACTTGTCTTTTAATGTTAATGACATCGAAGGCAACTTTGAAACATCTTAATTGACAAAGGTGTCTAGCTAGCTCATTAACAAGTTTCTAAAGCATGCCTACATAACGCTACTCTATCTTCCTGTTAGTTCTCAGTTGCGGAGTTGCATAATTGATTGATTAAATTGTGGTGCTTTCATGATTATAATTAATGCATATTGATTGTCTAATGGCAAATTTTGTTAGAACGTATATTAAACTCATTATTGCGTGTTTGTATATATTCGTATGTAAATATCATTTATATTTAAATATCAAATTTACGTCCATTTTGCGATACAGATACAAATTTACATAGTCTTGTTGAGATAATTAAATAATCGGGAATGTTAATTATTTTCTGAAAAATTTAGTTATTGCGAAACTTTGCTATTTAATCAGGAGGCTTTTAGGCACTAATGCTCAGTGGGATACGTTACATATATTACTCTCCAGAGACGTATATCCAAATATGCAGAGCCAAATACGACGATGCTTTTTCAGTGGCGAATTTGCAATTTAGATTCGAGCGACCGTGCCATATGGCGATAAATATTTCACTGAGAGGGAAACGAGCTCGGATTGAATCGGGTTAATCAAGAAGTGTTTGGAAATGGACAACATCGATGGCAGATCAATAATTTTAGAATCTTGAACTCTTTGGTTCTACTCTTTTAAGATGTTATTGTTTCTTTGAGATATAGATATAATAAATCAGATTTTTATATTTTTATCGAAATAACGATGCTCACATTCGTTCTTTACTTTTTTCTTGAACAATATACAATATTTCATATTCTCACTGAATAATAATGATTTTCATTTTCATAGCTTAATTCATGAATTTTGTAACGAGAAAGGAAGGAAAATGTTATCAAAAAGTTATATTAAAATATTATTAATGAGATATATTATGCGAAAGATATATAATTTTAAGTAATTGTATAGCTGCTAAATTCTTATATCGTGAATATCCAAATTGTAGATAATAAAAAAAAAGATTTGTAGTTTTAATTCTATTATAAATTTAATCACAATATTTCTGAATGTAAAAGTATATATTTTTTTCTTATTAGTTTCGCTATGTTAATAAGATAAAATAATCTATTATTGATTTTTTATTTAGTTTCGTCGAGCAAAGTGTAATCCATTTTGCTAAATTCCTAGCGCGGGTGAACGACATTGAGAGGAAAAGACATTGGTATCGACAGACTTGTAGACACTTGTAGCTCGATTTCCTAGATACGTGACGCTCTAATAGCGCTCTTCTAGCCAGACCGACCAGGGTAGTTTACGGCTCGAGCAGACGCCACGACGTCCGTACTCATTTAGCCTCTCGAATAGGATACTCGATCCATCGAGCGTGTTTTCTCCTCGTCCGAAAAAAGAACGAGTATATCGCGGCGTACCTCTCTATTCGTCGATCTACCTTCACGAAGGAAACTCAGTCGCCCATCTCTACCCTTCTGTTTCCCGAGGGTATATCGTTATTTCGGAGACAGAAATCCGCCGTAGGTCGTTTGGCACCTCTTCAAACTCACGTGCTTGTTTTATTTTTCCCGGTTCTGCACGGTCTCCTGGCTTTCGATATCATCGCTTCATGCTTTCGTAGATTCTTGAATCTCATTTTTTAATTTTCGTTCCTTTGTGTCTCCAATTTGCGCATCCTTTTTCCTTGCACAATGAGAAATTTGTTTTTACTTCGCGCGATTTCCTTTATCTTCTAAATACTTATTTTTATTTTTCTCAACATTTTTGCATTGGATTTTCTTAACTTCTTCAGAAACGAATATCTGATTCGCTGATTTTTAATCATATGATGAAATTATGTTTATAACTTCTGTTCTGACATTTTTGTTTTCTCGATTCCGCCAAAGTTGATGAAATAAAATGGAGTTTTGAAGCAACTTTTTCTTTTCAAAGTTCTACATTTTGTTTCTTTTTCTGGTTCCGTTTTCATTGTTTATACGAGATTTAAAGAACACGATACATAAAACTTCTCTCGCTTCTTTAAGTTTCTTTTGTCGGAGGGTATTTCGGCGAACGGAACAACTGTCAGTCATAAAAGCGAAGTTGTCTCTTGCTCTCCTCAATCAAGACCAAGTTGGCCTTTCTCAAGAGCGTATCGTTACTTTGAGAAATTTGTTGGCGGACTCTCTGTTGACCGAACGTCTACCTTTTCTTGCCCAAGTTCTATTTCTTCCTAGATTTTCATTCCTTCGATATTTCGAGCCACAACTTTAATCATTACCCTCACTATTTCACTACTCTTTCTCGCAGGTCTCGAATTAATTTTGTCAACATTCGTCGCAATGGTAAAATTTTAGTGTTTTTTTGAAATAATTTTATCTATTCATAGCTTTAAGAGAAAATACGCGTAAAGAGATTAGAAAGTATATTTATGAAAGAAGAAATCTAACTTTTTTCATCTATTTTAGTTTTCTTTTTCTCTTTCTCTTTTTTCTTGAAAGTTAGTTTAGTTTTATACATGTTACATGTTATGTTGATTTTAGTGGAACTTTTTAGTAAAATTTTACGTTAATAAATTAAAAATATATTGTATTCATTTTGGATAAATAACACACACACATAGAAAATAATGATAAACTCATTAATATTCTGCAAAAGTATAAGTGCTATCCCTTTTCTCAGATTTTAAACTTTATTTAAATATCTTTAACTTTGAGATCCGCATTTTAAATTAAGTTAGTCTATCGTGTGAATAAAACTTTCTGTAGCTACTATGTAAAAATATCGATATTAAATACAAAGTCAATTTATTTTTATCTACCGCGAGTTCGTGTCTATAAAGAGAAAAGTTTGAAAAGTCTTCCTTCGAAAGAAGAAGAAATAATTTAATCAGATGAAATTAATCACGTACAAATTGTAGGACGCGCATTTGCCAAGTTCTTATAATTTCTGAAATAAATTTATGTTTTGAATACTTTGAAACGCCACACGATCAGATAGGAATAATAAAACACTTTACATGATTTTTTTTTCTAACTTTTGTCAAAGTAATATTTTTTACATAACTGTGGCAACAATTTCAATGTTCTTGTATACCTAACAACGTTGTATGGGAGAATGTTCGACTATAAGCCTTGACATTCATCTTTCCGCGGAAAATAATCGGGCCATCAAAAGATTCATTTTACAAACTCAACAACAAATGTACACATCGAGTGCAGGCTCGACGATACGTGCACCTATAATCGGATTGCAGCAGATCGATCTACGACTGCGAACGTGCCACCGATTGGCGACGATAACATTTTTCCGTGAAAAAGCTGTATCACGGATAAAACGCGTGTACAAGCAATACTTCGTGTTTTGTGTCGGATACATGTTTCATTACATGCAAATATGTATTTTGACGAAATTTTTTCTTCACTTTTTATGAAAAATTATTTTATCTCTTTTCCTTAATCACGTAATTCATTAATCCTTTCAAAGAATTCTTTATTATTAATTGATGAAAAAAAGTTCTCTCCTTTTTTTATTTTAAAAATCTGGATGAGCTTTTACACATTTTTAGAAGCATGAAATAAAAATCACAGATAAAATTTGCAAATATTTTTAAGAAAAACCGATGAGACTGAATTTCCTAGCAATTCTACGACTAACTTTATCTCTTGGATAATAACAGGTGTCAATATTATATTTGCTGAAATAGATAGGAGATAATAAGAGAATATAAATTCTGTCCATACACACGATTAATCAAGTAAGGTCGATGCTTCCGTTATTATTCGATCAGCTTGATATAATTTCGCCGCACTCGTGTCTGCGTACTTTGGAAAGCATAATTGGTCGCCCACGGAAATGCGCGCATAACGCGGTGCTACGCGATCGTGACTCGACCGCGATCGGGCAAAATGATCGGATACACCGTGGCATTGATCGGCCATCACGGTGATCCTTGAGAGAACGAGAAAGCCGCGAAACCCCCTTTGATTATCCTCGTGCGAGGCAACGTCTCTGTACACACGCTCATTTGCATCGGTATAGCCATCAGCGCGTTTTCCGCGCCCGGTTCTTCCCTCCGTGCCGATTCGCATTAAACCGCCGAGGTTCTAGTGGGCGAAACGGGATCTGGGAATAGACTGTTGCTGTGCATGGATTTTGCATTTCCCCGAGAGTGTTCTGGGCCGCGTTTACGCTGCATAGCTGACGTGCTTGCTCGTGGGCGTCGGTGGACTAAAAGCAACGACCGAAGTTTCGAACCGACTGATTGCATTCCTTGACGCTGCATCTCTCCCTCTCGTATTTCGGGAAGTCAGTTATGGAAAATCGCTAATCGCGCTAACCGCGATTCTGTCCTATTCTCGTTTGATTAAATTTCGAAATTCAACGTCCCTTTCGCGACGATCCGTCGCGCTTGTCTCGCGCGAGAAAATAATCACGGGGATTACTTCCTCGTATTATTTCCCGCGATGGCTCCTATGTCGTCAACGATGCACGTGTAACGCGATATATGCGCGGGATATTTATTTACACATGGCGAAATGTGAACATTTCGGGTTATGATGCGTATATTCAATGTATATACGATGTGCATTCATTCCCTTTAAATTTTTAGCGTGCGGGATAAACAGACGGATAAGCATTCCGACGAGCGGATTAATTGTTAGATTTTTTGTAAACTATCGTTAATTCGATGAGAACAAAGAGAAAGGGAGAGAAAAAGATTTATTTAGCAAGCTGTATCTGCGTATATAGGATATGGCACGAAAACATTCTCACGTGACACAGAGAAACGCGTAACTCTTCTATCGTAAACTGAATAAAATTCGTAAAATTGAAGAGTACAAAATGAATTAGTTTTTTTGTACTCAGTGAACGCTCACGAATACGTTAGTTTCCTGTAAATGCAACAACTGCACAGTTTTCGCTTCTGATTGGGAAAGGGGTATCGATGCGATTGATTGCATTCCAGTGAGGCTTCAGTCCGATGCGTTGCAAAGTTCGTTACTGAAAATCACTGGTTCTATTGAATTTTTTTTTCTGTATGTGACGATCTATTTTATTAAATTTTATTTGGTATCGGCATTTATATATTCGCACGAATTATAGATATAAGAGAGAAGAGAGAGAGAGAGAGAGAGAAGAAAAAGAGAATGTGCGCGTGAAAATTTTTTTGATAATATTTAATCAGTAAATAAATCGGAACTGTGCGTTAAAAGCATCATTAACACGTTATTCACAAAATGTAAAAATACAAGTATATTTTAATTAAATGAGCGTTTTTTTTAATTTAACCAGTAATATAATTATATATAATATGACTACAATTTTATTATTTATTACTATTATATTTTTTATCGGTATTATGAATATTATATTCGCGCACAATATATTTTATAACACGTTATTTGAAATTATTGCAATACTTAAATAAAAATATGTATATTTCTTGTTGAATATTCATTTTTGTAAAAAATTGTATGCTACTGCAGTACGCAATAAATTTAGATACATTTTACTTTTTTATATTTTTAGATGTTTATTATGTCGATTATTATGAAATAATTATCACCAATTATCGTCTTCTGTATATATTATACCTATATATATGTGCAAAATATATATTTCACTTGATTATCTAAAAATTCTTTTAGTATATTGTTCATGCATTTGCAACTTATTTTTCAACAATAATCGGTTTGAATTCATAAAGAATGCTGCAACTTTATTTTCTACGACAAAGAGATGTTACACTGGTGAATTCAATAAAATGCAATCTACAGCGCATTTATACACCAGCAAAACAAAACGTTACACAGATTAGAAACAGAGCTATCGTACAGTGAAATGGATTAATTTTGTTGTAGCATTTGCCATAAAAATTTCGAGACAATTTACGGAGAACAGGTGTTTTATTTTTAATTAAATTTTATTGCACGTTATAATTTTATATTATGTATATTCTCTAAATTGAATCATTACGTATTAAGCGCGGTAATGTGCAAAGGCAACATATTTTTATCCATTATAATTAACCCATGTAATTTTGCCCATATACGAGCCGCGCAATTGTAAGTAGGTTAATTATATATTGTTATTTCAACATCGTAAATTTTACAATGTTGAAACATTTCCAAACTTTGCAGTATCTGATCGGCCAGTATCGGTTAACTAAACCAAGAGTGCGCACACATTCAAAGGCATCAGTCCGCCTCAAACGTTGATTGAATTTGGAAATTCCATCGATATTGCATTTTCTAGATCGCGTGTATACGGGACCAAATAAGCAATTAAATTATCAGAAATGAGAAATCGTTCGAAATTCTGTCGGATAGTTTCGCTCGTTAAGTGAGAAAAGTCGAGAATTTTTTAAATAGATTGTTCCAGTAACAAAAAAAAAATATCTTTACTTCCGTCTGTGATCGATCGATCGTACCTTAACAATCTTAACGTCCTTAATTTTCACAAATCTAATTTACATTCTCACAATTATTTGTCGCAAACTTTCGCAAGCTCTCGTTCCTCATCTCTTTCATAAATAATACCATAGTGTTGTCGAAATAAATATTTACCCCACCAACAACAACAATAATAACAATTGACCCTAAAGGAGTCGCGCTTCTCTTCGCGAGTTCTCGCTTTTCTTTAATTCGTTCTAATTAGCGCAAACCGGCGTTAACGAAGGTTTCACTTCCGCGGGAATTAATTAAGCCGGTTTCCGAACTTTGCCAACGGTAGCCGCAAGTGGGTGGTGGTGGTGATAGTGGTGGTGGTGGTGATAGTGATGGCGGCCGAGCTCTCACTTCGCATAAAACCCCGGAGAAGGAAGAAAAAGGAACAGTGAAGGCGGCAGGGGCCGCCTCCGCTGAATATTCATGTATTGTAATCAACCCCTTGCGGACTGACATATATATATACACCGTGGCCGGGCACGTACGTATGAGCACGCACGGACTATTCCCTCATCGCGCCTCCTCCAGGCAGGCGGCCGAGGAGAGCGCATGCCGATGTTTTCCACGTTGCACTTTCCACGGTGCTCTGATGGAGTTAAGAGGCCGCAATCAACGCACGGGTGTACAATGTAAGCACCGGAGCCCTGTCTGTGGACGGTGCTCATTAATTTTCTCGCGTATCGCGACGAGAAAGCAAATTTAATCGCTAAGTTCCATTTCGTAGCGCACAAGTGTTTAAGTGAGCGCTATTGTTTGCACTTTATATATACGCGGAAGTTACGTTTCTGTTCTTCTTAATGTAATTGAATATTGTTGTTTAAACACGCGTGTACTGTGCACGTTTATATATGTATATATATATATATTTTTTTTTTTTTTCGTTACATAATCGCGAACTTTCGGGGATAATACAAAGGTGATTAATTTGACTTTATCAACTTATTTCACATTTTCATGGAGTTTAATTTTGTCCGATATCTTAATTTCTGTTTGAATTTAATTAATATCTCATGAAATTTAATACTAGGCTTACCGCCCTCTCAGTATTCATTAGTTCTTCTAGAATGGAATGAAAGAGCGATAACTTAATCAGCTAAGGAGCTTTCTTTGCAGTCGCCGCACGTCAGTTTCTTGGCCTTTGAAGATTTATGAAGAGAGTTGGGGGGGTTTTAAATAAAACTTGAGAATTTATCGATTAATCGTGTTATTTCTGTCAAACGCGTTATATAAATAAGAAATCAAATTTCTATAGAGGTTTTGATATTTCTAGGAAAATTATATATTTTATAGTATAAGTATGTTTTATGGTATTTTCGTCACACAGTGTAATCCTAGTGTCGCACAATGTCGAGATTTCATGCTGCTACTTCGTGTAATTTGTATTCAGATTAATTAAATCAGATTCACTTCAGCATCATTAATACATATTAGCTTGACACAGCGGGATTAAAATATACGTAGATGTGGATGTAGTGTCTGTTGTATATTCATCGTCTTCTTCATTTGGAGGTCGGTTTTATGCAGAACGATTTCGTCATATAAAATACATAATTATATAATATTCCATTTGTACTCGAGTATGAACCGCACGTTTCCATTCTTCTCCTCTTAATATAATTCAAATAGAATTTTATAGTATGGATCAACGAACGCGCTTACAATTGTACTCCAATTCACTGTATATTTTTCAATGAATAAGTTCTTGTTATTTCAAGTCCATTTAATTAAACTATTAACCATTTATCTCTTGTCAGGATAAAATGAATCATTATTTTGTTTCCAACTAATTAATTTTGTTTTAATGATTGAATCTAGTCGCTTGTATTTATATTATGTTACATTATAAGGATGTGGAAAATTAACTCGTGTATTCTCGCCGATTTTCATAAAGTTCTTGATTATTTTAATTTAATATTATTAATTAATTTATTTTTCGGAAAGTAAATGACATGCGATAATCTAGTTCTTCTTTTTGCAGTTATGATTTATAAAAACATAAAAGACTGATAATTAATCGTATAATTATTTAAATACGAAGATGTAGAATTAATGTCACATATCATCAATATATAACAATATAAAATTTACATTGCCGCATTTATACTATCGAATCACTGTGACAAAATCTAAATGCGTCATTCAATCTTTATTCGATCAATCTTGATTTTGAGACTACGGAGATATAAAAGGATTGAAGCACTCTTCAAGAATATGAAACAATCTTATATTCATCCGATTGCTTGATTAAAAATATTCGCGTCATATATTTCTCGGCTTCCTACTGAGTGAAGTCTGTGCCATTCTGCCGTGATTTTAATCAGAGATTTCTCGCCGTTGACCCAGTCTCATCTCTTCTCCTTCACCGCGATTCTTATTCTTATCCGTCACAGCGGCGTCCATAATTCTTTGTTACATTCTGACGCGAGGATGGCAAAGAGGGAAGTTGGAAAAGAAGCAAAGGCATTGTCCTACGCATACGACAGCGCGATATTCATGCTGCTCTTAATAAAGCTCACATAAAAGCTCCTTTGAGAATCTGCGTCATCCTCAGAGCTTATGTTATAATTGTGTTCTTCCTCGCGGTTCTTCGTTGGCAATAAATGATAAAATATTCGACGTGCAATATTCCGTAAATCTGAATTGAATTCTCTTTCTAGTTGGCTTTATCGAGTGACTAAAATCAATGACATATCGAGTAATAGAATCGAAACGCTGCCATAATTGAAGACGCAAAATTTCACCGATTGCCTGCATTAAAGAGAATAATTCGTGAAAAGAACTTTTATGTTACGTTAAAGCTTTGCTTCGTTTAAACCGATCGGAAAAGTGACCGATTTCGCGTTTAATAGTAGCAATCGCATTTATATGTTCGGCTTTTTTTCTTGTATGCAGAGATTTCGTGCGTTAAAATGAGTATGACTGTATCTCTCATATAATGTCGGTTAATATTTTAATATGATGAATAACATGAGAAAAGAATAATATAATATTTTATTATATAATTTATAGCTCTAACTAGTAATAAGATACCACATAAATGTGATTAATATTTGAGTATTCTAGATAGTATTAAAGATACTTTACTTTGGTTAAAAAATTCTTAAAGAATCAATTTCACATGTAAATTAATTTATATAATTAAATAATTAATTAGTCGTTATAATTAAATGTAAGCATTGTTTTCATTCAATTAAATATTAAAGGTAGAAAAATTAAATTGGCGAGCAGTGTAATTATGCAATTATTCTATTATACTAATTTACTCGTCATAATTAAAAATATATATTGAAGGAAGCAGATCTTGTACGATATGTACAATAATTTAATTTATGTAATAATATGAAGGGTTAGAAAATAATATCGGATTCTCTTTTTATTACGCATTTTGTGGTTAAATTTTGGGAGAAAAGAGGATTTTTCACAAGGGATTTATTCCATTATTAAGAGAAACTCGTAGAAAGGGCGTGTTTTGGTGGGGACGTTCTCGTGTAATCTCAATTAGCCGCTTTGAATCTCTGCGCGGAAAGGGACAGTCTCTTCTTGTTCTGTTTTCGTCCGAGTGTTGCCAACGAGGCGACGTTCCCATTCGGAGTCGGGAGAATTTGCATCGATCGCTTCTTTTTTGCCTCGTGCTACACACCGGATGCAAGGTGAACGACGACCGCGAATAAAAGCGTGGAAAAGCCGGAATTAGGCTCCGAGACCGTTAAAGAAAGTAAAGGCCCGTAGAGAGAATTCGCCGCAGAGTACTAGCCATGGAAATTTGCGAACGACAAAAAATGTCACAAGGTTTTTTCAGCACCCAGTGAAAAATGAAACTCAATTCTGCGCAGCAGTGACCGATACCCTAAAAAGATCTCTTTCTCTGAGAAATTGTAAAAGCAATATCAATCTCAATTAAATTTTATTAGAATAATATATTATACTCACAACTTGTCAGTTTGAGTTTTCATTAATTTTTAATATTAAATAATTATTTTTTATATATTTAACGATATACATATTTGACGAAGCAATTGATATATAATTATTCGTACAAATGTCTAAATTTTGAGTAATTTATAGTTATAATATGTTTAATATTACACATTAGAGTATTATAATTATTCAGGTGTGATATTTTATCGTTTCAGGTGAGTCAGTGATGCCATCAACTATCGCTACTACATGAGTGTAAGTAAATGCATGATTATTCTATCCATTCGAGATATTATGGATTATAATGTTACAACATTTAATGCAGATCATAATATTATACAACATTTAATTAAATGTCGTAATATTATAAACGGTATTTATATAATATATATATCACAAAATAATATCTGATTTTTATTGAAGTTCAATAAGCCTTTTATTTCAAATTGTTTGGAAATCAAACGTTTCGATGTATTAAAAAAGTATAGAGCTATTTCTCGCATAAAAAATAAGAGTTTAAAAAAGTTTACTCGATTAAAAATTTGCAAAAATATTATTTATATATTATTTTTGCAAATTATTTGGCATATATGAGATCAAATTTTAATAACATGATTTAGATAAAACAGTAACGATTTTTTAAATATTTTTTCACATTTAAATAAAAAAAAATTTCGTATATTATATATTCCATTTTTTTTCGTAAAATTTGTATTAATTGAATCAATGTTGCGATATTAAAGGATAACTTGGAGAGATAGGATGTCGATGCTACATAAACGAACATGTGTAATATTTGTTCAAGTGGTCTTCCGAATCCTCATGGTTGATGTGGTCATGTTATTGCTACGTAGCATGTGTTTACTTTGTATAATCGCAATTTCGTAACTTATCGTTTTGGAGTAATAGTTTCTCTCCTGGATTGCCCCGGCGAATCTAAACCGCATAAAGTTATTTCATTTCTCATCTTCGAGAATCTACGGTCTCGGTAATGTTTGTGTAATCGCTTTTGCCCGAGTTACATAACACATATTGCTATTCATCATGAAGAACTGACTACATCACTAGTAAGTGATATATAAGTTCTAATGATATAAAATATGATATATATAATAAAAAAATAATTTATAAATCACAAACTTCCGTTCATATTCATATTGCAATAAAAATTATAATAAAAAGTCGTCACTGCTTTTAAAAAGAACTGCAACTAACTCATATCAAGAATACTATACAATATTGACAGTAGCAATTGTTATCAGTCTAGGTTAATGATTAATTGATTTATCATCGTCAGGAATTTTTCTGCTTATTTTCAATCGCTTTGGATCTCTTATATTTGAAAAAGAACATGCCAAAAAATTCGCGCAAATTATGTAGAAAAAAACCGTCGATATATTTTTTCGAATAATTAATCTGAATTTTTGCATGCTCCAACGTTTGTCAAACACCCCATACTTTCGAGCGTATAATTTAAGCTCATATTAAATTCCCCGCACGCGTCCATTCGCATATAATGCAACGATCGCGAGTTCGCGACACGTAGCCGACAATCATTACATTGTCCGTCTGTCATAAGATTAACGTTCCCTCTTCGATTCGCAAACGGGTTCGCAACGTGCGAACGAGCGAATGCACTTCGCCCTGTGACTCGGGAATGATTTCATCGCACGATTCGGGGCTGCGGATCGTTCGGTTCAGAATCTGCGGCGGCCTCGTAAATGTCATTCATCTTTTACGACGCGGCCGGCGTTGCGGATTACGCCGGCAACAGTAGTACATCCTGGCGCTATTACGAAGTTGCGGAGAGCCTTAAAACTATCCCCCAATGCCGTTGTGCAACTCGTATCCTCGTTTCCCACGGGAAAATGGAAACTCTGTTCGCTCTTCTATCTCGTCGATTCGTCACGAAAACAATATTTTCCGTCGACGCGACACGCGAGCGCGCGCAAAAAAAGACCGCGATAAACTTTCCCGCGTTGACGATAAATTTCCGACCGTGATTTTATTCCGCGAGTAAATCCCACATTGTCCAACTTGGCGCCGCTCTACGATTTACGCTTAGTCTACGGTTGTGTTTTCGTAGGTGCCACGAGGCACAGGATATCTCGCGGATTACACGATAAAGGTCGACTTTATCTGAGACTGAGTACTCTCTGTAACTCTCTGATGTACTTTTTTTTTTCGAGAAGTAGTAGTTTCTCGCACCGCATCGGATAAATTGTTTAACTTCTGATTCTCATTTCCGCCGCGGCTGCTTTTTTTTACGCAAAATTGGGATAAAATCTAAATTGTAACGACAACATTAAAGCATTGGCATTAAGATCTCGAGCACAGATTGGGTCTTCGATTTTTCTGGTTTTTATTTTATTTATATGAAGTTTTTAATCCCCGGGATATTACACGGATTTAATGACTAACAAATAAAGCGAAAGATCTCTTTGGATATCAATAAGATATGTTTAAAGCTTAAATTGTGATCAATTTAGATGGAAAGACAAATAAAGAAAAGAATATCAAAAACTCTGCAAACGATGATATGAAGAATTGAGAAATTTGCGAACAGAATTATTCCGATAGGATGTATAATATATTCAAACTGAATACAGAATATTCATATATAATAAAATAGAAAAAAATGGAGGAGGAATTTATTTATCGAATCCCTAGAAAATTTTTAAAGAGCTCGTGATTGATTGAGTACCGAAACTTTTCAATTTAACATATCGCTGAATACGTAAAGTATTTTACGTATATCATCTAGTGATATAAAGCACATTTCCACGCGTTGCAATGCTTATATAATAAAATTAAAAAATCTATATTTTTATCTATTTGTCTATTTTATTTTATATTGTACAAAGACCAATTGACGAATAAATATCTTAATAAAAAAAAATACAAAAACATTAAAAAATTTTGCGAAATTTTATCTTGATCAGAAAAATAAAAGAAATTGAAATGTACAGAGAAACTTACACGCTTTATAAAATAAACTGGAAACAAAAACTTTATCTATAATTTCCATACAAAAGCTTTATTTTTGTCTCACGTTGCATTGTGATTTTAACAAAATACAATAACCGTTAACATCTCAAAGTTTTACAAATAGACGACAGAAAGGACGAGAAAAGATAAAAAAACATTACGAGAAAATATCACTTAGAAATCAACGTGAAGAGAATAAATCTCTAAACGAGATCATTATTTCGGAAAATGTCTTTCGATCTCTGATTACGGGAGTTTTTTTATTCTTAGTCTGGTATCATCTTTAGTAAGTGTAGGGAAAAGTAAAGAAGACTCTGATGTCGCTTCCACGAAAATTGCGCTTGCGCCAGTATTATACTTTGCATTTGCATATTTGTTGCAATCTTTCTAATTGCAATTACCCCGTATACATAAGCCTAAAAAAAACGAGTAGAAATACGGCAAGACAAAATTTGTTACGAAAGATTTTAATGTTAAAGCATTCCGCTTTAGAATCTCGCAATCCTAAGTTATTATGGCCATTTACAATTAGTTATATGGTAATTATTTATATTTCTCATTTTTTTTAATTAAATATAATACATCTGCTTATTCTGAGTACATTTTTTTGCAATTCTGTTTATGATGAATCTATTCATACTTCGAAAGAAAGAACAGGAATGTGACAGAAAATTATGAAAATTATATACTCTATATATAATTTTTTTATATAATTGAAGTATTCTTGAAATTTTCTATATTTATTCTCATAATTACAGCGCGTTATATTTATATTCTCTCTTAGTTTTACTTTCTTGTTTCGTTAGCGAGAACTGATCCATATTCATCGAGATATCTAACCATGAACACTCGTTCCGATAACACTTAAATTGAACGGTTCGATCGCTGGCAACGAATTCTCCTTCAAAGCAGACCCCTACATGTGTGCGCTATTTCGATAATATTACTATCGTCGGTTATTTCAAGTCTTACTACTTATATTTATCATAAGCATAAGAGTATCGATTTGCTGGATTAAAGGTCAATCGTAAAATTTTTTTTACATAAGTCTAGTATTTATGGGGGTCCCTTTCTCTTTATGTTTTCTTAAAAAATATGACTCTGGAGGTAATAATTTTTATGAGCATATCCAAACATGGTTGATCGCGAATTCTTTTTTTTTATTTTACCCAATACCATTTTAAAAAATTAATAAATATTTAGTGTTTATTTTATTTTGACAAAAATTATTTTGCGAAGTGAAAGAGAGAAGGAGATTCACTTGACATTTAAAAAATCTTAATTTTTAAATTTAAATATAAAATCTGCTTCTCTATTTTTAGTATAAAAGCATATAGAGGAATGAGAAAAAAAGAGAGAGGGTGAAGAAAAAGTACAGTTATGTAACAGTATTATACAATGTTTCACTGATCTTCCATCGACCAATGTGGTTACGTAATTTGATCGGTTAGACATAAACTGTAGCATAGATCGACCACTATATAAAATCCACGCGTGTACGCGAAAGCATCTGCCTTGAAAAATTGCGGCGACTGATCGAATAGGGGAAGAAGGTAACTTATCCGGATCACAGGTAGGTATATCGGGCCATAGTATAAAGATCGAAAGAGATCGAAGGGAGAAGTTTATTCTGTCTTTGTTTCCTTTTCTCGATTTGCAAGGTCGATTTCAGGGTCGATTTATCTCTTTCCTTTCTCGTTTTCCGTATCACTGCTCGCTCATATGTACATATTTACATGCATTGTTTCAATATCATTTTCTTCAGGATATTTTCTTTATTTGAATTCTTTGATGGAATTTTCGTTCATTTTTGATATCTTTGATTGATACAATATTGTTTGATTATTTATTTTTATACTACTTACAATTTCTTGTTTTCGTAATAACACTTGAAATATTTGATTAATGATACACGTATAGAGGTATATTTACGATAAATTCAAAGTATACGCGGACGAGAGCTATACATGTCGAAAGTAGATGGGCGGAGAAGCGAAATACATGCAAAGAAGACAAGGGTTTGATGTTAATTCTCGGTTATGGAACGTACAGCTGATGTAATCCTTATTACCGTACGATGTTGAAGAAGGGACTCTCTTCATCCGCCATATCCTCTTATCTATATCCTCCATCATTAACCTTATTTTTCTCTAGTTATATTTTCCTCTTGTATATAAATGCGGGACATATTTAGGAAGTAAGAATTTTGAATATAACTTGATGAAAGCTATAATAATAATAACCTCGAATTTTTATTTTATATTTATATACATACGTAATTATTTTTCTGTGATCTAAAAATAGATCATCTTGTCACTTGATCTTAATTAACTTTATTGGATTTTATTAAAACAAATAATAAAACAAAAATTGAAGAACTTCTTAATAAGTATCTTGGTCAAATATTATTAATCTAAATTTAGTAAATTACGCGAATATTTATCTATAAGGCGATAATCTCATACATGCGTTACGAAATTGCCAGAGGCTACAATTAGGAACACAGAGGAGCAGGCAAACAAAGCACATTGCTGAAACCATGAAGAGGAAGAGACTAAACGTATTATACGCATGAACAGCAATGCGTGATGATAATATGTTTGCGTTATTCGCTTACGATTATAGGGATAAAACCATTTGCTTAATTTGCTTTCTCTTCAAATTTATTTTTCTCTTCAAATTTATTATTATAAAAAGTATCCTTTTAATGATAAAAAATGGATAATGTTTTTATTAAAATTAGAGATATTTGTTAAATATGAATGTTAATCATTGTTTGGGGTAAAATTATTTTCGAATATATATGCATGTAATAATGATGCATTATTGATAATTGCCTTCATATTATTTTACATTGTGTTGAATTATTTGCATAGTTGTGTTATCATCTAACTGCAAATTACATTACTCCGTATATATCCGTATACAACTCTCAAGGGTGGTATTTATGAGATTAGTACTGCTGAGTACTGATTTACGTACTGAATACGATATACGCGTTGCCCCTCGGTGTTGGTTTCTATAATATTCACTGTATTGTTCCTTCTATATGTATATGTATTGTATCATATGTATGTACATTTGCTGCCATCAATTGCCTACTGAAATTTAAGCGTGACAAAAAGTCGTAATCGCTTTGCCGAGCCATATTCTCGAATATAAAATAATGAGACTGCGCCCGTTTGCACTCGTATTTTGTGGATTTTGTCGCGTATCAATATATATTGCGTTATGGCATAATGCTATATATTATGCTATATATTGTGCACATTGAACAATCATCGTTACTTTCATTATTTCGAACATTTTATTATTTTTTATATAATTACTTTGTATTAATTAATCCTTTAAAATATATTTTTAATGAGATACGTAAATTTTGCCTTTGTAAATTTAATACATCTTCTCTCCTTACAATTAGTAATTCTCAACAACGATGTTCTTATTCTTGAGCTTATATAGCGAATTGTTGTGTGACTCACTTATTAGAAATCAGATGATATAAATTGATTTAAATAAAATTAATTTTCATTATGATTGTCTCAAACACACATAAGTGTATTTAAAAAAAATGAAGATATTTAATTTTTGTATGTCGGTCTAATTTCTATCTTGTTAGAAGACAACACACTTTTCTCTGCATTTGCCTGCAAATTGCCTGATATTCTGCTCTCTCGTCGGGATTATCTTTTCTATAATCTCTCGCTCTCTCACCTCAACTCAACACATCCCTTCCTTCCTGTCTTCCATGCCGCATCCTCATCTTTGTCGCTCGCTCCTGTTTCCTGTCGCGCGATACCTAGCACTCTCTCCATCTATCTCACTCTGTTTTTCTCGATCTCGTGTACACACACATTCATACCCACATACATCCTCGTATATGTCTTGTGTATATATCTGTCTCTTCTCCTCCATACATTACAAGCAGGCTCTTCTCCCTTTCGCCGATCTTTTCTCTCTCTCTCTCTCTGTGCCTTCTTAATACTATATCCCTCTACTTCTGTCTTACTTCCGTGCTCGCTACGTGCCTGTTCCGCTTCTTCGTCCCTACCAGTTCGGCTTGTTCCCTCCTCGTTTCTCAACACGCCCACGTGTCACGTGGTTGTATGGGTGCACGTGCACGTAGTCGCACACAGTGGCGCGCGACCGACCGCCGCGGCAACCGGAGTACGGATGCGGAGTACCTACGGAGTTCAGGGTACGGACGACAGTGCCGCGTACACACCACAGCGTTCCGCACTCATACCTTGCGTTCTCGCGCGATAGATCGCCCGGTATCCTCCCATCGATCAACTCCGCAATCCCTCTCTTCCCTTAAGGGCTGCTGTCCTGTCTCGTGTCCTGCGACAGTTCGGAGCGTCACGGCGCGTCAAAGACAGGAATTCAAAGATTACCGCGATCGCTCGATCTCGCTGCGCGAGATGAAGGCAGAGTCGAGGGAAAATTCGATCATCGAAAGAAGCCGAGGTGCGAGGACGGGGCGAGGGCAGCCTAGTATGAGATATGAAATGTGTTCCGTGAACACCGCGTGTCTTTGATCTCTCGCCAAGAGTCGTGATTCTTTTCGAATGCCCGAAGTGGTTGGATACTACATCCCCGAGGACGATGTCAGGAGTAGAGAAGACGGACCTGCGCGCGGAAGATGACGAAGGAAACGCGTAGGAATCCGGTTGACAGTTGGTTTATGGAGAAAGGAATTCTTATTATTTTTGTGACCGCGATTTGTTCGCGATTTTTGAGACTTCCGCATCGTGAACCCGATATTCAGAATTCGCAAAGGGATGACGGTTATCGGATTACCTCGAAATTGATGAGATCGTGCTGACGATCAGCTGATTGTTTGGTACCTTCAGACTTTGTATAGCTGTGCGAGCTAAGAGGAATTTTCTTAGCGTAAATTGCTACAGTTATTGCTAGTTGATATTATTGCGATAGTTTTCTTTTTGTATTATTGATATTGAAATTTTCGTTTGAATTTTGTTTGAAAGGAAGAAAAAAAACAAGAATTCTTATATTGAATTTTTTAATTTTATAGATAATTTTTTGGTTCACGAAAATAAGATTGTATTTATTCAATAATAATGGAACTGAAAATATATAAAAGATTTAATATTTTATTTTAATAATTTTTTTTTATAAAAAAGCGTAAAATTCATACAAGACATTTTCCAATTTTCAAACCGGAAGACATTTTAAGAGGTAACGTCGAAAATACAGATCTAAATTTAGTTAATGCCATTTCTGTTACTATGACGTGTTTGTATTGTCA
Source organism: Nylanderia fulva (assembly GCF_048542155.1). NCBI lineage: Eukaryota > Metazoa > Arthropoda > Insecta > Hymenoptera > Formicidae > Nylanderia > Nylanderia fulva. Next base: position 2,859,304 of record NW_028189622.1, read on the forward strand.
TTTGTAATGAGTGAATAATATATGCACGTTGAATAACAACCATTTAATGTGAGACACAGAAAGCTTTCTGCGAGATGAAAAACCACTTATATAACTTCGAAAACAGTTAGTGATTCATAGGATCATACAGTCATATTGTAAAGTAATCATTGATTCTAAGTTCCAATATTCCCACACATGATCTTACGATTGACACAAGGACTATCGTGGTACCGAATCAGTCAAAGGAGTTCTTAAATAGTACCTTTTCGACGTCCTCGCTCTTAATGTCATCAAAGGTCGAAGCGTGGTCTCGGGATCGGTGAAACGAGCCGCGTCGACACAGTCGGAATAGAAGAGAAGAGCTAGACTAAAGGGCGACTGTTTTCGAAGTGCTCGAGTGCCAATAGAAACGTCCGAGTGTCACGGAAAGGAGCCGATTGCGAGAGAACTCGATGGTAGTCGTCGAATTCGAACGCGAACATCGGGACAAAGTGCCCTCGAGTTCCTGCCGATGCGCGTATCGTGTGTATACACACGTGTCTTCGTTCGCGAAAAGAGACGCCGTGGTGGACGATAGTAATTGCCCTGTCTTCGAGGACGTTGCCATCGGTTCGTGAAACCCGTCGGGTGGAAATTGAAAAAAGCTCCGAAATTGGAAAACTTCCGTTTTGTTCGGATTATTTTTCATTCGTGAACATTTCTAAGCTCTGAGTGCGATCGTTTTAATGACGGATATTTTTTTGTAACACGAAGAATAACGCGAATAATGTCGCGAAACGTGTGCGTGCTCTAAGGAGTGCTTCATTGAAAGTGTTAATTGTGAATATATGTACGTCACCTTGGACCGTTAATAATGTGCGAGTGTGTTAATGTGCTTATATTGTTCGTCACTTGGCAGACTAAAGGTTTTTGTTTTTCTGACGTATTGTTTCTTACTAGTATACTAGTATAGTTAACTGATTGCATAACTAAAGTTATTACTTCCAATATTCAGTATAATGTTTGAAAGCTTGTGTGTATGTATTTGATTATTAATATATAAGTAATATACAATTCATTTTTTTTGTAATGAAATATATAAAATACACATTAATTTTTTTCATAAATATTTGATAAAAAATGTCAAATCAATATTAGTTAAACGATTTTAATTCTATAATGCCATTAAAGATATAATTTACAGATAAAATTCAAACGAGACAAATTTCGAAGTAATTTTGTATATTTAAATGAACTCAAAACGCATCGTTAAAGAATTCTATGGATAACAGAATATTGTATAATATAATCGTATAATATAATCTTATTAAAATTAATATAAAATTTTCAAATGAATTAGATGAGAGAAAGAGGGTAAAGAAGAAGAGAGACAGAAATTTACTCACTTGTATATATGTATAATATATATCAGAGCACTTTAACAAATTCGTGCAAAGTTTTTTGATTCTATCGAGCTATGTGTTTATTTGAATCATAGGTATTTGTTTATACAATTAAAGAAAATAGCGGAGCAGAATAGATTTTTACAAGATAGATTCTGATAGTTAAATGAAAAAAAGTAGGAAGCAATCGGCAACTGTTTGTTGAATTTATTCCAATTTGTGTAATATTACACAGGTGAGAAAATTCGCTCTGTACTTAGAGAAGTCATTCGTTTTGGTGGACGACGCGCTCATTAACTTAATGCTATGTTCCGCTCTATTTAAGAGCCGTCATGGCTCTCGTAAAGCAAATTTATATATATTATTTTATACATCTCTTGTACTTAATTTATCGGTGGAGAAGAGATTTTTGAACAATTATTTACATCTTTTTTGTATCAATATGCAAAAAAGTAATTAATGTATTATAAGTCATTAAGCCGGTTATTTGTATAACCACATTGCAATTTATTTATATTTTTAAATATTTTAAAAAAATTCTGATCCATAAACCTATATCTTAATTTATCTCTCACAGAGATCTCATGCATTGAGATCTTGATATTCATGCCGAGCGTGAAGTTTAATATCCAGCATGAATGAAAATGGACAACTTTATTGCGTCCCTCTCTTTCTATTTATTAGACTATTTGAATGATCAATTTTAATTCAAATACGAGATTAAATTAAATCGTTTCCTGTGATAAATGTGGTGATGTAATATTATCGTGTCTCTATAAGTCCTCTTATTTAAATTTGACACGTTATTAAATTAATTCTCTTGATAAAAATTTACTTTATTGATGCTTCAAACGCGCTACCGCGATATAATTACCAAATAAATCCCTATAGCCTGTGACGAAAATTTGAATTTGAATTTGAAATTGCGTTGCAAGTTCGATTAAAGTTACCGGACTCATATTTCACAAATATTCACGTCTAGGTAAAATCCTATGAATATTCCTCGCGATCTTACAGCAAAAGCTCATTTTCATAGTCTAAGGCTTATGTGCTTCGTTCTTGGATCTTCAAACATTCTGTATGAATGCAGGAATTGGCTTTTCTCTTATAAGTTAGAGAAAATAGAAATAGTCATTATTTTATTAGAAATTAATATCATATTGGTGAATGAGTATTACATCCTTAAAAAAAAAAAGTCGTGTATGACTTACAATCGGGATTAAAATCTTTTAATATAAATTAAGTATTTTAAAATAAAAATACTTTTTACTAACACGAATCTGTGAATGCTATTTGTTTTAAATTTATTTTTTAATATCGCGAATTGCGGCCATTGTCCACATTTTCGTTTACATTTTCAATTTAATATTGTCGCTTGCACCGCGATTAATAAAAGAATCACAGATATCTAAGAAAGATTTTCCTACAATTTTTCTCAGCAACTGAGTTTATTTGAAATTTAAATCGCTCATCTGAACTAAATCAAACGGGCGATTTTCAACACACTTCAAGAAATTTCGTCTCTTGTGAAATATCATTGAACGCGTACATTTGACGCGATAACGTTTCAGCAGGGATTAAATTTTATATGAGAAAATCGTTTTGCGAGAGGTATCGAAACAAAAAACATTATATTTCTCTGTCATGGAGAATTGAAAAATCTAAGAAAGCTGCATGTGTTTGATTGGAAGGTTGATATTATTTTTACCATTATATGCATATATGTATAGTCAAACATACGTGTGAGTGTGGATGTATATACGTGTGTGTGCTTGTGCGCCAGATTTATTAATCTTGAACCTACATTATTGGAATCTGAGCCGGTCGATATGAAACTACTTGTTTTTCTTTCAATCTTGTAAATCCCTTGTTGATCGTAAACTTCGCGAAAATTGAGAAAGTAAAGTGATTTTATATCTTATTGTTAGTGCATATAAAAAAAATGTGCATCATACAAGTTATATTAAAATGAATATCGAGATATAATATATGATTTTAAAGATAAATTTGATTGAGTATTTATTATTGTACGATATAATTTATTTTGAATTGCAGTTTGATAATTTTCTAAGTAGACAAAAAACATGGTCTAATTTTATGATAGTGATCTTTCTGTAATTAGAGAAAAATTATTTTGCTAACTCATTATTCAATTTTATGTATCTTGCTTATTGCATTCTTACATATGTCGAATCGTTTTTGTTGAAAATCTTTAGTTAAAATGTTCAACAAGATCAGTGTGATTGCGTGAGACACGCAACATCTTGTCGTGATTTGTTATTCTTAATCGGTAGCTGGACTAGCAGCATTCATGTTGATCACCGCGAACTAGAGAGAGAAAGGAGATATTGAATTGCTTTTATTTCAATTCAAAATTCGCATGTGCAAGGTTATTACGACACACGACTATTAAACAGTCGACATGTTACGTTGAGTTGTAATTTTACTACCGTGATGAAACCGTGATCAAAGCCGCGTCGTCTCTTAATTTTATGTAACAAATGTTGACCGGGCAAATCTACGAATGAATAAAAATGTTCGTTATATCACATCTCATTTAAGCTGTATCCAGTTTGATGTACTTAATTGCCATATAAACTTTATAACACTGGAAAAGTTTCTATCGTATATTACCCATTTTTTTAAAAGAAATTGTCAGAGAAACATTTTGTGATGTTGGAAAGTTTTCCCAACGTAACAACTTTCGGTTTTGACATCCCAACATTACAATTTTCGGAAGATTTACTATGATTGCTACTAATCATGAACATATTAAAATTCGCCTCCGGCGCAACGTTTTCTAATATTAAAATAAAATAAACGTACTGATAGAAGTATTCAGTGCTAAACTTTCAAAAAGCATAACTAATGATTTAAATTTCTAATTTTTTCCCTTATATATTGATTTGCACTACTTATATATAGAAGAAAATTCTAATAATTTTATTGTGCTGTCGTAATTTTTTTTATCAATATTTAATCACTCCGAATTTATATGCATATTTATTTTTCTACATGATCATATAACATTTTTCGTACATATTTTGTAATATTATTATGGCTTTTAATTATTCTATAGTTGAAAATTAAAACAATATGTATATATTAATAGAATTTATGGAAATAAATTTTATAAATTTAATATTCTTTTGATATTAAATTTTATATTTGATTAATTCTTTTATCTTGATTTTAATTAATTCACGTTACTGTTATGTCTGCTTTTTTTTAATATTTATCATTTCTATAATGATTATATATTACCGTATTTTATGAAACCATGAAAATATTTATCTTGCATGTGATGCAATAAACGATGCAATAAGTCTGTAAAAAAAATTATCATTTTTATCAAATTTGTTGTACATTCGATTGTTTATTTTTCTTTAACATACTTTATGTATATCATATGGAATATTGTTGTCGTGACGTTTTTTAGCAACAAACATAGGAATATTTCGCATCTAATATTTCTACGGGCAACTTATTCTCGATACTCGAATCCTATAAAACCGATCGCCTACACTCACCGATATAAGGAGCTCTCACGTTATCGCCCTATCGTTTCGGTCACGGTGCAGGCCTTAATTAAAGTTTCGCAACCGATTGGAGAGCGCGACGGGAGTAATCAACGGTCGCCCACGCAATCAGCGATCGCTATGTCGAAGCCAAACTTCACCGGGTATGCTTTGTCGCCCCGTAATGGAACCGTCCATGGATCCGCAATGTCCCTTACTAAACTTTCCAACGTTTTGTTTTCCTAACCGCCCGGCTAATTTCTATCTCGATTTAGTTTCCGCGTTACAATCTGCAAAAACGATCCGATAGCCATCTCAAACGAGCCATGTACGTCGTCAGGTTTACTTTTTCATAGCTGATTCCCAAAGCAAACATTATTTCATCCGAGATTTATGTAATCTAAAACAACCTATGTATTTTCAAGATAAACATTTTTTTTTAGATATTATATATGTATATCCTAATTGATATCTAATGTAAGTTTGAGATTTGAAAGTATCTGTGCTTTCTTGAATTTAAAAGAGACATTATTTTCGCAAATAATTGCAAAACTATTTTCTGTTTTATAAATATACAAAGTATTTTTAATCTTATTGAGATACGTTAGCTGTTAAAAAATCATAATTTTTTAATTTGATTTTAAATATAATATAAATTTATATTTCACGGCTACAAACTTATACGTTTATCAAAATGAAAAATTTGTTTGTAATAGCAATGACAATTGAAATCGCCGAAAGCAAATTCGGTGATGCATGTAATAAAATCATTCAATCGAAAATAGTAGATAAAATTGTTTTACCACATTTAAGTTTTGTATTGCATATAACTGTGAATTAATAGCATTTTCCGTTTTGTTAAATCAGAAATGTGTGACAAAGTTAATTTAAAAAATTATGCATATTTATATAGATGATATTCTAATACATTTTTAAAAACTTAATTTGTGATGTCTAAAATTACGTATTAAAAATAACGTAATAAAATATTTTATATAACGTAAACTGTGTAAATTAATTTGCATGTTAAAAGTATATTAAATTGATGTATTCTATTGTTAGTCTTGACAAAAAATATTTCGTTAAAATACATTTCAATAAGCAATAACTTTCAATTTGAGTAATTATTAAATTTGAATTTTATGGTATATATAATTTGATAAAAAAAATTTTTAATCCGTAAATTTTCCTCTTGGCATTGCTAAGGTAATGTAAATAGTAACATATAATGTTTTTTCGTTTATTGAACAAACGCTTGATTGAGTTAAAAATTCATTATTTCCAATATTTTGAGAATTAAAAAATTAATAACAAAAATAAATTGATATTTAAAAAAAATGATTAATTTTTTCGTGATTAAAATTATACAGTAAAAATTCCATCATGACAAACTTCTCACGTTTGGAAAATTTAATTACTTTTAATTAGCTTTGTGCGTCGGTATTATTTCAAATATTATCACGTACTTTTTAGTACACCCAAACTTCTTACATCCTGCTATCAAAGGATATTTTTAGATGATATTAAATACTACTGGGCATAATGGAATTTGCCATTAGATGCGAAATAATATTTTATTATTGTATATTTAATAGTTGATCATATTTTATATTATACTTTATTTTCTTCCTTTGAAAATATTGTTCTTCTAATACGACTTCGCTATAATACTTTTAAATGTATATACTTGTATATGTTTTTTTACACATTTGAAAGGTCTCTCTCAATGATACGAAAATGTTCAAGTATTACATAAAAAGTTGCTGCGAAGGTTTTATAACATTCGCGACAATTATCTGCTAATCTCGAGTTCTTCGGATAGTTCCATTAAAGTGTTCCTGAAGGGCTCTTGATTTGAAATTGTCTCATTTATTGGACGTTAGACGGACATTCATTTAGTAGATCTTTTAATACTTCTACTGTTCATTCAGACTTGAATTACGTTAATGGATGACGTCTAAGAGATCGAGCGCGTAAGAACAGATGATCATTCAAGAACAATTACACTCAGTAGGAGGACTCTCTCTAATGAAATTAACTCGTCTCCGATAATTAATTAGTATCCGTCAGAGCGATCTTCTTCGTTGGCTTTAAATAATCATTATACTCTTCACGTGGTGATTTCATGTGATGAAATTCTTTCGCGTTGAAATTCTTAATCGTATTATTCTGCTTCTTTCTCCTTAAATGCTATTTACAATTTTTGCAAAGTTTAGTTTAGACGATCGCAATTCCGTATAAAAATTGTCTACACGGTGGCTTTTGACGTATTTTATAGAAAAGACTAAAAGTATTACGTAAAAATTTACTCAAATTGCGCTGTTTTAAATTCTTTTTAGTGTGTTATTCTTTCTGCATACAACGAACTCTTCGGTCACACGTTGTTACATCCATAAAAATTTAAGAGTGAGATACAAGGTAATCTGTGACACAAGACTACAAAGAGAGTCGACACGGAATCGAATATAAAATTAACACAGGAAAAGAATGAATTTTTAAAACCAGAGAGAGAAAGAAAAAGAAAGTTTCTTTATTCCATGAAGTGTCGATTTCATCCTGAATTTCGCTCGCTATTGATTCAAGAACGAATAATATCAGCAAAATAACGATTTAATAATGGTATCTAATTTGGATATTTATATGAATATTATCATGGTATTTATATATGTATATCTATGGATTAAAAACGCATTGACGCTGTATACTTTGCTCAATAATAGCAATAATATTATGGACATAATATCTTTGTAATAGTTATTCTCTCTGATGTAAAATAAACGTGCGAACATTTCAAGTTAATTATTATATAAATGTTGAATGTTAGAGAAATCTATTTTGAAAATTGAAAGCTCTGGAGTAATATTTCTGCATGTCATTTACAAAAAAGAAAGGAAAAAAGAAAAGTTACTTGTTTTAATTATAAGTTTTTTCTTATACTGATAATTAATTCAACAAATTGACTTTTTTTTTAATAAGAGAAGAAATAATATATACATTTAAATTATTTTCTTGTATATGTTATAAATAATTATTTAAATTAGAATTATGAATTGTTTAATTATAATTTGTATGAAGAGAAAGAAAATTAATTATGTAGCTGATCCCGTAATGAACATTTTTTGTTAGAATTACTGTGTGTTCGGGAAATATTTAAATAAATTAATTCTCGATATATATATTATTGAAAAAATATTTCACTTTGTAAAATAGTTACAGAATGAAAAATCGCCAGCTGTACAGCTGAGTATTGTCGCGATGCAATATGATATCAACAATGCACAAACATGCAGCTACCGTGCTAACGCGAATAAAAAAATAAGAGAGGTTGGCAGTGGCAAAGATACAGAAGAAACAAAAGAAAAGATAATCGTGGTACCTTGACTTTTACTACGAGGTGCTAAAAGTGTAGACAGGTTTTGCTGCCTTATTACGGATCTTCGATTTTTAGAAATATATAATATTCTTCCTGTACTACGACAACCGTGATGGTTTCTTAAGCTTAGAAAACAATTTCTAGAAATTGACATATTCTGTATGTCATTTTTGTAAAACTTTATTAAATTCCTATTTTTTTCTAATAAATAAGACTATTTTGATTTAAATTATTTTTTTAGAAAAATCAAATTATTAAAGTTTTATTATACTTGATTAAATTTATGTTGCAAAACAAAAAATAAATTGATATATACAGGGTGTCCGGTAACTAACGGATTAACGATTACAAATGGATTCTTTGGTCAATTTGGGAACGATTTTTCCTCAGCGAAAATATCGAAAAAAGTCATCATTTTTTACAACTTTTCAATATTTGTAATTATGTATCTTTATAGCTAAGCCTCAAATTAAAATTTTATTATAGTAAACTCTACCTGAAATTAACTGAAGAATGTAATTATGTTAGACTTTTAACTCCAAAACGTTTAGTTTTCAAAAAACCCATTTTTTTCAATCGCTTATAACTCGAAAATTATTGACTTCTCAACATTTTTGCTAAGAAAAAATCGTCTCCAAATTGGCCAGAGAATCCGCCCTTAATCATTGGTCCGTTAGTTACCGGACACCTTGTATATAAAATATTATGGACTTTTTTGTCGATGATTATACCAAGGATTATTGTCAATGTCATAATTAATAGCAACGAATAGTCTTGTCAGCCGTTTACTCGCTCTGTATTTGTCGCTCCGGTTTTGGGCGAGAAAATGCATATTGCAAACGCTTGCTGTGCAATCAGGGGGCGGCGAGGCATAGCACTGGGGGGCGATGATGTATTAATACCATTATCGCTCGATGATCACCTGCGCCCCAAACTAACCCAGCAGCGCTCGTGTTATTAAAGGACGCGTCGCGACGCTTTCCGAATGCTTCATTTAACGATTCGGTGATCGTAATCAATCCCCTCGCGAAATCATACTTTCTTAATCGAGCAATTAATCGCGCGCTTGTTTCAATTCTATTGCAAATTCCTGTCATGCATTTGACGTAGCAATAACTACGTGGTATTGATTGCGAATAAAACGCGGTAGCTATATATCTCTGATCGTAATTATCTCGAAATTGGATTCATCCGGTTTGAGATTATCCGAAGTCTTGAAAAAAGTTACAACGGTTAGCGTAATCGAGCAAGAAGTATCTAGTCTACTTTTTCCACGCTTGTTTTCTTGCTCTCCGTCTGAGCAGCTTCCAACGTTATCCTCGCTTTTTAATCCTTACTTAATCATTTAACACACATCATAGAACTAACTTAAAAGGATGATATTAAGCTGGAATTTTTTTTATGTAATGCAGTGTTAGCTCAGTAATTCTACGGATTTTTCTACAAGGAAAGATCAGGTGGCTGAGAGCCACTTAGCATAATCCTCATATTTAACAGAACCTTTTACGTAACATCTTTGAGAAATTTATTTTCATAATATGAGTCACATAATATGAAAATATAATAAAGAAAAATGAATAGTTATTACTGCAGTACATCCTAGATATATATTATTTTTGCACACAATTTTCTAGCTTTTTTCCAATAATAATTTCAGGAATAAGTAATACAAAATTTTAAATTAGACCGTACAAAAATATAGAATATTTTTAGTAGCATGTTACCTACATTTTTCAGATTTTTATAAATAGTATTTTTAAATTTGGAAAAACAGTGCATTTTTTTGTAGTAGTATTTTCGTTGGAACTGTAATCATCCTAAATTTTTCAAATGTTATTTCCCCATGATGATCGCTTGAAACCACCGAACGATGACGTCATGAGACTCCCGTGTCTCTTTGGAACAATTGTAATCCTGACGAACAGCCCTACTCATCGCTTGCTCTCAACACCCCCAACTGATTTCACAATGGCATCCTGTCGCCATCCATTGTGAACGAGATAATTATTCCTCATTAACAAATAGCTTTCTTTGATGTGGAAACCACGTGCACATCGGGGTAGGGAACGATTGTATGGATCGTTAGTTCGTGTGATGCAGAAGGTGGTGTACGAGACGAATGAAGAATACGATGAGGGAGAGAAACAGTGAACGAAAAGAAGTAACAGAGAATAGAAAAGTGAATTAAAAAAATGCGAAGCAACGCGATCGATATTTCTCGTTGCAGTTCGATTCTTCTCAATATTCTTCATCCGTCTGTTTCATTTCTTCCTTTTTTTTTAATATAAGAATGCGTGAGAGTAGACCGGGAATTCGTTCGTACGGTAGACATTTCGAATTATGTATTCGACTAGAAATTCAATTCCAATTCTGATCGAATTACGCAAGAGGGGCTTTTATTGTTATCGAATTGTTATGAATATATTATTTAAAAAAGAATTATTGATTTACAACGCAATAATGTTATAGGTTTTAGATCTGTGATATACACAGCACGTCATATAATATACATATTATTTATTAAGAAAATAACTGCAATTTCTATTTGTTTCCAAAACACTTTTATATGTATATTTATATATTAATGCTATTTAATCATCCTTTCAAACAGAATTAAATGTACGATATATTATAAATTATTTGCTCTGTAAATAATAATCTTGTGGTAGCAAGCACTCCGCGTAAAAAGTTGTCAATAAGAGTATTTTGAATACATATTTACAGTGGTTTTACCTGTACAACTTTTAAAAAAATGTGATCCGCGAAATTTTTGCAGAATGAAAGTGAAAGTAAACTACAGAGATATTTGATAATGCAGAGTAGATACGTGGCCGGTGATAGACAACAATAGATAAATATACTTTAGGAAGTAATATTCGTATTCCATGCGTATACACAAACAAACATCTATGTATGTAGCATTTCTAGGGTAGCGCACAAAACGCGACGTGGAACCCTCTGTTTTCTGGATGCCGACATGTTATTCGGAAATTGAATATGCAGTTTGAAACCCGATTGAGAAAAGGCAGCTGCGCATAAAGAAACGTATGAACGATGGCTCATATGCAGGACATAATAATGGAATGATTTTGTTTTATAAAAATTTTTGTTAATTTTTATGAAGATTATACGAATGTTGATGGATAATTAATAAATTGTAAAAAAAAAACAAGAAAAATTTTTAGATCAAACGAAAGAATATTATGTTTAATTGTGCACATATTTTGTACTATTATTTGCCTGAACTATGAACACTCACGGTTTACTTCAATATTTTCATTTATGGTATGATTAAGTATTATTTTACATTTCCAGTTATTAATAAATTTTTCTATTACGTTTTTTTTTGTATAGAAATTTATTACTATTCTTATAGCAATCATAGCAACCTGAATTCAACACAATAATATCCTAAATATATTCAGAACGCTTAAATTATTCATCGATAGTTACACTTGATCGCAAATCGTCTAGACGATGTGTGTTAAGTATAATAGCAGTCGGGTTGTTACTCTTCGCAGACCGGATATTAATATAGTCGTTCCGCTTGATTCATCAATCAGACAGTCAGCCATGCAGATGGCTTGTCAAAGATATTGTATCTACATTAATTAAGATTTAATCTTCATATCATCAGCTATGTAAGTGCATCAACTTAGACTAATTATAGCCAAAGAATCATAAAAATGATCTTCAAAAATTATCAAAATTTTTCTATTTTAATTAGCATTTTTTTTTATTATCATTCTTCGATTTAATTTTCCTTTTGCGCGATTTCTTTAACCAGTATATAAATTAAAAAAAACTCATTTATTACTGTAGTTAAGTGTGATAAAAATACTCTGAAAATAAGTTCTGGTGCAAGGAAAAAAAGAGATAGATTCAAAGTTAGCGACGAGAGCCGTCACCGTTTTGTCACTTGTTATTTTCCAAGCCAGCGAGAGTTCAAAGAACGATGAGGGCGAGAGCGAAATTCATAGCGCGCGCGAATTCGTTAGTCCTGTAACCCTTTTATGCCGGGCGCGTAAAGTTGTCCGTCGTCTTTGTCCGCCTACGTCAGCTGTCTGCCGGCCGTTTGTTCCGTGCTAAATAAAAAGGACTCTTGTACTTGCGCGCGAGCAGGAGGAGAAACGGTAATGCGCCGCTCGCAAAGGAAGACGATCGTTTGTTCCTCCGACAATGGCGCCGGATTCCCGCATGGAGACGGGAAAAACGGAGCAGACACGCCGTGTACACGAACGCTTCCACACGCTCGAAAGAAGCGGCGCCGTGCCGCTGCGGTGGCTCGTTACTGCCGTACAGCTTGTGCATCGCGATCGATCATTAACTATCGGAAAAGCGATCAGTCGAAGGTGACGAAGCGAAGGCAGGGCACTCGCTTAATAACGCCATGCTTCCCGCATCCCCTTTTTCAACCCCTTGGCTTTTTGCGTATTTATTTCTATACTTTTCCTTCGAAAACTACGTCGCATTACGGATTCGTTGACGTTTCTTCGCGACACCCCGTTTACTCTAGGTACAAGAAATATGTCTAGTGGGATATCTCTACTAATACTCCAATATTTTGTTCGATATGTTTTTACGCGTTATATGCATTTCTACATTTTAATCACCACTCTCGCGATTATTGTCGAGTTTTACGATTTATCTCTGGCGCAATTAATACAATTTAATGCGTGAATAAATTGCAAAATCATTATTAAAACTGAAGTTTTGAGATTGGACAAATTTTTTGTTCGCGAGCTGATGATCGAATGTGTAAATCATCCAGAAGAACCATGTAATATTACAGTTAACATCAAAGTTGCTGTTTCTTGTTCACGGCGGGTGGCATCGCATGCGCGAGCAGAAATTTTTCGTGAATCTATGTGAGCAAAAGTGTAATATCGTGGCACGCGATTCACGATTTAGGGGAAGCCTTTACATTGGCCCATGGAACTTGGTCCATTCTGCAGGCTGCGGAATTACGTTGCTATTGAGTTCTTTTTATTTTATCCCGGTTATCCTCTCGTCTATCGTCACATATTTTAAGATTTCTTTATCATTATAAAATTCCAATGAAATCTCATATGTAAAAAGTAATGAAAAGGTAGCTTCAAATTCTCAGTTATTCAACTGTTCAGCGATTGTCAAAATAATATTTTAAAAATAAATATTATTTTTTGTAAAATACATAGGCTAGAATAAATCACGTTGACTTTATTGTTTTTGGATATATTTTTGTTAGTGCAAGAAATTATTGGTTCCTAAAAACCACCTGTCTCAAACATTTTTTTATTTGACAGTTGACATGAATTTTTTGACAGTTAAATATCAATTTTAATTTTATGTAATTTTAACGAGTTTTATCTGTGTAAAAAATCTGTGCACGTGTGTGTGTGTGTGTAAAGATATCATCTTTCTATATTTATATATAGAAAAAGTTTCACTTTTGTTCTTAATGTTCGCTCAGTCTATTCCATTAATTTGACAAGCGTGGCAATTAAATCTGTTACACACGTGACAACTGTAATCAGAAGTTGATTTCTATCTGCGGAGATTTGCAATGGCTTTCATACGTACGAAGTGGAGCGAGCTGGACAAGCGAATGGAAAGACTGTTCCCTCGAGACGTAAAATTTTTTACTTTTGCAAGATTTATACGTAACGGTGCGCATGTCACTTTAAAGCAAAATAATTCGATCCATAAAGTCTGTTTCGCTATTTAACGGAAATGATCGCAAAGTGCTGTCAAATATAAAGTAACTCGTGTTAATAATAATTGTAAGAGGTAAATTCACGATTGAAATGACACATATATACAAATGAAATACACCGTATGTGTTTGAAAAAAAAAAAAAAAAATGCAAAATTCTCTCTTGTAAAATAATATGTCTTTTATAAATGGGTATATTTTGATATATATTAACAATTTATCAACTAGCCTATTTTGTGATATATTATTTCACTCGCCATTTAATATATTTTGAAATTATTCAGTAGCACTCGCGTCGAGATGAAAGGATTTGAAATGACAACGGGTTAATTAATTCCGAACAATTGCACGAGAGAAGAGAAAGAGAAAGACGTAGACGACGTACAAGTTAAAGACGACAGGATGCAGTTCCAGAGATTCCTCTGGAATACTCCTTTCTCATAAATCGAAAACACACAATGGGTAGAATATTAGAATTGAATACCAGGATCGAATACACTGAAATCCCTTTCAGCTAGGTAACTTCTCCTCGTTGCCGGTCCCATCGCGGTTAATTCGACAGGCGCATCGCTTAAATCGTGGTGCAGGCGCGACAACCGCACAGAGTCGGATCCTGATTTGTATCTGCCGCGGTCTGTGACGGTCCCCGGGGACAGGAAAGAACCGTAGGAGGACGAGGAATGAACGAACGGATGCGGTTGAGTGTCTCGGAACGAGAGATAGAGGAGAGAGAGCCTCGTCGTCGACTGTGGTCCCACGAGAAATCACGGCAGGCAGGAATACGTGAGGGGTCTCGTCAACTCGTAGCTGTTAAACGCGTAATTCCTATATGAATAGCCGTGACAAAACCGTAAACGGCCGTAATTGCGTTTCGCGAGAGCAGGCCGTTGCATTTCGTGTCGATCAGTGAACCGCACGAGAAACGAAGCCCGGTCCTCTTCCCTGGTTAGTTTGCGAAGGACGATAATGTTTTGTGATGCTACAATATTATGGATCACGCGTATGTCTGTCACAATATCCATTATCGCATTTACCTTATGCAATCGCAAATAATGCAACTGTATTTTTCATTGCTGGAATATATCCACGTAATACAGTGTAGTGAGTCTAATACAGGAACGAAGGCAATAACGTAGAAAATAATTTACCAACTGTTCGAATAAATTGGAAATGTACACACGCATTTTATATTATTCGTGACATAAAAAAATATTCATACATTCATCTGTATAAAAGTACTTGTCGATTATGATCGGTTAAAACTGTCTTTTTGTGGATACTTTTAATACTAGGATACGTTAGCCAAGTCTTTAATCAGGGCAAGCGTGGGTTTAATTATAAAAGAAACGAGAAGAGCAATTTCATACTTTTTAACGATACTTTTTCCTTTTACATGTCCTATTATGTCATAAAGCAGGAGAATAAAAACGCGTTCGGTGGCTTCAATTAAATTCAGTACATATCATAAATTTTGCGCTCGCTGTCCGCCTCGGGCAATCGTTCTCGCGTGGTCGACGATGTTTCTTTTCCAATATTGCGAACGGTTATGCACCGTGTATATATAGATCGTGAATTCGCTTCTATTTTAAATCTTTTTATTTTTTTTTATTTTTTAGCATGGCATATAATGTGTTTCACATAGTCCATTCGTATTCATCATTATTCGGCATCGCGCTTATTTGTGCGCTGCTTCAGAAATCCGCGAAAGCATCAAGTAAGATTTTTATATGGGAAATAAATGCAATCGGGCATTTGATTTACAAGAACCCGCAAAAATGTGTTCAACATGCAAATTTCTTTCAAACATGCAATGAAAATAAAACGAGTTTTTATTTCGAAACGAGTTTCGACAGGATGTAGTCTTTATGGAATATTATATTAAAAAAAAACAAGAAAAAGAGAGAATCCAGGACGTGCGTGTGTCTGTATTGCGTGAAAAGAACCGACAGAAATGTCACCGAGTTTATCGCAACAAACGGCGTTATGCAATTTTGCCCGCTTTACGGAGATTATAGTCGCGCCGCACCTGCTTCCGCACGCAGTAAATCACGAGTGACCTTTATACATATATCGATGTACGATTTAACGTCGCCGTGTAACATTTAATACGCCGGCAAATATGCACGCGAGCGCACGTTTCCGCGTTTGTATGCATGTATGTGCACTTCCGTTATACGAAACAATAAATTCGTAAGCATCGATTAATATTACGTGGTATTTAAACCGATGCACATCGCAACACGCGTTTAATCCGATGAGAATCTAAAATGCCACAAGGAACGCCCGCTTGTGTATAGCATAAATAATTTAACTATAATTTCCTGTCGGATAGCAGTTCATGCATCAGTCGATACGGATTGGACTTTACATATCAGCTGTAAATTCTATATGGAACTCGCTTCAGCTTTCATGTAATTTCGGGACATATTTAGTTTTATCTTGTGTCCAAATTACAGCTTTTTCAAGATGTTTAAAATTGCTTTTACAGCAATTTCAAGACTTCTTTATTTGTCTTGAAAGAGAGAGAGAAAATGCTTAAATAATTCGTTTCTCTTTACAACGTAGAATATTTGACATCTTTGCAACTTGTATATATTTTTTTTATTTTTTACTAATTTTGTTCTCCGTTTGAAAATAATTTATATTAAAAAGTATGACACACGTAGATACGTTTAATTAAAGTTTTAAGTATTGAATTTAATCTTGCAGCAAGTCGCGCACGATACAATAATTTATATACGTTTATACAGTCTGTATTGCGTGTCATTGAACTTTTTATAGCATATAGTCCGCTTGTCTCGATAACCGGTGGGTGTAACTCGTCTTGCTTATTGAGCGCAGGATTTATCGGCGCTCTTATGCTCGACAGATCGAAACAGATCGGTTAGTTGAAACAGATTGCCGAGGTGATTGTCTCGTATCGTAAAACGATTATTATACCTCGTGTCAGCATCCCGTAAACAACGATCATTGCTTATAGGGCAATGTTTGTTTCGCGCATTCGAGAGCTGATCATGTTGTGTTCGCGCAGAGAACGCGAGAAGGGTTTGGATTTTCCGCCCACTAACACTTCTCTCGGCCTACGCTGTATCTTTGTCCGAGGTGTACGCGGATATTCGATAAGTATACATAGCGCAGTTACAACGTGCGAGATGTATGCGAGGCGATTCTCTTCGACAACGGATTGAGATATCGCGATTACAAAAGGAAATGTTCTTTTGCGCGAGCGGACGAGATTGTTAATTACGCGATTTCTTTAGGACGAGTAAAGTAGTCGATAATTCTGTGAAGGAAACTACGCCTGTATCAAAATTGAGAAATATCTATCTAAATGTCAGCAACATTATATTTGCTATATGATAATATTTTGTATCAAGAATGATTAGCAGCGATTAATGCAAAACCTTGATTAAGAAATAGTAGATTAATCATTTAGAAATGTATTAAGTATTTTTGCAATTTCTTTAGGACGAGTAAAGTAGTCGATAATTCTGTGAAGGAAACTACGTCTGTACCAAAATTGAGAAATACCTATCTAAATATCAGCAACATTATATTTGCTATATGATAATATTTTGTATCAAGAATGATCAGATTACGCGATTTCTTTAGGACGAATAAAGTAGTCAATAATTCTGTGAAGGAAACTACGCCTGTATCAAAATTGAGAAATACCTATCTAAATGTCAGCAACATTATATTTGCTATATGATAATATTTTGTATCAAGAATGATTAGCAGCGATTAATGCAAAACCTTGATTAAGAAATAGTAGATTAATCATTTAGAAATGTATTAAGTATTTTTGCAATTTCTTTAGGACGAGTAAAGTAGTCGATAATTCTGTGAAGGAAACTACGTCTGTACCAAAATTGAGAAATACCTATCTAAATATCAGCAACATTATATTTGCTATATGATAATATTTTGTATCAAGAATGATCAGCAGCGATTAATGCAAAACCTTGATTAAGAAATAGTAGATTAATCATTTAGAAATGTATTAAGTATTTTTGCAATTTCTTTAGGACGAGTAAAGTAGTCGATAATTCTGTGAAGGAAACTACGTCTGTACCAAAATTGAGAAATACCTATCTAAATATCAGCAACATTATATTTGATATATGATAATATTTTGTATCAAGAATGATTAGCAGCGATTAATGCAAAACCTTGATTAAGAAATAGTAGATTAATCATTTAGAAATGTATTAAATATTTTTGCAATTTGATTGCATTGTGAATTTTATTTTTCATATACTGCAATATATCACCGCGTTTATTCACGCGATATTCGTATCAATGCTAGTAATAAATATTGTTAAAATACATGGAGTAAATGATGAATGCAATTTAATGAGAGATACCGTTTTTGTCAATAAATCAGCTTTAAAAAATATATGTATTCAAAAAAATAAATACGTTTTACTGTGCTATATTTGAAAATAGAATGTTTTCCTCACACTTATATCTTTCGCTGTTATGTCATAGTATCGACAATATTGTCCATCACGCGTTTTGTTATAAACGCGAGCGTGCGTGTATAATACATGAATATATTTTCAACAACTTGCAAAGCGTGAAGTGACGATCGATCTAAAAAATATGTGCGACTCGAATAGGAAAAAAATCGATTTTGATCCATCGAAATACGCGTTGCGCCTGAAAATGTCTAATTTCGATTTACACCATACGTCAACGCCGTCGGATGAAATGTATTTCAACAATACACAGACGTCGATATAAGCAATTTGTTTGACAAACTTCATCGATATTCGCACACATTGAATGCGTATGCATCGTGCCGAAGCGCGTAAATGTGTGTTGCATCGATCGCTATAAAGTATATGCGCTAGAGCTCGCGAGAGTCACGGATGCAGTTTCATTTATTCATATGCACATATATGTACATATCCATATATTTATACGTACATACGAACATTCCCGTATAAACGAGTGTAAATCAATGAATGAAAATCTACGACAAGCTTCGGAAACCAGCGGCACGAAAACTCACTAATTTGCATAAAAATTGATTTAGATTTGGTCCTTTTTTTCCGTGTAAAAAAGATACGGAGCACAGTTATTCCTTATATTCGTTATACGAATCTCTTTTACAATTCCAGAGTAATCGATATTCACTTTTTATGATTTGTCGGCTGTATCTACATAGATATGCTTGAGGCCTATTTTAATCTCAAGTTGTCTGAAGAAGCATAGATTTTTCACATATATGAATATAAAACTAATATAATTGCGATGTTATATTTATTTCAAACTTATTCGTATAGCTTATCGAAATTTTAAACGTTCGTGAAATGAGAATCTAAAATTCGTTAATATACATATATATATATATTATATGTATATGTGTAAATTTATAAAATTGATAAAAATATAGGTATATAAAAATAAATAAAAAATATTGATATTCAATTTATTCCAAAATATTTATGAAAAATCAGCGCGTGTAATATTGAAAAGAAAATATACTAAATTGCAATTTTTGTTAATGTGTATATAACAATAATAATTTATTAATATTCAGAATTTGAAAAAACTCACCTCGATATTTTTGTTCCTGCATTCGATTAATTTTTTTATAAATATGTTTAATGATCATTCATAATAGCAAGTTGTTGTAAGGTAATTGATATTAACAAATATAATATTATGACATTATTTAAGATTTCGCTTTCAAAGAAAAACCACTTTATCAAAAGTCACACTTTAGAGAGAGCTTTATTTAGATTGAAATATTCACGCTTAAAAAATGTGCTTAAGAATATGTTTTTTTTTAAATTGTTTTCTTTGCACTTCATGTAAAAATTATATCAAAAAATTTAGTTGAGAATTTTCTTTATTTGTATTTATATTGAAAATGTAAAAATTTATGTAGTTGAGTATGCATTTGTGTATATTGTTTTCTATTATCTTTTTTGAGTATCTAAATATGCACTATGCTATCTTCAGTAATTATAGCGTATAATTTCTTTTTATAACATTAATTTCTAAATTGAAAGTTAAGTCTATTTCAAGCCAATGGATCTTTGTGAAATATGTATTATAACATTTTTTCAATATTTTTAACTTCAAATTTTTATTAAAAATATAATTCTTTTGTGATATAATAAAATACATATAATTATAAAAATAAATAGTAAATTCAACTCAAATTCTATATGTATAAGAAAAAATAATATAGAATATTTTTCATTACAGTAATACTCTAAAATTTAAATTTTTTATATTGATAAAAAAAGAGATATTTTAATCTCCTTTCATTTTTTTTCTGGTATTCCCAATATAATATTTATAAATCCATTACCTTGCAATATTGAAATATAAAATAATTTAACACTTACCAATACGATGCACAACGACGAAGTTGTATCACACAACGAATATATATATATATATATAAAGTAGTATTCAAAATAACTAATATTTTTTAAAAATATTTATTACGCACATTTAAATCTTTATTTGTATTTTAAATAGATATTTACTGAAGAGATTAATTTACGGGGAAAAAATTTCGTTTGATATATACTTTTATTAAATATGATAAATAAAACTCTAATTTTTGTGAATAAGTTATCTAAATAATATAAGAGAGAATTTTATATATAAGAACAATATCAAAATATTTCATATATAAATCTATGTAAAAATATGAATATTAATATTTTTATTAAGAATTTTAGATATTTAAAAAATAATGAAGGATACTTTTAATATGCATTATTTACAACAAATGGAAAATGGATTATTATCGCGAAGATAAGTGAACCATTTCTGAAATAAATTAAGAAATCGTCCTAGATTGCTCACCGTAGAATTGCTTCTTCGTTCCTCCTCCTGTCTTGTTCTTTTGCGGCTTTTTCATGGCACTTACACGCGAAAACACGATTAATTCCGATTGCGCGCGCTCTCATCAGTATAGAATAAATACGATAATCAATAATTACTCGGCACTCCTGACGTTGATCGCACATTTATTGCGACAATATCTGTTATTACCAGCGAG
The DNA here is from genome assembly GCF_048542155.1 of Nylanderia fulva. Classification (NCBI taxonomy): domain Eukaryota; kingdom Metazoa; phylum Arthropoda; class Insecta; order Hymenoptera; family Formicidae; genus Nylanderia; species Nylanderia fulva. Next base: position 2,880,283 of record NW_028189622.1, read on the forward strand.
CACTTCAAACTTGAATAGTTGATTAACTTGCACAGCATAACCAACAACGAAATTGAAAAATTACACGCCTCAATTCTACAGTTAGTTTATCTATGGTTGTCAATACTGCAGTTTGACCCCAACGTCCAACGTCAACATTTCCAACTTTCTAAATTTTGCTGTTGGTCATACCGCAGGAACTTTTCAATTTCGCTGTTGGTCATACTGCAGAAATTTTTCAATTTTGGTCATATTGCAGAAATTTTTCAGTTTTGCTAGTTGGTGACATTGCAAGTTTATCGACGCTCAAATTTGAAGAAAACAACGTGAAACTGCTGTAGCTGTATTAAAAATTACGCCGAGGGCTCCGAAATCAAGTCTAATCGCAAGCATCACTCATCGAGACGATGCTGTACGTATAGTGTACCTTTTCGTTTTAGAGTATTATAATACAAGTGTGAATAATGTACAAATATACGAGGTGAACGCAGAGTGCAATATCCGAAAATACACCGTCGCTTTACACACATTGTCGACTGTTATTACTCGCGATAGATTTTGATGGATTTAATCATGATAAGATCTCCGATATTATTAGTCTGTATTCAATACTCGCGGCGCGTAAATATACGGTTATGCTCGGGTATGTTTGTAATTCGACGCGCCGCGACGCGGTCCGCGACCTTGGATCAGTTACTTGGCGGGACTCGGCGCGAAAGGGTGGTAGTGGGAGACGCTCCGCGATACATTTCAAAATATTGCGGCAAATATTAAAGGCGATCGAGCACGATCAATCACGAACGATTTCGGATTATCGATCTGCGTGAGTAATTAACATTCGTCTTTAATAGTTCGTGTATCGAGGAATAGAACATCAGCGTTCATATCGATGCATATATTTTTATTTATTTATCTGATCAAATTTTATCGTGAAAATAATTAAATCGATAAATAATAAAACGGTGAATATATTTTGTGATATTGTTACTAGTGTATTTTTCGAACACTGCATTCTGCAAAACTTTCATATTAGTTTGTATATTTATTTATATTTGTGTTATGATACAAATAATCGTTCTAAAACGAGACTCTAATCTAATCTGCTACTAGCGTTTTCGCGCCAAGTGATGCTATAGATCTCGCAATTTTGGAGCACCGAGAGGATTATAGTTTAATGCAACTATAGTTTTTCTATTGTTTTCTCGCAAAATAGTAAAGAGCGTTTCGCGTGCGATCAATATCGGGAATGTCGTGTGCAAAGTATCGAGTGATTTCGTCGTATTTATTTTGAGCGGGCAGTCGTAATTAATTGTGTTTTCGCGTGTGAATGTCATGAAGAAAACTACAAGGAACAAGAGAGGAGGAGGAGGCCCGGGGAGGCATCGGGCAACAACAAAACAACTCTATGGTGAGCAATCTAGAACTTGATTTTTTGTGAAATTGTTTGTTTATCTTCATGATAATAATCGATTTTTCATTGTTGTATATAATGGATATTTAAAAGTATTTTCGATTTTTTTTTAAATACTTAAAATATTTAATAAAGATATTTAATATAAATATTTAATATAAATATTTATATTAATATTTTTATATAGAAATATTCTAACATTGTTTAATAAAATTCTCTTTTATATAATTATTTAGATAATTTTTTATAAAAAATTAGATTTTTATTTATTATGTTTTATGAAAACTTTATATATTAAATAAATTTTTTTTGGAAATTAATCTTTTTAATAAATATCTGTTTAAAATACAAATAAAAAATTTAGTTGCGCGTAATAATTATTTTTTAAATTATTAGTAGTTTTGGAAACTACTTTATATATAATATGGATGTAAATTTATATTTTACAGATCAGCATATAATACAATTTCGTCGTTGTGCATCGTATCTGTAAGTGTTGAATTATTTCATATTTTAATTTGGAGATATTCAATTTATTAATATTGTATCGAGAGAATGTCAGAAGAGAGAGACGTGAAACGATTAAAGCTTTTTATTAATGATTATAATTATAGAATTTAAATTTGAATTTACAATGATAATATTGATAATAGATGCAACAAAAATATTTCGTATAATTTATTTGTATAAATTGTAAATAACTTGATACCTGATTCTCTCATTATTTATTTCTATAATTTTTTATTATAGTAAAAAATAAAATAATTATAAAAATTCACGAGTAATGCAAGAGATTGTTATAACATCTCATAAATTTATTTATCTTGATATAAAAATTTATTTTTATTTTGAACATTTATGGAAAATAGATTATATGTAAAATGTTGGTAAGTACTTTAAATGATATATATGGAATTATATTATATATGGAATATTTAAAGAAAAGGAGAAATTTTAATTATTAGACAACAGTTATCATTTTATATACAACGAAAGCATCTATAACATATATTGTTTCGCAATATAATTCAATATATTAAACAGATTAAAATTCCGAGGTACAATTTGCACGCACAATTAATCGATATACACGATTGTATCTATTATTATAAGTACGTCATTAACGATGTTAATAGGGTCCCATCAATAATCACTATCGCGTAACGAATGCATTGTGAATTCATGTATTGATCGTTAATATGTGGTGACCCATAACATGCATTTACAGAGTAATTTTGTTAAAATTACAATAGTATTTAGTTGGAAATTAGTATTATGACCAATTCTTTTGTGCTACACTTATTTACACTGGCTCTCAATGTGTTTTCATACAAATTATAAATGTGGTAACATTTGCATACGGCATTTATAACGTGCCATTACAATTATATGTGTGTTTATTATTGATTATTATGTAGAGAAATGTATTTAGCTACATATAACGAAAACATAAAATGCACAATTACATTAGCGAACTCTGCAGCGTTTATTAAATTATGACTTAAAAGCTTATTAAATGTACACATATTTAACTGAAGTAGACTCTTTTATATTCGAAAGTTATTTATTTTTTATTTCATTATAATATAAATCAAATTAGTTCTTTATAATATTAAATTTTTCGTTTCTGTAATCTCGTATTTCAAATAAGTATTTCAAGTTGAAATATTTATTTGAAATGTGAGACAAAAAAAAATTACAGAAATAAAAAATTTAATATTATAAAGAAATAATTTGACTTATATTATAATAAAATAGAAAAATAAATAACTTCTCGTATTTCAAATAAGTATTTCAAGTTGAAATACGAGATTACAGAAATAAAAAATTTAATATAAGTATATAATAAAAGTACGTAAAAATATGCGTTTTGAATGCTACAGGAATTTCATAGAAACTTTGCGTCGCGAACATCGTCAGGGTGAGGTATGGGAAAATCTCTGTCGGAATAGATAAATTTGAAACAGGAAGAAGACATACGACAAAGGAAGACATACGAGCGACGCGTAAATCATTTCGAGATCCCTGTCATTTCGAAAAGAAAATGTTAGAGGTAGAAAGACAGACGGATTGAATAGTTGAGAGACGAACAGATAGACGATATGATGAGGATGCAAGCGACTATCTAAAATATTTTGAGACTAAATAAAACTGAGAAAATTATGAGCTATAAATTGAAATGCTTGAATTATTTTTTTGTCACGGTAATCGCGAATACTTCAGCTTCATCTGACTGCGAAATCGTTACAAGCTTCGTTTCTCAGTTAAAAGTAAGCACGTTGTAGCTAATGCATACGAAAGGCTTCTGATTCAAACTAAATATGAGAGAAGATGAAAGATGAAACACGAGGAAAATGAATGAGGGAAGACGTTTTCCTCGGCTTTTCACTGAAATTAATGTTTCTGTCGGCTGCAACTTTACTTTTCTACCGCGTGATAAGTCGACGACTCAAATGTACCAAGTTAGTTATTATGCTGATGATTGTTGTATTTTAACAGTTACTTATTTCAAAAAGAATTTGTATTGTTTTATATCTTTTAGAGTGGTCAACATTATAATAAATATTAAAATTATTTTGCACATTTGTGTTGGACTGACATAATTTCTGTATATTTATACACATAAATGTATATATCACATTGTCTAAATATTAAAAGTCAATATGATAAATAACGTTTTTAATCTTGCTAATGCGTAAAAATACCTTTATTTCGAATGTTTCCGTGATACACAAGATCCTTGGATATTACTTTTTGCTGACAGATGAAAAATTGCTACCGCGGAATTCAATTCTCCGTCGAGTATAAGAGCGCAAGCTAATGCATACGTGCGCGGACCGTGATTCTGCTTCGTACAAATGCCGCTTGTAACACGGCACGAGGTAATTCTCTGAAGGAAGATGAAGAATGAGCGCGAAGTTGAGTAGATAAAGGCATTGTGTCATATTTCTTAGTTATCCGTGAAAAAAAACCGTTTCGTAACGCGAAAATAATTTGAACCTGTCGGTTCCTTTTTATAAGTTTTTCTTATAAAGAGAAAACGATAATGGAAAGAATCGAGACCTCGGATACAATTCTTGACGGTAATTTTTATCTATGAAGGTTAATAATTTATTTAAAAAATAAATCTGTATAAGGGTGACTCACGTATAGAAATAGAAAAAATTTTAATTCCATTGACGAGAGGAAAGCTAATATATTTCGCGCGCGAATCTAAATCCTAATAATACTTCTTGCGATAAAGATACTTGACAAGATTCCTATATGTATATTTCTTACGAAATTGAAATTTATGACACTTAAATATTCTCGGTGTTTTAATTTTTTATAATTACGTTATCTACAAGAGTGTAGGATGATACATAAAAAACGAGATGAATGCATGTACCAACATGGCGTATCCTACATTTTTCTCGCGCAGTCTGAATGGATGTTATTCCCAGGTCGCATCTCTCGAGGCCGCTCGCAACCCTCGCGCATAATATGCATACATAATGCGCCTCCTCCCTTTCGCCCTCGCAAGTAACTGTCCATTAGCTGTGCCAGCCGTTTCCAAGTTTCCGCAACGAGGCGTCTAGGGTAGAGTGACGTAATGAGGTAATACTTAAATTGCGTCCACGTGCCGTGTGACAGTATCGACAGACAGGACCTTTGGCATAGAAAGCCATCGGTCGAACGGGCAGAACTAGGCCGCAAACAATGGTGGTGCCTCTCGTTAACGAGACGCCGTCCCGTCGGCGTCGGCTGCGGCATCATCTGGCGCAGTCCAGTCAGGATTGTATGGTAGCTTCGTGCGAGTGAGTTCCAGTATAACCAGTCGTCGCGGTTATTGAGTATCCCGCAGGATAAGTGCTGGGAATCATCGGACATTACGAGACTGACCGAGAGGAATATTTATTTCACGTAGTCGTAACTATTGAATTTCGCGTCAGAAAGTCGTGAAAAATGTGAGAAAGTGCGCGGTAATAATTAGAAGGGTTGTATATATCGTAAAAATACGAAACTATATTCTTACAAAATAAATGAGTAGTGGTGTGAGCTACAGTTTTCAAGAAAAATAATTGAATACGAAACTTAGTTTTGGAGACGAAAGATTTGTCGAATAATACGAGATAATAGAGGATTGTGAAGATTAAATGAAATATACTTAATATACGCACACTTGTTATCATGACAGTATTGGACAGCATCTATATTGGTATTAGCATAAATTATCGAGCGTTTTGTATAATATTTAGTTTGTCCGCAGACAATATCCTTTTTAAAAAAATTCTTTAAATAACTTTTATATTTGTATAATTTTTGAAGTAGAAGAAAATTAAATCGGTATCTTTTTATTCTTGAATTTCATATACAAGAATATTTAGAATAAAATACAAATTAGAGATACAGTCATATTTTTTCTTTAATATATATTTTTAATAATTATATTTATTGACACAAAATTATATTATCTAAAAATTCTTATCTTATATTTTATTATCTCATTGATTTATAATATTCGATTATAATTTTTAGATTATCTATATGCACACATATTTAATATGTAGTTGGAATATATATCTATATAATGATAGCAATGTGCTAATGTATCTCTCATGTTGCCATATAGAACATTTATTGTCATAACTTTGAGAGGTAATTAATATACTCCCAAAAAGGACAAATTTACCGAAATATCGCGCATATTCGAGCATTAAGTTCGTCATTTAATTTTTGTGAAAGCTTGAAATTAATTGCTCCACAGAAAATATTTTGTTGAATTAAAAACTAAATAATTCAGTATTTTCAAACATTTAATGAATAAAAAAAGATAATACGATACCAATATATATTTTCATAATTTCCTTTAATGAGAGTAAAAACAAACAGTCAGGTTCAAATATAGTTATAGCAGATAATATAACAAATGTAACGCAGTTTTGTGAAAACTTAATGAATTAATATAGAACGGATTAAAATAAAAAAAATTTGAGTTTTATCAGAAATATTTTATTATAGATTCTTAAATTTTTAATATTATAAAACTAATCATGTGTTTGAATACTAAAATTTTAAGAAATTTATACAAAGTAAAAGTTGATTAGTTTGACTTCTGAGAGACTTACATATGTATCACACTGCATTATAATTTTCATGAAGTGACATCTATTTTCTTAGCTGTCATGTGCGTTTATTAAAATATATTTCTCTAATCCCAGTAATTCTTTAAACGCTAGATCTTGAACACTGATTTAATAAATTGAAAATAACGAAGTGTATATTAAAGTATATAGATAGTTTGATAAAAATAACATTAATGAAACATAAAATAAATTTATTTCTCACTCTCAGGAATACAAACATTGTTTTGACTTATTATCGCACATATGCAAAGGTTTCCAAGCAACATAATCGATTTTTTGATCAGAGGAATAACTTTATCGGCTAGACAGTGAAATAATGGCGTGTAATAGAGCACGAAGCGAGTGTTAGATTTTCCTCGGCACATAACTACGTAATGTAGCAAACTATTAAGGTATTCTGGCCAAGTGCGCCGCGCCGCGTGCTCTAATTAATGGCATCCCATGCACGGCTACCGATTATCTCGCCGTGTATAATCTTACCCGACCGATCCGACGGTTTTAGACATCCGTGGTCTGAACGGGATTAGAGGCAACATCGATAATCGATTAAGTTTAAGTGCTTCCCACGCCGGCGGCTCGTGTAATAACGTATGATTCTTCGGAGACGATCGTCACGTGCTTAAGTACCAGTCGCGGAAACTTGAGGGACCAGTTATTGCCGTTAAAACTATGGAGTAAATGCGCTACGGCTATTGGCATTAAGATGGAACGATCGCAAACTTTTTGATGCTCTTAAGATAGTGTCGATAATGAAATACGAATCCACTGATAATTCTCGTTCCATCTATCGTATTATAATTCAAAGAAATTTCTTACTAGTAATCAAATTTATATTGAATCTATCAATTTCAATTTAGAATCATTTTTGAATAGTATAGAGATAATTAATCAATTCTTAGAGTTCTAGAATGATATTTTGTTGAAATTCAATTTTGTTTATCTCATATAATATCAAGCATCATATGATTTTTTGATAATAACTTTTAATCCCTATATGTAAGACTACTTATAAATGTATCAGGACTATTGTCTTCTATATCTTGCTGAAAAAAAATGTTCTATTAATCCGACGAATCGATCCGCATAAGATTTATCCTAAAAGTTCGCATGTTAGAAAACTATATAAGCTTTTGATACTTCGGTGCATTTACAAGAGCGTAGCACTCAGTATATTTCTTTTCCCTTGATCTTTTACTGCCTTCAAGTCGTTATTGTAAGTTGCTTGTAACGGCCTCAACAAATCCTTCCCTCTACGGACCGATATTCGTTTTGCTATTTTCATTCTGCTATTATCACTTAGTGACCAAAAACTAGCTATTTTCTTGAAAGCTTTTCTTTTATTTTCTTCCATTCTTATTTCAAATATCGCCTCCATAATACAAGTAGCATTATTCTAAAGTGTTACAGGAATTTTATATTATCGTAACATTTTTATTTCTAAAATGTTTAATTTAAATCTCTTATAAATATTTTCGTTATTATTTAAAATATTAATCTAATTATTCAAAGAAATAGGAATATATCTTTGGGAGGAAACTTTGAATCTTGAAATTTTTTATTCTTATATTAATCTATGCGCAATCTGTTCTAATTTAGAACGAAGATTTAAAATCTAAACATTCAATACGCTAGCTACACGTGTGATAAAGCGGTAAACACCTTTTACAAAATGTTTGACGCATTTCTACGAGCTGGATTGTTATATAACATTTTTTTCTTTTCGACTTTTTATTCGCGTGTCTATAAGAGAATGGTCTCACGTAGCGCGAGACGATATTCGTTCTCTTCTGGTTTCCCCTATGACAAAGTCAACCTACGGTCAAAGCGAGCAAGTCTCGATTCAATTAGCCAGATGTGGTTTTATTTTTCTTGATTTTTGCGCGGTATGCCTTGAAGGCACGTTCCATCTGAGTTCAAGCTTGTTCTTTAGTTCGACGATTGCTTTGCTCAAGAATAAACCCGCTAGACCTACCCATTTCTACGCGTCCGATGCAGCTGTTCTTTTTCATTTCGCAATATTTGATACACTTTCATAAATTTATAACTTACAAATGCGACCAGTATATACGTTATATTCGCATTAATTTATAATATATTCGAGCATACGTTTCGCAAGATTGACGTTTTTATGTGTGAGAGAAAGAGAGATAAATAAAAAAATTGTTATAAATATGTTCTAAATATAAAAAGACGAAGTACGAGGTTTTTTTTAATACAATTGAAAAGGATATTTTTAAATTATTAAGTATGAAGCATTTTCTTGCTTATTTTATCATTTTTGTAATCTCTCGCATTTATTAAACAAAGAATATGTAATAATATTACATCAATCACTATATATTTTTTATTTATAAAGTGTTTCTGTTTTAAAAGCGAAACGAAAAAGAATTTTTAAATTTTTAGTATGACGCGACGTCTGTGACGACTATTACTGCTAAATGGTTTCCCCTTTTTCAACGCGATTCCACTTCCTCTTTTACCTCTTCCGTTTTTGCGCCTCGCATTATGCATAGAACGCGTCGCGTTTTAATCTATGAACGCCATTTGCCTTTAAAGACGAAAACGGGGAAAAAACATTTCCGTCGTATGCTACGAGGCAGAAAGATGGCGTCTGGAACAGATTTTTCTGCACCGCCAAGAAATTGTTTTCATTTTCTTAAATGAAAGCACGCATTCCTTCGCGGTAACTCCCTGCAATCTCAACAAGTACTCTCAAGATTTTTATATTACGTTACGTCGTACTTTCTTTCTCATCTTTCACATTACAAAAAGTTATCTTTGTAGAATTAAAGTTACGTGTCTCATTTATAAGAAAAAATTCCTTTTCGCAGTTAAAACATTCCGAAAAAATCAGAGAATAAAATCTTATATTTGTTCTGTTGCCAAAGAGATTCTTTATCCTTTCTAATTCTCACTGAATATTTATCTTGATAGTTTATGTAATCTAATGTAATATATAGAGTGGAAAATAATTTAATATTCTATTTAGTATAGTTGTGCAAGAGACAAATAACTGTTGAATTGTCAATGTAATAGATGTAAAAGTCGCGATTGTTGCCCTCAAAATGTAATGGATACAATTGTCTTTAACGTCTGGTAATCTTTGTCAACGAATCAAATGTGCAAAAAGTTTCATGAAATTCTCAGTCTTTTATATTTATACGTATGTTCTTTTTTATCTTAAAATTTCAAATATACGAAATTTTATATATTATACATATATTTGGATATACGGAAATTCTGTAAGAATAATATTAATAATTTTTATTTTGGTATTATTTAAATACAGCGTTTTTTTCTATTCTTTTTTGAGCCATTAATTAGAAATTAATATCGTAAAATTAAAGAGGAAAAAATCTATCGAAGTTTATATAATAAATCTGACAAATAAAATATAAAGTTTACACACATTGTTTATATCTTACCTCGGTAAAAATTGTTATAAAAAGCTTTTTTTCTATCTTGTACGTTATCACAATTTCAGTTGACAACATTTTTCATGCAAATTTTTTGGTATATACGTTTCATACACACATACGTATGTACAAGTAAATTTATGGACTCATAAATTTCGCGTAAAAATAACATGGGCATAGAATCACGCCAAATATTTTACGATGATATTTACACGTGTGTTATATTTTTTATATTTTTATATATTTTGATCTTAATTTTAATTTTTGTGGATTTTATATATCTACACGATATATGACAATCGATAAAATAGTGTCATGGTAAAACAGTAGAAACAGATCTCTCTTATAATACATACTAGATGACAATATACAGATTTATTGTAGAAAAGCATACAAATATACATTTTATTTCTAGGCATATTGATATATGTTTTCATCGCGCAGTAATATTACTTTTTATATCTCTTTTTATTGGATTCGCGATTGATACATTGACGATTGAACAATTTAACAAAATAATTTTAAAATCGATGAAACAATTTTATAGTAATCGTAAAAGTTGGTAAATTTAAAAAATTGTATTAAAGGCAAACCAAGTTTTGTTGTTAATATTTCTATGAATAATAAAAATTAATCGTTAATATACATACAGCTATTATTATATATACATATGTTAATTATTGTGCGATAAATTAAAAAGCTTGAAATTCTAACTGAGACATAAAGACTTTTTCTTATAAATTCGTGCAGTTTCTACGCGGCGATAAAAACATTCGATAAAGTAGCAAACCGAAGTTGAATGATGGGATGGTAAAATTCTAGGAGCCTTCGTCGTATAATACCAAGTGACATTTACAGTAGTATTTTCCCAATACGAAACTCGCGGATCCGTTAGTGTGGTCGACGGCGTGGTCGGACGCGCAGCTAGAATATCAAATAGATCCATAGCTCTTGGTAGACAGTCGACTATGTAAGATAAACGAGCCAATATGGCCCATGACACTCACTAACTGCTGGATTTAGTGAGCTCGATAACCGATAACTTTCTTATTAAATCGATTTGGGTCGGGTTATCGGGTATAGCCGTTCCGGGTCCCCTTATGTTGCATTGCCGGATCTGAATTACGTTGGCATTATCGTAACGTGGATTAACTATATATGATAAGAGATACCATGCATACTTTCAAGATAACGATAATATCGTGATAAAATGAAAAAATTCAATACACTTGGTTTTAATCGTTTTAATTGCTTTTATCTTGATATGAGTGATTTGAAATGAATAAGAGTTAATGATATATGTCGAAATTAAGTTCATGTATTTTTTATAAATAAGAAAAATATACAAATGTTATCGTTATTACATATTATCAGTATACATATTATAATAAACAGGCGAAATAACATTACATAAAATATAATTTTACATGGTACTTATAATATCTCAATTTAATAAATAAATGTATTGAAGCTACGCAGAAATAGCGTATTTCTATGTTGAATTTTAATACCGCTGATTGAATCATTCTGTTATAAATATAGATTAAGTATCATTGGTTATCTCCTTGTCAAATTGAATCATATACATATATTAATATAAGTACATAAGTGGAATTTTATTTAAGTATAATTTTTCAGATTTTTATTTTATTTTTCTTCATTTTTTAGTTTATTGTTCGTTTCTGCAATGCAAAGGGCTCGCGAACCGTAAAAGTCGAAAGTTTTAGGCGGTTGTAGAAGCAGGGCTTTTTGTCTGAAAAGGGAGCGGCAACATAAATGTTTCACGACCAACTTTCTTTTCCCCGGCATTTAGTCACGGGCCTCTAACTTTGGCCGCGCGCGAGGAAGGAAGTTGTTAATCTGCGAGGAGTCAATCCTTCTCTCGCCTCTCGTAATTCACAGTCGACCCATTGTATTCGCTCAACTGCAATTATACGTCCGCACTGAATTCGTCCATGACTTTCGTCTGCCTGTATATATATTGCGGTCTCATACATTTTTGCTTACAAAAATATTCATTTATTTGATTGTATAATGTAACTTTGCAATTTATGTGGGTAAAAAAGTGAATATAACTCAAACATATGTTTTATGATTTATATTGATGAGAAAATATTTGTAGTCTTAAAAAGTATAAGATCTTTTTCTATTCCTGTATGTAGAAATGGAAGGATGATACTACTTGTCTTATTGTTAATTTGATAACGTGATTGAAATGAAACGAAGTATGACAATTTAAGAAAGATGATAAGATATAATAATTTTATGAAATTATTTGTTTTTATAAAAACATTTATGTGTTTTGTAATCTGCTCCTCTTAGAGATCTTTTATTAAATATTGTATAAATTTTAATTCTCAATATCCTATACGTCCTAGCAACACTGATAAAGGATAATAGATGGTTTAAAGACAGCAATCGTTCTTCTGTCTTCGTGATTGGCATTTTTGGGTCAATCGAGATGCTTTATCGAATGTTTTACACGTCCAATTTTAAATTGGTATTAAAGAGTTTCTTTCTTTTCTTATTTATCTTTGACATCATTGACATAGTATTTATAGTTTAATTTCTTTAAAAAAAAACGGAGTAACATAGTTTATCTTTAATAGTAGTTTATTTTGCAGTTATTAATATTAATTAGAATACATGTTGAAAATCAAATTTTAAATATTAGAAAATTTATAAATTTATCTTTTTTCATTGCATTGAAAGATAATATGTTCTTTTCAAAAACAAACATTGATTTCATAAATCACGTTCCTTTCATTAACTAGAATTGTTAATTATTATTAATGCTTACATGAGATTATATATATTATATCAAGAAAGAACTCCAAAGAAATCAAATTTATCTCTTTTATCTAATGCAATGTCCTATTCTAAATTGGTAAGGTAATGCTGAGCAATGTAATTTTAATAAGAGAATAAGCAAAAGAAAACGAAGATAACTCGTATCTTGAACGTGGAGAAGAGTACAAAGTGCTACATAATTTAATATTTAATGAAACTATACAGTCTTGAAATATAACATCGAATATGCGGAAATGCATGATGATTAAAATAATTGCAAAACCATTTCTGCTCTGAATATAAATCTTAAATTAAATACGAATATGAATAAAAGTAAAATATATTAGTTTAACATAAATTGTTTTAAGCTTAATAAATTTTTAAGCAACGAATAATCAAAATTTCAAATTTGACTGCGAGTGTGAAATATATGTTGAAACGCAAATGTGATTAAGAAATTTTCGTACGGTCATTGAAACGATCATCTTTATTATAGCTCATACTTCGAAAGTTGAAACTTAAATGTGATAGAAAAAAAGTATTTTAAAGTATTCGAAGAAGCTTGCAAGCTTGTGAGAAGAAAAGTTGCAGATCGAGATGCTGAAATCGAGCGACCATATCCACAGGTGTTGCGAAAGTTGATAAAGTCCGCGGTTTCTCAGAGCTTCTTTCCATCGAATTTTCGATTAAGACCACATTGCGAAGAATATATAGCAAAATTTAATTTTCTACAAGAGTTAAAATTTTTATAATTTCTATTACAATTTTAAGTTTTTCTCTTTTTCTCTAATTAATTATTTTTCAATTTGAATAAGATTTATCGATATAAGTATTAATCAAAGTGTATTCATCAAAATCAATCTACCGTTGAATAGCGTCTAGATAAATCTTTTCTTGGAAATTTTTTATCTTTAATAAAGTGTAATTTATCAAAGTTGTAATATTTGATGATTCATATATCAAAATCTATGATCAAAGCAATCATTTCTTAATCAATTTTAGCGTCAGAATTTATAGTTTCGAGAAATTGCAGGGAAGAATATTACATTTCTAAGGTATTTTGAGTATTTTGAAGTAAAACACATGAAAGCGTCAATTTTCTGTTATTTTAAATACTCGATAGCTATTTTATTGGTAAATGTCTAAAACCTATTACTTTAAATTACACCTGTTCCACAACACAGCTAGCTTCGCAGTAATTACAAGCAATGACCGGCAGCCATCGGTTCGTAGTCGATTAAGTGAGAATCAGACGTACCATGAGTGGCTGTTCTCGGACGCACAAACTCATTAAAGTTTTTTTTTCATTGGTTCTCCTGACGATTATTGCACCTAAGAGACGAAAGCTGTGATTTATTCGATAGCTGCCAAATAAATAATTAAAAAAAATTGTCCGGTGCATTTTATATCCCTTCGCGTGTTTCTTCGAAATCGCCTCGGTTTTAAAGAACGAAAGAACGAGTATAGAAGCGTAACGATGCAGACGAACTTCATATTATCATCTTGGACGGCATCGTGGTTGCAGGGCTTCCTTTATTATTCGATTGGACGGGGAATTGCCGGCGGTGATCGAGCAATGTTATCCGTCTCAATCAAACGTTTCCATCCACAGCTTTCGTCGCAGTACAAAAGAAATTCCTGTTGTGTACGCGTAATACCTGGGTATCCGCGAGATACCTGTCTACTCGCGTTGCTCTTGTAGCTTTGCCCCGAAGCAGCGATTCTTTATCTAGAAAACCGAGGAAATTCACGATATACAAGTTCTCAAAGCAAGCGCAACCCGGCAACGATCCGCGGCGTCGAGACTTTATCAAATCCCCGGGGCAACAAATATTGTTGATTTCAGCTTTTCAACTTACTTCCCGTCGTCTTACAGTACCGGCTGCATCCGCGATTGAAAAAATATGTCTGCGCGTATTGTTCCGCCTGATGTTGTATTCATAGAATTTCAATGCAATAATAGCTTTAGCTTTTCTGGGATTTTTCAAAATACAAAACAACAATACCAAGAAAGAATATTATTTATTTTTTATAATTTTTTGTAATCTTATATGTAAATAAGTTTGGCTATATAATTCTTATATTTATCTCATCGAGATCGTTCGTAGAATGTTTTTTTTGGAAGTTTTTGCATTATTCTGAATAATTTTTATTATTTACGCGGTATTAACATCTTGATTATCCTATATAGAAATTTGTAATAAATATATAATAGAATAATTTATCTTATTTTTAACGAGATTGAAAGAAGGGTTGGAAATGTTACATTTCTTTACTTATGGAAATCAGATAACTCCGGCAAAACGAGGTCTCGTAACAAGAAGACTTTATAAAAATTATCTCTTCGGCTATAAATATCAATGATTTAAAGTACATGGTTCGCTCCTTTCCATTTTACTTTAGCTCGGCTGTGAATCTACTCCGATGCTGTCAGAAAATATGGACATATATTCCCACATTGAGATTTATGTTTATAGAACTTCAAGTGATACCTCTCTTCGATTTATAAAATGTCATCGATCAAGCTATGTCAGCTTCTTCATTTTTTTTAGTTATATATACCACGACACATAATATCATGACACATAAAACTCGACGGAAGTAAAAGTTAATACGGAATATCTGTAGGAAATAATCTTAGCATAATATAGTAATGATATAATAATAAATGAAAAATATATGTTAGATAATATAGATTAAAAGCACTACTTTATCAAACTTATAACATTTTTAACGCATATAATGCAAGAGAAAAAAATATAATTTTTTAATTATAATTTATATTCTTTTTTTAGACTATAAGTCTCTCTTTCTCTCTTTTTTTGCGCGTTTTGCGTGCGATAGTTTTGTTGTCACTGCTCTAAGAGCAATCAAAATGACAGAAAGGTCGAAGTGATACGAATGTAGTAACTTTACGAGACGAGCTCTGCAATCGTGTGTCGAAAGTATATACGTCAAAAAGAGGTCGAATGAAATTTCTTGTTGCTCATAGTAGAAGCGCACGATGTCGTCCATTGCCGGTTCAGTCATGCGAACGCGATGTTACCAGCTGATTTCACCCGCGTTTGGCTCGAAATGAAATCCGCTGAATTGACAACCAAATCGTTTTGTACGAACAGAAAAGTCATTTTTACGCGATAGATGTTTTTTCATGCTGTAAAATGGCAAAATAAATAATTTTGATTATTTTTTAATTAAAATTAATTGATTTGATCATTACATATATATTCCCAATTATTGTATCATTCAAGCATTCATAACAATCCGATTATTTATCGTAAATTGTTAGAGTGAACCGTACGCGACAAGTAACGAATTGTTTTGTCCCAAAAATTTGCGCTTGAAAGAACTCGTGTCATATTAATGCATAAATTGTACTTTATATTGTTTCCGCTCGGTATGCGTTACTCGTATTTTCCAAGCAAATTTATGATAGCTGAAATACATAAACGGTCGGCTGATAATACGATCAGTGATCAGATATCGCAGAAATTTAAGAATGGAGTCGATTATTATTAATGCCAAATTGTATAGCGAATACGCGCGATACACATTACTTCACGAGAGACATTTTTTTCAAAATATTTCGCGAATAAATATGAATATCGAAGTAATAATTATGAAAACATCAAAATTTTATATTTTTATTTTTATTAATTGTGATAATTATATTCTCGAAATTTTTATTAATTATCCATAAGTATAGCATTATATATAGAATTTGAAAGATGCTAGTAGTCCGATAGAATAACTCAGTATTCATATTCAGGTCTTCTGGCGGGATTAAAATTTTTTTAGTCCAAACGCAGGATAAATCCAGCGTCGCAAATGCACATCGATTGATCGGCAGATCATTAATTACAAATCCATTATCACGTTATCGAAAGGTAGGGGTCTGCGATAGAGTGCACGTTCCCCCTTTCCCTTTCCCCCCTTTTTTTTGCCACCTTCATTATGCAGGAAATCCTTTTTACACCGATCGAGAGCATTTTTCGTATCTGATTACGTAAGCATAAGTTTCTCGCAGTAATCCGTCAAAGAGGAATGACGTACGAATATAAATCACGTTAGACGAAGACCAAAGAAAATGAACCGTTGATAGAAAAGTTGACGAAGTGTTAGATATTGACTGACTTTGGGGAGTTAATAGTGAATGTAGGTCATATTTCCATAGGATTAAGTGTACATTATATTTTGTAACGGCATAATGTAATGTAAATGTAATATTACATTAAGTTGTGCCATAAGTAAGCTCGTCAAAGTTACTAATACGAGTTCTCGTCTTTTAGGAATTTGCTTCGCGAAGCAAGAGTTTCCTATATATTTCTAAAATATACAAAGTGACCGTAAAGCCCCTTGCAACGGAGGTACATGCTTTTTTACATTAACATTATTATTATTACAATATTGGATCGAGATAAATAATGTAATTTTTTATTTGAAGCAAATTTGATAGTTGAATATATAATAACTATGAGTTTAATAATTATTTATACGTTGTAATTTTTACTCGTAATTTGAATAGTGCACATTTCCATATTTCCGTTTAAAAATAACTGGAAATTTGCGTTAGAAACGCGCAGAGAATCAATGAGATGATTTACTTTGATAACTTTTGATAAATTATCAGAGTTAATGACTACTGAATTTTCTTGCTTTATATATTTATTTATTATAAATTATCAAAGAATTATCTACATTATTTTTCATTGCAGTCCAGCGGAGAGTCAAAGTGTTTTGACGGATGATATTTATAATAATAAATCAGGAAAAATGTTTACTTGATTTTAATTATCGCGGAAATTTCCCATAAATCATTTCACAAGCATGCAATTATCTGTTTTGCATTAAATTTATCAGAATTCCAGTGTTTTCCAATGGATTAAAGTTGTTTTATTTAACCCTGAATCGAATTCCCTTCGCCAGAGTAACGAGGACGCATAGCCCATCGACAGCTCATTAATTACAAATCATGTTGTGAAACTTCGTAACACACGCATCTGCGTCGTATATGAGCTTTAGTTTGCTTACTGCACGCAATTATTATGCGGCCAATTACAAACATTGCTAAACAATTGTAAATATCTGTAGAATGTTTGCGAATGTTTATGAATTTATGCATTTTTCAACGATCATTATTTATATTGCAGCGATTAATGTTATATAGAAAAGTAGGTGTTATTTTCATTTTAAATTGTAAATACGCGTTCTCTGGCATGTTTTTAAAAACATTATGAATAATACAATTTTTTAAATCTTTAGTGCCGATGTTCTCCAAATTTATTTAGTACTGTATTGAAAGATTAGTTCATTGAAAAAGATATATTGCAAAATCGCAAAAATAATAAGAGATAGAAGCTGTAGCTAATTTCGCATCATTTAGTACTAAATTCGAATAATTTAGTAACGTTTAGAAATCTCGATGAATCAAAACTGCTTTGGTTGATCTCTTCGTTGATTATACAACGTGTTCAATGATCATTAGACAGTGTAAATGTAACACCGATAGACTAGTTATGCTCTCTCAATATGTGCCCGATGCAGAAGCACGGTATGATTTAATTACATGATGAGATTGTTGCTGAAATAACATTTATCAAAATGATGGATGACGTTTAACGATCCTAACAAAAGTTTACGATAAAATTTCGGTATCTGACTGGTGTGTTTTGAAGTTTAATATCGTTGGAGCTCGCATAATAGGATAAATGGTGTATTACGTTTTTCTATATATTTACATGGCATTATACATTTTCTGTGAGACTGCTAAACGAGAATGGGTAATTAACTTTTTGCCAGAAAAAAAAACGCAGCAGTAATCTATCAACTACCAACTGTAAAAATGTTTAAATTAATTCACTGTACGGTCGATCCCATTTTTCTATCGTTACAATGTCAGATCCGTCGCTCCTTTTTTCCTTTCTTCTTCCCTTTGCAGTTTCACGTTTCGATGAGGCTATCTCGGATTCGTGGAAAAAAACTGGGCCGTCATAGATAGAGCTGGTCTCGTGCCAGAGCTGAGAAGGAAAGCGGATTTATATCTTAGCACGTTTTATTTGCGGAGCTGTGAATCCACTTATACTCGGCAAACTCGACAAAAAAGGATGCAAAAAGCTGCGCTTGTGATATATTAAAGTGAAAATTACAGTTTGCGGATTTAAAAATTTGTCGTTAAAATTAAAATGGGAATTTCCAGCACAACTCTCTCTCTCTCTCTCTCTCTCTATATATATATATATATATATATATATATATATATTCGTGATACGCACACACACGTGCATCCTTGGATATCTCACGCGCGTGCCGACATTAAAATATGCTCTACATACATTATTATATGAAATTTCCGCGATGCTTTTTTGCAACAGCATGATTGCGCTTCACTCTGTTATTTTCTCTGATTTGTTTCTTATCGATCCGAGCTAGATCGAGGCTCGCCCTTAATGCACTAGCGTAACGACAAATATGATAATATATAAAATTACGGCGCCCATTAGCATAGCTCGCGCGGACCTAACCCACGTTGCACACATGCGGCTGGTTCACGTGTCAGCGTGATGCTCGTGCCTTCGTTATCTATGCTGACCACATGCCGCGTAATCTTCTTCATTATATCTGCCGAGTCGTTTTGCATTTGCATTAAACGAAAATGTTTGTGTACGCGCGTCCCGACGAGATAACGTCTGGGACTATCCCGACCCCGTTTTTATACCGATCGGATTTTAGATATAACCGCGGAAATTTGTGTGTTGCATGACCGCGGAAAATCTCAGCAGATGTCGGCGAGATTGGAGAGACAAAACGACGATGTTACTCGTAGGATATAGTTACTTATCATTATTGATATATGAAAAAGAAAAAAATTTGTAGCTTAAAAAAAAATATTTATATTATCGTAATTCGGGAATAATAAATCGTTCTTAATCCGCGATTGACCTGATCTATAAAACTGTATTTTCTTTTAATTTTTCTTTCGTTTGTATCATCGTTGAATTTTATTTATAAAGACTTTTCTATGATATTTGAGGAGTATTCTCTTTATATTCACGAGAAATCAATTTGCCATCGCGTGTTACATTTTTAGTACGTAAATGCAGTGTAAATTTTCACAGACTTAAGCTATAAATTTTTTAAAAGAACGTAAAGAATTTATACAAAACGTTTGTCTTATCTCGATCCTTGCAACGAAGAAACCTAAAGGAATGTAACAAGGGCTCGAAATCTATGACTTGCGCAAGGATGCCAGAAACCTTAGGATAAGGCTTTAATCGGTGAAGCAGACTATGGTTTACGACGACAGTTTGATATATCGGTACGGGGCTTATCACAAGGCTATCGGTAATTGTACACGTATCGCGTTATCTTGTGCAAATTTATTTTATTTTTAATCGCACGCTTGTATTTTATTTTGCATATTTTAAGAGTATATCCGCACGTTGATTGCACTGATAACTAATATACCTAAAATATACCTACGTATAAATCAAATAAGATAAAAAACAAATACGTTTCCGAGCTAACGATAGTTTGCATCTCGTATGTCTAAATTTTAATATAGAGATGAAAAGGTTCTCTCAATCACACAATAGGCAATTGATAAATATTCGACAGATTTGTTTGCGAGAATATTAGTTACTTAGCCTTAGTGTCTTCGCAATAGTATGTATTTCATAATTGTCACATCTAACATATGTTTCGTACAGAATGCGGTGACATAACATATGTAAGTAGTGAAAATCACGTTAAGTAAACCTAGAATAGAATTAGAGGGAAGAACGCTCGCGTTGTCATTTGTCGGCGTCATCATTGTCGTCATTGTCGACACGAAGATGTCTATAAGGGGCTGCTTTTACTCCGAAATGCGCCGTACGAAAGCTTTGCACTCCTCTTGGAATTTTGTCGGGTTCACGGGCCAGGAAATTCCAGTGGCGGCAATTAACGTGAGCACTTTAGCGTACTCAGTACCCTGTACTCGGGGGCAGACAAAGGGCTAGGGCACGGCAGCTGCCGGTTCTCTTCCCGCAAACATTGTTGTGCCGAAGCACAAGTTTGGCGGTCGGGTCACTTGATTTCCGAAAAGCTCGCAAATTGCACCGCGTTTTTTCGCTTGCCGCATCTTTGATTTTCTGTTCTTTCAGCATTTTTTTTTTTTTCATGCCAAGTTATTCTCATGCACGAACGAAACTCATACACGCACGAAACATTTGTTTGCTCGTAATTTCACTATTGCAAATAATGCGGTACAATCGATATACAATAATTTTATTTATTTTTTTTATTATTTTATTTGTATAAAATATTTTTCTCTTGAAGCACACACACATACACACATAAAATAAAATATTTACAGAAAATTTACTAAATTCTCAATTTAAAAAAGAATATATTTTTTAGATATACGTTCTTACATATAAGACAATCTTCCGAATTGGAATTACGTAGACATGGAATTTTCAATTTCCTGCAGAATTAAAATTCCTCAAAGCTTTCTCAATGCTTTGTAAGAGAAATGCTCGAAATTTTAACGTACAAGCAGGAAAGCTTTCTTAAAATGCATGAATCTTCAAGCGTCAGTTATTTTCAATTATAATTATACAGTATAAAAAGACAGAATATTTTAAAGATGAAGAATTGATCCACATACATCTACACACAACAAACGATGAGAGAAACCAATTTATATCTGCACCAGTTTTCCTCGTATCCCTTTGTACGTCAAGCAAAGTTTAGAAAGCCACATTTATTTTTGCAAATCCTGCATGAAACTCTCTACGTTCTTTTGCGCGAGAGTTTGTTCCAGTTTCGTTCTCGTTTGTCGGCTTTATCATGTAAAATTCCAACTTGTTCGCGACCACTTTACATTATCGATTTCTTTATACACCGGTAATGGCAAGCAAGACAAATTTAATTCCTTCCAGGATCTATATATTTCTTTCTGATCATTATTCAGTTTCTGTTTAATGATACACTCTTTAGTAAAATTTAGTGTATTTTCTCATATATTTGTCGAAAATTTATCGCTTTCTATAATTTATAGTCAGATTGTTCAGTAATGTGTGTATTAATTGTAAAAATATTTGATGATTTTACTCTTCTCTAATATAGATATTATATAATTAAAAAAAATAATTCATGTTGCACGCAAATTTTTTTTTCTATTAAACTCGACAAATCCAAATTATTTTGACGAAAATACTGGGTTGTCGGTCGCGAAGTATCATATCATATCATATTGAATCACAAAAAGGCATGAAAGCGTAAACTCTTAATTTTTTTGCTACATTGCACCAGTTCGCTATATCGCCATTTCGCGGTTCCCTATCGTTTTTTCAGTCCCGAAGCACAAATCGATGGCGGCAAGAAGCACGAAGGAAACGAAACGTGAACGGCCATATATTTCTCCCGTAGTAGCTTCGTGAAACGATTCGCGTCATTAGCTACCGCGTTTCCGCCGATGACTTTACGATTATACGTACCGACTGGCTTCATTGATTTTATCGGACTTGCTTCGTGTTCGATGGTATCGCGACGTCGTACATTCGTAGCGCGATTCACGCTATCCTCGATTTTACCATTTAAATTTATCTTAGATTTTAGTTACATAAATCTGTAAAAACAATTTTTATATCACAACTAGTAAAATTAGATATGAAGCTCCTGTTTTAATCTATATATTAATGAAAATAATGGCCTCGTTATATTTATTAAAACAACAAATTATGTTGGATACTGAACAAAGTTTAGTTAAATTGCCATAAATTTTTATTGCTCTTAATATGTAATTTTTATGGAGAATTTATTCCATTATCTGTTATTGATTTAATATAAATAATGAACGCGCGTATGTGTTTCGTGCGCGCGGTTTATGTTGTTTTTATTATAATTTATTACATTTGTTCGGTGGATTGTCATAACTGCAAAAACGTAATCGGACGCATAATGCGGCTAAAAGCGGCCGCGTAGTTAAATACATTTTGTAATGTCTGCGTGGCGAATCGCAGATTACCGCCGCAGCCGCCAGCAGCACACCTCATAGGACGACCGTCATTTCGGTTGATCGATGCATCGCACCTGCGTTCCACTGATTTATATCGAAACTGCAATGTCGCGCGACGGATTTTAATCTACCTTCGTCGAAAATTCCGTGACACTTGTAATTTAAGAAAATTAGTCGTTTTCAATGCTTTTTTTCGCCACGTGAATCGCTTAATTATCTATCCCAAGGGTATTAAATTTATTCTTTTCTACAATCTCAATTTTCTCTTGAAATGGTGAAACTAATATAATTGGTTTTAAAAAATTTTTAATTTTTATTATTTTTATTCTTTGAGTTTGACATTTAAATAAACTTATCGAACTTAGATTACTTGTGATTTTCCCACATCTCTACATAAGAATAAAGAAGATATATACGTTTCGAAATTAAAAAATAATTTTATGATGAATATGATTTGATATCCTATTTAATGGGTCTTAAAAATTATTTGAAATGAGTACCATCGAAATGAGTCAATCTTCCTCGCAGTAGGACGCGTTCTCCATCGTGTTATATACATGGAACTCAGTTCGCGAAATTGTTTCACGCAAACCCCCAACAAGCGTATCATTCTTCTTCTCACTTAATCAAGCGCGTGTTCAGGTTCCTCCAGTCGATTTCCTTCCGGCGTGTATCAATGTAGAGGAGTCGGTTACGAGTCCCGATACCAACCGCAATAACTAGATGCTTATGAATAGCCGGTCGTGGTAAACGATCAATCACTCCACGCTTCCTTTCAAGTAACGCTCTCCTTACATTCAATCCATCAGCCGGCAGCTATTTCTTCAGACGGCCTATTGGCCTTTCGAACAACGATACCCTCGCTCTTTCTATCTAAGATGTACAGTCTATATCGCGATTGCCTGGGCTGCTAGAAGGTTGTTAATAATTTCCATCGTATCGAGATATCCTTGGAGCTCAGTGGCAAGTGTAGCAAGCCTGGAGATATGACCCACAATACGCGATAATCGTTACCTGGCGGATCTACGGGGGCTCTCCGGTTAGATTGAACCTATAGAGACGAGATATTCTCGAGCATTCGGGAGAGAGAGATCGACATCTCTCTAGAAATAA
Organism: Nylanderia fulva; assembly: GCF_048542155.1. Taxonomy (NCBI): domain Eukaryota; kingdom Metazoa; phylum Arthropoda; class Insecta; order Hymenoptera; family Formicidae; genus Nylanderia; species Nylanderia fulva. The sequence continues at coordinate 2,904,118 of NW_028189622.1, forward strand.
CCGCAGAACGCAGGCTTCAAACGCCGTACGTTACGATGTCGATAACGAAATATGGCGATTACGCGCGTGCTAGTCGAAGTGCATTTTTCGATATTTTTATCGAGTACGTACAGTCGGGTAGAATATTGTGCCGGATCTACCGAAAAGATGGAATTTATGAGAAATCCGGCAGCGGCGACGTCAGCGGCGTACGTACGATTTATGCGTCTGTATCCGGGGATATGGAATTGAATATTCAAAGTTTAAGAGAAAACCTTCGTATTTTATAATCCAAACTTTATACCGATCGTGATATTCCAGCGAAAACACGCACATCATTATTTTAACGAAAATGATGTAAAAAGGAGTATATTATTATATAAAAGATACATAATTATTAGTAATTTTATATAAATATTTTGTTTTTAAGAAGCGCGTTTAGTAATAAAAATCAAAAAGTTGTGAGAGCATTTTGCGGTGCTCCAAGTACCGCATTAAGCTTCTTAATGAGAAGCTCGATAATTTTCATTAATCTTAGTAATTGAACATTGAATATTAATTACGTATTTACCACAAAATTGTGCATGCTTTTATTTTTTGTGAGCAAGAGCACTAAATAAGTAGCATTTCATTAAGTTTATAATTGAAAATGCCGTAATTAATTCAAGAGTTTCACTCTTAATTTACCGTCGTCTTAATTGTCCGTTGCCCTCTCTAGACTGTCGAATTTATCGCGTGAACTTGGCATGCGACACGTGCAGCGGGAAAACTATGACCGCGACGGGCTATTAAATAATGAAATATGTAAATTCACCGGTCTCCCTACTTGACCTTGCACACTCGACTCGAGCACTTTCGATAGCTGGCGCATGGAAAGTATGAAATTATGGCGCGAGAAAGCTTCTCCTGGAGCACTTTGATGAAATGGTGCGTTTTCTCATTTGCCTGTACCCTTTCATTATTATTCGTCTCTGTTAAAGTTCCGTTTTAGAGTTTCAAAAGTCGCGAGGATGCGTGATCAAATTGTGCTTCAAAAGCACGCAGCTCGTAAATGCATACCACTTACCTAATGCATCATTCGTGCCTTCGATTAAGCCTTTTCACGGTTTTCATCACTGCTCGACAAGTTGAAGGTATTTGCAAAAAAATTTTGCATTTGTATATTCGAATAATATGTTATAAAAACTGTTGAGATGTTTTGTGAGAACTCACGTCATTTATTAAAAATACATTTATGTTACTTATTTTATAAATAGATTATAATAGATGAATAAAATTAAGCATAAAGAAATTTTATACTTGATGAATTTATAATATTATATAATTATAGTGTTTTATAAAAGCATTTTAAATATCTACTATATATATAAATTTATGATTATATATATATAATGAAGTAATATATAAAATATATTATTTTGTTTCTCTACATATATTCTTAATTTAATTTTTAAACAAAATTTTTAGCTCTTTGGAATAAATGTAATTTAATTTAAATTAATATAACTTCTATAGTTTATTTTTGTTACGAGAAATTGGAGCATTCCAATTAAATTTACATTTATGGATTGAACACTTTAATAACGTTATATTTATAAGAATCTTCTCTGCTCTTAGAAATGATTCTTCAACAATAATAATCGCGGACACTGTCCAATAGGTACTAATTCCATCTAGCTGAGGACAGTTTGTATCAACTTTAGATTGATATAACAGATATAACGAACATATACCGTAAGTCTAAAACAAGCTCTTGAGTTTACGAATAGCTGCATATTTCTCGCTAAGAGAATTGAAGATAGGAATTTCGTTAACTATAGAAATTTACTTTCTCTTTGCTACGTACAACTTATATAATTTAAATAGTTGCTCAGGGTATATGTATATGTTAAAGATGTCAAGATCAATTTCAACTTTAACAAGCAAGATTTTACTGTAGCTGCATCTATAGCGGTACTCGAGAAGATTTTATTCAGAGTACGACTAATTGGCGAGCGTTCTGACCTCATCCAGAAAGTCACTAAGTTTTCGATCGATTAAGCCGAAAGTCATGCTGTTAAAGCCAACTCTATAGAACGACTGCGAGTTCGTAATATTTTACTAAAGAAAGCTACGATGAGCAAATGCTGATTAAAATATTTTAGAGACTTCAAGCAAAAGCATTGATATTAGAGAGTTTCTTTCTCTTTAAAAAGACGAGAGATTTCAAATGAACATTGTATTAAAAAATATTTAATCAATATTTAGAGAAAATTGAATTTAATATGATAATAAGATTATCTTTTATTTCTCGACAATTTGGGAAAATTTGTAAATATATAGTATGTTAATAAACGCGCAAGCTTAAAAAACTATAATTTGCGTTTATTAATATATACTTACAAATGGCGAAAAGCATTAAAAAATAATACATAAATATATAGCCATTATTGTGTTACATTCATCGAGATTGTCAAATTTAAATATCTTTTGCTGTGTTAGATTTTCTCGAAAATGTTTGTCCTCGTGGAAAACTTCGGAAAATAATATTACCAAAAATTTTACCCAAGCTTTTTCGTATATATACATGGAAGAAAGTTTTGGAAAACTTTTCTTTAGAAAACTTCAGCAATCGTCTCTTTTCGCAACAACAAACACGTTATATTGGTTTTGCTAACGTCTGGTAGAAAATCGCGAACTTAACTGAAAAGTCTCGAAAAAATCATTCGACCACCGATCAACACCCTGCTCGGTATTTCTCTGTTGATCGACAGATACGACAGCCGGAGGGTCGCTGGCCAGTTAGTGGACGACCGCAATGTAATCATTTGCGGTGCTGGAATGGATGCGACCGCCCCTTTCCATCACTACCTCTCTGGCACCCTGCGTCTCCCGTCAACCCACTTCACCTCCTGACCCTGGCAAATCCTCCCTCCGGCTCGTCTATCCGAGCCGGCTGTTAATAGGGATTGAGATCCTCTCGTAGGGGCTTGGCTTACTCACCCGAAACGCATGTGACCGTTTGCACTCGGAGCTGATACGGAAGCTGCAATTGCAATTATGCGTCGAGGAATTGCTGCACGTCGGTCACATAAATCATCGTGATTGGGCAGACATACATCGCGCGATAAGAAAGGACTTCGATTATCTTTTTGCGCAAGCTAGCCGTTTGTTGACATATCAAATTAATCATTCATTCTGATTTCTCGAGAGAATCACATTACGTTTACATGGGTGTGACATATTATTCTGTATTAAATGCATGTTTCTCCATCTTGGATGTTCCTCTTTCGTATTAGATATTCTCTCGTTTTTTTAATAATAAATTTCTTTTCTAATATTTCCGTCGCGAAGCGTATGAAATGCAGTTGATTTATACATTACTTATACACAGAAAAAACAGTATCCTTGAGAGAATGCAAATATGCTTTGATTCAAGTATATTTTATCCTTATAATAGCACCAAATATAAATAATTTTGGATAAAGGATAATTTATCCTTAAAACAAAGTGCAAAATATTCTTGGTTGAAGCTGAAATTTACTTATAAATATTGCAAGGACAAGTGACAAGTGTGCATCGGATATAAGCGGTACTTTCAAATAAATATAATAATTCTTAGTTCAAATGTGACTAAGTTTGTTTTTACCATATGCGATTTTTAAAACAAGAATATATCTTAAGGATAAAATATACTTTACACAAACTTATTTATTATTAAAGCAAATGAAAATTTGTGATTACAAAGAGCATTCTATGCTTAAATCAATCAAATAGCGTTCAAGAATAAAAATATACTTAAATCAAGGATTTCTTTTTTTCTGTGTACCTATAGATTTATTTTTGTCGTCTTTCATTATTATTTCATTGTATGGGATACTTAATGCAGATAATGTGAGAAAATCGTATTATTCATACAATCGAAAGATTAAGATCTTGTCCGAGGTGCGATCTGTTTAATGCGAATCCACTCAGAATTGATATCCTCATCAGGAATGGTGCGATTGCAATTGTGTATCGAGAGACCGTAATTGCTCGCGACAATAGACTTCGCCGATGACAATGTTATTGCATCGTGACACGAATATGAGAAGCTAGATGCATTATTATTGAACATAATATTATCGATGCTAATTTAATGGGCCTGATAATCCAGTAATGTATACTGAAGATGACATTTATTTACGCAAATATCTAAACGACCAGAATCAAAGCATTAATCTATTAACACGCTTAAATATTAAGTTATTGCAACGAAAACATTTTTATAACGATATTATCTTAATTATGATGTTAATATATATTTTTTCTTTCTGCTTTTTATTTAATAAAACAATAATTTTATCCAAATTTAAGAGATCGATAATTGGATATCAATATTAAACTGCATGGCAATTATTAATTATATGGTAGAATCAATCCACGACTAATTTCCACAATCGTTAATGAAAATTAGCATAGTGACCTAGTTTTCAGTAACAATGCTGTAAAGAGATTATGCGAAAATTGTAATCGGGATAATATCCGGGGAAATTGAATCACAATATTCTACATTTTCGTACATAGATACACGTTTGCATTAATGCAAAAGCGTTTCAGTACAAATGCAACGCTAATAAATCAACGCGAATATTTATCAACGAAAAAAGTGTTTGAGAGAATTATGTCAATATTTGATATTGTTGAATATGTGATATCATTTGATTTTTTGATTTTACCATAAATTGACATTTTGAATTGTGTATATTTTTCAAACTTATTTTCAGTTTTTTTTTGTGCAATTTTTACACATTAACAAGTTAAACATTCTCATGATGTTTCAATTGATTTTGAAAAATCAGTTTTTCTCTTTGCATCTCTTTTGTCCATCTTTCGTTTTACTCACTTTCTATTATCAAAAATTAGATGCTAATCAAAAAGACAGATTGTTGTGCAACTAATTATGATACTTTAAGGATACATACTACATTATTATTATATTGTAATTGTAGCAAATGGTAATCTGCTGTGATTTATTTTATACGAAAAATCCACCTGAATGCAGTTTTGTACGATACACGCTAATTTTAATTACACTTTCAAAAACTCCAGTGTTCTGGATTTGTTACATTTTTATGCTTGATTGAAAACTTATATTCCATTTAATGATATAATCATAAAATCGCGCTATTACATTTTTTATGAACGGTCCGGTGACTTTACTTAACAGTCGTTGCAAGCTTGTCGGAACTACCGTCTGTTTTTCTTGAAGGAAATAAAGCAAGGGGAGAGTTTCATCAGGGACTCTCGTCTCATTTGTAACTGAGGAGATACATAATGCAGAGTTCGCGTTTTTCACTATTTCAACAATTTTTCGATTTATATCTCGCGACAGACTCGATTATCAATGTCACATGGCGACAGCTCTATCATGAGAAAAATTATCCGTAATATACGAGTATATTTCCAAAGAAATATACGACATATGTGCATGGAAAAATGTGAGTCACATGATTATTTTATGAATCTCGACATCGCGATCAAAGAGCTTCACTGATAAATCGTCTTAACTGATACGAGCAAATCGATTGCAATTTTTTATCCGATTCTCATGTTGCCATAATTCATACCATGATGCATATTGATTAACTTTTATTAGCTCTGTTGAATGATATCTGAGATTTTAAAATAGTTCTGCAATTAGTGAGAAGTGATATTAATTAAACATGTAATAATCGTTAGCTCATATATTTTACTTTGCTACACGTTATTATTTTTCAAAAGTTTATTTTCTAGTTTATTTTCTTGCTCTTTTACGGGATATCACTCGTACTTAAAATTTTTGTGAATTTCGCATTACGAGCTTTAAAGAATTTTTATATAAAATTACATTGCTTGCGCGCCGTCATAGTTCCCGGATTTAAAGTAGCTAGACGAGATCCTCTTTTCCGTGCAATGGAATAGATTTTCCGCGCGTAAAATTCTCTGAAGTACTTCCAGACGCTTTTCGTTTTATCCCCATTCTCGCACGTTCGCGACTCTGGTCCGCCGCCGATTGTTTCATCGATCGCTGTGGATTTGAAATTTTTAGGCGACGACAGCTGGCTAAATTGAGCGCGATGGCGATGATCCCGAAATCAGAATTTCTCAAGCGCGAAATGGATGCTAATTGAAACGTCTGGGCATTAAGGTATAGGGCCATCCCTCCGAGTTGACTTGCAGAGTGCTAAGAGCGTGAAAGGTGTAAAACGAAGACATTACATTGCCGAGTAATTACCTCGTAATAATGTAACTTTATTAAACGGGCCAAAAGGGGAGTGGGCAGCAGACAAGAAATTCCAGAATTATAATGTAATATCTATTTACTGCGAAGTCGACGACCGCTAAATATATTAGATTTAGTCTGCGCTCATTACATATTTAAGATAAACATCTGTAAAACACAATCCAAGATGAATATTTATTTTTGTGTAACAGAGATAAAGGAATAATAGATTTTATCTGAAATAACTTTGTATGATTTATGTATTTATATTTAGTGGACAATTTTTTTTTTTTTTTTTTTTTTTGGTATTTTGATTTCACGCGCGAGTTTAAATATATTGCAGTAATGATTTTATTTTGTAAATAATTGACAAATGGTTTTCGCGAATTGTCCTCCGATAATTAAAAATTTATGTTATTTACCCAAGCACTCTGCATAGCGATTAACGAATATTGGATCAAATCCGCAGTGTTGATTTTCGGCCGTGGCTCGGTTCGAAGTAATCATTTTCGTGCTTTGATCGCGACGGAATACGGTATGGGCTACGATAATTATTTTCTGCGTGACTGTACCTAGCCGAATATCGGTTGCTATATCCAGAAGATTACGTGCCACGTTTTGCAGATTGCGCCGCGACGAGATAAGGCACGTGAAACACTCATCGGCGATTCGCGGATTAATTAAAAATTAGCAGCAGCGTTAAGGAAAAATTTGTTTGAATTAAAAAAGTTCGTACCTTGTACATATTAAACGACAAAAAATAATTACTTGCCTCTCCACGTCATCAGCGGAATATAATACGAAATATGGGATAATGTAATTTTTCTGAACACACTTGCAATGGTTAAATGAAATTAATCTTCTTTATGAGAAACATTTTTTAAATTACCTCGATTTGGCGTGCGATATTTTAGATAGAAGCTCGCGTTGATAACGATAAACGTTGTTGGAAAAAAAGAAACACGACGCGGATAATTGATCATGAGTAATTTAATTTCAATTAATAGCGCGCGAATGTCGCGATATTCTCCTCCGCGAGTTTAATTACTTCTCGAACGCGTGGCTACATGTTAATTAAAGTACTTTTTAGCCAGTTCAAGAACCGACGTCCCCGTTAATCCTGTTACCGAGTCGGGTGAGCGAACGCGCTTCTATTTTTTACCACCCGGCGGGTGTGCGAGACTTCGACGAAGAGGCGGCGGAAACGATAGGGGTGATAATTAATTAAGTGGACGGCAACCTTGTGTACGAAAATGTTGTAGTGGTTTCAAAGTGTTTGGACGTTATTGCGCCCCGCAGAGCGAATCCACGGAAAGAAAACGACGTGATGATGAACGATCCGCCGTGACATGAAGAGCACCACGCGGACAGTTTGTTCGTCATTACTCTTGAAATGTCGTATATATATATATATATATATATATATATATATGTGTGTGTGTGTGTGTGTGTGTGTGTGTGTATGTTCATACGTCTTGCTTAACACGAGATGCTTAATGCGAGATATACGAGCACTGTGGATTATATATATGTATTAGAACAGCCGAAAAAATTCGCAAACGCGAATGAACGACAATGAAAAATTGTGATTGACGTAACGGCGGATTTTTATGGTATTACGAAGCGAGTGACATCTATTTTTATATACCCATTATCTATTTTATATACCTGTTCACATGTCATGTCTCTTCTGTGTATACATAGAAATTTTGTCACGATGATGTAAATTTTTAGCGACTCTTACGATCCTTTGAATATGCATTATTGCGATGGTACATTCGAGATAATGCTGTGTTCATCGTTTATTTTGAGTGTCTCAAAAGTAGCGAAAAGATAAAATAGAGTCGTGTAATTAACATAACGCATAAATGAAAACGTGTGGACATTTTGAACAATTTTACAATTTTATAATTAGTATGTATAAAATTGAGATATACATATATTATACGATATACTGCAATATAAAAGGGATGTCATATCGCTTTCTTTTATGATTTTATTGCCAACAGAAAAATTATGATCAGTAGATTCTTATTTAATTTCATTATTGAAACTTGAATTTCATCAAAATATTTTACATACAATAATGTTGTAATCACAATGAACGCGCGATTAGATTCAGATTTGGACACGATTGCATAGTGATTGATATTATTAATCACAAAGTTATTATGTAATGAAATTATATCTGTATGATATATTGTTAAACTGCAATCAGTATCTATAATTATATATCATATTGATGTGAACAATATATATCACCATATTCTGCATACATTTATGTCTCGCGATCACATTTGATGTGATTGTGGCTTTTTCACATCAGTTAACAATAAATTACTTATGCTATGTTACATAAGTATTTGTTCGGTTTTATAATTATACGTATCTAAAAAGATACCTCTGATTTTTTTCGATTCGTTTTCGTTATAAAAATATCTGATATTTATTGAAATAATTCTCTAATTTATGTAATATCTTATTAAAATAACATGAATTTCTCTCTCTTAACATTTCGTATACATTGCATACACGATGTTCTTTAAATATTATTAAATATTATTAAAATTGCTAGACGTTTGCTTTATAAATTGCTAAAAGTTTGCTTTATAAATAATGCAATTAAGTCAATTTCCAAGTCTAAATACACAAGTACATTTTATTATCACAGCATAATAAACCGCGTAGAGTTAATAAAAATCTTGTTTTTCATATCCATATTATTCATCTGTGAGATTCGGGGTTGAAAATGAACAATTTATAAACATGACTGTCGTTCTATAAGCGACCACGATGTGTATTCCTTAATAAACGTCCTAAAATCGCGTTGGGCAAACGATCCAACTTTGAAACCCCTTCGAAGAGTCTGTCATAATCTCATGCGGGTATTCTCATGTACCTGACGGTTTATCTCGTTCAAACTAATTATGGATTCTAAAGAGTCATGCGAATATATAATAGGGCAGTATTTCAATCTTCCTCTTCATGTATATTAAGTGCATATATAGAAATGCATATCGAGAGATGCGAATTTAAGATTGTTTTATGGTATAATATTCGATCAGTCCACTATTAAAATTCATGTAATCATAATATTATTAATTATTAAAAATAATGTTATTGTAAGCTCTTTCTTAACATTTTTCTTGATTTTAAACTTTAAGAGCATCTTAGATTGAGGCTGTCGGAAATTAAATAATAGTCTTGAATGCTGACAATAAAACTATATCTTAAGCCGCTGTGTGTGTGTGTGTGTGTGTCTTTAATCCAAACACTATTCATGTGTCTTGACACTGACTATACGAACATCGTTCTTGTGGATATGCGGTGCCCGATAGCCGCGTTATCCAGAGAATGTGCGCAACTTCTGTCGCATCTCAGCTTTGTCGTGCTTACGAGCTCAAGCCGTCGAGAAGTAGCGTTGCTAAGTGGCCGCGATAAATATTCATGCCTGCAGGTCATGTCTCACCAGAACACGTCCATCTTTCTCTTCCTGTGTACCTTCATGGCGCGTTTACTTACACCGCCGCAGGATAGAGGAGACGTAGATAGAGAAAGAGAGGTGTAGAGGCGAGGTATACTTGAGAAATGAACGGTTTTGCTGCCGGTTATGGCGCGTCCGGTTAGACGATGACAGCGAAGACGACGAAGACGATGCTGACGCTCCGAACGCTAGAACTGTCCGGAACAAACACGTCCCCGACTTTCGCATATGAATACGTATATTACATTTGCGCGTGCATGCGTATGTCAACATCGTTTACAGAATGCACCGGTTATGTATACATTGCGGTTCTATGTTATTTCTAGAAAATGTACAAACGATTCATCCGTCCCAGTAATCAGCGAGTATCAGAAACGAATATATGTACATTCGGAAATATTTGGTGATCCAAAAAATTAGTATTTTCCTCGCTTTCTTGAGATCTTCGGGTTCTTGTCTGTGTTATCAATCGCAATTTATTATTTGACAGTTGTTTGAGATGAACGAGCGAGATGTACCGAAATAAATTGACGTTGTTAGCAAGTTTAGTGAGAAATCTAGAAACATTGCCAACAAAAGACGAATTTTGCGACATATTTAGGAAGAACGACGAAAAGTTCGCACAAGTTTGTTTGAAATCAGTTCTTCCAAGTTTTATCCGATGTCTCTTTACTAATGAGACAAAAATATACTTTACAATTATTTTTCAGACACGCGCTTTCTGAAAAAAATAAAAGTTATATCTTCTCTTTCCTTGTGAATTATCTTATAATTAAATTATGTACGTTTGTCAGTGAGCAGGTGACTTCTCTAATGGAAAGAAATGATATTTCACGAAGTATGTATAACATCGAAACACGGTGAAATCGTAAATGCTAAAATATTTGGTGCATTCGGTAATACTGTATATTCCATAATTCACGGAACAGCCCTTTAGTGACGCTAATTGGCGGTCCAATTCCACGCCGATCGACTTTGTGCATAAAATACAACGAAAATTCCGCTTATCTGCTGAACGAAATCTATTTTGCATCGATCTCGTTATTGAGCTGAATAAATCAAAACACACCTCAAATGTATAAATCGTCAACATATCGAGATATTACGATGTGCGTGCATTTTCTATCACGTATCACGTTTTATCATCACATACCTAAATTAATAATTATTTTTCTCATCTTATTCCTTCTTAATTAAAGTGCCAGCGCGCATATATAAATTATTGTAAATCTCTGAAAGTTTAATTAATTGATAATTGCCTCAGATAGTATAAAAAATTTATTACATTTATTTTTTACGAATTATTAATATAATTAAAACATATTTTAATATTTTATTAATTATTTTATTTAAATGATCGTGGGATTAGACAGCAAAGCGATTAAGCATAGAAAATTCCTATACTTCTCATCACATAAATCAACTCGTACAAACGTTACGTAAACGATTTGATTTATTGTGTTCGATGTATGTAAGCATCAACGAATATAAATCGTCATATCAAAATAGATTGTCATAATTCATTATTAGCTGAAATTGCATACTAACACATTTCTGTTAAAATATTAAATACATTATTTCATATTAAAACGCTGTAAAAGATAAACACTCCAGTTAAAATTTATTAATAATTAAAATACATATATAAATTTTTTATCCACACTATGTTTTAAAAAAATTAATTTTTCATAATTCTTCAATATTTATCTTTAAAATTGGGAGCTCACAAAAAATTCTAGTTCAATTTATAATAAAAAAAAATCGGCTGCCAAATTATTCTTTAATACCGATCGGGTGTTCCATATATTCCATTAACGCAGTTAGCAAACAGTTCGTCAGTCACGTTAACTGGCGGTTCAATAACAATCGATCCGTCAGCCGAAATGGTTCCGGGGAGAGTAGTGACGGGATTTCGGGGAGAGGATGGTCGTACATAGCAAGCGAAAAGGCATATTTGATGCACATTCACAGAATCTATGTGCGTCCGCGAACGCGACACACACACACAGTAGTTTGCGTGCGGCAAACCAACTAGCCTCTACGAGGCAATACCTCACGCAAACTCGTCGTACGCACGTAACACGCATACAGTCTCGCGATAGGGCCGATATTGTCAGCTTTTATCCCAGTCCGGAGACTGAATTGAATTTTGGATGTTCCTGGCAGAGCGTGCGCATTTTAAGCACTATTTATTCTGCGCAACGGTAATACGATCAGGGCCTATTACAGCACAGATTTTCATTTATTTACAAGTTGCCCGGCTGAAACAGTTCGATAGCTATTAACCTGTGCGGCAAATCATTTCCACGAGCACTGAATTGAGTAAATACGGGCTCATTCTATTGGACGCACTTTCCGAAAGATAGACATGGAGAGAGAGAGAGAGAGAGACAGAGAGCGTTTCTTTTATGACACCATTAGTGTGCGAGCCAGTCCAGAGGATAATCACCCCGACATTTCATTTTTCTCACCCTTAGATAATTACCTACGCAGGGATTTCTCTTTTTCATCGATCGTGACTTCGTCAACGAGTTAACGAACTTGTTTCGCGTCGAGAGACGTGTCATTGAGTCTCCTGTCGTTGATTCAATAACGGGGCGCGTGGGGTGAACGCCCTTCTTCGAAGCCTCGAAACTATTTGTCTTCGGAAAATGGAGCCTCGTAACGGAATATTCCCTCCAGTAGATTGACTCGATGAAACTGAGTCGCATCTCGGCGACGCCTATCGTCTATGAAAATAATTTACACGTAATTTGAAAAAAAATTGAAACGAAACGAGAATAACATGTCGATCGATTCAAAAGGATTGACTCGGGAAAACTGAGTCGCGTCTCGGCGACGCCTACCGTCTATGAAAATAATTTACACGTAATTTGAAAAAAAAAAAAAAAATGATACGAGAATGAGACGAGAATTTCATGTCGATCAATTCAAAAGGAGATTTCTCGCAGTGTACCTATACACGAGACTCCCGGGGAGATAATACGTTTGAAATCCAACAGTCCCACGAGTAACAATCGATTAGCAGATGACGTTTAGTTTGTCGGAACGTTCTACAAAGAGCCATAAGCTCTCTGCAGCATTTCAGACGACATAAGCTGATAGATGTCCTTAGGTAATACGCGATGCGATTCCATTAGCCTACTTAATGCATCATATCATATGTATCGCAATTCGCGCACAAATGTGCCTCCGGCCAAATTCATTTGCCGTTTGACGAGCCGTGCTTCTGCATCCTGTGCACCGCTGCACGCGCGATGTACCGTAGAAGCTCGTCGAACAAGGGGCATCTCTCCCCGATCGTTGATCCGAGTTAGGGAGATCGTTGCCGCGGAACATCAATGGGGCGTTAATTCATCGAATCCACCCGCCGTGCATGACGTCATGTATAACATCGACGTACCGTGACGATTTCACGAGGAGCAAGAACAACGCGCCGTTGCTGCGGAAATTCATCCGTTAATTACATCGATTGGATCGTATCGTCAGGATTCACCTTCTGTCTCGATTCTCCCTCTGTCTCTCTCTACTTCTCTCGGGAGCAAAACTTGCTGGAGATATTTCTCTATTTTACGCTTATATTCTTGCCCGACTATGACGACGTCGTTGTAAAATGCGCAAACGTGCTTCTACCTCTCGTTAAGCGCAAACGAAAGGACGAGATTGAAGACAAATTTAATTTATTATCATTTATATATATATATATATATATATATATATATAACTTTGGGAGATGATGATAATGTTAGAAAAAAGATGGGATTTAGTAAAAAGTTCATAGTTCAAAACGATATAATCTCGTTACGGAGTTAGGTCATTATCGCGAATTAAATGTCAGAGGAATGCTTTCTTGATCTTTCAATATAGATAAAAGCCATTGTATTAACGCGACGAATATTATAGAGAGGAGAACAATCGACAGAAATTGTTCTCCACTCGTTTATTTTGCCGTGACAACTACGCACCATTATACAGTTGATAGTTTCGTGATATTCTCGCGTATTAAATCGATGCGTTACACCACTCGTGGAGGTTTAAAGGCTCGGATACGGTACGTCAGGGAGATGTAAAATCGGACACGCGTCGGCACGCATCCGCGGGCAGGCTGGTAATCCGGAAGAGTGACATTCGAAAACGTGATGTCCCAAGTCTCCGTATATGCGGATGTGTCCCCAATTCCGTGTTGAACAGTATGCGCGCACATCGATCCGCGCGCTATGTTTTCGTAGTTCGTTTACGGCCCATTCATGATTATGCATTTCTAATGCAATCGGCGGCACGTTTCATCGTCGCCAATTTTAAATGTCAATAGCCGAATGGCCATGCGAGCTTTATTACGCAAGCAGTAACGCGCGCCGTTAAACTCGCGACGAAGAGTAGTTAAATCGAGTTGAACGATCTTCCTGAGGAAGACTGTAAACACGTATGTTCGCGCGAAATAGTGTTACATGAAATATGCTTTGCGTACAGAATCTGTACAATTCAAACTTTTAAATCGGATATTGCAACTTAATTCATTGTACAAATCGTATTTTTAAGTGACAAAATTAAATTAAATTAAAAAATCAATATCTAACATTCGTGGAAATCTGTCAGAACATCCAGTAATTCATGGAAAAAAAAGCAATAAATTAAAATAGCTCAGGGAATATTAATCGAATTAAATTATGAAAAAATTATTAGAATGAACTTACAAAATATTAAATATTGTATCATTTCGAACTAAAAACTAGTTTTATGCTGCGGTTTCGCTGCCAAGCTTTCGGAAAATTGTCGAAATCGTAAAATCAGTTCGTCGATCGTAAAAGTCGAAATCCAAGCAGCACTCACTAGACTACGACGGGCGGGAGAGAGAGATAGAGAAAAAGAGACCGGCGAGGGAGATGAAGAGGAGAGAAAAAGACTGGGAGGTCGCCGACGACACCGACTGTCGTGGAGTCTAATGGATCTTTAGAAGCAAAAAGATCCTTTCGAGTGGGGAAAAAAAAGAGCGGAGGAAAATCGGCCACTTACGAGCGGCGAAGCATACGAAGCTGCATTTCGCCCGTCATTTACAGCCACTCAAAAATTTCCGAGTTTCCAGTAAATTATTCTCCCGCTGCTACATATATATATGTGATGCGCTCGTTTCGTGTGCCGCGATCTGTAAAGCGTAAATGTTTGTTAATAGCCCTCACTTGCCACCTGCAGAGAGATGTATGGTGAACATCGGTATGAATAATTCGATAATACATGCGCGTAATGTCGGAATAATACGGCAGGTATTGGAAAGCAATCGATCATTTGTCACGACGCTATGGTAAACTTTTCGAGCATAAGTGATACTTCGAGTCGTGGAAAGAGATATATATCAGTTTATTTTTTATTTAGTTCACCGAGTTGTATCATGTAAATGTAGTTCTCTTCGTGTTATATATATAGATATTTTTTGCTTCTAGAATGAAATATGTAAAATTGCAATCATTTAAAGTAGGTTGTATGTCAAAATATTTAATTAAATCGATCTGATCGCATGTTACGAAAATATTTTAGATAAAACATTTACACTGTTTAACAAATAAGTTTTATGATCATCCAAATTTTTATAAAACAACCGTCTGTTTATGAGTAGAGAGAGTACTAACAAACTGACGTGGGTAGATACTTCGATCCTTTTACGAGATTTCCTCGATTACGAGTACTAGATCGATTACTTTTATTCTTCTGCGAAATCGTAAAACTACTTTTTTATGGATTTTTTTCTACTCCGTATAAGAAGCTATATAAAAACGTATCTCTCGAAGCTAGCTAGTGTCCGACGTTCGTAGGAAAAGAGATTTCTCATCATTATTATTCTTTGTGCACGCACATTTTTCGCAATTTCTCGCAAACTATTTCTTAACTTATTTTGTCAGAAAATAAAAATATTAAGGCAATATTAGATTAATATTTGATAATTTAACAATAACAATTTGTAATTATTTTTTAGTAATAATTTATAATAATTATTACTGTAATTGAATATAAAAATTAGCCTAAAGCGCATGTAGGTGAAATTGAAGACAATTTATACTATTATATTACCAATCATTATTTTACTAACGAAACATATCACTTCAATTGTATTTGATCATATATTGCTCAACATTATATAATCTTTCTGTGTGATCTTTTTTCTTTTTTTTTTTAAGAAGATCGATTGCAAAATTTGCTAGCAACATATTCGAACATCATCATCTCAAAAAGGAAGTTTCATATCCGATGTGGTCGTACTTCGACCTGGCGAGTTTCGCGAGATAGCCTTTGCTACAGGAGTGGAAACTCAGTACTTCACTTCATAAGGAAGACTTGTAGTTCACAGCGTAGCTTCGGCACAATCGATCGGCCGGCAGACTTGATATTTATCTGTCGTTATTGCAAATGGAAGCGTACCTTCGATAGTCGTGATTTCGCGCGATATTTTAGAATCGATTGCGACAAATAAGGTCACGTCTATGGTGCAAAGATTACTTCATTCTGGATTTTATCATGGCTCGTAAATATATATATATATATATATTCTACAAAAACTGTCATCGGATATAAAGAAAATAACTTATTAATTATCTTTTTCTGTAATTAGACAATTATCTGTGTGTTAGATAATTGTATGAAGTAATTTTGCACACGTACAAATGTAACATTAAACGGAAATTTTCTTTGTATTCTGATTATAAAATTATTATAGATATGATTCTGTCATTTAAATGTTATATATAGTTATAACATTTAAATGACAGGAAAAGAGATTTCTCATCATTATTATTCTTTGTGCACGCACATTTTTCGCAATTTATCGCAAACTATTTCTTAACTTATTTTGTCAGAAAATAAAAATATTTTCGCGCAATATTAAGGCAATATTAGATTAATATTTGATAATTTAACAATAACAATTTGTAATTATTTTTTAGTAACATATCTATATATAACATTTAAATTTTTTTAGTAATATATCTATATATCTATATATAACATTTAAATGACAGAAAGAAAGATATTCATCTTTGAACAAATGTTGAAAAATAATGGGCTTTAAATCCATCAAAATACATATCTGAAATGAAGGAATGTGGTTAACACCTACGACGCCCTATACATCTTCAGCGTATACAGTACCGCGATCGATAACCACACGTCTACATTAGCGCGATGTCTCGCCATCGCGTCGAAAGCATTTAACGATATCCCGAAGTACGCAAAAAAACGGAGTGTATGGCAACGGGAGAGAACCGGAGCGGAGGAAAAAGAGGCGAGCAGCTCGGCGAGTATTTTGCATTTAACTGTTTCGCGAGGTAGCCGAGTTTTGATCGACGACGGGGATGAAGCCAGACCGTGACGATGGCTGCTACGGCGCTCTCTAATCGTCCACAAGCCGCTTAACTCCCTGCCATTCCCGTTCTCTCTCTCTCTCTATCTATCTCCGTCTCTCTTTTGCTTCCTACTCTTCCCTCCGGTTTCGGTACCGACCTCAACGATGGTTCGCACATCCGTTTCTCCATCAGCCTTCAGCAGCAGCCACTAGGTAGCTACTATTGCTGCTAAAATACTGCTACCATCACTACCGGCACTACGGATCTCTCTTGCTAACCTGAGATCTACTCTCCGTAGGTGATTCGCGAAATAAGTGAGACTAGGCTATCGTCGACGGAGCTTTCCAAGACACTCCGCAAATTACGCGCTTCCTGAATTCGGTACCAGGATTATGTAACCATAGACGTAATGTTCTTGGCGTAAATCGCGAACTTCCGCTGTGACATTAGAGATCGATAGTTTTCAGAAATGCGGATATGATTATGTAACTTTATTTGTAACGGTAAAACTAAAAGCGTAGAGCACTGAATTTCGTTAACTCATTCGTTTTAATCGAAATCAATTTTTTACTTGTATAGAAGAGATGTTTCTTTCTCTTTTCAGATTTGAAAGTACTCGTGGATGAGAAATCTCACATGTTCGTTTTCAATATTCGAAAAATTTAGTTTTAAGGGAATAAGAAATTTAATTATGATTTGATTATTTTTCGATTTTTATGCTTTCGAAAAATTTCTCTCTAATAAAGGAAAGTTGGAAATTTCCTTTTAAACTCATTTCAGAGTTTCATGGTTCTTTTGCATTTCATTGAGAAGATTATTATTAATCTGAGATGAAAATTTCGTACTTTTTTATAACTTTGAAAATTTCTGTAGATTACTTGAAAGGACTTCTAATTCAAGCTTATTTGATGATGAAGTAAGCTGTACTCTTAATTTAAAATCGAAAAAATATGTAGAATGAAAATACATATTGTCAGCTTAAAACTTGTGACTTTACGTTTCAAATCTACGAAAAATTCTGAATAGTTTCGTTAAAGGATATATATATACACTTTTGCATTTCATTCTATAATAAAGGGTATAATGCAAACAGATAATTCTGCAATACATCTCTTTCGTTTCTCATTTCTTGTTTTTCTCATCTATCTTAATTATGAAAGCATAATATGAATTTGTATTACAAATAATGCGAATCGACAGCCACAAGTTGTATACGAGTTAGTTAAACGAAGTGTTATTTATTATAATGCTTTTACCGCAACGATACTTTGAAACGTATTTTCAAACTTCTTACATTCAGATTCACCTGGATCGCTCAATTTACACGAAGACGCGCGGTTGCAAGGTTTTTGTTTTCGCGTTCGTTAACGACACCACAATATTACTTGCACTTAATCTCGAAATAGTAAACGCAACTGCGATTCAAGAGTCTCTAAATGGCGTGCACTTGAAACGGATCTCTCACGAGATGGAAGCTAAATTAAGGACAATTTTTTTCCCTTTCCAACGAGAGCAATGGCGGATCGGAAGTGTCAATAGGATACGGTACGTCGGGCATTCCCTACCACGATTTATTTTAATTCCGCGATTGTGACCCGGATATCAGGAATTCCGTTTTATCGTCACGACCCAAACGAAGCGAGTAAATTACTCTTGGTTCATCGAGGGAGGATGTCGCTGGACGCGGAACTGCTTTACAAATCCGCCTCGTTACTTACCGCAAGCTCCGTTCGTCGCATGCATTATTCATTATCCGCCGTTTTCTCTCGCGCTGTATATTTTATTTCGATCAGATCCGATCGTGCTCGATGGCGTGCTTTCTAATCCAATAGAATTCGCGACACATTTCACTTGCGACGTCGCCGAGGACTGGACACGCGTTGTTGATTCAATAACGAGATGGAGGTCAAAAACTATTTGCTATACTACTGTATACAATTGCGCGAGCGATTGATATAATTTTTCTTATAAGAAAAATGTAAGAGAATCCTTCTCTTATATCTTTCTAAATTGGAATTTCTATAACGCAGTCGCTCGATATTATTTTTATTGATATTTGCTGGTTAATATATCGAATATAATATTAAATATTTTAATTGATATATTTCTTCTAACTCTGAAAAATAGAATTATAAAATTCCTTATTAAAAAAGATACAATTCGCAAAATTTTTGTCGACTCTTTTAAATAATCAAAAATTACATTGTATCGTATTTAGAGAATTTTAGAAGGTAAAGAAGGAAAAATAAAAATCTTTCTTACATATTATATTTGTAACATTTTTCAAAATAATATAAAATGTTTTTCTTTAAAGAAGACTCGCATACCTCAATATACATAAGTGATTTCGCCTCGTCTTATATATCTCATTTATAAAAGAAAACGGAGATTTTCTATTTCCTGACTGATACTTGTTTTATTTCTATTTAAGAGTACAATTTCATAGTTCTGTCTGAAAACGGCTCATATCCCGAGAGTAAATACCAGTTATTTCCATTTTTCTCGCAGAAACGAGTATCTTTATATTTTATCCTTTGTTTGCTCTACAATGCATGAATCTC
Organism: Nylanderia fulva; assembly: GCF_048542155.1. Classification (NCBI taxonomy): domain Eukaryota; kingdom Metazoa; phylum Arthropoda; class Insecta; order Hymenoptera; family Formicidae; genus Nylanderia; species Nylanderia fulva. The sequence goes on from NW_028189622.1 coordinate 2,923,696, forward strand.
TGCACTTAAATCCGCAATTCGCCAAACTGAATTAAAGAGAACATTTAGAGAACTTCGCATATCAGATTTATTATATAAATAAAATACTCATGTTAAAATATTTTTTAGCGACAGATTTCAATAGTAAACGCAACATTATTCTGATATTTGTATAAAGCTTTTATCGGAGGTATAATTATATTGTCTACATTATAAACATTAATGAAGCAATATAGTTTATATCAATTTAATAAAAATTTTTAAATTATTTGAAACTTAGATACATATATAATTAATTTAAAGTGTGTAATAAATTTTAGTACCCGCTTTGTATATTTCACAAATTTATCATTTTTATACGATTATACTTGTTTATATTTAATACTGAAAATCTTAATATTTTTCATAATAATAATAACCAAATAACAACAAATGTGTATAAAATATAAATAAAATTGCCCATTTAAACAGTTTTGGGAAACTTTAAAATTGTATTGATCAGAATTGCATTCTCTTAAAATTCATTGAAGCTCTGCGAAACTCTTGAAAGTTTCTGTCGATGGGTTTCTATATATCTGCTGCCGATGGGAGGAAATAGAATATGTAATGTTATGTAAATGAGTGCATTTGTTTCTGTTTATATTTCTTTTGTAGCGAAGAAATCTCATTAATTGTGAATGTTATATAAATTTGTATTGCATACAAACTCGTAAAATAGATTTTTCAAAACAGAGACAAAACTTTGATTAAAATACTTAGGATATTATAGTATCAACTAATTATTATCTATAAAATTATATTAATTGAAATAATTAACTTTTTACAGCTTTGAATATGTAAATGTTTTTTTTTTATTTATGAGAAAATATTGCATCTGTAAATTCACAATTTTCTAATAATAATATATGAATATATGATGTTTTTAGCAGAATATAGAAATTGTATTTGCAAATATAGCCGTCTTTGTGGAAAGTAATGAATTAATTGCGGAGTTGCAAAATTATAAATTAGTTTAAACCACATAGAGCTTCTAATAGGATTCTGACCATTAAATTATATGGAATTATATTAACTGGATATTTAAACTGCTTTGCATAAATTTATTGCTTCACATAACCATATTAGATTTAATTTGCGTCCGTGCTGCAACACAAAGGAAATATCTCGTAGAGGTGTCAAAGTTTACGCGGTCCGAAACTAAGCTGATGATAGAATAATATATGATATTATATAATGTCATAAAACTTTAGAGAGGAATGTTGTATGTATACAAATATGCAAATGCGCATCGCGCAGTATAGCAAATATTTCAATTTCTAAAGATCGATTAAATTAACATTTTAAATGACGTTCTCAAAAAATATTAGTATTTAATAATAAAATACTACTGCTACATTAATTATTTTATATCACTATAATTTATATCATTACATTTTCAGAAATATTTAAAACTTTATTATTCGGAAACTAAAAACTCAACTGTAATAATGATAGATATATACATATATTAATTAATTACTATAAAATTATTCTTTTTTCATTATTTAAACGATATAATTTTTTCATCTTTTTCATATCTATATATATAAATATACATACATACATATATATATATATATATATATATATATATATAAACATAAAAGGAAGTTATTATTCTGTATATTATAAACTATAATCGTTAACATTAGGTAGATAAAAAAAGATAAATTTTTTCTGTACTCTAATTCCAGCATAATTACTTCATCGTGATATTAGAAATGAATTCATCTAGCGCTGTGTTGTTAGAACGATTTGAATGAAACTTTGAAGTGTCTCAATAATACTGCCGCGAGCGAAAATGTTTCTTCGAACTGTGCAAATCATCGAGATGAGCGAAAATAGCGGTGGTGTGACTCGAAGTGCATCAAGATGTTCGTTGCTCAGAACATCGAGAGTGAAGAGGTAGAAAAGAACTGTCGCGAATATTATCAAAAGACAAATTATCCAAGAGTGATAGTGGGGTGATGATGGGACTTTGGGATACTTAATTACGGTGGATTATCGTTGGGGTGCACCCAGAGGGGGCACCTGGCCCGGAGGGCGTGCCACCCTACAGGGTTATCGCTCCCGGGGGTTACGTGCCCGAAAAGCACTCGATGATGCACGATATATCTACATATCCTATACTCTGCTGGCGGAATTGCATCTCTTCGAACAGGTAAAGATTTGTATAAGACCCTCAGCAATTGTTTAGCGTTAACAAATTCACATTGCGCGACAAAATGAAATCTGGACGCTAATAGATATGAAAATAAATGTTTCTTTTATTTTAATATATAATGATTAGCGCAATTGCTTTAATTATATAAAATTTTTTCATATATGTATAATAGATCTAGAAAGTTGTTTCAAAAATTATAATAGTATATATGCAATAATTATGATACAATTGTTAATAGAAATGAAAAGAGAGAAAAACTACGAACAATTTACATTTAAAATACTAAATTTATATAAAAGGGTTATCGCTCCCGAGGGTTACATGCCCGAAAAGCACTCGATGATGCACGATATATCTACATATCCTATACTCTGCTGGCGGAATTGCATCTCTTCGAACAGGTAAAGATTTGTATAAGACCCTTAGCAATTGTTTAGCGTTAACAAATTCATATTGCGCGACAAAATGAAATCTGTGGACGCTAATAGATATGAAAATAAATGGAAATATATGTTTCTTCCCTTTTTAATATATAATGATTAGTGCGATTGCTTTAATTATATAAAATTTTTTCATATATGTACAATAGATCTAGAAAGTTGTTTCAAAAATTATAATAGTATATATGCAATAATTATGATACAATTGTTAATAGAAATGAAAAGAGAGAAAAACTACGAACAATTTACATTTAAAATACTAAATTTATATAAAAGGGTTATCGCTCCCGAGGGTTACATGCCCGAAAAGCACTCGATGATGCACGATATATCTACATATCCTATACTCTGCTGGCGGAATTGCATCTCTTCGAACAGGTAAAGATTTGTATAAGACCCTTAGCAATTGTTTAGCGTTAACAAATTCATATTGCGCGACAAAATGAAATCTGTGGACGCTAATAGATATGAAAATAAATGGAAATATATGTTTCTTCCCTTTTAATATATAATGATTAGTGCGATTGCTTTAATTATATAAAATTTTTTCATATATGTACAATAGATCTAGAAAGTTGTTTCAAAAATTATAATAGTATATATGCAATAATTATGATACAATTGTTAATAGAAATGAAAAGAGAGAAAAACTACGAACAATTTACATTTAAAATACTAAATTTATATAAAAAATAAATTTTACGCTTTTATAATTGATTTGACTAAAGTAAATTCAATTCAATCAACACATTTGAGTTAAAATAAATTTCTTTTAAATTTTAACCAGTGCAATTGCGATTTAAATCAATTTGCAGCTATATATATACTATAGATACCCGAAATCAATCATTATAGAGATAAATATAAGAGTAGATAGGAGCTATGATTTTTCTTTAGCGTTCCCATTCTACGGTAAAGCTAAAAGACTGGCTCTCATTACCCAGGACTTTTGTCTAGTCATACCCTTAATACGAATAAATCGTCGCTCCTTTCTCCGCTAAACGAACGACACGGTCATTCGTACCGTCGCGTCGGGCAGTGTTACTCGCGAAATCTCGTCATTCTGAGGCTAATTGGCAATTCCTCATTAGAAGTCCCCGTTGGTGGCGCGCACGCGTCACCGGCACCTTCCGCGTAAGTACCAAACATTGATTAAGGCCCCTGTCACCGCTGCTGCCGCTGCCGCCAATTCCCCATTAAATACGTCACACGGAATTCTGAGCGGCGCGGTAGCCGAAACCTCTTGAATTATGCTCGTCCTTCCGATTCCTGGGCGGTATGTACCCTTCGCCCTCCGTGAACCCATCTCCCTGACCGAGGCTTTCACGGTCGATACGATCCAATAACTGCTGCAGCAGATAAGAATTAGTTCGTAGTTTAGTTGACAGATCCTTGGGACTGCTTAATAACTCGCGGAATGTCAGAATGATATTTTAATCAGCGCCACCCAATTTTCAATGGAAATTGATCGATGCGAATTATTGCGATATCATGCGGTCATTTATCAATGACAAGAACCAAAGAAAGAATTGTCTGTATATTTTACGATTTATTATATATATTATGAAAAAGTAGTAGATATTGTAATTTTAGGTATTTTTTAACTCGCGAGGGAAAAAAATCATACGTTTTCTCATAACTCGATATAACTTCAGTGATCAGAAATTTTAAGCCGATATTATTATCGGGATTGTCCGTTTAATCTGCGTTTTGTCGATTTTGCTGCTGGAAAGAAAAATCTCTCGAAAAAATTGAAATCGCGTTTCGAGCTCGAGTCATTTTCCAATATGAATATCGCTAATTACCAAATGAGCAATTCTGCCACAAAACAGAAATTATATTGCACGTTTTTCAAAACTGATTTTGCGATTTTTTTTTTCTATAGCTATATTTTTTACATCACTCATAAACACTCGTATACAAGCAATTATGATAGATATAAAAAGCATTTAATATTATTTTTATATCACGATTTAAAATTATTTTATCGCAAAATGCTGTTGTGATAATTAACAATTACTAGTTTATGTGTAATATCAATCGAGTGCACATATCAGATGTTGCATGTAACAATATATGTATATATGATACACTAACGAATGCAGCACATTAATTGCAATATATTAATTATTACAGTATTACTTGTAATAGATTGATTAACGTAATATCGAACGCTTGTGCGTGCAAACAATAATGTGATTTTTCGTGGAATGTTTGCGAGGTTGCATTTGATTTCTTTTTACATTAAAAAATTAGAAATTATTGATTTACAATAACATTTTAATACGTATAAAAACGGAAGTAGTAATCAAGTTTTATATATGTAATTAAAAATACGATCGCTCTCTCTCTTTTGACATATACTTGATTACAGATATCGGATTATTGATACAAAACATTTGGTAATTTATTTCTACTCGTATTAATTATAACGTTAAATCAATGCATTATCCGTCCTTAGTGGAACATAGCGTCATATTGCATCTGTCCCTGGAGAATTGAATTAGGGATTAACCCTTTAGTTTCACGGTTCCAATTAAATTTAGATATTCCACGACAGCTCCTGGAATTGATTTCATTACCGCATTTACGTGATTGGGAATATTAAGCGTAAATTTAGATGAATATTAGGTTCTACTTAGACAATTCACGAATAACATTTAACGCGAAAATGATGAAATGGTTAGATGACTTATGGTTTTCTAATTTCTGTTTGGTTTAAATAATGACACGTCGAGAAGTACAACTCAAATATTAAATGAAGTTAATATCTTCCGTTGAATTTTATTCCGCGCATAGCTGAATTAATAGCAGAAATATTTCATTTGCTAATTAAAAGATAAGCTATATATTATGCCGCCCGTTAGGAAGATTATACTATCGTGGATTAATTAATATTCCTTGTATTACTTTCTCCAAAAGCGGGCGTTACGTTTGCCTTTTTTATAAAATAGCGAGTATCAGTCAATTGCAAAATTAAAATAATTGTCGATCGACGTTAAATGAATGGCATGCAAAGATCGAATGAGCGAGTTAATTAAATTGTCGATAAAGCGAAAAGCGAAATCGTGCTATCATCCCGTCGGTTGCGTGTTATTAGCGATGTCCCTAGTTGGTTTCATCATCAGACATACATATCGCATTGTAAATCGTGAAATGACAAAATGCACATGTGCGCGAATCGATGTTGAAATCATCCGTAGAAAATAGTTCAACGGAAGCGGTAATATTTCTGCCTATTGATAATGCGGAAGATATGCAAAGCCTTTTCAAATTATGGTTCTAATTATGTAAATTTTAGTTTCTTTGTATTTGATCATAGAGGGAAAATTAAGAAGAGAATTTAGATTAAAAATGAAAGAATTGATACTGTTCTTATAGTACGGTTTTTAAGAAAAGAATTTATTATTATAATTGTTATTATATTTTTTTTTATTTATTTAATTAAAATGATCTATACATTTTTTAAAGAAGATAATGATTTTTATGTATCTTATACATTTTTCTTTTTAATAATAGATTCCCCAACGCAAGAAATCGATTCTTTTTTAATTAAAATTTCATGAAATTTTCTAATTATTACTCTGCCTACTAAAAATAAGTTATGAATTAACTTTTAGAGATAACTAAACATTTTAATTGAAAAAAAATTTTATAATTTAAAATTTAATTAATGGGATATTTGATACTAAATTTGAAGAAACCAATCATCTGTAACCAAGTTTTTTTCCGTTAAAAGTAAATCAACTTGTTGGAAAATCCATAAAAGCAATAAGCCTTTTAAAACACTTTACATTCTTCTGTATTATCCCGACTTTATATATCTTGCATTACTGACTAGCACACTGTGACGTCACGTCCAGTAAGGCGCATTTGCGTAATTGCACAGTGAACCGCGATAAGAACTTGGGAGCTGCGACAGGTAATGCAAAAACGTTTTGTACTTTGCTTTTTTTCCAAGCCATCTCCCTAGAGCATCCCTGAACATTTTAATACCTAGCCCGCCACAATGGCGTCTTAGGAAAGCTTCCATTAGCGTGAAAAATCTAATCGACATCGTGGATACGTTCTTAAGAGATCGCAACGACATCGATATAATTTCGCAAAGTTGTTAACTGACAAGTGCAACGAAACGGATCTTATAAATATTCCGCTTTTAAGAATATTGAATATTTCCATGTTTTTCTTTCCTTAATAAAATTGCATCGTGAAAATGAATCTATTTCGTAGGATTATTTTATTTATGATTATTATGTCAATCGTATAAGTAGTATAAATAGTTTATTTCTATTAAATATGTTATTATGATTGCTTCTATTTAGTTAATTTATATTCTGTTTGCATACTTCTACATATTTTCATTCTTATCTATGTTATTCAATAAACGCGACTATGTTTAATAAAAAACAGCATAACTAGAATGAAAAGTACTGCTCGGTATCATAATATTTCACTGTAGTTAGGCGTGGTTGCTCGTCATGCTCGATATAATAATTCATAATCTGCAAATTTCGAGGATTGAAGTGTTGGAATATATAGTTTCTATTTAGTTAATTTATATTCTGTTTGCATACTTCTACATATTTTCATTCTTATCTATGTTATTCAATAAACGCGACTATGTTTAATAAAAAACAGCATAACTAGAATGAAAAGTGCTCGGTATCATAATATTTCACTGTAGTTAGGCGTGGTTGCTCGTCATGCTCGATATAATAATTCATAATCTGCAAATTTCGAGGATTGAAGTGTTGGAATATATAGTTTCACGTACCCGTCGAGGTATAAACGAAATTAGCTTCCGCGCAAGCTGTCACCAAGAGCTTCAATTAAATGTTAGCGATTCAAACGCTCGACAAACGTAACAGTTCGTTCGTCGTCGGGTGTAAGTCTCAGTTTGATAGATGTGCCCAATTTTCCAGAGTCGGTTCACCCGCGCAGCGGTATTCGTGTCTATATATTTATCTCCTTTTTCCCTCGTCGCTCTCTCTCTCTCTTTCTCTCCTTTTTTTTTCCATCCGTTTTTGCTTCCTTCTTTTTTCATTACGCGTGTCTTCGCGATGCACACCGGGTGTCACCAGTGTCAATTCGCGCGGAAACTGCAGCTGAAAAATATCTCGCTCTGACCCGTCGATCGTCGACCCAGATGGGAATCGAGTCCCTGGCTGGAATCGTTCTCGAGATTGCAGCCTTCAATTCGTGCGTGTCAAAAATTGAAGAGGGTTGGGAGGAAAGGGAGATTTGAAAAGGGAGTATACGACCGTCGTTGACAGGCAGACGGTTTCAGATTAAGACAACGCCGTGGCGAACGGAAACGAGAGATATTTCACGGATTTCATAGTGTCGTTGCTATCGCACACGTTATGTTACTATCCGACTTTTTTTTTAGTTTCAAATGTTTTCTCACACTAAATTAGACGAGTGTCAGTGGAGATGTACCATATGTAACTTTTGATAATATTTTTATTATATTAACATAATATTAATATAACGTATGAAAATTCTCTTTTGTTATTAACAAATATTTTTTAATTTTTTTTATTATCTTTTTATGCTATGAATATAAAATATATATATTCATAATAGTAATTTGTGTATACTAATATGAAATATGCTATTTTTAAAAAAGAAAAATATATATAATTAAATTTGCAATTCTAAATTTATTAACATTTTAATAAATTTTCGAGTTCTCTGGAGATTTGCGGTAATGAAACTTTTTACCTAATTTGATATTGATGAAAAATATAGACCAGAGGGTGAAACCGGGGGTTTGTAATTGCGAAGCATATACACAGCTGTTTTAAAGAGAGAAAAACAAATCCTATTGTTCGTGTCGTGACGCCGAGCGAATATTTCTTAATTCACTCCGCATCGGCGCCGATTTATTTTCATTGGCGCATGCATTGCATGTCGGCGCTCCGACATACTCGTACAACCACCGTTGTACATGGAAACTCGTATATAAATCATTTCTATCCACGCGCGGACTGCAATTCACGTCATCGCGATGACGAAACACCGCGAATGCATTCTCCTTCTGTCGCGCGAATGCTGCTCTTCATTTCCATAAAAAGAACCAAGTTTCCCAAAATTGAAAAAAACTTCGTACTGCGTTTTACTAATTTATATCTCCAAAAATACGTTTAAATTATTATTACGATTCAAATAATTATATTTTATACAAAATTTGTGGAAATTGGAAATTGGATTGCAAAAATGCTGATAAAAGACTTTATTTAAATATTTATGATATTTCGCAACGAAAAATAACATATACCTGTAAATATCATTCTTCGATATATTTCTCTCTTTGATATGCAACACTATTTTTAAGATAATAAACGCCTTACCACATAATCTTACAATCTCGTTCTTAAGGATCTAAGGAGGTTTTCTCCTGCTTGTTGCAGGATCTTCAGTCGGAAATCGAGACGCACCGAGACGTTTATGCTTCTTTGAACGGCACCGGAAGAAAATTACTGAGCTCATTAGCGAGTCAAGATGACGCTGTTATGCTGCAACGTCGATTGGATGAAATGAACCAGAGATGGCATCATCTAAAAGCAAAGAGCATGGCAATCAGGCAAGTGCAAAAATCCATTATGTCTCTCACGGTTATTAACACATCGTTTATCAATAGAAAATTAAAAATTACGAGTATAATATCAAAATGCTGTTATGACGGTGAATATACAATGCGCGCCGTGATATTCATAACGGTGATATTCTCGCTCGTACTATCGCAAAAGACAGTTTTCGCGTACGAAATGGCGTCGTAAATCAACGTGTTGAAAAAGGCCAACCCGGAGGAGCGTGGACTCGCTTTTTCGTTGAAAGAATAACTTCGAAGCGCACGACGCATTCACAGCGCGAAAGCGCAAAAATTCGCGATTCTCTCGCGCAAACGTACAATCTCGCACCTCAATAATTCTTCAAAAAAGAGAGGGAGAAATAGAAAAATATATATATATATACGCATTGTATAAATTCGCGAACCGTGCTGTAACAGCGGCGAGAGTTTCGGTTTTTGACATGCGAACAATTTCGGAGATTCTTCTGCAGAATAGGTTAAGGGTAGAGGGCGAATAGCGGGTTAACTATGAGCTTCCGCATTCTCGGGATGCCATTCTACTTTGATGGCATTGCAGCTGCGCATTATTATAACGTAGACTGTGCGAAACATAGAAATAATCGCGCGTGAAAAAAAATATCCGCGAATCTCTAAAGATTTTATTATCACCGATATATTACTTATTTAATCGGTTTGTTCATTCGACTTAAAAGGTACATGTTGAAAGGAGTAAAAATATAATAAATAATCTGTATAGTATATAGTAAGCTATTATTCTCTTGCACGGTTTTAATACCGCCGAAATTAATTATATGTATTGAAAAGCAATTGCATATATATATATATATATACAAAACTTAAATCCCGTTTTTGTTCGCGAGTTTGTTCAGTTTGCGCTCGGTTCATAGGAAATCCTCATAGGATTTTCCGGTAGAAACTTGGAGAATTCGTGATCCAATTTAGCCTCAAACGTAGCGTAAACTTCTCTTCGACTGTTCGACTATGCAACCGTGGACTGCTAGAAAGTACATCGAACTTTCCCGAAAACCACATCCCAGTGTATTGATGTGATAGCGAAGTTATATAGCTTAACATGTGTTATTTTTATTTTGCTCGCGTTTCATGTTCTACTCATTCAAACCGGGACATTGTTGAGCATTGAAAGAAAATGTCGAGCGTAAGCTCTTCTCTCGATCGCGATGAAGAGCTTACTCTGAAATCCTTCTAAAATTTATCTGCAAGAATGAAGAACATTTTTTTTCTCTCGAAGAAAAGAGATAATATTTATACCTATATAGATTCGAGACTTGACATATCTTTACCAAATAAATCTTACATATATTTTGATAAAATACAATTTAACATAAAGATGATAGGTGTGTGAATAAAATAATTATAGTATGTATATTAGATAGATATTTGACACATTTGTGAGAATATATATTCAAAGTAGAACTCTTAACCAAAATTTTTCATTATCCATTAATTATTTGCAATTAATTAAATATTACGTATATTCAATACACATGTGCGAGTTTTATGTATATTAATTGTTATTCAATTTAGTCTTATTTGTATTTAGACAAACACATATACATAATTCCGCGCGTATAATTACAATTTTAATATTTACATTAATAATGATTGAGTGATGAGCACTAATTAGGTGATATGATTTTTATCACAAGAGACGTTAATGGGTCAGCGCAAAACGGCTCAAAATCTCGGCCGCGAGTGATTGGTCAATTAATCTTTTTTCTTTTTTGAGAGTGGGACTTTCGCAGTAAATGCATTTCCGGGGACTTTACTATAGTCGAACGTAATCGGATTCCGTGTAGAAACTTTATAGCAGTGTGTTAATTCTGGATCCGAACATCGACTCTGAGATTCGCCGTAAACTTTGCTCGGACAACTATGCAACGATGCGTTACTGAAGGGTATCTGAATTCCAGATAGAAAGTCTATAGTTTGATGACGTAGACCAAAATTCTATCGATTTGTTAAGCAATATCGCGCAACTCGCGAATAATTTGGATTATTTATAGATAATTTAGGTTACGAAATTTAATTTGATTTCTTCATTTATTTAATCTTTTATTTCAATTTCAAGTTCTTATTTAATTTTAGTTTAATCTGATTTTCTGCACTTATACATACACCGTGAAGAAAGAATAATTTTAAAAAATATTAAATGTTAAGATTGGAATTGTAGAGATGCATCTTTTTAAAAGAGTTATTTTTCAAGAGAAGAGTTTGCTTCTATAAATTGTATAATATAAAAGAAAATATCGATACATGGATCTTAAAATTACAGTAACGAAGAACCATGGATATATCTCGCAGATGAAGCAGCTTACTTTTTATATTAGATACTACAGATCTCAATTTTATCTCGTAATATAAACAAAAGAATCGATATAGATAAGAACGAGATTTCTTAAAGCGAATATCTTTATTTTATTTAGTTTTATTAAGAGATCTGTCTGGGATTGAAATTGACCGCGAACTAGATTATTGTATTTGGATCGAGTTTGATTTATTGCTCTATACCGAATAATATAAGATGATTCAGAATTATTCGATTAAAGAGATTATTTCTTTTTTTTTATCTTCGATATCTGCAAATAAATCGTTTATCTTAAGAAATATTACTGTATCTATTAATTTTGTTTGATATTATTAATTTTTACATATTCATAAATCAGAAGATACTTTATTCATAATTATTTTATTCAGAAATAATACCTGTTTGCACATAGAAAAAATACTTAAGGTTATTTTTGACATTTCTCGTTGATTTTGGAGCTCGGAAAAAAATATAGAGAATAATCTTTACTTATAAACAATCATTAAGAAGTGCATTTTGAGCAAATTTATTTCAATCTAATCGCAAGTCAAAATATTTGTCAGTAGAGAAAATAGGTATGACAGCATAAACTCAGCATTGAGGTCAATCCCGATAAAAGATCGGGATTCACGCAATCAGTCTTCATTAATTAATCCGTATATTATTAATTTTTACATATTCAAAAATCAGAAGATACTTTATTCATAATTATTTTATTCAGAAATAATACCTGTTTGCACATAGAAAAAATACTTAAGGTTATTTTTGACATTTCTCGTTGATTTTGGAGCTCGGAAAAATATATAGAGAATAATCTTTACTTATAAACAATCATTAAGAAGTTTTTTGAGCAAATTTATTTCAATCTAATCGCAAGTCAAAATATTTGTCAGTAGAGAAAATAGGTATGACAGCATAAACTCAGCATTGAGGTCAATCCCGATAAAAGACCACGCAATCAGTCTCCATTAATTAATCCGTATTACGGCCAGGAGCTTAATTACCGAAGAGATATTCGTGCAGGATGCGAACTACGAGAGCGTTCTGCACATATAGATGGATAGAAGTTCGCCGACCATATTTATCAGCACCTACACTAACTCTCTCCATGCCTTCGTTCTTCGTCCGTCAATTTGTATCTATTGGTCGATTTCTCTCTCTTTCTCTTGCACTCCCGTGCTTTATATATATCTATATATATATATATATATATTTCTCTAAATCGTCCTGGCAGCACTTTAGTGGTTATCCCGCAATCAAGCCGCAAATGCCGAAGCCAATAATTCGACGGACGATCGTTTTTGGCACCGGATTCAACGAGATAGTCGGAATACGGCCAATGTTATATTTGTGGGAAAATTTTTTGGATTAATCCAACTCTTGTGGCGAATGTGCGTGACAGTAGTTTAGCTTCTTACGAATTAAAGATTAATCATGGAGAAATAACCACTGTACTCAGGAGCTAAAATGTATTTATTATTAAGCAAAATCGAAATTCTATACAATTTAAAAATTAAGTAGATCTTGTTTTATAACATTATGATTGAGTGATTTTTTGCAAAGTGAATGCAATAAGAATGTGCAATAATATGCCACAGTCGATATTCATTAATGTGGAATTTTATGTGATTAATATTAGAATACTATTTAATATTACAATATATTATTATACTATTATATTATAATTATTATTTCAATATTGTTGTCAATATTCCATATAGGATTTAATATTCTATAACATTTGAAAGAGCCTCGAATATTTAATGCATTGATTGAATAAAGCATTTCTGACAAAAGTAGATTTAATATACTTTAGCTCTGACGTACAGAAATATACATCAAACGTGTAACTTTATGATGTGCGGTAAATGTAATAAATCTTTGACAGATTTTCCATCAGATTTGCGAATTTACGCTTTAATAAGACTGTGATGGATTATTTAATTATAATATTGCTTAATATTGAAAATTGAATAGATATTGCACGAGTTAAACGTGGATGAGGAATTAAATCTAACCTTCACAGAGTTATATTTTAAATTCATTTTAAACTTTAAAAGAAGCTAGATTTTTTGTCATTTGAAACGGCTGATATAAAATTAAAAAATCTTAAAAACACGGCACACTGTTGTTTGGTATCCTTTGAAAATTCTTGCTAATTTTTTACGTCGGGTTTATTAAAATCTATGGTTCAGAGACGCCCGGTACGCATAACAGGGATATGCTCTTTGCGGAAATGTCCGGCCCGAAGTAAACATCGCGATGACTTATCAAAATGCACGTTAAGTGGATTTCGTGATCGATGCAGCCGTCGTAGTCCCGACGTAGATTAACGACGATAAAAGTTCGGTTCAAGCCGACTTTTCGCCGTCGTTACATCCGCGCGCGGACGAATATTTTTTTTTTTTTTGGTTTTCACAAGATACCGGCAATGGCCGGTAAAATCAATACCAAGAGGAGTAATTAGTTACCTCGACACGTACGCGGCCGGCGACGGCGACAGCATCCGGCGGTCGGATACGCGGACTTTTCGGACTTGTCCAACATCCGGCGGTACTTTCCCGGCGCGCACTGGCATCCGGACGACAAATAAAGGTTCACGAATTACGCGCGAGTATTTGTAGGCGATGACCGACCGACGCACACCGTCGCGTTCTCTAGCACAGTTCGAATCACGCGAACTTGTGTAACAATTGTTGGCGCGGTTTATCCCGAATGACCTATTGTTTGTGGCGAATCAAAAAAAAAATTGCGCGTTATCCCGAAAAAAAATTGGCGCATGCAAAAATTGGGTTTCAGCTTTAAAAACAAAAAAATTACGCGCGAAATTATACCAGCGATTAACGGTGGTGCTATATTCTAATATACCACTTTTCATTGATGTATTTGGAGAAATAGGTGTAGGAAATTTTTTGATGCATTATATAAATTTTGGAATTCTTGAAGCACTGAATTCGATGCACGCTCGACTTGTTTATAACTCTACGATGATAAATAGTACGCGGCTGCCAATTAATATTTTTTCAACATTTTTCCACGGGGGGCAACGGAATTGCGAATTTATTTACTGGCCAGCTGACGCGCGAGATTCAACAGTTCGATGGAAAACACGGCGAAATGAAAAAGGATTCGTAGTGGCTGGGAGGCATAAACGTGTCGTCCGCGCTCGATCGAAACGAATTAATATTCCATCGCGCTTCGAAGCGTCGATGTGTCGACGCGAAAAATCCGAAAGGCAGATGAGGACACTCTCGCCGTGCTTGCAAATGACGTCTTTCCGGAAGCCCGATTTTACACGACGGTGGTGCACCGGTGCACGTAAGGGGAGGTAAGACGCCTATGAAGTCTAAGACTTGACATGGTCCAAAGCGAGGGTCGTTAACAGGTAGACACGAATCGGGAGGAATAATTATGGGTGTCTCGGCTGCTCGAGCAAGCACACGTATTACTGGCGCGTTTAGATGGAGCGCAGCGGTGCGTTCACGCGTGCATAGCGCATCCCAAAGCGGACGAAGCGTCGAGAAGTGCAGCGATGCACATTCGCTTATCCTTGCGTACAATCGAAATATCAATTTTGACGATAGCCCCGAGACGTCAACAAAGTTTCATATAAACTACAAACCCGCTACAAACACGCGCATTTACCCTAGAGATAATTCATTTCGTTGGATTGCTCACTGCGCAGCTGTAATAGATTGCGCTTTTTTTGGCTTAATTAATATCGAATTTCCTTCCAACAAGGTCGACAGGAAAAGGATCGATAAAGAAATATTTTAATCCTTCTTTATTTTTATAAAATTTATTATAGGTATATTTAATATACGGTGTAAAATAATTATGTAAATGTTTTCCAATTGAAAGATTCTGAAGCAAACTTATGTCATTGACTTTATATAGAGTATAACGATGAAAAATCCGTGGTTTTAATTTTATAAATGTCTGCTGGCAAGCAACAAATGAAGATAATTTTCGATTTGATCAGTGACGCTTTTTCCCACGAGCAAAATTGACGAAGTGAACTTTATCTCTCGGGATAATAATTTGAAGCTAGATCGCACGGGCTGAACGCCATATAATATACACACACATACATATATAGGTGTCTGCAGTCGTTCTCGCAGACGGATAAGTCGCGATGGCAAAAACATTCGCCGCGACACACGGCAACGCGGAACACGACGTTTGATCCATCACCGAACCGGAACTGACAGCCAGATAATCGCGGAGTGATGAATCGCCGTTGAGTCTTATCAGCTGACTCTCCCGCGCATCGACGCTCATTTCGAACGAAACACGACGCGAGAGCGGAGTGTGTCGGAGTCTGTCACGTGCAGTTTGCTCTCGTTCTTGTTCGCTTTAGCCTGTTTCTCCCGATAGTAGCAAATCGAAAGTTATTTTTACGTGATATCGCACGTGTGGTCGGGAAGACGTGAGGACTTGATATCGAAACGAACGACCGTAGCAGGAAATTTGTTGGAGTCGTTGAACGGGCATGAAAAAGCGGACGAATGCGAAGGAGCGATGAGAGAAAGAGAGAGAAAGCGTGGAATCGGTTCGCCGATTTCTCGCAAAACTCGGGGCAATGGCTTCGTGACTAGAACGCGAGAACGCGAGACGGAAAAGGGAACCATACATAAAGATGGAAAGTTGTTGGACAATAATAAGCGGTGAGAGGTGGAAAGGGCACTTATGGTCCTGCGATTGGAGCACAGCGATGGTGTTGAAAAATTTTATAACGATAACGTATGTGACATTTAACATAAAAAGAACGGACGAAATGACACGCTGAATCGATAGAATTGTATTTTTAAAGGATATTATAAAATGCATTTAAAAATTTTTTTAGTTTATCATTTCTCTTTATTTGTACTTTGACAAAATTATATTTTTATAAATTCATCCTGTATTTTTAAAAAGTATATTTAAAAGTATATAGTATATCTAATTACACAATAGAAATGTAAAAAAGTTGTATGCGCCTAATTTGCATAGCTCCTGCATGCGAAAGGATTAAGAACGCAGTTGCTCGCTTCGTTTATTAAGGATAAAAGTTGAACAGCTTACTAATCCGCATTTACTACCCGCGATTCGACGTGTCCTACTATTCTCTTCGAATCTATATCACAGAAATGCATCTCTAGGCCGCATGACGCATTTCCGATACTCGAAAGCGTTCGCGAGCGCGACATTGCGCCGACGATATTCCAACAACAACGACGTCGACAAATCTGTCGCGCACCGTCCGAGACTTCCTTCCGGCATTCTCTCTCCGGCCGACTGTAACTTATTACCGGTCCCAGTCGGCTCGCTGGAAACGCATTCCCGACCGGTGTAACGCGCGGCGGAGCGATAATGCGAGCTTATAGTATGATAAGGTGCGGCTTAATGCTAATCTCAAGAAGATACCGCATGTGGTACCGAAGCGCTAAATGCAGCGAGCTTTATTCGATACCGCTATGCAAATAACCCAAGATCCAGGGAAACTGTTTTCTCCAAACGATCGTTCGGAGAAGCCATTTATCATTGGCAAATCCAATCTTTAGGTCTCTACAATTTTTTTATTTTATGTTAATACGGTATTATTTCGTACTCGATATTATAAACAATTTTTTGTTATTTTATTATAATTAATTTCTCGTGAGCATAAAATCATTTTTATTTGTTTTATTTTATTAGTGCATCTAAAAAGAAATATTTACACATGCTATATTTTAATCCATTGACCCAGCAATGTTATACATGCATTTATCACAATTCATATAATATTTGAAAATAATTATATATTATTATTAATTTTTTTATTATTAATTGGTTTTTAAGTTGTCAAAAATGTTCAACTCAATCACTATTACAAATGTACTCGGGCATTACGAGAACTAAGAGAATTAACACGTATCCGTATAAAGTACCTATGTTAAAGTGCTTACGTTCGGCTTAGATATAGGGCGGCAAAAAATGTGTACGAACCCTGTTGGTATTCGGGAGTGCTCTTATTGCCAGGCATTACATTCTCTTCGCGCCAGATGCGACACAAACGTTTACTTAGTGACTTTAAATCCTGCGTATGCGCCGCAGTACGGGGCGAACGATTTCGAATGGATGTAGGATTTCATTTATGAGGATAATCGATCGGACGCAGGATTTTCCTCGTTAATCTCGATTTAAAAGCTGAACAAAGTACACGTGTTTTACAAATCGCGGAAATGGCTCTTTGCTCGCAGAGACGTTAATGTACTTGGATTATCGTCGGAAAATTTTTCCGAAAAATCGTATTTCGAATTGTTTCGAAACATCGACGAGAATTATATCCAGATAAAATATTGCTGAAGATGCATTCGTTTTTGCGTCCGCGCGTTATTTATTCGAATGTGAAATTTGTTCTGCTAAAAATCGTAATTCGCATTAAATATGTAGTGATATTAATTACCTATGTATATTAATTATCATATTAATTATTCATGTGACTTGATATTCATTCATTTCATACGGTCCCAAACCTGTGAAATTCATATAGTGTCTATATTTACAAAATAAAAAATAACTATAATATTTTAATAACATAATCAATTAATTTATATCTTGAATTTAATTTGACCGTGAGTTAAAAATATCGCGAACGATTAAATTAAAGAAGAAACGTAAAATCAATTTTCTCAATTTTTTCAACAATAAATTTAATGATTAATCTGCATAATCAGAATTTCCAAGAACACATATCCTGTATAGTTTTGGATGCTATCCTTCGCCGCCGTCGCATTTCGCGTGTTTTCCTTTACTTTAGATCTATTTCTCGCGCGATCGTTCATTTTTCACCTTCTTCTACGCGAGCGCGAGCGTGACTCAATTTGTAACGTTCTCGCAAATGTGCGACACAGGTATCCGTTAAAGCTCACCGTTTTATCTTTTTCGTTCCCGTTCCCTCGCTCGGGTCCCGCGAGAGGAAATTGGCCGGAAGCGCGCGCGCGCTCGCATAACCGCCGGCATCGAGCTATCATGCCACGGATACAAATCGCGGACGATTCCACGAGAGAACGGAATTCGATGGGCAGGGATCGATGAGCGATCTCTCTCTCTCTGTATATGTCTCGTCGAGAGATGGACGGGAAGACGCTCGTGTTCATCGAGCGTGAACGAGCGCGTCCCTGGTGACCCGACCAGTTCAAAATTTTTAATTTCCGGCTGGCTGAAGACTCTCCAGCGAGAAGAGAGAGAGAGAGCCTTTGCTAAGGATGCATCGGGACGCAACATCTGACCCGTGCACCGGTCGGGTATTGTGTTGACGATCAAGGTTGACAATGGTTGTGGTTTAAGAAAGAAGTGAGATTGGGTGACTCAAAGAGAGAGAGAGAGAGAGATGTCAGTGTGTACCGGTGAAAAAAGGACAAGAAGAAAGCGTCGAGAGGAGGAAATTTTTCTGATATCTTGCCAGACGCGTGTCCCGCTCAAAGCATAGGATTTGTAAAATGAAATTTTCGAGAACAAAAGTCGTTTTCTCATCTGCCACAGAGCGACGCACTGATCTCCCTTTCTTCTAAATCTGATTATCCATCTAAGATAATTCGCGATTCGGTCTTTTTCGAAATGAAAAAGAGCGAACCGCGGTAATCTATGCCGAGAATTCTTGGAAAATCAAGCACGTGGTTCCGTCTTTTCAGTTAGATTCGCCATTTATATGGAAAATCAGATATCCAATCGCGGTTAGTTTTGCTGCGGTTTTCGAACCGGAATTGTGATCAAAGCCGAACGTATATCGCTATGAATATCAACTGAGAGGTAATGCTTTGCGTAACAATCTCACCGATAACTATATACGGATTGCTTCGTGGGGCAACAAGAATTAAGAGATTTGAATAATCAGTTATATGAGGGAGGAATAAATAAGTTACGGTATAATGTATGTTCAATGAGCTCCTCGATCGTCCTTTATATCACACTTGATCGATATCATTCGCCTTTGATGTTAAGCACATATTCCAATTAACATCGCCATAATTTGCAAATTACAAACGACCACGGCCGACTCTGCGGCCAGAACACGCCTCTGCGTTTGGTTTCGCGTGTATCGATCAGATATGATCGGAAATCACAGGCACGTTGTTAATGCGTTATCGCTCCGATCACCGACGAGAAAAAACCTCTCCAACGTATCCGTGGAATCCGCGAGCTCTCTCACTGCAGGCATCGTGTCCGTTCAACGAGTAATTTCTCTCTATGTATCTCTCTTGCTTCGGTATTTGCGTTCTCATTAGGAAATGCCACAAACCGATTCAAACAGCTCCGATACGCCACCGCCGCGCAAATCCGCAAAATGGATTAATCACATGCCTCTTTCGACCTGTAATCGATATCTGCGGACAGTACATATAATCAGAAAATGTTCTTAAAGGCGCGATATTAATCCAGACATTTCCGCGTTAATGATGTCTCGCCTTCGGTAGGTTCATTATAAAGGTCGGACAAAGTTTTGGTTCTCATTAGAAATCGATACTGAAGTCCGAGAAGAGTGGATGATAACTTTTCAATTAGCGCAATTTCAAAGATTGTGTAAGATGCATCTGTGTGTGTGTGTGTGTTCTTACTGGGAATATAATAATTAATTTTATTCTTTCTCGTAAAAGTATAGCGGAAATAAAATCTGATTCAGTCTTTTTTTTTTTTTTTCAAATATTGGAGTTTACATGATAAAAATACTCTTTTATAAAATGGATAAACCTTTACGAATAAACAAAATTTACCATTAACTTTGGAATGCGCGATATGCGAATATTTCTCTTATATATATATTTTAAAACGTATCTCCCAAAATGTCACAGTTTTGCCGAATGCGCGTACTAAAATCGTCGCATATCATATTCTGATAAAATCGCGCGCGTGGGATGGATATGTAAATATGAAAAACATCAGCAAAAATATTTCAACCGCCTGGCCGATTGTGATATTACGCACGTTGGAGGTCACAACTCATAGGATCGCGACAAAATACGCGTTATTATTATTTGTACAAACGTTCGCAACGTTACTGCTAAACTCGCTTTACGAGCGAAAAGTTTGTATCGCCGTTCTCTCCACGAACTACGAGTATCGATCCGTCGACGAGATTCAGTTAAACACATTAATTCCATCGGTTTTGCATATCCGCGATGATTCGCAGATTATTACGTTATCGATGGATTTACGATACGCGATCAAATTTCGATCGGTTTTGTTCCGAAAACTTTCGGGAGTTTATCTTTCTGGGTCGGGCAATTCTTTTCTTTTCCTCTGGTCGGCGATTTGTCGTCGAACAAATATCTTTGATCTTTCAAAAGGATAGTATTTGTTCGCTAAAATATTGAAAAATATGCGGAGCATGACAAAGGTTACGTTTTCCATCTCATACATAATGGATCTGTAACGGTACGTGAAATAATACGTGCGGTACCAACACAGAGGCAAACTGTGAAACAATAGTAAACTCATACGTAAACCAGAGGTTTATCGGAATTGTTATCGAACCGAGTTCATAACTTACTAAATACGTATCAAGTGGCCGGTTCTAACGGAACTATAATCCGGTAGTGGATTTGGTAATGTTCTACGGTAGCTCGGAACTCTTGTTTGAGATTGTCTTGAGTTACTCTTTTTCAGGGTAAATAATTACACAACTGATACATTACATTTTATCATCATATTTTACATTTGCTTTATTGTATTTATCAACATTGATAAACCTAATACATCAATCATTTATTATACATCCGATTAATTTTTTTGGAAAACAAATTTTTGTTGTTTATTAATATATATTAATTAATTAATTTGTTGTTTATTAAAATTTTTAGAGAGCGAGAAAGAGAAAGAGTTATAATAGACCAAGACAAAAAATCTCACATTCGAAAAGAAGTGTTTCATGAGATACGTCTTAATTCTCAAATAATTTGTGACATTTACAGATAAATTTTTTATAGATCTAAGAATGAAATTTTGTTAGAGCAATAAAATATTTTTAGAAGTTTATTTGACAATTACATCCGTTTTAATTTCTAAAGGTGTTACACACACACAGACATGATTCACATTGTAATCTCATTAATTCTTTTAATAATTAAGTCGCGATGTTCAATTCTGCGACAAGCTAGCGCGAAGTTGTATTTCGCAAACGCAGAGAAGGAAAGAAAGAGAGAGAGAGAATGGCGTGACGCTAATGGCGACGTTGTTGCTGTTGTTTATTGTAGAAGTTTGGGCCGGTTTTGTGCTGCAAGTCGACCTTACTCAGATTGGGATTGTACCGGCAAATTGTTCCCCCGAGTTGAATTATAACGTTCTGCCCGTTCGTGGCAATTCCATTTGCCCGCTTTATTACGTTAACTAGCACGACAACGACGACGACGACGACGACGACGACGAAGACGAGGATGAGACCGATGACGGCGATGCCAGTGTCGACGACAGCGAACCGCCGTCGGCACAATAGATCAAAGGGCTTTATCGAGTGAATATCTCTGCGTTTACCGTAATGCGGTTTGCCCCAAGTCGATAACAACTATACGGAGGATCTATCGCGAAATAGCGCGACGAGCACGAATGAATTTGCACGAAATTCGCTCGGAATCTCGTCAGTCCTCGGAATGCAGCGAGTTAGATGTTTATCGGTGTGTAAAGGAAGGATAAGAGGTTTCGGAGCCAGGTAACATCTCGTTTTATAGGGGCGACGTGTCGTGGATAACGAATGCGCTCTGCGAATGGATCAATTTGGTGGTTTACGATTGCGTTCTTACAACAAGAGAGTTTTCCTAAATAAAGGACAAGATAAAAAGCCAATAATTGTTAACTATACTGACGCGATGACATTAGTCGATCGATTGGATTTAAGCATTTTATGGATACGTATTTTGGAGTAGCTCGAATATAACTTAATTGAACTGACAGTTTGGTAATACGTGAGAAGAATTTGCTCAATGATGAATGAGATGTAATAATGGATATTGCTATCCGTCAATATTCGTATTGTGACAATCCGTAAGCGTATTAATTTATTACCGATTAACTCGTAGTAACATAGTTAATTATTGCTCTTGTGTAAGATGTTTTGTTGGCGCTGTGCATTTCTATGCAAAATATTTGCGAACAAATTTCGCACACATTTGTCAGATTCAATAGTACGTAATTTCGTCTAAAGGCGAAGTTTATTTATAACGTTAACTAATTCAACGCGAACCACATGGCGGGTTGCCGATGTTATCGAGAGATCGATGGCCGCAATGAATTTTGATAGCTCCCTACGAAATCACATTGACTATCAGGATTTAGAACATTTCTCGCTTCTGTTGGAATAGAACGGAAAAGGGACAATATATTGAGCGAATAGAAATTGTCGTAAATTTTCAAGCATCTATAATGAATCAAGAGCTCGTTTTAACAATATGTATATCGAAAATCATGAATTCGGCACGAGAAAGCGGAAATTATTTACATTTAAACAATTAACAAATATAAATAACCATAAATCTATTAATGCAAGAGAGATCAATCGTTTATACAGATGTAATAAACTTATCATAATAATAACAAATTTTTGTGACGAGCAAGTGCGGACAAAGAATTATATATAATTTCGATAATATAGTATAATAACATATATACATATATTTGCATTTATATTAATTATAAAATTTGTAATTGCAAATTTAATTTAAATTTATTTTCATGATTTATAATAGAACGATTTATAAACGACTAAATAGGGTGATAGATTATCCTACAATATTTATAGAGTTATCACTCACAATGGAAACTAACGATATTTTCTAAAATCATTAACTTGGAAATATTTTATTATACAAAAAATTCGCGCAATTCCGATTCAACAATATGTCGCGATCGAGTAAAAATAAACTCTCGTAAATCTGAATAGTTTTGATTCAGTAACACAAACATTACATCATTTTATCAAATAGGTTGTCACATGTGAGAGAAACGTATATTAGTTTACATTCATAAATTCATATATATCTTCAGACATTTCGTGGAAACTTAGAGTTTTCTGTCGCATAAATGCAGAATACAGCTGAAACCGTATTGTAAATTTCCATAAAGACTTACCGGTATTCATGAAAGTCTATCTCTCAATGAATTTCAGTAGATTTCGGCAGTAAAATATAACATTTTCATATATGCAGAACAATATTGTCTCATAAATTATCTCGATGCTCAACGTTTTAGTTTAGGTCTGTTTCACGATCGATGTATATCGCTCGTATATAAAGACTATATCACGAAACTGTCGCAGGAAAATAATTTTTTTTCAAACGTTAGTTCGTTTAACGCGCTCGCTTTATTTTCGTTTCAAATCCCTTTTACGATAACGAACTGCTCCACGTCGGATCCACGTCGAATCATCCCTGTTATTTGTTAAATAAAATTTACGTTTATCGCCAAATCCGACGTAAAGCTCGAAACGCTTTCCTAATGACTTCCACGCGTGTTCAGACGTTCTCTAAACGCGTTCGACAACGCAGACGGTTTAATTCTGACATTGCCGAACAACGCGAAAACGTTTTGTAACTCCGATTTATCCTCGGAATCCTCGAGCTATCAATGACACGGTTGCATAACGTTTCCACGTTTTTCCCGACGTTTACGCGCGCTTTGTTCGCCGAATTTGTGCGTCTCACCGTTTTAATTATCCTTAATCTCCGCCTGTGTATATATACGCTAAATTAGGCGATCTCGCGTAATCAGAAGTTTTGCCGGCGTTTTATGTCTCGCAACGCTTGCGAGATTCAATTCCTGCATGTGTTGTATGCTTTGTTCGTTTTTCTGAGCTTACGTAAAATGGCGGCAAACTCGAATTATATACATATATATCGCGCTCTCGCATTCGCATAATCGAATTCTCCAAACTTTAGCAAACGTATTGTATATATACGCATTTCTCATTGTACAAACGAAAAAAGCACAGCATTGTCTCTTCATTACAATATTTATTTCCTATTATATTATATCAAATTTCGTTATTGTAATAATATTTTTTTATTTTGCCAAAGTATTGTTATGGTTTTTCCACGAGGAAGAAAAGATTTCGTTAAAAATATTTTTTGAATATTTTATATTCATTTATAATTATAAATATTAATTAAAATTAATTAATATTCTCGAGTACGCGTTTTTCCTATTATATACCAGTTTTACAGATTGTATTTTCCGTTCCTTTATTGTTCTCTTTCACGAGAACGAAAACATATTCACTTTTCGTCGAGTACGTCGTCATATTCAGAAATAACTATCGTGCTTAAACAACTTTTATTACTCGGCAAACAATCGTATTGTCGTCACGGGTAACTTTATCAATAAAATCTTAGTGCCAGGGCGTTGTTCATGATTTATTTACTTGAGGCTACAGCGAGACTTTATTGAGTGAATGCGAGGTACGTGACGTTTCTTCGGCAGATTTTTATAGCCGCCCCAGGAAATTTCTCGGTGATTTTTTTACATCAGCCTGGCACGTCGTAAAGATCGCTCGCTTGCAGGGCAACGCTCGTTCGCGAACAGGACGACAGTAGCACCACTTACTGAGCATTCAATTGAAATGCGATCGCACGAACGAAAAGTATATCTCTTTTCTAAGCTACCCTGTTTCTAGCAGGCCGACGACGAGCGAAAATAAATGTTCCGCCAAATTCGCTTTCGTGACCGTAAGATTCCATTACTGACACAGATCCGACGTAAATTCTATTAATCATACGAACCTCGTTCTTTTTTTTCTCAATTACACGACGATAAATTGCCGGTGTCTATATATATGCGAACAGTGATTAATTCAAATTAATAATTTTCAGACGCGATGTAATAATAAATCTTGACGAGGATGGTGTGTGATGAAATAATTTTTTTTAATATAAAAAGTATTATATGGTATATATATATATATATTATGTGATGAAAAATTTATATAAAACTTCAAAGATAAAATATAATGTTCATATTATGCGTCAGACGATGGGTAAAATATTCCGACAAAAAATTCGGATAAACCTTTAATATTAATATTTTTATGAAAATGGCAAATTTCTTCTTTAAAATTCCAAACTCATAATTCCGAGAAGGCAATTTATTACACGAGAACACGATACATCCGTTCTATCAAATCCGAATACTATAAAAAGCCAATATCTTCGAAGAGCATTAAACCGCTATTCGAAATTAATTTTCTTCCCGCGTCGTGCGAATAAATTTCCCGAGCAAACATCAGTCCTACTACTCTCCGAGTGAGAGAAGTTTATTCCCGCGATTCCGTCGGAGCGATGGGGACGATTTCTTTCGGTAACCCCATACCGCCGCCATCCATCGCGCGAAATATCCTTACGCCCTTATCTCCCTGGGAGTAGAGTGCAATACCATCCGACGCGAGTGTGTGCGCGCCTCTGCACGGACGCGCTCGAATCGCAAAAGTACGCGGAATTTCGCGAAGCTCTCATCGACGTTACAATAACCGCAATATATCCGGACGCGAGGCTGTTTCTTTGCGATACGAGAGAACGACGTCGCGTCGCCGGGAACCTCCTCTCGGAGGAGAAAGGTTAGGGAATTGTTGGATGCGACCTAGTAAGTGGATGCCGCCACACTGGTGCAACAATGGCGAAATATAAATCCAAATCCCGACCGCCATCCTTCCTGCTCTCTTTTCGCTCTCGCGTACCTCTACGACACCTTTATCCTTCTCTTTCGTCTATTCCCGCGAACCGGCGACGGTGCTTTCTCTCGCTTTCTCTGCGTGTATACGGTCTTTATCCTCGTCCGAGAATTTTCCCGCCTGCTATTCAGAGCTCCTCTCTTTCGCGCTTCCTACCTCTTTATATCGTTCTTGTGCCACGCCGTCGTCTTCCGCTTTAATTCGACCCCTACGCGGGGCTTTCTTTATTTCTCGGACCACTTTGGATTTTATTCGCGTACGAGTCGTTCCAACAAGATAATAGACGACACCTCGAATAGAAAGTAAAATAAGAGGGAATATATATATCGCGAATGTTACTCATCTTTTTTCTACGTTCTCTATGAAACACTTGTATATTTTTTTTTTTTTTTTTTCTTACACATTTATCAAATAAAATATTTTCACGCGATTTTTTGATTAAGAAAACGAAGAAAAAATTGCAACTGTGTTATATTTATCGGTAAATAATTTTTTTTAACATTTGTACGATAAATCGAATTTTGCAAATTGTAATAAAGAGATACAGAAATCCATCTCCAAATTTTGATATTATAGAAAAGTTCGTCGAGGAGACTATTTGTGTCAATGTTATGACATATTACTGATACTGATAAGATATGATTTCTACGTGCATGGACCCGAGAGACCATTATTTCGGATATCTATGCAAAATCGTCTTCTAATTCTTCTCTCTTGACTTATCCTCCATATCTGTCTTATTCCTTACATCGCTCTAACCTCTTTTGCTTCAGTTTCTTCCTCCCAGCGGTACATATCATGGATACACATTCTTCTTGAGACCATTTCCTCCGTATATATATTCAGTCTTTCGCGCTCCCACGCCTTCTAGTGATTTCCCACCGGTCTTTCATTTTATTTCATGCTTCCGACTCTCTCGTCCAGCGGTATTTACTTACTATTAACAAAACACGCGGGCATTATACCTTATCGTTCCCTTCAATATTTATCCTTCATTCAATTTTTGTCGACTTACCGCGCTCCATGTCCGTCGTATCCCTCGAAAATTTTGTCCGCCGCAAATTTCACCATTATATTTGCATACTTTTCTTCTCATCTTCTCCATTAAGGTATCTTCCTGATCTGATTTTTATACGCTCTTGCGTTTTTTTTTTCTTCCTTTCGTCTGAAATTATTCTGATGTTCAATCTACTCCTCTTTGTCTTAACCGACTTTATTCTCTGACGAAGGATCTCTCTTATTCCCTTTTGCACTTATCAGGGATCGTTCTCGATTCATTCACATCTCTTGATCTTGTCGTCTCTCGAGCTCCTCTATTTTTCTATTTTTCTCACTCTTCGAGCCATCTCTTCTCCACCTTATTGTCCTACTCGACTCCTTTCGAAGCCGGTTTGTACACCAGCGCTTTCCGTCACCGTTTGCACCGCTTTTTCCGTATTTTTCCAATTTGCCTGAAATCGTTTTCTTTCTTGGCCGTGATCGGCTTTACCATCGGTTTCCTTTTTCCGGGCGCTTTTCTTTTCGGTCGCGCACGGTTTACTTCGTCGCGTCGTCGCTCGAAAATGCTCGTCCGTTTTAATTTTCTCGGGACTCCTTTGTTTCCTGTATTTACCTGCTTCACCCCAACCATTTTACCCGCAAGCATACTCCATTTCTGCTCTCTCGTACTTTTTCTTGAAATTTGTTTTCCGATTTGCGTTTGTTCTAAAAGGAAAGTCCTCGTCTTTTCCTCTTCTCTTACCACGAGGATGTGTTACATTCCGCTCGCTCTTTCCAATCACTTTAATCTTGATCCACTTATCCTAAGCAGCTATTCTATTTCTTTTTCATCCCTACTTTATTTTCACATCATCTCTTCTCTTCATTCATCTGTGATGTTTCTCTTGGCGCCAGCGACATCAAGGATTTACATATATTCTTTCCTCTTTGCCACTCTGCCTTTCTGGTCCCTTTACCTTACTCTCTCGACAAGAACTACCTGTCTGCTCCCAACAAATATGTATTCTTCTTGTATTTATGATGAATCGTTTTACGTACTTTTCTCGCCACTGTTATGCATCGTCGTACGAATCTTGTATCACGGCATGAATGTCCATCAGCACTTAACGTCATCAACTATTTTTCAGATAGATATGTAGAATAGCATCTATACAAATTTATTTTCGTTTCTTTAGTTTGATTTTATGTCTCATTATTTTTATCTAAATAATTTTTCATAATTTTTTTATACTTCTACACAATTGTATTATTAATAATATTAATAATTACTATAGGTATGTGTCTATGACATTAATTTTGAGACGTGACTTCTTGTCTGATTTTGATTATAATTACAAAAGTCCACCGTGATTGACGTAAATTAACGTAAAGCATTAATTCGATACGTAATTAATACTTTATTATACTCTCGTTTTAATTACAAAAGTCCAACCCGTATAATTGACGCAAATTAAAGCAATAATTCGATACGCGTAATTAATACTTTATTATTACTCTTATTTTAAAATCCTATTTTGAAATCTGTAAACTCGATATCTTGATATTAACCATTGTATATCGATACCTGACAGAATCTGGCGTGCGCGCGTATCGGTATTTATTATTATTACATTTAAAATAAATATATAAGAAATAAGAGAGCGAGATTGAAATAAGTGAGGGTAAATATTTCAGCATTTTTTGTATAAAGAATATTAGTTATATAAAACGCGTGTATATTTTTTTCTGTACAGAAATCGTTTGGAGAGCAACACGGAACACTGGAATGCTTTGCTGCTATCGTTGCGCGAACTCATTGAATGGGTGATAAGGAAAGATACAGAGCTCACCGGCTTGGGACCCGTTTGCGGCGACGTGGCTGCGCTACAAAAACAACAAGTAAGTTGCCAAATGTTGTTTCACGCATAGATTACTTGGCTTTCCGCTTCTTCGTCGAACTTTACTTAGTCCATATAAAGCTATAGAAATTTTACCAAGTTTACCTTTCCTTGGCGTATTCGTTATCTTCGAAAGACCGGCGTACCCCATTTAGCATCTTCAGTTCACGGCAACAGCAGCATCAATCTCGAACTTTAGGATTCGAGTCAAGTTACCTGAATATGACTTATGTATACCTAAAATCGATTTCGCGTAGTCATCCTCCGAGAAGCTTGCGAGTTTCCGCCTCGGAAACTGTGTATAGTCGAATAGAATGTAATTAAGCATAAGCTCATGTGTTACTAGGCGAGTGTTCAACTGTCTATTTGAGACACGGCGGCTCATCCAGAATGAATGTTTACGTATTCTCACCACGTATGAATGTCAAGCTTCGCGGAGAACGTATGTCTCAATTACTACATATTATCACGTCAATTGTTCGCTAAACACTTCGATTCAATTCATTGCTGATTTTACTTATAATTGAATTAATTCCCGATTCACTCGTTTAATAGAAATACATCTATTTATTTTACATCTTTTGCCTCTCTTATATTAAAATAATTTTCCCTATTTTATTCTAAATTCTAAGTACACATATGTGTTGGCGCTCTATTTAGGACTAAATTGCATACTGTTGATTTGTATTACTTTCTCAAAATGATTAACCATTAATTTTCCTTGAAAAATTGAATGTGGCTCGTCTGGAATTGAACGCGTCGATAGTAACCGCGTTAATTTATATCCGAGTATCCTTCGCGCGATAGTGTACAAAGGCACACTAGGTAGTTCGGATTAATCTGGATTAGAACACGCGTGTCGCCGGCGTGCAGAGAAGCGTTCTGTATTATATACAGAACGCAGGTAGGGTCCGAGTGTACGTAGGTGATAAGCCGCATGTCCCTCGACCAGATCCTCGATGTCATCGTGCGGCTAGATCTGCGTATGTATTTGTCACTCGTGTCGTAGAATGCAGGAAATTGCTATCGATTATCCTTGGTTGCTCAAGCGAAAGCGTAAAGTGCTCAACCGATCGCGAACCCATCCGATTGACTTCACGCATGTCTCCAATAAATACGATTGCTTTGAGACATTCAAATTTGAAAATCATCTTAATTTATCGCGCTGAAAATCTCTACAGCTCAAGCATTTATTTTTGTCGCTACATTATATTTTGCAGAAGAATATTAATTGAAATTTTTTCACTTGAAAACTTTTTTCGCGAGATACACAAAATATTCAAATTATAAATAAAATGCGTATAATTTAATGTCGTGACAAATATGATTCTACCCGACAGCATATTATCTTTTCATGAAAATATTATAAATAAAAAGGTTTTTTTCATAATATTATTCACTGCAATGCGAAAAATTGAAGTATTTCGTTTAAGTGAGCCGATTTACAGATTTGCGAAAATGCAATCGCATTTCTCAGGGTTTACATCGCAGAGAAAGCAGCAGTTTCTACGTTCCCGCGTTCTCTGCATTCCTTCAGGTACAGAATCCAAACTCTCGCGCTGCAACATCCCGACCACAATGTTCTAACAATTGTTTCCTAACGTAATTGTTTATCCGGACTTCTCCCCGTAGATCCAATTAAGATCGTTTCCCCGACACCTCAAACGTTTAATCTTCGCGCGGTTCAAACTGCTTTTTTCTCCCAAATTCATTAGCGAAATAACGTGGCGATTTAAATGATCGGCGTTCCTGTAATTATCGTCGACGAGATTGTCGCGAGATTATCGCCGCGGTTTGAAATTTGATGCGTCATCGTTGCGTTTTATCGGGAAAATGCGGTTAATGCGAATCGATCATACGCAGATTTAATTTAAATGACTTGCCGGATAATTAATAAATCCTGCCCTCATGCATATGTATCGATTTTAAATAATTTTGCGAATATTCTAAACACGTATATTCCCGTGCGAAATTCTGAGGCGATTCATCTCGAGCGATTTTAATTATGCGTTGTTAATTTCATTAACGTTTGACGGCGGAGACAAGGCATCTTTCTCGGACGGTTAAGCTACGGTCGCAATATTGTTATAGACTGCACTAACCTTTTACTTACCTCTCTCTCTCTCCTTCTCTCTGTTTTCTGTAATTAAGTCTGCCTTAATTGGATTTAATGAATATACATATAATAATAACAGTGATAACTGGAAACTAAACTGTGTATCGCGATTAACGTTTGAGTAGCCATTTTGAGAAGAATTATTCCAAAAATTGTTTTAATAAGCAAAACAGAAATTGAGTAGTACTAATTAACTCATTTGTAAGCTCAATCTCTAAACATTGTAACAATATTACCTCAAGGGAACTCTAGGTTAATTTAATTACGGATAACTAATGAACTAGAGGGAGAGAAAAGTAAATACGATGTATTGTTATGCAACATTGGCACAATAATAATGTAATACATCATTTTTCTTTTGTTGATTATTCTATCCATTTAAACAATAAATATTTTTTTGAAATAAATTACTGAAAATTTTCGACGCATATTTTTACAAAAATCCATCGAACTGTTGCTGCATAAATTGAATCTTACAATGTTGCATACGCGATATCTTGAATTATATATATAAACGGTGTTCGCGAAACTTTCGCATTAAAGTGATTCGCAATGCAAAATAGCAAATGCGGTCGCGTTCGATCGGACTCGAAAACTGCTGGACTGGGCATTGGAATCGGCCGCCTATATCTCGATAGTATCGAAGTCGAAACGAGGGTGGCGCGTAATTAAAAGAGCGTTTATTGCGTTCACGCAATCGGAATGAAAGCCGGTCGCAGTTAGTCGCCCTTGCACGACGATGCGATGTAACGAGCGCGGTCGTTTCTCTCTCTTAACGCGAGCCGCGTCCTCGAAAAATTCTATTCGCTCTCGCGAGGGTGGGATCGATATTCCGACTGTTGCGTAAACTCGCGCGTCTGTAACGACTCCGGGCGTCGCGTTGTTACATCCCCAGCAGCCTGTATTTTCCACGTCTTTTGCGCAGAGAATACGTTCGTGAATCAAAACTGATCGCGGTTATGTGCGAACATATATCGATTTGTGGCACGTCGCGATGGATTTTGATTTTTGCGACGAAAAGAGCCTCGTTTGCGCGCCGAAAGCACGTGTAATTTAATGGGCGTTCGCGCCCGTTTCTCGTCAAGTCCGGCCTTTATCCGGTGCAGCCTCGGCGCAGCGACGAACGATTGATATTTTTGTTTCACCTCGTCGTGTCGGGAATTTTCGCTCTCCGTGCGCGAGAAGAGTCGCTCGCGGTCGGAAGTTATTTTTCGGAGGTGCACTTTAGTCGAGTATCAACTCTCGGAATTTATGCCGGTGTGTTTCTTACGGCTTGAGAGAGCCCGAATCTCTCGCCGCTTTATTCCTCGATTGTTTACAGAGAGTCTGTCGACGCTCCTGGTCCGTGAAACATTTAATACTTGACAGACAATGACATAGGATTCATCTCACGTGGGTGAAATAAAAAAAAAACATCTTCATTGAGAAGAAAGCTATTTGGAGAATGATTACGAGTATACGAATCTTGATACTTGTTGAACCATCGTGTTTAAATTTCTTTTCGTTTGCATCACGTATAACAGAAAACGAGGGGCTCTATTTTTTCTCCATAACATTATATCATGTATTTATGGTAAAATAATTTTATTATTACAGTACAAAATATGAGTCAAAGAAAACAACACGTTTCATTCTGTAATAAAATTGGAATTAAATTATTTTTTATCGTGTAAAATATTTCTCTTTTTGTTTGTCGTCTTGCATTATAAACGCATATTAAATATAGGATAAAGGGCTTTCTTTCTCCGTGGAATTTTGTAATAAAAATTGTTTTGAAATAATGTATCTTTTCTCGATGTAATAACTGAACGAAATTACAGTTGAATGCTAAAGATTCTGAGTTCAGATACGCAAACGATATCGCGCTATACATCAGTGCATTGTTGTATGCATCTTGTAATTAACCTCTCGTAACGTGATAACCACATTGATAAGAGAAGTTGTCTTACTGCAAGCAATTAGAAAATGTTCAACTAAGTATCTAATTGTTCTAATTTATTCGTTCTAATTTCTTTGTTGACGTCTTGGCTCGCGGCTAACAATAAGCATGCGTCATGCGTAAATTTTCCTGTAATTTATAACAAGAACATAAATATTTATTGACCAATTATGATTTATTTAGCAACATCGCAAATTTTTTTTTACTTTTTTCATTAATAAGAATAACTCGTTTATAGCAAAAAAGTATGATTTACACGTAACTAGTGATATATTTTTCTATAATAAGATCTATAATAAGAAAGGCCTTGGAAGAGAAATCTGTACAGTGAGAATTACGAGAGAGCAAAAAAAAAATAAAGAATAAACGCTATGAGATTTCTATCACTCATCGTGCACTGCGCCATCATTCTTCGAAATGGGAAGCGAGGAAAGAAAATAAGAAAGATATAAGAATGATTAATGGCCAGTATATCATGAAATCTGTGTTCTGCAGAACACCAATTTAACCAATTTATTTAATAGTATATTTTTCTTCTGGCAAATTATATCTCTTCTTTACAAAATTCATTTCGCAAATTCTTAATTACTATTAAACAAGTGGCGATAAATAACTAACGATTGATAACTCAAATTGCGAACAATTGCGAACAGTTGTTTTATATGTTATACTTTATACATTTATATATGTTTTACTTATAATCGCAAATTTTTAAAATAATTAAAAAGAAATTAAGTAACATATATTTTCGTTGTTGTGAGACTATATTTCATATCTGATATGTTATATTATTTTTTTCAAAATAATTTACAAAATAGATAGATTTGCACTCCCAAAGAAATATACGTGATTTTATTCTTAAAAAAACAACTGGTTTTTATCAGCGATGGAATTCTCTGTAGTTTGTGTTATAACTCTAAAAAAATCGTACAAAATAATATCGATGCAAGATTGAAAAACAGAATGTTAAATCATTTAATTTATTTCGGGTTGTATTAAACTGTACTGATGTAACTTAAAAATTAAATGTAATTTAAAAAATACAAATACCAATTGTGAAGTTAATTACAATACAGTTGATTATGTTTGCAAAGCGAAAACAATCTCTTTAAGAAACTCGAGCGACATCGACAGTTCAAAACAATCTTCATACTCCGCCATTTATTTCGCTTACGATGAATTTTGTAACGATGTAAAAAAAAAAAAGCGGAAACTAGATGAACATGTCGTCTGAGCGTCTTTCGACGCGCAGAAAGAAACTCGCGACGTTTTACCCGCAGCAAATCCTTAACTCCACGAACGACGAGAAATAATCTCGTTAACTAGCAAGCATGCAATACCGTAAGAGTGCCTTTTTATCCTCTTGACTTTTTTTCTCACCGACTGCAGCAGGCTAATTTTCAAGCTTGTTGTAACATCTCGTCAAACGCAATTACGACTACACAGGTTGATGTTCCTTGCGTCACGACAGTAGATGACATTGCATTTACATCGTAAAAATCCAATGTGAAAACGTTTCATTGCTTTATTTGATTGTCGTATTATTTTGTTACAATATATTTACAAAGATTTGTAGAGCATGTTTTGTTCGTTTAGGTAAATTTCAATATTTCAATTTCAAAATCTCATAATGTTTCAATGTCTAATAATACAAAAAAATCGAAGAAAGAAGCATTGAACTCTATATAAATAATTGCATTATTGTTCTTTTCAATATATTGATTGAATTATATTAACTTGTATTAAATTGTAAGGATGATGACATCAATTGCGAAGCTACCTTATTTAGTCAAGATAAAATTGATTTTTTTTAAAGCCTCTTTGGCGACGAGGAGTTGATTCGCCAAGGGAAAGCCTGGCACTGCACCAGACACCGATGCTCCTTGTCTCGTTATTTTTGTTTCACGATTTACGTTTCTCCTTCACAGGACGACCATCGTGGCTTCAGAAGACAGCTGGAGGACAAACGACCGGTCGTGGAGAACAATTTGCTGAGCGGTCGCCAGTACATCGCCAATGAGCCTCCGCTGTCGGACACATCGGACTCCGAAGGTACGTGAATTATGAATTATATATCAATTCGTCTATCGATTTTTCTTCATCCTCAAATTATAATTAACAATTTAATAATATATTAATATCCGACCTAACCTAAGGGTATTTTAGATAAAATATTGCACGTAAAAGTCAGACAAATAATATTTTATGATATGTGTAATATATTATTTTGCGAATAGAAAATGTTTTCGGAGAGTGATAAGGATTATTTAAGAAGGCAAATGTTTGAATTTCTTCGCGTGACATGTATATTTTTCTGCGCTTGTGATATATCTAGTTTAAAATTATTTTCGTATGATATTTAAAAAAAATCGCTCTCTATTTCGTTCACACGAACGAAGAATATCTCACGAAGGAACAAAGAAAATCGGCGAAGTATATTCATCGTTAGTTCCGTGAAACCACCTCATAACGCAAGACTGAGTTTGCCGATAGTGCTCAGTAATTAAGAACGATAGTGCGCCTTTCAATCTCATCAATTCGCGCTTTTATTCTTGCATTCGTAATTTTTCGTACCAATTACCGGAGGCAAAAACCTCGAGTATCTCGGCCTATCGGTTTGGAAGAGAGCACAGGATTTTCCCTCTTTGTTTCTATCGCCGTTTGATTTAATTAACGAATTGTTATTGCTGCCATTGTCCTTCCGTTAGTATTCTCAGTGACTTTATTTTTTAATCCATAAGAGGAGGCGCTTATAAATTCGCAATATTTGAAATTTTCATTGTTTCTTATGATAACATAAAAAACCAATTTAGGGAATATAATAAAAATGTTATTTAAATAATTGAAAGAATATTTCTTATACCTCTTTTTCTAAGCTGTTGATACGATATTTTAGTGAGATTAATAATGTATACACTCAAGAGTATGAGAAATTTTATTTTATTTTTCTCTTTCGGTAAACTTGCGAGTGTATTTTAATAATTCATACATTTCCTTTTGAGTTCGTGAATTTCCGCTTTAGTCTAAAATTTCGTATCGTGGAAAGAACAAAACAACCTCTAAATATTATATTCTAAGTTGTCCAGACTGGAAAATTCTGCACAAATATTTTGCGTTCACTTTTTTTCCTCTTCAGTCTAACTTGCCGGACCAGAAACGAACTTCATTCTTTATTGTCGTTTACTTTTCAAGAATATAACCAGGAAAAAAAACAGTTACAATACTTTGAAAATTCTATTTATATAATCTCATCGAACTATAAAAACGCGGATATTAAAAAAATTAGATAAAAATCTTTAATGCGAAATTGTTTTACTTTGTATATAATTTACGAATTTATAGATAATAAGAATAATTTTCTGCAAATTGATCACAAATTTAAAAATAAGAAATGTATGTGTTGAGCTGCTAATATAAAATATAGAAAAGCAAAAATATTTTAATCGTACATCATGACTCAAACTTAACTTTCCATTCTTATATTATTCTCATTTTTATTTCAATTTATTTCCTTATACACTAGAAAGTTTTAAATTAAGTTTGAGGATTAATGATTATGATTATTATGTGAAGATACGTTTTTGAATATTTTCCCAAAGTAAAATCTATTTTATCGAAAGAAATATATTAAACATTTTAGTCTCAATTTCGTTTTACAAAGTTATTTATTTTGAAATGTGATTTTATAGTATGATGTAATATGGTTATGCAAGTGTCTTTTATATAACCATTATGAACAATTCTCTTATATGATATCGCGCTGTATCGTAATATCATTTCAAATATTCTCTCGGAGATAAAACTTCTAGCAGACGGTGTTAACGTGACTCTATCGGGAACTGATGTGAAGCGTTTCTAACCAGTTACAGACGTACACTTCCCAGTTTTCGTTCTGTATCACCAACTCTGAGAGTTGTGAAATTTAGACGAGATGTTTTATTCATGTTGCGCCGTCTCTGATTGAATAGGAACAGGAAAAATGAAGTAAGGCACTAAATAATACATCGAGGTGAATCCGATTTCTTTGATTTGTTGAAAATCGAACGTGGGGAGATTTTATTTTAAATTATTTCAGTTACGTTCTTTCGATACACTGAAAATCAAGTCTTATATGACAAGTAATATAAATTTAATATGACGAAGATTTTAACTTTATAATTTATTTTTATTACCGATCTTCGTGCTTTTCATCTCACGCGGATTAAAATATTTTTCAATAAAATTTAAAGTGTGACTTAATATAAAAAAATGAAGCGCTAATTTTACTTATTAGTCTGAAGTGCATTTTGCAAAATTCATCATGCTTTATATAAAAGAACTGAACTATATTTTATATTCTCTCTTCGTAATTGTATCTATACATTGATATATATAAGTTTCGGTTTATATTTCTCATATTTGTTGCTTTTACTTTTCGTATAAAAACCGTACACTATATTTATTGATATACTTTTATTGAATTTTCGTGAGAAAGCGAGTATTTGCACCACGTTCGTTAAAAAAAGAAATTATTGCGGTTAAGTAATCGTACTTCCGTCGCAAACCACATGGGGTTTTCAATCGAATTACAACTATCGTAGTACATCGGTGCCGATAGAAGACGACGGGGGCTTTAGAAGAGACGTCCCCAAGAGGGACTGAAAACTTGTAGGACTTACTAAAGTCCCTGAGGAAGGTACGACACAGCATATACGTATTTCTCTTCCAACTTGGACTATTACTTGCGTAATTAGTCAGTAAAGGATATTTACTATTCTCGATGTTAGCTCATTGTTAAACGCAATTGTTACGTAGCAAACTTTTATTCCCAAACAAGTGTAAGATTTAATTTCAACGTAATTGACTTATTGTTAGATCAATTACGTTTATATGACTGGTTGTTTCGAAATGCATCATAAGTGTGGAAACGTTTATATGATGTTTATTCGTGATCTTTTTATGCTTAACGATAAAGAAATATTTATTATTTATTTATATACAATAAAGTGTTGTATATGCATAATTAATAATATGCAAAAAATCGCTTTTGAAAAAAAAATCAATTTCTTTAAACATATTATTTGATATATATTTCGAATTAACGTACACGTATCGACGCCACTGACTGTAATTATCAGAATATCGCGCGATTGATCGTCAAATATCGAAATAGCCAACCGACGATAATTTAAGCAAGTTTTGATCAAAAGTTCATTAGTCTCCGTCAGAACGAGATTTAATTACTTTGGAAATGTATTCGCGCAAACACGCTCGCTAATGCTATTGTCGTCAAACTATATTCAGTGCCAGATTGTACCAATATCATGAAATTAATTCGTACAGTCAATAATCGATACTGTTTGATGAAAAATATATAAAGACTTTTAATTTCCATGCACAAAAATATTTCTACAGACTTGAATGAATTAAAATAATATCTCTAAAAGGGGATTTATGAATCTTATATATACTTACTATATATGCAGCAACAGGAAAGTATTCAAGACGAATGAATTCAGTTGTATTTATAGAAAAAAGACTTGTTATATTATGCAGCAATATTCAATTTTTGTTAATTTGATAAGAGGCAGGAATATTTAATCATACGCTCGACACATACATTTCATACTTTAGCTAATTATTTATTTATTGAAACGAAAGACATGTATATATCACCATTGAGAATCATTATTCATTAAATATTGATATTATATCATTCTGTATTAACACACAGAGAATTGTTTTTTAGAATTTACCCTGAAAATTATGGTAATCGTGAGACAATGTGTCTAAAATTTCTTTGATTAGTATTTTTATCACGATAAAAATATTAATATCTACCACAATAAGATATAAAATATGTTCGATTAATTTTCCTATGTACATATGAATATTTTTGATTGTGGTAAATATTAATAAGAGAAACTCATCAAATCCTTCCAATACTATATAGTATTGTTTCACGATTACCATGATTTTCAGGCTAAATTCAAAGACAAAACTCTCTCCGTATACATATATCGTGAATTACTGCTATACTCTATAATTCAACTTAACAGAGTATGGAATTATTCAGCCGTGGCTCAAATCGTTACTCGGAGTAATCTCTCGACGCATCGCTTCATCTGTACACGAAAGCTATGTTCGATACCTTCGCGACTTTCAGGGCCGCGGTTGATTGTCATTCACCGTGCCGCTTGTAATATCCGACGTAAGATCCCGGAATAACCGTAACGATAGCTTCGCTCCGCGTAGAGAACGGATTTGATCCCAATAACTGTGGATGCGGCTCCTGCGAGCGAGCAACTCCGTGCAGCGGCCGCGCGCGGTTTCGCTCATTCCACAGGAAGTCACGTTTCGCAAAACGTGCCCTGCATCGGCCGCGCCGCGCGCAACGTCGATAAATTTCTGGAGGTAGAATAACATCGCGCCGTAAGGCCGGATTATATAATTCCGACGTTGAATTCGCCGGTGCGAATTATTCGCGAACTTCATTCGCGGTTCCTGCATTCGGTCGATCGGAACTAGGACTCTGCTGTCTTATTGATTTACAATTTTTACCGGCGAACAAAGATTGCGATTATATATTATTTTGTACCTCTGCTGACTCTCCCGAAATATATTTGGATTGTCCGTGCTTTTATATGATTAAGGTTATATATAGTTAAATTATTATTAAATTGACATTTTTTGACGTATATTGTTTGATGTGTTTCTGGTATCAGAATAGATGAGGATCTTTTTTGTTCGAGGTAAAACGATTTGATCAATTCTTTATATTTTTGGAGTTCTATACTTTATAAAGACATTATTAGTCACATCCGCGAATTGAAACCGATCGGACTACACATCTTATCAGAAACGCGTGCGTCAATAGCTCCTAGAATGATCGATCAGACGGAAATAGTTGACCTAGAATAGTTTTGCTTCTTGTTAATTGCGCTTGTCGTAGTTGGGAATGTACGCGATGTAATCTTGTAATACTGTCAGAATATGTCAAGAAGAATTTTGAAATGTATTGTTCAGAGTTTAATTAGGAAATTAATTGTCTTGGAAGGATAGGATTGAATCGAGAACACAAATTAGAAAACTTAAAGTGCTTTGTATACACGTGCCAAAATGGCGAGTCAAATTGTATACACGAGTCAAATTAAAATACTAACGGAAAATCATTTTTGACAATAAATCTAACTAATAAATGAAAAATAAATCAAAATATTAGTCTTTAATATATTGTCAATATATACTAACATATTATGAATCGTTTATTAAACAGTGAAATGCAAATTAATACTTGACATTTTTTTAGGAAGAAGACTTGACATTTTCACTCATATTACTCGATAACAGTTGCGGGATTTATATTTCACTCTTTAGAGAACCCTGTTACTATTTCCGTCTTTGTCGCCCATTTCCTCTACTTAAATCCGGACGCGGTGGCGAAGGAGAAAAGAATTAGCGTGACACTTCGAGGATGTGGATTAAAATCAGGTTGAAAAAGTCAGCGAGCAGGAACTAGATAAACTAGTGGCGTACGTGTTCGGAAAGTAGAGCGTCAACTGTTGAATGGATGGCTCAGTAATAAAGAGCGCGATCGTCTAATTCAATTCGTTCTTAGACTGTTTTCGGAGACGGTTCTTGTTTTTCGATCCGCCTTGTTGTTTCTTGTTTCCCGTTGCTTACTTTTTCACCTCCCGCTTTAGAGAAAATAGAGGCTGCATCCGACTGACTTCATTCCACCTGTCGGTCTCTACAGGGGAGATCAGTACGTGATAACATAGAAAGAAAATCTTTGATCGCGCGCATTTCTTATCGCGAATATCGAATCATGGAATTGTGAAATAAAAAGCTTCTCTCTTTTTTATTTTTGTAGCAGTTTCTTCGCTTGCCGTCGTAAAAGACTATATAAATTTTAAGTAGTTATCATATACATACAGAGTGTATCTAAATAAATGCAAAAAATTTTAGATGATTCTTTGTCGAAAATTAAGGGGGATTTCTTAAGTTTCCCTCCCTGAGGGGTTACACTTTTCTAAAGAGAAAGATAAACACATTAAGTAAAATATTAATAAATATCCTTTTTATTAGTGAAAAATATTTACCCAGTTTGATTTTTTTAATTTATCTGAAATTTGGAGAAAAAATAAATACTTAATTTTTGAACCTGTATATTTAACTCGAATAAAAATTTACATACAAAAATCGATGAGAGTTATGAAACGCGATAAAATTACTAAAAAAAAGACTTTAATTTTAAAATTTATAATAAGTCATGTAAAATATATTTTTTAATTTGTGCAGGGTGTTTATATTTACGGTGACATATTAAAATAATTAATCGTTACAAACGTATCGTGCGCGCGTGTAAGATGTGTAATTGCAACATAGTCACCGCAACAAACTACTCTTATTTTCCCGCGGAAAAAACAAACATCGCGCCGCGCTTTTCCGCGAGTTATTATCCATTAGCCGTTATCTAGATTGATTGTTCAATCTCACGTGACGCGAAAGATAATCGCGCGGCCGCGCCTGATGTCCTGTCCCGAGCAAATCGTTTTTTCCCCATCTTTTAATATCATCGGTGCGCCTTTATCGCGGGATTTACTGCCGAACGTATCTCCCTGGAAACCCGTAAAAATACCGAGACGGGCCTCGCCCGCCGAGTCGCAAGAAAATCCTTTTATTTTTCGTCAACGCGCCGGAACGCGCGTAACGAAGCGTAGAGAAATGGCCGAAAGCCCGGGGTTAGCTATCCGAGCCTATCGCAGGGAATTAATTGTCCTATGAATCACGCATCGTATCATGCAGCGGACAGTTTTTATGTGCATGTTTAGCATTGATAACGCCCGATGCCGTATACCTATATGCGTCTGCTCGTTGGCTTCCTATCTATCCGCGTGTTATGTTGATTTATGTTCGCGATGTTACCCAGCTGGTCTTCGCCGCGATTCATCCTGCGCATCCGCGTTTAATCGCACGTGGATTTATCGATTGACAGCGCTGAGGAGGCAGGAAGGAGATATTTGTATTTTTGCGCGACTCGATCGATTCGGATCGAGCTTTTTTCTCTCTCGAATATACGCTCAAACTTGACATCAAAGTATAAACTTGTGTCGGAAAGACGCGATCTTCTCTCGATACGTTATATAGGAATTTTGATGCAGTA
The DNA here is from genome assembly GCF_048542155.1 of Nylanderia fulva. Taxonomy (NCBI): domain Eukaryota; kingdom Metazoa; phylum Arthropoda; class Insecta; order Hymenoptera; family Formicidae; genus Nylanderia; species Nylanderia fulva. Next base: position 2,965,986 of record NW_028189622.1, read on the forward strand.
TAATGTTATATCAGACATTTTTTTATACACGATGAGATATCGTGCGTTCTCATCTTCTCGATACTTGAAAATTTTAGAAAAATATTGACAATTATCTCCATTTGTCTCCTAGAAATTGCTAAACGTTTTATCTTTCACATATGTAAATGTCAGAAACAACGAGACAAATATTCTCAAAAAAACATTACTGATAAACATTTATTTTTTTCTAAAACATGAAACACAATCTGGATATTAAAATAATATTTTAAGAGGTCTTTGCTGTTTGTACTACAAACATTGTTCACAAATAAAAGCTTCAATATTCGCCCATATTTGCGAGATAACGAAAGCGTACCTCTATAACTAAATAAAAAAATTAGAATTGTGTAGGTTTGGAAAGCGTTTAACAGTTTTGATCCTTTATATTTGCTTTTTCTATAGCAGGTAGAGAATTGGATGGCGATTCCCGAGGATACAGAAGCGCCGAGGAGCAGGCGCGCGAATTGACGCGGAGCATTCGTCGCGAAGTGAATAAACTTTCGGAGCAGTGGAACGCTTTAATCGAACGTAGCGATGCGTGGAAGCGGAAACTCGACGACACCACTAACGTGAGTACCTTACTCCATTCTTACTTACACAGAAAGTCGCTTACCTTCGGAATGGTATTCCCTGATATGAATACCAATTTTTTCCTTGTCTTTCGCGGAAACATATATAAATCCCGGCTTGGTCCCTGAATCGGATGTATTAAAAAACCAACAGGGATCGATATCCAGAATTTTCGGACGCCCGCGAGAAATTATCGAGTGTGTGGAGAGACAGAACCGTATAAATTGCGAAGTTACGGATTTTAGATTGAAGTTGAAAAATATATTTGCGCACGCATTGTCGATTTGAGAATTACGTAAGTAAAGTTGCGATGTTACGCATTTTGTATGCGTACGCAGCACGATTTAAAAGTAAAGAGATAAATGGTTGATTGCAAACAAAGATTAATCGCTGGACTTTGTTACGTGATCTCCATTAAATGAACGTGTAGCAAATAATTGTTAGAGGTGAAATGTATCATTAGTATATTAGCTAAACACAGGTTTAGATGCCTAGACACGAAATTTATGACTCGCGATATATCTCGATGAGCAGATAAGAGAGGTAATGTTTGCGGACTATGAGTTTCGCAAGAATTAATTGATATTTTGTTGCTGGGTATAATATACAAACTTAAATTAAGCGCGAAACTTGGAATTTTCTTGCGGCTGGAAGCGAATGCGAAAACTTTGATTTATATCCTTCCCCTGTGCCACGATATTATGATAGATCGAGATAAGTCCATGTAATATTAAGTGCTATCGAAAGTAACTTTAAAATCAACTTTTATGTAAAAGAGAAACTTGAACAGGAGAAGTTCATTTATTTTTATTTGATGAACATATTTTCTCTTCAACAAGTAAGTGCAATTAATTTTCATATATTTGAAAAATGTGACAAAGTAATAAGTGAAAGATATACATTTTTCTTATTTCTCGAGCATCGATCTTTTAATGACAGATCAAAAAAGTTGATTTTTTTCATATTATTTGTTCTGTCAAATATAAGCTTAATATAAAATTGTGGCTATTATATCTCTTATGTTTTCCACACGAATAGATTATTATATTAAGTTCTATATAAAATGAGAGATATCTATTACTCGTGCTGATATCGATAAAGTTTGACGGACCGTGTATAATGACGGTGAGAAATACGGGATGTTTAGTTTTAACAAGAATTTTACAAGTGGCCAATGACGACATCGTTACGAGGCTCAATTTTTCCGTCGTATCGCTTTATGATTGCCATTACAATCTTCTCTATGAGAGGTTCCATTTGTCGGAACGACTTTGCGCTTTAGAGGGAGAGCAACCGGACCGTTTATTGGCGAGCACCGAGGAAAGACGTTCGGAAACGAGCTGTCTCGTAGCAAAGGCGAGCCTTAGATGCGTCTCTGGCCAATCGACGCTCGTGTCGCGTCTAATACCTCCGAAATCTCGAGCTCACGTCTTTTTCGATATCGGAAATAGCCCCTATTTCCTGGACGTTCATTTAATCGAGGTTCTACTTTGTATCGCATGTACGTCAATTGTGCCTGATAGAGACTATAATATAACTTATGGAATTAGAGAAGGAGTATATCTTCTATTATTATGAAAAATTCAGGGATCACATTATTTTTGCAAAAGAAAGCTTATACACCCCGTTATATTTTTTAGTTATAATCAAAAATATAATTTTCCATCAGCATGGCTTCTAATTAAATGAGAGAGAATTTTATTTTTAATTACATGTACCAGGATATTTAACAACGAAATATTAATTTTTTCACACACTATTAATATATGATAGATATATACATATGCTGACATGAAAAAAAAGAAATGGACAGGATTAAAGTGCTATTTAACGTCGAAGATTCACGAGTCGCGCGCGAGGAGACACGATTAAATATTCAGCGAGGAAAATTCGTCGACCGACTTCATCAAAGAATGCGCTCCTCAAGTTTAATGCAAACCTTGGCAAAGCACCATCTCTCGTGTATACGTGCTCGAGCGAAAAGAGCCTCGCTCGAAAGCAGCCCTCTTCCGTATAGGAACCGTTTATAAGCGCGCGGAGCGAAGAAGCGAGGATTCCGCTGTTCCTTATCCTCGAGAAGGTCGAGAATTTATTATCGGTTGACAGTGCGACACGGGGGTTGTGTGTATTCGCGATGCATCTATAATCGTGTTCCATTCATCGCCCTCGGGTGCTTAGGCGCGAGCATCGATCGGCGGATCCGTGGAGGCATAAACCGCGTTTCAGAATTCAGCTCTACGCTTGCATTCACATCGTTGTCGAGGTTTAATGCATCCTTTCGTGGATGGAATCACGTCGACTTCGTCCTTTCTCCTCCTTCGTCGTCGTACATGGTTTTCTTCGTTTTCATGCGCGTACGACATCACACCCCTCGGTCTTATAAGCGGTTTTACGCTTTGCATCTCTCGTTCGCGTTGAAAGAACGATACTTGAATGCGGTTGAATATTCCACGTCTCGCGTTCGAGAATGAACCCTGCGACGGTAGATTTTTTTCCAAAATAGTCCGAACGTTCTTTACGAAAATAAAAAAATAATAATTTTTATTTTAAAAAATTGTAGTAATTTAATCAACCAACTCTGGCAAATTAAGTGATCTTTATTTAATATTCACGACGTTTCGGCCCTTATTAAGTGCTAAAACACAACTTTTTTAAAAACCTTAATTTTTTATCTTAAAATGTGACAAGATATAATAAAACCATAATGTGAAACAATTAACTATATTAGTATATAGTTAATTGTTTCACATTATCGTTTTATTATATCTTGTCACATTCTAAGATCAAAAATTAAGGTTTTTTAAAAAAAGTTGTGTTTTAGCACTTGATAAGGGCCGAAACTCATGGCCGAAACATCGTGAATATTGAATAAAGATCACTTAATTTGCCAGAGTTGGTTGATTAAATTACTACCATTTTTTAATTATCATCTGGTGACTTTATAGTTTTTTTATAATTTTTATTTTACTTTAATTGCGTTGATATAGATATATATGAGACGGGCATAAAGACATTTTTTCTAAAAATTCGTCTTTGATTAAAATGAAATCCACATGATACTTTTGTGACAGTTCGTCGACTGTGGCGTTGATTTTTTCGGTATTTCGAATTTTTCAAGACTAGCATTGCAACGTCGACGTACGAAATATCCTCGAACGAGACAAGATGCCACTAGTAGTGTGATTCGAAGCGCGACGCATGCCGATCGAATGGAATTCATGATACGTGCACGCAATATCGTCTGCGTCACGCACGCACGTGTAGTGCGCTGCTCGCATAGTAGTTTGCGTATACGTCGTTGATACAGAATAATACGACGACGCAGCCGACGAGCCTCGTTTCGATCAGCTGTTACTCGCGAGGAGAACCGTCCGCTGATTCGCAATAAAACTATGACAACGGATAATTGATCATCTTGATTCGGATGGAAGCGCAGGCAAAGTACGCTAATTAAAAAATTTTATCGGATATAACCGAGATAAACGTCGAGTGTGATGTAATTAAATCGTAATAGACGACTAAACGATACGGTGAGTTGGTAATACAAATTATAGAGTATTAATTGACTTTATGCGACATTAATAATCGTTAACGTCAATTTATTAGTCAATTACGTGGCGGGGGATTATATATTTCGTATACTATGAATGTGCGCCAGCAATTGGAATACACTCTTTTGACCATAAATATTATTGAATCATTAGTATAATTGAAAGTTTGCTGCTCTCTAAATAAAAAAATCCCTTTAATTATCTTAAATAAATTTTATTTTAAAAAGTATACGCTTTCATAAGACTTAATAGTTAGAATAAAATTAAATTTAATTCAAAAATAGTACAATATATAATTAAGGATATTCCTGAATTTGACTCGAGTTTTTGCGCGAGAATTTTCGGAGAATTTTTATATATGCATGAAAACTATTTAGATATATTAAATTAATTAAAATAACAAATTTAAATAATAAATTACATTACTGTTAAATTCGATAGTTGACGGTATTTTTAACCGAGATTTCACGAGCTCGAGGAAGATGGTAATAATTTTCTTTTAACGAGCTCTAATAATAATGTCGACCCACCAGTACCGAGGAAATTCATTTTAATATAATTCGAGTGGTCTATCGATTATAAGCAGGAACAGCTGGCGCTCTTTGGATAGATAATTCGGTTTATCTCCGGTTAATTGCGATATTTAATTATACGTCATCATTGATCAATTTACAAAACACAACTTTTACAAAATATCTGTTTTTATATTTCATGCGAACCATATGGAATAGTTTTTAATTTTCAAAGGACTTGCAATTTTTATATTTGTAGCTTTCATGTAATTTTATTGAACTCGAATACTCCGATTAAGCATCAGTAAATTGATCAGTATATATCGTCGATCAAATCATCTCTTCTAGATCGCAAATTCTTACAGCTTTTATATTTGCATAATTTAATAGAATATCTTAGTTTCTCAGCTAAGCATTGTTTATGTAAAAATTAAAATTAATTTAATGGCTATAAGTCTTGAGGAATTCATTTCGTTGCAAATTATACATGAACGCAGCTGTCCAAGGGGGTCTCCGGTCGCTTTCGATAGTCGATGAAGCTTAATTGCAAGATGCATATTCATCAATCCATTTATTTATTCTCGTTACGAGTTGGAGTAACAAGCAAGTTACTTAGTTTCCTATTCGATCTGCGCGCTAGCCGCGTCGATAAAATCCTCACGTTTAAGTAAATAAGCTCTTCAAAGGCGATCGGAAAGGGCGTGACTCGGCGTGACGTCGTTCATCTCGCTCGTTGTGTTCGATTCAACGTGTTTTCCACAATGTCGGCAGACGAGATATTAATAACTATCGCATGTTTATCGCTCGAAAATAAACGGACCGGTCGAAGCCCAACGAGAGCGTTTTGAATAAGTATAAAGAAACGCTCGCTCTCTCGAGTATCTGTCGATTAAAAGTGCATCGTGTTAACGGTCATGTGACCGATACGATGTACCCGGAAGATCAAAGTTTCCGTGCAATCAAAAGAGTCTGCGTCACGAATGCATAATTCATGAGCGAAACACAATTTAACTTTTAAATTCCACGTTTTCTCGCCGCGATCCCTTCTTCCTCGCACTTTAATTATCGGCTATCTAGTAATTACGGACGACACCTTCTTTTTGGTCGCCGATACCGTCCGGGATTCACCGCTTTATATTAATTTGACTTCCTATCTACCGTCACGCCTGGATCGCCCGAAATTGTTCTTGGCAATGCAAACGAGACGAAGCGAAATGTCTCTCGAATAATTCTCTCTTTTCCTATCGGGAAATCGTTATAAAAATGATCGATGATTAACGATTATATTATCTTGATTCTATAGAGTTTTCAATCAAATTCTTCATCTCGAGATTTTTATATTTTTTACAATCGAAAACTGCTCAAATTGAAGAATTTTTATTGCTTCATCATTTTTATATTTTTTATTTTTTAATTGAATTTTACAATAACCAATGCTTTTTATAGACATTAAATTTTAGAAAATATGTAATAATCGAGAATCGAGATACAAAGATTGCAAATAATATTATGCGCGTTAACTTTATTTTTGAATTTTTATCGATGATTGTACTGCCTTATTGTTTCGAAATTTATTTTTATCGAAAAAGTATTAAATTTGTTATACGAAAGAATCTCAATTTTCTTTTTTGCCAAATAAGTACTGAGAATTTATTTTATATCGAGACAAAGTAAACGCGTATTTTCTTACGAATCTTCATCGTGCACAATCTTCAAAAGTTTTTCAAAAGTAGAGTAATGAAGAACTTGACGTACCTGTCACTGTAATTTTTCAACTTTATCGACAACAAAACAAATATTGACATGTATTAAAAAGTCTTTCCTTGGGATTGACGGACGGGCATCATTTATTACGAACAGAGAAGTTTTATCTGTAAGAATGAAGCGAAGCAAAATTCTTTTAAAGCATCAAACTGTTGGATATTATTTCGTATAAATAATTTGTGACGAACATCTATCTATATCTATCTATCGTGGAAGAAATTTTGCGTAGTATTTGCGCAAACGTACATATATATGAAGAACAAACTTTATGTGTATTTATCGTTTTTCGCTAGAAAATTGCACGTGAAAAATAAATAAAAAAAAAAAAATAGATTTCTCATTCCCGCATGTTGACCGGTCCGAGAGGTGAAAGTGGAGTAGAATGCACTCTGTTAGGGTTGGCAGATGGTTGAAATCGCGAGATATCCCGATTTAAGCTCGAAATTAAGCCGAACCAAGCAATTCGAGTCGTCCATACCGGAGGAATTCTCCTCCGTAGTTAGGTATGCAAAGGAGGAAGCAAGGCAAGAGGGATCCTGGCCAGGCCCAATCAGGGAATATAGCTGGCGGTATAATTGTATGCATGTGGTAGTACACGCATATTGACGTACACACGCACAAACGTAACGTCATGTGTTCATAGGAGAATAAAACACACTTAGGCGAGTCGAATGAATGAATGAATAAATGAATGCACACGTATATCCAGACCAGCTGCGGAAATTGAAATACCGTCTTTTGAGTTATAATCGCATTATCTTTCGAATTATTCCGGATTAATAGCGTGTTGAAAAAGACCATGACGATCGGTGGTTCTGTTGAAAAGTAAATATTCAACATCGCGTGCGAGCTCATTCATCTCGAATTAGAGTATCTGAGATCGATTGTACAGTGTCGGGGCAATTCTCGAGTGTTAGAATGAGTGTAGATTAGATTAGACTGTATTTATGTCTCTTTTTGTAGAAAAGAAATGCCTGTCGGATCGCTTACATTTTTGAGATATATACGAGCGTTAAATTAATAAGTTTTAACAAAATCTTTAGTTTACTTAATGAAAAAGAAAATGGTAAAATTTTCCTACAGAAAAATAATAAGGATGAGATTAATGTATGATATATTGTGAAGGAAATTATTATATTTTATTTAATTTTGCACAGTTGAAAAATGAAGTAACATGCATACACATTAAGTGCAAATGTAAATATGTTGCTCCCTTGGCTTTCAATCAATCTTTCAAGGTTTATATGATCAGAAATATTTTTATAAAAATTTAATGTCTCTGTAATGCGACTGTCGAGAAATCCAGTCGCGATTATTGGCAATATTGGCAGAAACTTGTTTTCGAGCTGATAGTTAATCAATTACGTAATATAGAGATATACACATAAACAAAGATATACATGTATATGCATAATTTATGCTGTATATATACATTTTCCGGAGTGAAATGTTATTTCCTGGCGATGTTAATATGCTCGGGCATTCGCATCGGTATTAATCCATTTGCTAACTAGCGGACACTTAATTAGTCAGTTAGCGGCAGTTCACTAATTACTTAATTACAAGGTAAATTTGTAGTCAGCGAAGTATAGTTAAGTTTATATGTAAATAGAATAGACAGACTGATGATGAGCCTATTTCTATCGTTAAAACCGGATATAGATATTACGAGTATTACGCGCATGTCACATCCAAGACATAGTTGTTCTACAACTTTGCTCATACATTGGCATATTAATGATTTCGAATTGCAGCCGATAATCTCTCGACAATCTTTGCTTACGATGATGAAAGATAGGAAAAAGAGGTAGGAAGAAAAATATTTAAGTATCTTAATTAATAACTTGATAAATCATATGCGTTCTGTGCGCAGTATAATTTATCAATTATTGCTAGTTTTATTTTTATTGCAATATATGTATGTATGATGTATGCGTCATGCATATCTGACAACATGAACAGAATGACAGAAATTAATCGTTAAGAAATAATGATCAAACGAGTCATGCATACAAGTATCGCTTATTTTTTCACTTAAGTAAAAGACTGTGATAATATTTTTCCTTATTCCTTTTTAGTTAAAAAAATTAGAAAATTAAAATTTACGCTGATAAAATTCTACCAATACTTAATAATGCATGTAACTTAAAAATGAGAGAGAATTAATCACAAGAATTTCATGAAAAAAATATAGAAATTAAGATCCAGAGATTCCAGAACAGCTTGTTATATCCACTTAGCGTCCATCAGCTTTATCGGTTTCGATTAACGCGACATGTACTACATCACATCGTGAAATAGATGACACAAATTTGTATATCCGATCGTTAGCTTATTACGTCTGCTGTCGCGGAATATATCCCGACGGTGGGAAAGCTCGAAGTAATTCGAATTAGAAGTACGACCGGAAGCTGCTGTTTACCTGAACCCGTTTCGTCTTCAAGTTCAACGACGCGTTAAATTCAACTCGCAACGCGACGCGACGCGACGTCCAAATTTACGCGGCTCGCGTTTCAAGTTCAACGCACCCGCGCGTCGCGACGCTTTCGCACACATTGCGTGTTTCCATATAATTTCGTGCCAACACTCGTAGACATAATAAAGTGCGTTACGCTCTTAATAAATTCTACCGCGCTTTTATAATCGGATAAAGTGAATCCCATTGCCAGTCGGCAAATTGACTTCAGGTAGATCTGTTGCGTTCTAAAAAGTTTTCTCATTATTTTAGGATATTCACAGAATGACAAGTCAACGCGTCAACGCGAAAAGCATAGTAAGCTTACAAAAATTTTAAACAAATTTAAATCTTATAATTCAAAAAATCTTTTTACTCTGTCTGCATTACGCGAAAGAAAAATAGAAAACTTTAAAAAATCAATTTGGCTTTTATTTTCGTTATTTTAATAAATAAAAGCTATTGTAAATTTAAATTTTTGAATTCACTTTTGTAAACATTTCAAAAATATGCCACAGGAATCATTAAACGCTATGAAACATTTAAACGCGAATGTATCGATGCGACGAAGTACTAAGGAAACTTATCAAGAAAAACTGCGAGAATTTCGCGGGCGAGTTAATATAAAAATCAATCAAGATTTAAGGAGGAAGTACGGAAGATTGCAGAATGAACGGGGTCGGGTCGATCGCGAAAATCTGGGCGGAAACCGCGGCAACACGGCGCTCTGTAGATGCTCTGTAATATCGCATTGTAACGTTGCGCGTTCTCCGGCTCTCCTGCATTAAACATGAGCTATATATATATATATATATATTGTGATATATATATTGGTATTGTGTGCTTTGTACATAGACCCGGGCTAAATTTACATTATGTTTATGTGGCTAGTAATTGAACAGGACGTGTCAGAGTTGACATGCGAGAACGCGACTGCGCGACCCATGAGACTCGGAAACAAGGCTTCGTCGTCGTCATCGTCATCGTCATCGTTCGTCTCTCGTTAAACAATTTTATCGAAAATATCGCCCGCAATTTATATATACGTTTTATGACAAAAATCAAATTACTGCTTTATAGCGAAGCAAAATTATATGAGATCGATAGATACTATACCGGGAGAATCGAAATGCGACGTTATTTTTGCTTACAATTAATAACATTGACGTTTTAAAATGCAACAGCGATTTTCTGTTGTTTTTAACAATTCACAAATTGAATTACTATAAAATTCAATTTGTTTTTTTAAGCACGAGATATATCATGTTTTTTTAACAAATGCGATTTAGACATACATCGGGTTTTGATACACGCGCATTTTAATTTGCGCGTTTCTATTTTGATATATCTGTTGGAAAATAAATTTTGATTTTATTAAAAATTATTTCTTAATCAAAAAAAAATATATATATATATATATATATTTTGTGCACCCGTATTATTTATAATATTTGAAAAACATATCAAGTTTGCATATTTCAAGAAAAAATTAAAAACTCGTGACTCCTAGAATAGATAGAAAATTTGTGTCTCCAAAAATAAGTAGAAAAATCATGTCACTTTCAATTATTGAAATTATTTTAAACCCGTATTTTAATTCTCTCTCTCTCTCTCTCTCTTATTTAAAAATATTAAATAAATAACTGCATTTCTTTGTGTATATCGTTTATTCATATTTATTTATTATATATAATTTGTCGAAATTAAATTTCGAACTAAATCTGCGATTCATCATTCGAAGCATACGAAAGAAATTTTTATAAGTTGCTATTATATATATGCCACTTGTTTGCAAAGTTAAAAGTTTACGAGAAGCGCAGTTTGTAAAAGTGTCGACTTTGCAAGTATAAAAGGATCATAATTCATACAGTTTAGACAAATACATTAAGGTACTCGTGAAACATCCTACTAGAGTATTAATGTCATAGTTTGAAAATTGCAAAGGAGAGGTAAAGAACATAATGCGCTTAATAGATTGAAAGCTCTAATTAAAATTATTATAATATTTATGAAAGGTAAACATGAAAGAGATTTTCTCTCGACATTTTCGAGCCATTAAGGATTTTTATAAACACACAGAAAAGTTTCACGCGGCTGGTCTTCTTCAAAAAGTAATTATCGGTCAATTAAGGTCGTTTTAGTTGTCGAAAAACTGAAATAAATTGAATCAATAATTATTCTTCCCTATGTGCAATTGACGCGTCGAGAAAAAATGCAGATCGTGAATTGTTATATATGCCATTCAAGAGTTTTAGAGCGGATTTATTCCAAATGACTATATCTAAACTAAAGATGAGTCCGGATCTACGAGTTTACTCACGCCGGCGACGTGTAATACTTCAAACTCGAGCCACATCACGTTTCTCCCCTGCTTGCTTTCATTCCTACAATGTTAACCCCTCGCATTCTACCTATTGCTACATGTGCAATAATCGCGTGTTCGACATGCAGCCCGCAGTTTATTACACGAGTATCGATTTATAATTGCACACGAATCATCGATATCGCGCTATACTTTTAGCGGACAATAACGCGTTAATTGCCGATCAAATAAAATTGATCCCCCTAAACGATTATTTGCGTATTTATCGCTTCTATTCGCCAAGTTAAAACGCGGAAAATGATAGCGATAAGCGCTTCTTCATTAAACCTCGTACGTACATAAACACGCGTAATCGTACATTACGAGTGATAAACGTATAGGATTAGATTTAGCAATAGCTCTAAAGCGATACGCCCCGATACGCCCATACCGATATATATAAAATAAATTGCGTGTGATAAATGAACAGTGTCGGTTAATATTAAACTTTACCACGCGGTCGCTGAATCATATTTATAATTGACGAGTCTGACCGTTACTCATCGCATATATCTATCTCCGCTTGGTTTATCCATGCACACATACGTACACACACATATACCAATATTTATGCATATTCGTTATACAGCACTCGCGATAACGTGCAGATGAACAACGCGCAATTTTGGCAAAAAATAAAAATACGCACAAAATATCGGCGAAAATAGGAAGAGAATATAATCAAATAATTCTTCACCGAACGATTGTGATGCTCGTGTATCGTATGATATTAATTGATTAGTCTGTAAGGCAATCAGCAGGTAATTGGAACCATGTTGCTTGAGACGTAACTTGATTGCATCTGATCAAAGTCACGATAAATCATTTAATTATTCATCAATTAGTACGTGTGCGTTTACATCTATGTCGCTTTAATGGATGCAGAGGATATACCTGATATCACATGTGCGACACATCAATTTGATATTAATAAATAAAAGATCGACTAAAGATTTTTAAACAATACACAAATATTTGTTTATATTTATTATCAAATTAAAAATCTAAAAAGTTAATACAAATTTCGAAAATTAAACTTACGAAGAAGGGAACGCTGGACCGACTCCGGATACCTAATTTCATATGTGTGACACACGCGTTGACATCAATTTGATATTAATAAATAAAAGATCGACTAAAGATTTTTAAACAATACACAAATATTTTTTTATATTTATTATAAAAATAAAAATTAAAAAATTAATACAAATTTCGAAAATTAAACTTACGAAGGAGGGAACGCTGGACCGACTCCGGATACCTAATTTCATATGTGTAACGCACGCGTTGACATAGATTTGATATTAATTAAAAGATCGATTAAAAATTTTTAATTTATTTTCCATATTTATTGTAAGAACAATTAAAAAAATTAATACAATCTGAAAATGAAACTTACGAGGAAGGGAATGCTGGGCCGACTCGGGATAACCGCAGATTCACGCTTACCGACCAATTCGGTCCTTCGGCGAGGATTCTGCTCGTTCCAACAACGTCTTCCCGAATTTCCGAGAGGAACCGAGCAGAGCCGAGCGAAGGGTCTCAGAATCCAGCTTCCGCTTTAACTGGCGCGAAACTCTCTCTCGATCCCTCTATCTTTTTCTCTCTTTCATCCTTTATATGCCGCACGTTTGTTCCATTATATTCCCACCCTTCCCGACCTTCTCTTCTTTTCTCCCCTTCTCTGGATGTCCCCTGGGCACTCCACGATTTGGTAGCAGCCGGCCCTATACGCGGACCCAACGATCCGACGCGCGTTCAGTCGGCGTTTCGCGCGAAGTGCGAGTGCGCGCGCACGCACGCACGCACATTTGCATACGCATGCAACGCGTGAACGGATAAAGCGACCGGGTCACGGAGTGAGGATGTGATTCGCGGCGCTTTCGGAGATTCTTCGCGGGTCTCGCGTTCCGCCTCTCACTTTTCGCGCCGTGTGTGGGCGACCGGGAGGCAAAAAGAAAAAAAGGGCGTGATCGGTGATTCGAGATATGAGAGGACTCGAGATTGTACGAAACAATGCGGTCGGATCCGAGAGCTCTGGTGAGATTAAGTGTCCTGCGAGGAAATTGAGGGATCGCTATTAATAATTGGCATCAATCGATTTTGCTGCTATTTCCGCGAGATCGACAAAACGCGCATGTTGGGGGGCATTAATATTGAATATTTTGTGAAATTTTGGAGTGCACAGTTTGACTTGATTTTATTATACTAGTTGAGACTGATTATTCATAAATTATAAAGATATAATATAATAGTTAAAAGTTCTTTTAATAGCTAAGCACCTTTTTAATATTCTTCGTTGCAAAAATGAATTAATTAAGTAGAAGATAATTTATATATATGTATATGAAATGCTAAGCATTAGAACGTTATAGAAATACACTAGAATAAAGATATGAATATAATAAAAAATTAAACAATAGCAAAATGTCTTTAAAAAACAGTTAATAAAATCTATAATATGTATATATTGTTCCTCATGTGTGAAACTTGCACTAATTAAAGTAAAAAGAATGCTGCTCTATTGTACACGATGAATAAGCAGATGAAATTGGCCGAGGAAACGACTGGTTTTGCTATGAGGGCTCTCCGGTTTTTACCATCTCTCTCGCGCTTTTTCCCCTTTCAATTTACATCCTGCAGCATGAATCAAAGGGTCCCTTTGGTTTGCTCCATTTTTTATTACGCGCCAGAAGAAAGATCCCTTTTTTTTGTCAAAAACGATTAAAATGCGTGGGATTAAGATGGATGTTTCGATGAATTAACAATTTAATAAAGATTCATTTTTACGGTATTTAATATCAATATTTCTATAAAATTGCAAAAAAAAACATAGCACTAAATTTAGCATTAAATTATTATAGCATTAAATTTTCGTATGAAGATAATTATTTCAATTTTTCGACAAGGAATATCAATTTGTTACGAACAAGTTTCTTCTCGAATACATCATATATATATATATACGTATATAATTGCATATATTGTACTTTAATTGATATATAGAAGCAATTTGTAGATCGTAATTTACGGACACTTGGCGTTTAAAGCTGCGCTCGAGGATCAAAAGTTTAAGGCTTCCAGCACTTAAGAGTTTTCTCCTTCTCCCGAAGGTACCACCTCCTTTGAGATATTTGTCGAACGTTCGAATGCACTTGACGAAATGGATCTCTTTACAGGTCGTAAACGTCGTCGTGGTCGCCATTCTTTCTCCAAGTTTGCCCATAATACTTGAATTCCTCTTTAATGGAAGAATGGCCATCTCTCTTGAAACGTTAACGATCCGATGTCATCCAATTGCCGCTCGTGTCAGGACGATTTTATATGTTTCAATTTTAATCAATTGTTCCTTACCAATCAACGGTAATTGATTTATTCTCTAACAATAATTCGGAAATTTAAAACCTTTTAAGTTTATCTCTTGAATTATTATTCTTTTCGCGTAAATATGAATAGCATAAGGTCGTAAGATATAGTCTGGAAATGCCTAGAAAATGCAAAAATGTTGAAGCTCTTCGAAAAAAAAGCAACTTTAAGTTACGACCCTTGATATAGTAAAATTACGAAACATCTATCTTATGTAAGCCCAGGTCATAATTTTCACACAACTTTGAACAATTTTGCACAAGCGACATTTTTTGCTCTTCTTCTTTCGTATATATTGCAGCGAGTTATTTTACTTTTAATGAAAGCTCTTCAGATGAAAAACATTTAACAAGAGAGCATGACAAAAAGCAATCAAATGTATCGAAGGATATTCTATTGAATTTACAATCCTGACTAATTTTATCTTTACAAAAGAGTCTCTCGTTGAATCTCGTTATCGTCGAAGAAACTCTCAAATTTGACACGATGTAACGATATTTATTTCCACAATGGAATCATACAAATCGTGATATGCAAAACAACTTGAAGCCACGCGGACTTTGCAATAAACAGGGCTTCGTATCCCTGGGAGAGTTTTAATGCATACGTAATTTAATCACGCATCATACCGAGGCTCTGTCCATGGAAAGGACAGTTTTCTGCCCTGTCGTGTGTGGCTCGGCTGATGTCACCGTATACAGTCACGAGAAATCCAGTTTTCGCAATAAACTCTCGCTGCACATCCGTGCGTCGGCTGCTTCTTTTTCCTCATAAACGGCAACTTTTGTCGGTAATACCGAGGAAAAGTTGTTCGTCCTGGCTCATTTCTGTTTATTTTATTTCATTTACTATTTTATCATTCGGCCGAGCAAATGATAAATTCAGCACTTGGCCCGGTTCGTGAGGAGATAGAATGTTGAGCTCTCGGATAAGATGATTACATTTTTGTTGAAAAAATACGTCACAAGTTTTCACAAGCTCGCGAGAAAAACGCGAAAATGTTGACAACAATTTTTAAAAATTGCAATGATTTACGCAATAAGTGTACAGCGATAGTTTATTTTCCTCTCGCGACGAGAGAGAATGAATAATATTGTTTTATATACAAACAAATTATTATGAACACTTTGTGAAGTATTTTTGGATATTCTTTGTAGAGTAAGTGTGCTTTGTTACATCATCAGAGCTTTTGTAAGATCCATTTCAAACGTCTAAACGTTTCCCCGCAATGCTTCACGCTTAGAAATGTCTGCGTGAATACTTTTTATATTATTAAAAATTGAAAGTTATGAATATTAGAATCGTACAACTGAAATATCTTCTTTTCAGAACGTAACATATGAAAAGTGCCAGTAGATTCGAGCTACTGAACATGTGATTCTCGGTATATTCTTCTCACGGCATGAAAGAATAAACAGAATTGCCATGAGTGTGCCGGATGAAGCGTGAAAAAATAAACGACTAAAGAGAAGTATTACGCTAGTCTCTTAACTAAAGCGTAATATTTTTATTATTCACGGAGTAAAAAAAAGCGTTCTGTATATCTTTTGCTATATGAATAATAAAAACGGTTATATTTCCTGACTAAATATTCTATATATAACAAGATACATAATAATAATAATAATATAGATTTGAAATAATAAGTATAATTTCACGTTTATTTTTCTTAAATTATTTTTAATTATAATTTTTTTTAATTGTGACATGTCATAATCGTATATAATTAAATCTTCTTGTAGTATTTTTGTAATTTTTGGAAAGTAAATTTCGCTGAGATATTTATCATTCGAACACTCAAGCTTAAGCTGTTGGTCAAGCAAGTAGTCTCTTCAAAATGTATTCAACATGACTGTTTCCCCTTTGCAACTCCTCGTGCGTTTACCATGAGAGGACCGTGGATGCTTGACAGCTGAATCGTTTGACCCATTTCTTCCTTGCGTGGTTTCGCAATGCATCGCCAGTATAATGCCCTTTTGTACGTTCCGCATTGCTCTAGCATATTCCGACTTACGATACCAGAAATCAGCTGGATACGATCATGCTTCCTTCCGTTTTCCGTTGACCACGATTTCTTGGGCTGAACTTATAAACACGCTAGATCCTTTGAAAAGCTATACTCTCTCAAGATATTTTGATCCTTTGTAGAATCCTTTAGCGAAAGAGCAGAGATTTCTTTTCGCTAAATTTTTTTAAAATTTTGTATATATTTTCTGTTAACTCTGTGTGATAATTCTAGAGAAATTTATGAGCACAATTTAGTGAGAGTCTGACGGTTGTTTTTTAAACACGAATAAACTCGAGAGAGAATTTAGTTTGTATTTTATATTTAACGTACGTAAAGTCATTAGTTTCTTTCGCTCTCATTGTTTAAACTTGTTGCTATATTTATAATCATAGAGATGATAGTCAAGCGGTTTTGTGTATTTTAAAAGAAATATTCGTAAATATGTGTATGTATAGTATATGTATATTTAAAAAACGCAACATTGAGACTAGAGAATAATTATAGAGTAAATGTAGAAAAGTTTACGTTAGTTACTATGAAGTTTAATGTTGAAGAGATCAAAAGCATTTTTTAAATTAATGTAAAAGAGATCAAAAGCATGTACGAGACACAGGACATACTATCTTTATGCAAATTTTTAAAGTACTTGGGCAATATTATCACAACGATCAAACGTTCTAAAAGCTTTTATATATACCAGTTAATATCTTCAATTGAAGCATTTTTTAAGATTGTAAAATCAAATAAAATTTTACACATAAAAATTTAATATCTTTTCTGATTTCTTCCTTTCTATTATTCTTCAATATAATTAAGAATGATAAAAATAAAATATTAAATTCTTATCTTTTTTCGATTATATCGATTAATAATTAATTGTTATCAAGATGCCAATAACTCATCGGTTTTATTAATTAAAAAGGCGTCGCGACCGAGAGAAAAAGAATGAATCTTAACCGGTGTTCCGCAAACGTATTACAAGTGTTCCGCGAATTTATGAAAGCACGGCATACCTACATAAAAAAACTAATATAAATTTTTTCAATTTTATGAATATTATTTAAAAAATTTTAATTTCTTTACTGTTACATAATTTGTACTGTATAATTTTTAATAAAAAATATGTTCATGCATATTTTTGTTATTACCTTTATAATGTTAATGATGTTGGTGTTTCGCAAATTTGTCTTACAATCAAAAGTGTTCTGTAACTTGAAAAGGATTAAAAACCACTGCATTATACACTGTATGTCTTCGTTAAGTAATAATCATTCATCAGATCTCTCACTCACCTTCGTGTCCGTCAAAGATCCAAAGGAGGGACGAAGGTTGTGTTTCTTGACACCTCTAACCTGCTTAGATTGGATTACGCTGGATTGTATAGTGTTACAGTGGGCACACAAGCACGATTCTGTGCTCTCTCGCGCTCGTCCGCGTGTTTAGGCGAGTTAACACGTTGCCGCAAGGCTACGAGGATTCTCCATTACACACGGGGGTCGAGGAATTCCCGTATACTCGTCGTATAACGGCGACGTGTTAATATTTGCGCGTATACATACGCGCGTTTACCGGGTCACACGATTACGTAACTCTGCAAATAATCCCGTGAGTAATGGCAGACACGTCGCGCTTGTTGCTTTCTCGGGTACCTTCTCTCTCTACACGTCTTTCTCTTTCTTCGGAGCACATTGTTCATCGTTTCAGTTCGACTCTCTTTCTCTCTTTCACCCTAGAGAATCTCTTATCGGCTCCTCCCGATCATTCGCCACTTCAACTTTAGTAGGAAAGAACTAAATTTAAAGTTTACGTCGTCGTAAAGTTCTTCCACCACTTTTCACAGTTGAACACTCGGTTCGGTTAGACTACAAAAATAGATGATCTTTCCTAGCAAGTGATCGTTCGCTAATATATGTACCTAGTATTTTAGGGATGTTTTCGAAAACACAATCGACCGTGATATTTATGGATTCGAAAGAGTAAAATATTTGTTCTCTAAACAGTTCCATCAAATTTCTTTCAATCTTGGAGGTGCAATAAAACATTTCTTCTTAACAAAATTGTGTCTTTTTTCTTTATCAATTTTTCGTTTATATCATATCCAACTCGTGGATTAAATCTAACAAATTGAGTGGAAGAATATGCTTGGACAGAATATAAAAAATATTTTTATATATGGCAAAAAAGTATTGATGCAAATAGTTGCATCGATGAAAGGCGATAAATGCATATCATCCCTATCGACTAATTATTCGGATTGCGTAGGAGACCTTGCAATCACACCTCAAAGATACGATGTTGCATGATTTGTAACTCATGCCATTATGAATATGTTTTGTCGAGTCATTTATGCCGCTGCTCAATCCGGTCTTCTGTAACCAGAAGCGAAAAAGAAAGATAGAGGGAGAAAGGAAGGAGTGAATCAGACGAGAAACTCGCGCGAGAGAATAAGATAGAAACCATCAAAGAGGAGAGAGAAGTCAACGAGATTTCGTCTTTCTCGTCTTTTTTTTTTCTTTCCTCTTACGGTGTAAGCCAATGCTATTTTTAGCTTCATTCTTTCTCTCTCTTTCTCTCCCCGCTTCTCTTTCACCGTTATACCGCGTGTTCACATATTTACATATACATACGCAAGCAGATTCTCGCAGAATGTCTGATGCATTTTTCCGGCAACTTTTATGAACTTTTTGCAGTCTTCGTACGGTCGAATTTTTAAGATTATTTCGGAATTTTTTCGAAAAGTATCTAAAAATAATAACAGAGTGGAAGTTGTTTTAGCCAGATGGTCATTAGTTCACAAAGAAAGTCGAAATATATTTTTCACATTTTCTGTAATATATCTATTATAAAGAATTTTCACTGAAAATTGAAATAAGTGATTAGACAAATGATTTTGTTGAAACAATATTGCTAAATATTAATGCTCTAAACAAATCTACCTACTTTTGCGTTGAATATCTCATTGAAAATCCTTCGTCTGGCAACCAAGTCGCTTAAATCATCTACTTAAATCATATTATACACATGGAGCTACCAAAATGTGGCTCGTATGTGCATATAAAGGCTGATCGCGCATACCAATCGAGAAAGACAAAGGACTTGGCTGTCGGACTCCGACACTTCTCTCTCTTGCTCTCTTCGTTCCTCTTCTCGTTCTCTTCTTCTTCGGGTATTCCACGAAGACTCGCATACTAACCTCGGCATCATTGGAATCTTAATTACGTTACAGTCCATTCATGGCAGCTGATGCTCCATTGTGCCCGCCTAGTCGCGACGTGTCAATCGATTATTCGCGCGAGAGTGCGATCGAATGTTTTAAATTCATCAATCTTCGAAGTAAAAAAAAGTGGATTTTCTCGACAACAAATTACGTTCAAGTATGTCGCGAAAGTAGAGAGCGCCTTACGTTTTTCTCTGTTGCGATCGTGACTTGTAGCGCGATTTTATTTTCTCAAACATTCGGTTGACGTCGATTGTCAACTATAAATTGCCCACCAACATCCTCTTCGATTCTTCTCAGGAAAAGATTGGCAAATATCCCGTTGCACAATGCGACGAACACGATCCGCCTTTGTCTGAATTTCACTGAAAGGTGTGTGTTGCAGGCTGCCCGGATTACGTTCTCCTTTCCAGAGAGCGAAGCCCCATCAAACGAGGGTTTCCTCGTCGATACAACGTATATACATTGCGATCCTTCGAGACTTTTCTGCTCCAAGATATCCGATTAAACGTCACTTGTCGTTAAAAAGGATTTTAAATGTTCTCCTTTCTATCGATACAGCTCTGCGTCTTCAAATGCATACACACATAGCTTAGCGACCATTAAAAATATCGATAATATCTAATTGGATCGTAATGTTTTGCAATATACTCTTGAAAATATCATTCTTTCACGGTTGAAAAATTTGTGTTAAATTTAATAGATATCACATGTCCTAAACGGTTCACGGAAATATTTTAACACAAAATAAATGCAAAACTTTAAATAATTTAAAATAAATTTTGTGCAAAGTTAACATTTTATCATCCCCATCTTGTCACTAATAAACATATTTATTTTTTGCATAAAATTAGAAATAGATACACATTGTTCTATTTTTACATCTTTTTTCGATGGTTTTAATTCATGAATGTATTTAACACAACAATATTATTTGACAATAAAAAATTACAAATAAGTAATAATTAAATGAAATCGAAAGAATAGTATAGGAAACATGGATTAAAATTACTGTATACCTGCGTCTATTTTTCTCTTGCGTATGTGCAGCTATATGTTTTTTATTTTTCATTTTTATTCACGTACGCGACAAAAATTAAGTAAATCGATTAAATTTCATGCGCTGGGACGTGGAGCTGCGTTGCCTAGATAAACATTTTTACTTTTTTCTCGGAAACGCTAACGATTTCCGTTGAAACTTCGCATCTTGTGCGTTTTTGTCGATGCCCTTTCACAAGTAAACGCGCACGTGTGTATATGCATGTAATATACGTATACGTATACGGACCTTCGAAATCCAGGATAACGGTTCGCGGAATGTCGGGGATTTAAATGGGATTGGATGAAGAGTCAAATGGTTTTCCCCCTTGTCTGTTTCCCGGAAGATAAACCCATATCGTGGATCCGCTTGTAGTCGAGTTGCATCCCGCCATAGATGCACCGATAACTCGTGCTTTTTCTCGTAGATGCGATTAAGGCCTCCTCCCCATCTCGTCTTTCGTTTCCCCTCAATGAACGGATACTATCTTCATCGTTGTAGGGCAACATGGTCTGACCTATGGATTTCGTTCATTAACATTCTGGGCTTTCGATAAAGCCCTGTACGATCTAGAAATATGGCTTTTAAAAAAGTTGAAATATATAATAGATAAATATCGATTGCTCAAATTTTTAATTGAATTACTTTTTTAACTAATAGTTTAGTTAAAATGTTATTGCTTCTACTTTTCGCTACTCTTATATGGTTAAATGTCAGCCGTTAAAAACGACGTAAATTAAATTTTGAAATGTATACGTGTCTGCATTCGCGTGATGCATTAAAACGGGATACAAATGGAATGTCAATCTTGACACAGCTTTAAGAAATTAGATCGGTTGTCATTTACAAAGTATCTTGTGCACTATACGAGAATGTAGATTATTAAAACAAGAGAGAGGCATAAATCAAATTTTTTTTAAAAACTTATATACAATAAACTTAAATAAAATCAGGATGTAAAATGATGCGATATATATTTTACAGAGATTTTTAAAAAAATTGCTCTCTTTAAAATAAATAAATGCATGTTCGTGAATGCAGTGTGATAAATTATTTGCGACTTTATCGTTATTTCGTAAATCATAAAATATGATATAATTTAACATAATACGTGAATAATGATATCGCCACATAATTTCACACTGCGTTATCATCTTTACGACGACCACGTCATATAATTATATTGTATTCATTTAATTAATGCGCGCAACGTAGAGATATAATGCAACTTCAGAATTCGCAAAAGGCTTAATTTCGGGGTATAACAAGATAAATATAACCGGCGGAAAACGATCATTAAGTTTAATGAAGCACGAAGAATTTCTAAATTAAAGGACTTTTTAAATATAACGTTTAAATTTGTATTGTCACTGCTTTTTCTAACATTACTATGCCCTACATGCTTGCACATTCCATCGACGGGCTACCATAATTTATTGCCTGGTCGCCATTCGGTCCCATGTGTCATTCAAAAACGATTGGATTAAGTTCTATTGGATTAAAGTGCCTTGTTTCGAACTCGTTTACGTCCATAAGTGGCTCTTCTGCTAATCGCAATTCTGAGTCATCGCTAACACAATTGCCAGCGTACGTCGATGAAGACTTACGTTCGTCATGCTGTGCAATTAACCGGTTCTAATTGAGGCACGGTTAATCGTGATCGATGGCAAGGCACTTATCCTCTATCTCCTCAATATTGTATACGCATTTTTTTTATCATTTCACCAGTTAGTTTCTTATGCGTTAAACGACTACTAAATACTACAAGCGAGAAAATATGTACTTTCTTGAATCATCTTGCAATTTAATGAGCTAAATTAAAATTTAATAAATCTTACAGAAATAAATTTTATAACAGTAATGAGTCTCGAGGAAAATTGTTATCTTTTGTCTTCAAGAAATATAAAAATATTTGAAGTAATATTATTATTAAAGAATCGTCGAAGGGAGAAAGTATATAGGATATCTCAAGTTTCTAATACTTCCGTTCATTTATGGATTCTTTAACCAATAGAATGACTTATATGTATAAGGGTGGCTTTATGAATAGCAAAATAGAAAAGAAGTTATCGCCATCACGCGAAACTTGTACGCATTACATTAAATTAAATTGGTTTTTTACATATTAGATTAAACGCATTATCGCGACTCTTGAAATGCACATATTTAACTTTCAGTTCTTCGCACTTTTAACCGCCGTATATGGGTGTTTTTCGCGCACTCTCAGAGCCTAGCCGAAAGCATTTTTATCGCGATGCAAGGTGCACCGCTTGCACGATGCATGCAATGTTGGGCGTTTTATCGTCTCGCGCTCGTATTTGCTGCGCATAAAGTCACGCACAGCTGCAGTATCGACTCGAGAATTTTTAAGGGGAAACTCAACATAGATCCGAGATGAGATTTTAAAACTGTACGTGCTTTATACAAATCAGATCTTAAATACATTTGTCTATATTCGTCGCATTGTAATGCTTATGTTAAATAATTTATTTTATTTCTTACACACGAAAATTAAATATACATATGTATATAAATCGGGACAATATCAAGTTATAAGTCACTCAACATTCTTTAATTAAGAATTCGATGTAATAATGGTTTAGAAACTTTTTTAAAAACTTTAGAAAATTAATATAAATTGAACTTTTAACCAAGTTTGAGATTAATTTTCTTCTAAAGCAAGTATAATAAGCTATTTTTGTATCAACACATTTTAATTATATGAATTTTTTATGAAACGTTTAAAATACTTAATTTAGAATAATGAATTTAAAAAGCAAAAAACATTTGCAAAAATTGCGTTCTTTAAATCATTAAAAGAATTTTTTTTAATAAAACGTAAATTTCTCGATGCTTTGTTTCAATAACTCACTGATTGTTAGATTTAAACAAATTTATTATATTATATTACTTATTATTATATTTTATTATATATATATTCTTTACATGAATTGATGAGAAGATTATTTGTTAAATTTCACGTAACGTATTGCTAAAATTAAATCTTGAAGTAGAACTTTAACGGAGTTTATCGAGTAAACTATCGCAAGAAGTTATCTAATTGTAAGACAAACTGAACCTGTTGGTTTCACTATAACAACAGTTAGTACAGAGAGTTTACATTTCTAAATATATTATCTTTTTCTATTTGCATCATAACCATCTAGCAAACATTAATTATATATAAATTGCGGTTGGACTTAATCAAAATCATGTGGTATAAAAGACCGAATTTTGAAAACTAAATTTTTATTTAAAAGGATAAATATTATTTTATTAATATGACACGACGTCAAATAATATTCAAGCTTATCATTTTTCTCGATAATTAGTTTTCAGTGTTTATTATAGTGCTTATAATATATGCTTGTGAAAGACATGAAATATATTAGTCGAATTCTTAATTACTAATTATTGCTTATTAAATAATTATTATAATAGTATCGATATCATGCGGAAAATTAACGTACATTTTATCTGTCAGTAATTCTTACTTAACTATCGTGAATCTGATATTAATCTGCGATCTAATATAATTAATTACGTACTTTTAGTTTGATAAAGTGGAAATTACTTTCCATTCACGCCGAGTAAAATTATGTAGAATCCTTAAAATTTATTTCAGTTTCCAAAAGTTTCGGAAACACTTTCAGATGTGAAATTTATAAAATCTACTTTATCATCCGACGCCTCTCGTGCAATTTGCATTTTAAATATAGTCACATGTTTTACAACTAAAAATTAGTTTCACGATGCTGCTGGTCTAGCATACAAAACGAAATCTAGTATATTTTTCGCTACAGTTGGTTAGTCATTTCCTCCATTCTTAGTACAGTGCCCTGCCACCGTCTCATCGTAGACTCTATTAATATCCTCTGATTTCAGCAAATTCTTCGTCCTTTGCAATACCTACCTACCTATCGGAAATTCTGTAATTTCTATGCGCATTTGAAATACCATAATATTCCTCCTTTCCTCTTGGAATATTCACGTAGAAATTTACAAACGTTTAACGAAATTGCCTACATTCGACCTACAACGCTGTGGGAAATTATTTATCGTAATTTAAAGTCAAGGCAAACGTAATTTACCATTTTACTCGAAATAATAAACAATATTAATTAAATATTAGAACTATGCTTGAAAGACTAAAAAATTACGTAAATTATGTTTCAAGCTTATTAAAAAGATCTATTTAATAATTATACACGGAGAGAATTTTCTCTTAGAATTTACCTTGAAAATCGTGGGACGAGAAATAATATTGGGAGAATTTTCGAAGAGTTTCTCTGATTAATATTTAGCGCGATAAAAAATATAGTAAAATTAATCGAACATATTTTGATAAAATTGCAATGCCACATTGTCCCACGATTAGCATGATTTTCGGGATCAATTTCAAGAGAAAATTGTGTTCACACATTTCCACCGATTCGATCAACACGAGTAAGGCACGCGCGATCTCATACTTTGGATTCGTTTCCCTGCAGACTGCGTCGGTCTCGATTCCGCTCTCGTCTCGTGCGGCAAGGCTTATCTAGAGTCGGTGTTGGTTGACACTGCGTTAGTATTGCTGCACGGCCGCGTTATACGTGCTCTTTCGTTACTACGGCTCAGTTCGCTCGCGCCTTGCCAGCGTGCGCGTAGGCCTCTCTCGGCGCTCACCGCCGTGCTCATCGCGCCATGCTTCCCTGACATTTTCCTCTCCGACGAACCGGAGCAACCTAAATCGACAAAGGACGACTGTCTCGTCTGCGGGATGCCACGTCGATTCGAAACTGTGAAAATGTGAGGTACGTTTCGAATCGGAATCGCGTATTGCTCTACGGGAAAAATTCCTCTGCCCTCGAGGAACTGTCTGCAATTTTGGCTCGCCGATAAAACGTCAAGAATGCGAAGTGATAACGTGAATGAAAAGTGATCTCGTCTCCGACGTCTTCGTTTGCGCGGGATACAAAGCGAGCGTATATATATATACATATGGAAATCATTTTTTGATTAATGATTTCCATTCATATTTCCATTTGATTGGATTTACTGTGTTGATTGAAGGCAACATCGGGATGAGATATCGCGGAGAAGGGAAGAAAGGCGAGGATGCAATTTATGAGCGCCAGAGATATACACCTGTAGTGAAATATCGATATTCTCGCTTATTCGTCTTGATGTAAAAAGAAAATAAATAAATAAAAAGCATTGGAAGTCACGAGAGAGAAGCTGCTCGCGAGGAAATCTTAATGGAGCCGGCTCTCGCGTCAGTGATGCATCGCTCCGAAATGCATTCTTGCAAAAGTTTCCGCAACGCTCGAAACGGCACGTGCAGTCGCGGACGCGGGTGATAAGCTACGACGGGGAATACGATCATCAATCAAGCAAAACCCGTTCATCCTTAACGTGTCTCGACTATAAGTTATAATTAGACTCTCAGCCGAGGTTGCGCCGCTGGAAGGAAAGTGTTTAAGACAGAGAAACCTGTCTGCTCGATAGTGAAAGTTAACCAAAAGTAAATCAGCTGTGATAAGATACATAATCGAATTATACATACATAATAAACATACCGAATAACAATCGAATTATATACCTAATAAACGTACCGAATACGTCTAGCATCCGTATTTAATACATTTATTTAATACAAAGAAGAATCAATCACGAAAGAAGGAAAATAGGGCGGAATATCGAAGAAAGGATATAAAAAGAATTGTTGTTGAGTATAAAACAATAATTCGAAATAATTTCGATTTCTGACGAAAGGAGCCAAGTGCGAGCAGTGAAAATTCGGACGAAAATGGAGTTAGTGAAAAACGGCACTATCGAGATGCTGTCTCGTCGCAGTGTAGCGATAAAGGATTACAGTGTCGAGGACGGCGACGAAGATGAGGAGCAGTGCGACGAGAGCGATCGGACGTCCCTCAAGATCGACCTCTCGATGGCGGAGCAATTCTACTACGAGGTTATCTCGTCGTTCGAGCAGGAGGAGGTATATAGATAGAGATAGTCCGTCACACCTCTATTAATTCATTACACTTTCCGCTCGACGATCTCTCGACTTGAACCACGATCGATCTATCGAGGGAACAAACGAATTAATAGCGAATTTTTTTAAAAAATCTGAAGCGAGGGATATTTTTATCTCGCGTGTGCAATTTAAACATTGGGAATCGATTGACGAATTTATATCAGGTTAACTTTGTTTTTCTTCAATTTAAAGTAACATTTTTTCTCCAATTTTCTATATAGGTATAATTTTTTATACTCATTATAATTTAAAAAACTGAGAATAAAAGTGAACACTAAACTACTAATAGTTGGGAACAATTTTGGAAATCCATGGAGAAAAAAGAAGCTTAAAATTGATAATTATTATAATAACACAATTGTCAGTAATAAATATCTGAATAAATCTTGACGCTTTTGAAATCCTTGAAACGTTGATGAAATATCCAATGCATACAGGAAATAACGCGAGTTCCGAAATGAATGTATAAAACGACAGCACGTGTTACCTCCCCTACCCACTCAATTTGTCATTGACCGCGATCAATGACGTCGCGACGTCAGGTGCACGTGTGCAGAAGCAAATTGCATAGCTTTAATCTTTTCTCTCGTTCCCGTCAACGTTTTAATAGTTTACGAGTGCAATGCCTCCCCTTATGGCGCACAACCGTGTGATAAGCTCAGACGAGCCGGAGGGTTTTGGCAACGTTACAAAACGCCGTTTATTTTAGCTCGAGTTGGTACTTTATGCATATTTGTATGCGCCCAGGCTGTCTCGACTGTGAAATAACTCCAAGTGTGTGCTGCTGCGCGTCACCGCGATAATTACGTTTCAATTGAAAACTATTCGCGCAAATTTCGGAGATACTATTTTCAGAATGCGCCATTATTGTCGTTAAATATATCGCTCCATTCAGCGAATATATTTATTTCTCGTCCACCCTGCTTTAATAAAGTATTACGATGTAAATTTAATTTCTCCTTTTAAACTGATGATCTTGTATATATATATATATATTTTGCAGCTTGAACGAGCTCTTAAAATACACTGTCAAAAATAAGCGATTGATAATATTTGGAGAGAAGAAAAGAGAAGATGGCTCTCGACTCACAATGATTACCAATCGAAACTCTTTCTTTCGCGCACCTGCAATTCCGCAAGTCACCACTTCTCGATCAGAATCTGCGTATCCGGCGGCGTTGTTTCGGCCTACGCATTTGCGCGATTCACGAATCGCTCTAGGGACAGGCCAACCTAGATCCCAAGGCGAACCGGTCGCTCGTCCTGACTGATAAAACGACATAATAAATAATGCTAGGCCGGCTAACGCGCGCCGCGAGGATCATCGTCGTCTGAAATGTAAGGCACGCCTACTAAATTGTCAATCGCGAAACGGGTAACCGACCGCGGCTGTAAACCACGCTCGTTATTCGGTCCATTAAATAGTTTATCGTTCCCCCGGCGTCGCCGAATGCAACGTTTCCCCTCATCTTTGCGTCATTTAACCGGTTGCGATTATTATTGCGAGATAAAATAAGAACCGAAGGGGGACTGTGAAGCGTGATTCAGATTTTTAATTTTAAAAAATGACTCATTTCCTGTCAGACTTATTCTACCAACTTCCCTGATTGCGAAAAATTAATCTCGCTTCGTCAATTTACTATGCTTCCTCTTTCTCTCTGTGTGAAGCTCGTTACTATAATCTCGTTAATTTTTTTAACTCTATTTCATTATCACAAACTTGCTGCACAATATTTCTGAAATTGTTTTGAATTTTTGTTAATAATCTTAACGCTTTATGCCATTGATAATACTAAAGCCTCGATATTTAAAATTCAATAATTAATTGTTCATTTGTTCAAATTGTCAGACAATTCGATTATCTTACCTATCTCTTAGGCGAGAGCTGCATTGCTGTATTTTTCATGAATGTAGCGATGCTGTCGCTCTGCAAATTTAAACGTGCCGATGATCTTTTCATTTTCGCGAGCGAGGATAGAATGTCCGTAATGATGTCCTGTAGCTGTCGAGGAACGCTGTAGCGAACGAGCGAGCCAGGGATTCCTCTCGGGTGTTTTCTAGCTGTAAAACGACGAACGCGAACTAGGGAGGTGCAGGATCGCTCGTCATTCTATCAAAATACCGATACTACGACGCTTTCTATCTTGTCGGTTGGACGCATATTTTTGCATAATTAGCATCATGATTTAACGACGCGCCATGGTTGGAGAAACTCCCCACGATGTTGCTCGGTCTCAGGTCTACGGAATGCGCTTACTCGGCAAACGTAAACTCCTCCTCCTCCTTTCAGGATTCAAAGTAGAGGAAGAAAGTCCGCAATGTCGCATTTTGTGTGTTAACATTTGCGACCTGTGTTGGAAGTGTAAAACTACTAACGCATTTCAATCCTCGCTAATAAATGGCGATGATAGCATTATATTACCGCAAATATTATGAAATTTGATTTATTCAACGATTCATTTTTAACAGTTTTCAATCACGCATGTATATACGTACAATAATTTTTTCTTTTTTTAATATTACATAATATACAGAATATATTAAAGTTATTGTCGATTTTGAATATCTAATTTTTTTTTATAAAACACATCTAGGTTTCAAAACTTTTGCAAAAGAAATTTTCATGAAAACAAATGCCAAATTAATCTAATTCAAATATCTAGATGACATGATAAAATCATAGTTACAAATCTGAAATAATCTGCAAGTGCATTTTTTTGGAGGTTTTCTGTACTTGTGATGAAATGCAATAATATTTAGGAAAAGCTAAAGAAGGAATAATAGATTTCCGTGTTTAAATCATATGTCGATTGTCAAACGACGGGTCAAGATATGCAACATAGTATGAATATGAAGGGTTTGACAGTGGGACGTGTCTGTAGATCAGGAATGTGCGAGGCAATCGTCGATTTATCGTCGCCTTCGATAAACATGGTGCACTCTCTTTCACTCATTGTCAGTGCATACAAAGACGATTTGTGTGCCAGGGCGCACCCATCAAACCGAAAAAGGGGGACAGTTATTCATATGATTACAAGAGAATCTTTCACGAACGATTACATGAGTCACATTATAAATGTCACAAAAAATTACGAGTTTTCGTTTGTTAATTTTTTTAACATCGTCAATCTGCGTGTCAATTTTTTCTTCTTTTTTCCAGATATATATATATATATATATATATTCTTCTTTTTTCCAGATATATATATATATATATATCTGACAATATATACGAGCATAATTTTCACATATGCCTAAATTTGGACAAATCCGTTTGATCTCACTCCTCGTTGCCTCTCACTTTATAACGCGAGCGCCTCACTCTAACTGTTCAAAAATTCATAATCGTGACTTATGCTCTCTTTCCGGGGAGCGCCCTGAGATTTATGACGCCGCTAAATTTAGCACGGCTTTCATCCGCCTTCGCGGTACAATGGCGAGAAGGGTATCTATCGAACTCGCGCTATTCTTCTCTCTCGTCTACACGATTTGCGGGTGCGCGGAATATAACGAGCGGCCAGACGACTTCCTTCTTGACAATATCCAATTATTTAACTGCGACGACTGCGTGATTTCAAACAGCTCGATACGCATCTCATTGACGCGCGTCCTTTTCTCTCTCCATTTCCGTCTCTCACTTTTCTCCTCAGCAAGATGACAGCTACGAAGACGGAGAGACAGTCGGCCGTAGTTCGGACGAATAAATTATTCATTGTTTACGGACGGGTCAAGCGGAAGAAACGAAGGGTGGGTGAGAAATACAACTGCAGAGAAATCAGGAAAATGCCGTGACTTTTCACTTCCGTCGTTAAAACCAAGACAGAAATGATGATTGCGAGACCGACCTCGGTGTCACGAATGACACGAGAGAATAGAACGATACTACGTTTCTTACGGAATCGATAAAATTATACAGGCGCCGAAGGGAATTGTTCAGACTTTGACGGCTGCAACTTTTATTTTCAGTACGCTTGTCATCTTGCAATGTGATATAAATTATATTCTCTTTACATTATTGAATCATAGAATTTCTCAAATATTATACGACTTAAATTCGCCCGTTTAAAGTAAAATGCACACGGTGAAATTCTCTTAGTATATTGAGTAAACCAAGTACGACAAGTGCCGTTGAAGATCGATCGTTCTATGAATAATACGGAAACGAATAGCATCGTCTAATTATATGGATACGATCAAGGAGCCTCTCTCTCTCTCTCTGTCTCTCTCGAAGACAGACTGCAAATCTGCAAGGGTAATCACCCGTCGCGAGAGACGAATGTACTCTTAAATTGCCAAACACTCGTCCAATGAGAAATGGAAGCATCGCCGAAGTGTCGTTTAAAGAGAAGGAAGAATTTACCCGGTTTAATCGATTTTCACCGAAGAACGCGCCCATAAATCACCCGGAACTAATTTTTTCTCCACGTTACTGTCCGCGCAGCTCCCACACAAGTCCGCTCGCGAACAAATGGATGTTACAAAATAAATGTTATAATATACGATCCATTATAACGTGTCCATTGCGCATAAATTTACGCGCGGACTTTTATTTTTATGAGAATTACACTGCCGATTCGGAGATGAGTAATCGCATACATTCTGAACGAAAAATATATTTCATTTGCTTCAACAAAAATTAATTAATAATTACCGAGAGTAAGGTGCTAAATTACAACGTTCCTGTGTAAATAATTTAATTTATCCCTGAATAAATCGTGACACTATTAACGAAGAGCGAGATGGTCTCGCAAGATTGCAACCACGTTTTACGGATTATGTCGATGTGACCGGCGGGAAATATGTTGCTTAGCATAAAAAAGTGAGATTAAGAAGACAACGTAGGATGAGAGAGAAGACAAGAGTGGCGAAGGAGAGGAAACGATGCGACCCTATAAACTTTAAGAGCCCTGGCGCTGATCGCCCTGTTCCGTGGCTCGGATATAAAAGTATGCATCCCTTTTATTACCACGTCGTAATTAATTCCGATCTTAAACGGATGCGAGGTGGAGCAAAGGCCGACAGGGTGTCGTCGGAGAAGCCGGGTCGGGTTGCTTCGGAGCCGACTCGGTTGTCCCGTGAGTCTTCTCGGCGATTCAGTGCAATTTGTGCTTTTACAGCGCGCCGATAAGACGTTCGTTGCACTCGTTCTGCGCGATAAAGAAAAACCACGAGAGATAAGAGTCGAAATACTGTGGGAAACTAGTGCGGGGACAAATCCCTCCTAAAGTTTCTTGACATTCGACGACCCTTCTCGATCCCCCAGGGTCCCTATCCGTTTCTTGTATACAAGATGTTTCGAAAAGTAGTTTGTATCGAGCTTTGACAATTTTTATATATCGCAAAATCTCGCAAAAGTAGAAATTAAATCGAGATGAGCTTTGCAGAATTTTAACATATTTAGCTTAGGACGCAGAATTCAGTCTTTCAATTACTTGAAGATTACTTGATGATAAAAAATATGCGAATATATATATATATATATAGGAATAAATTAAATGGTGAACTCGTAAAACTGAAAATTACACTAAGATGATTGATAACGCTACTTGTGATAATGATTATTTTTGTCAAGAAACATTCTGAAATACCGTGTGTAAAATTGTTTTACAAAATTCGCATCAATCTTCAACTCCACATATTTCTCTGATCAATTTATATATATATATATTTATATAAATTGATCAGAGAAATATGTGGAGTTGAAGATTGATGCGAATTTTGTAAAACAATTTTACACGCGGCATTTCAGAATGTTTCTTGACAAAAATAATCATTATCACAAGTAGCGTTATCAATCATCTTAGTGTAATTTTCAGTTTTACGAGTTCGCCATTTCAAAGCGCACTCGAAGAAAAATGTAAAGTTGGAAACAGCTTTATAGTTGGAGTCGTGAAAAATGAGACAGTCAACTTTTTAATACACTGAAGCAATTAGAAGCTAATTATCCTTAATATTATTTTGTGAAACAAGCATTATATAATTAGTCGTAACAACGTACTTGATTTGTACAATTATAAAACTAAGTTTTATTTATTTTGAACCATAAAAATTATATTTAATTTAAAGATAATTTTGGTGGCAACCCCAAATATTTTATTATCTACATACACACACACATACATTTTCTTTCGGAAAGCTTTATACACATACACATTCTTCCTCTCCGAAAAGCTTAATTAAATCATCGATTTCAACGATTTTTCCACCGTTAAAGAATCATTACTTGTCTCGATGGTATTTATAAAAAAATTTGCTAAAAAGAATTTAATTACGAATATCAAGGAATCTCTAACTGAAAATCATACGGGTAATTAGGAACGGAAAATACTAATTACTGCGCGTTTAGCGACATATCTCAAACGTGATTATCCCGCTAATTTACCGCAATTTGTTGAATATTACATGCATTCGCGTAGCTAACCGTGAATTCTCGCAATCCTGAAACCGGTGCTGACACGACATGACAGTACATCCGGACGACAACATTACATCACGCAAAGTTCGTATTATGCAAAGTGATAAAGTTGCCGAACTACGTCGGCGCAAGAAGCGATCGGCAGGATAAGCTGTT
Source organism: Nylanderia fulva (assembly GCF_048542155.1). Classification (NCBI taxonomy): domain Eukaryota; kingdom Metazoa; phylum Arthropoda; class Insecta; order Hymenoptera; family Formicidae; genus Nylanderia; species Nylanderia fulva. Next base: position 2,999,441 of record NW_028189622.1, read on the forward strand.
TATTATTTAGCGCTGGCTGAATTATCGACGCAATTTTGCGCAGAGTGATAACGCTTCGGCGTGTCATCGAGAACAGACGAGAAGGAGGAGAGTGACCGATGAAAATTATCGTTATTCATCGCGGTATTCAACGAGCAGACGCGTATATATATATATATATATATATATATATATTTATTTATATCGAGAAGACGAACGACGTTCACTTCTGCGAACCCTGGGAAGAATCTTCCGCCAAAAATCCGATCGATATAAATATATATATATTAAAAACGTGTATTCGCTCGTCTATTGATTAAAACAAAATTTAGTATATAAAGAGGCCAACTAATCAAGCATTATTAAATAGCATTAGACAACAATAATTTCTCGCATACTAACGATGAAATCTATGAAATCGGCCAAACATCTCAATAGAGCGATCAATCTGTAAGAAATATACTGACGTTTTGTAATTTGACTCAACACGACATGCATTAATTCGGCGATAAAATTGCAACTTACAATCACCTATGATCATTTACTTTTAATTCCTACACTGAAGAAGACCGCGTGCGGTCGAAACGTTCTGTATTATCTTATATAGAATAAATACTTAATTTATATCATCTAATAATGCTCGATTAGTTGGCCTTTTTATATACTAAATATATATATATATTTATCGATCGGATTTTTGGCGGAAGATTCTTCCCAGGGTTCGCAGAAGCGAACGTCGTTCGTCTTTATCGTCCCTTTACTCGACCCGGGATTACGACGTGGTGAAATGGAGAGCGTTTCAATATCCACGGAAGGAAATATCGCGGATTCTCTCTCTTTCTCTGGTGGACGCGTTACTTTTCCTCCTGAAAAATATCGCGGATACTTTCACCGCCGCGACGAAATATCGACATTGTCATCGCGGTCTGATACCGCATCAGGGTGCGTTGACCCCATCGGCGAATGTGGACCGTGTGTGGTTTGAAAACCTGTTAGGACAGCCGTTCTATCCGCGTGCGGGCACCGACAATCATCGGTCTGCGTAAAATAGCGCGTTTAATTCGCGCACGGGTCAAATCGTCCGTTTTTTCGACTCTGCGAAACATTTTTGCCCGTCATCGATTTTTGGGATTTTCTCTACCGATTTTCTTCCCCTGCGAGTTACGTCAGGCGGAAAGAGAAGCTCCGTGGGAATGACGGTTGCCTTCGACGTCGTATATATAGGATCGTACGTAATCCTGACGAGCAGGTTTATCGGATTTGTGCGATATCTCGAGAAACGATAAACGATGTGTTCAAGATCCTCGGGCTCGAAAACGCGGCATTCGTTTCTGATCGCGATGAAATCGTGAAGGCGCTATACGTTTACTGCAATATTACTTGTACGAGGTATAAGTGTCGGACTTGTTATGGTAATGATGACGTTTATAGAAATTTATATAAGTGTTATCATACGGCTGTAACATGAGCATAAATAGTTATTGAAATGTCATTTATCGTTTTATGCTGCAAATAAGAATCTATGTATACATCTGAAATTACTGTTAAAAAAATAATACTTACAGTCCTTAAATTATTTCGTTAATTTTTCCAGTACAATAGCGAGAAAAAAATTGAGATATTAAAATGGAAAAGAAAAAAACACGAGGTTTGTTTTGAGCGCAATAAGTTAACAAGTTAAAAAAAATTGCATCGGGACTATTCGACTTTGATGAAATGCCATAAAAATCGTAGCATTAAGCTAAAACATGTCAGGAATTAATATTTTTAAACATATTATAAATTATTTATGATAATAAAATATTAATATAATTTTATATATACAGAGTGTATTTAAATAAGTGATTCTTTGTCGAAAATTAATGAGGGTTTCTTATATACCTACTCTTATATATTTATCGCACTTGTTAAGATACACTTTGTATATATTTAATATGATAAAAGATGATCGTTTCACGAAATAAGAAAAAATCTCAGCAATATATACAAAACAATGCGTTGTCTTATTTTTTGCTGCTTAATTATTTAGTGGCCCATCGATATATACCGGACGGCATTGTGTTATCGAATCGCGCACAGGCGTTTAATTAACGCCGGGATATATAAGGCGGAAGGGATAACTTCTTTCTTCATTTGGCGAACGTTAATGGCGAGGCAACGGCACATAGCAGCAAACGGAGAGCCTCGCTAGCTAGTGCGGAGATTATGCAGAGAGACAGCTGTGCTCAGACAGAATCTCAGATTTCAAATGGCCTTTCAACTCGCGTTACACTCGGGTCCGACCGTATACAGGCTCTCAGGCAAATGTGCCATCGCACGATATTTGCTTTAACACAGGGCCTCGTTTGTATCGTACGTAATTAACCACCGACTTTATCCAGCGTGTCTATCTCGGAGTTTTTACGAGCCGCGAGATTCACGAATAAAGATTTGGGAATTAAGATTGGTGCATTGCAATCTTAGAAAATATGCTCATCATTCTCACAAGATGTAGATTGATCATTTTGTGCCTTGTTGTTAGATATAATAATTAGAATGTTGTTAAAAAAGAGAAAGAACCGAATATGGTGCTTTATATTTTAATTTTAAAAAAATATATATATATATATATTTTATACTGTGTAATTATACACAGAGGTGGTGCGCAAACAGTTTTCAAGCGAAGTAACGCGCAAAGTAAACTCTTCTCTCTATTGAGTTCTTTTTATGATAAATATTCTGTACTGTCAGACGAGATTGCGAAGCAAACGTAAATATTTTTCCACGCCATCTAATATCTTTCGCGCCTTCAATAAAGAAAAAAATATATATGGTCGTAAAACAAGAACACGAGTGATGATTGTCGATCCGAGAAGTTTCCGGCCGGATGAGAGAATCAAAGTCGTCTGTACCTCTCTTTGACGGTGACTAACGAACGTCAAACTTAAAGGCCCGTGCACAACGATGCTCGAAGAAAATTATAATCAAGACCCACTACCAACAGAAAAAGAAACGTTCAAGTTCTCGACACGTCGTGCTCGAAACTCGTTACGATAGCATCCCGTGTTAAGATCTCGAACACGCCACGGTTCTTTTCATTGTTCTCTTTGTCATAATTCCTGTCGTAAACTCATCGCGTATTCCTGAGAAGTTCTAGCTTAGTGCTACGATTTTAATGGCATTTCAAAGTAGAATAGTTTCGATGCAATTTTTTTTTAACTTGTTAACTTATTGCTCTCAAAACAAATCTCGTGCTTTTTTTCTTTTCCATTTTGATATCTCAATTTTTTATTTCTCACTATTGTATTGGAAAAATTAACGAAATAATTTAAATGTAAAAACTGGAAATATTATTTTTTATAGTAATTTCAAATGTATACATAGATTCTTGTATGCAGTATGAAACGATATGACATTTTGTGCTGTAGCAAAAGTATATAATAAAATTCATATGTGTGTTGCTCTCTTTTTCAAAAACGTGTCCATTAAAACAAACGGATAAAATAAAGTAACAAATATAATTAAAAAAAAATATCTTGACATTAATGATTAATATCAATACGCATCAAAAATCATTTATTTTTTAACTCTTGAAAAAACTTGTAAAATTTTCACAAAAACGAATTTTTTAAAATAATGATAGAATAGTCAAAAAATTAAAGTAGAAATAAATCATTAAAAGAAATTAAGAGAGAAGAATAGGATGAAAATATGAGTATTCTGGATAGAAGCCAAAAGAGTTAATTATACCTCTCATGCGCTCAATTTCCGCTACATCATCATTGCTCGAGCGTGATATTTCTAAATGCGTGCAGTTATCAACGAAATTTTGTCGCTCTATTTGGACCATTCCCACATTTTCTGCCCTCATGTTTGTCGAAAAATTGAGATAAAATGAGAAAATGTGAGGCATAAAATAAGAGTACTTTTGACAGCTGAAAAAAGTCTCTTCTATAGATGCTTCTCCGAGCCAAACACTTGAAAGATTTACGATTGTTTTTCTCGAGTACTCAATTAATTTATTATGTGAAAGCGTTCTCTTCGATATTATAATAATAAAATAAATAAATGATGAAGTTTTAGTAATACCGAAATAAATCTTGTAAAATAAACATAGATTGAAATATGTAAATGGGAATCACTTAAAATCTCCGTAAAATTATATAATCGTTGAATAAATAAATATGATAAAAGACACTTGATTTTCTATTATATAGACAACAGATCATTATTTAATATTTCTGAAATAAATAAAGATATATAAATCAATATTTAAATATCTGAAAAAATGTAAGTTTTAAACGTGCTTAATTATCTACATAACATTATTGCGCAAATGCGTAAATGTATACAATGCTTTGTGTATAAATAAGGTAATTTGCATGTTTCAATCTGAGTAAATCAAAGTTTCACAATTTGTGAAACAAATGTTTCTTCCCCATCCACAACAACATGCATTTTTATGAAGCGTAAAGTGTATTATGTTGAATGTATAAATATTTTCAAACGCAATTGTACTAACTTTGACACTTCCACGTCCGGAGAAACACCGAATATTTTCCAACTATATCGCGGAAACGGCTACAAATCTCTTTCAGTCGACCATGAAGCGACCGAATTACCATAAATAGACGTCGAAGCATCCTGGTATGAATGTAAAAGTAATCGGTAGTACAGTCACGTAACTCTGGGCAACAGCATTCTCCCGGTAACGTGAGGAGATACGCTTCAAAGCAGGCATCAAGGTTTCAGAACACCTAGGAGGTAGGGATTAATTACAGCTCCCTTAATTTCCGTCGCGTCGTGCGGAAAGGGCGAGAGAAATGCGCGCGCAAAATTTCGCTGCTCGATTTAGGTTCGTCGATTCTTCAGTGTCCCATTCATCATATCTCGACTTTATGGCTGCAGGGAAACTGGGAGGACATATATGATGTGGAGCGAGACGACGAAGGGCTGGAGAAAGAGAAGAGAGTAGAGTGTCCGTCTTTAACCGTTTACGCTGGTCCAATTAAAACGTCTCACGTCAAAGTCGCAGTTAATTAAAAATAAACATCCAGCAATGTCATTATTTAGAAATTCATCAATAAATTAACGGGCGCTGTTACCAACAAAAGTCGAGTTACTTAAGCAAATTAGCATGAAAATCTCGGACGCACGCTTTTCTAATTACCACGGATAGAAAAGTATTAAAATGTTGATAGAATGTGAAAACACCTCAATGTTGATGGAATTTTTAATAAATTCTATACGCGAATAATTATAAATATTCTGCGAAATTTCATAATTATTAAAGAAGAGACAGAGCAGAAACTACGATAAAAAATTAAAAAAAAAAAAAAAAACGATAAATTCAAGAGCTGCAGCTCCATTTAGCCCAATTGTAAAGGCAGCTCTGAATGAAGAACACGAAAGGTGTTCGCGTCGTCGTGTCCAGCGTAGGATAGGGAAGGAAACGGTTGGGGAGGGGGAGGATTTAATGGGGCAGCAGGGCTGTCTTCAATGGGAAAATTGTACCGGAAGTCTCCGCGCCGTAGAAGCGGGCCGCTAAAGCGCGCTGAAGTTAAAGGCCCATTAAGTGCTGCGCAATCTCGCTCTGCACTAGACTGGCGAGTTTTACGAGAGGCAAGAGCTTTGGAGTGCATTAATGCGTGTCACGCGTATACCGTCGAGGACACGCACTATTCTGGTACACGCGAATTTCTGTGCATTCGCGAACGATGCTTATTTACGCATATCTCAGCTATACACGGAACTTTGCGAGACTGAAATCGTATCGCGGACACACACGCGTGTATTTCGATTATTCATTAAATTATTTGTACCATCGGCGTATACGAGAAATATACCATTACTTTAAAACGCTCTCGTAATAGGATATATTTAATAGATATTTCAACGTGTATGAAAATTCGTGGAAAAGGATTTTCATGCGGTTCATTACGGTTTATTTTATGTGATAAAGTTATTTAATTCTCTCGATGTATCTTTTATATTAATTATAGAAATTCAATTTTCATTAAGGAATATAATGAAAAAATATATAACATTTTTAATAGAATATTTTTACTTTTCCGCCATGTTGTATAATATTATTAATTTATAATTTGATATCTACATTTTAATCAAATTGTAAATTAATAATATTATACACATATAGGCAACAGATTATATACAATTATTATTATTAAACAGTATAATATAGTTAAAAATTCTGCTTTGCTGTAACCATTTTATTTAGTGGTTGCATTTAAGGACATTTTATGCACGCGTTAACATTTTTGCATGCATGAGAACTGGAATATACGGAAATGCAATAAATGAAACGCTCTGATTCCAATATCGACGACAGTTTTATATCACATCCTGTCGATTGTAAACGCACACGTGATAAAACTGCGATAAATACGCTTATAAAAATTACAATCAAGTACAATGAATATTCACGAGAAATTAAAAATACACACGACATGAATTCGCTTGACAAACCAAGAGCTCGTCATAATTTAGCAACATTATGTTTTTTTATGTACATGTGTGTGCGGAAATATTAATATACGGATTTATTATAATGTCGCACACGATATGCGCAGAAATTAATTTATTAATATCAGGAAATTAGCTGTTTTTTTTCTCTCTCGCGCTCTGCCAGATATTTATTTCTTCTCTAGCTCTTGTTTTTGGCGTTTAGTAACGGACACATGCGAATTTAATTTACGTTATAACACGCGCCATCCATTTTCAGTTAGATGCGCTTTCATGCGTCTGCGAATTTATGCGTACACATTATGCGTAAACGCATTGCATATACGATACGATGCGGTGAAATGACCCGCGGTCACAAAGTCCTGACAGGCATGCGAAATGCGCTCGCGCGAGATCTTTAATGAAATGCTTCATAATATCTTGCCTGCCAATCTTCTTACGCTTGCAATTGCACGCTTTTGCATAATATCCGTCACTCTTTTACTTTTCTTCCTCGGTACTGAAGAATAACGCTGCGTTCTTTTTATCCTGCATTAAGACAGCCTTGTTGCTGTAATATTTTTCGACCAGAATTATTTCTTGCATTATTCTACATCTTAAATTTTATTTCTCACTCGTATATTTATTAGAGTATTATGTGTATATATACACTTATTATAAATCTTTATTAAAAATTATATTATGCAGGAATATACCATAGAAAAACAATTTTTATTAACTACAAAAAAAAAGAATGCATTTTCTATACGGAAGGGCGTACAATTTTTCCAACATGTTACAAAAAAATGTTATTTACAGATATACTGTTCGTATATATTATTTATAAAGTGATATTTCTTGAGTTGTATTCAATTTGATTTCATTTTAATTCACCTTAAACGGGAACTTTTCCCTGCCTTTAAACAGTCTTTCAAGTTACGAAGACGAGCTCCTTCTCATTATTTTCGCGTAAGTGTAGCTTTCTAAGTAAGTTCTTTCAAAGCCGTTAAGCATGCGTTTCGCGTTGCTGCAAAACTGTTTCGTTCTACCGTGCGCAGCTATATTTCTGCTGTGCCAAGCCATAATCAGCAGGTGATACGTGCACTCGCGCGACTTTTCGTAACCCGGTTAAGAGACGAATTACGACGCGCCTGTGAAACTCATTTGCACCGAATCCTTAATTAAACGCATCGCATCACAGCGTGATCGATTGTCATAAGGCGCGGCTGCGTAATATCATTATTATTAAGAGTTTAACAAGGCTCTGTAATATAAATATAAATTTTTAAAGTGTAAGACAGGCAATAAGAGCCAAATCGCGGATGACAGTGCATTATCCCAACGAAATTAAATTTTTTCGTTAGAATTAAATATCTGTGCACAAGGCACCAAATTTTACTTGTAGAGATTATTCCAATTTTAAAAATCTTGGTCGTGACCAAGTAAAATTTGGTGCCTTGTGCACAGATATTTAATTCTAACGAAAAAATTTAGTTTCGTTGGGATAACGCACTGTCATCCGCGATTTGGCTCTTATTGCCTGTCTTACACTTTAAAAATTTATATCATTATTATTTCTTCAAGAAAACGCTCTGAATATCTCTCTTCCAAAGCCGCTAAATATATTTTATATGTCGCGAATCAGCAATCAATCGCTGTCTACTTTGCGCTGTGGACCATTTTAGATGTCCCTGAAGTCGAAAGCGGATCGTGTTGCCGTCCGGACGTCTGAATGTGAGATAATCGAGGAGTTAAACATCCGCAATGTGTTCAATTTATATTCATTTATTTCTGATAAAATAGAAAGTTTGATTAAATTCTAGACAATCTTATGTATATATATTTTGCCTCAAGACACGAGAGAAAGGGTATATATCTGCTGTATATCTTTTTATTCAATCAAGATGCTTGTCTAAATTAAGACGGCATCTTTACCCTTTCATTATTATGCTGTTGAATTCGCGTGACTTTAAGAGAAAGATTGTTTAAAGGGGACACGCGCGCCTATCTATCGCGAATTCTTGAATAATTAACCTTCTTCTATTTTCAGCCGTATGCCTGTGAATAGAATTAATTAAGACTCGTGCATATATGTACATTATGCAAAATATTTCTTGTTTTGGCGAAAATTGTTTCACTCGCGCGCTATGACGAATAAATTTTATATCATTAATTAAAGCGCGCGAAATATTTTTCCTCTCTTGTCATACGTATATGATACTCGTATACATATAATTAAGATTGTAACAACCAACGACTGAAAATATTTTTAAACTTGCAACAGCGTGTGTGTACAGGCTTTACACACTTACGCATAAATTATTTCACTTCTTTATTATTGCGCGCTACAAAATATATTTATACTTTGCAATAACAAGAGGGGCCGCGTAGCATTTTACTTGCAAAATGTATATATAAGCAAGTACCATGTTTTAATTACGTTTGTAATTAAATCCTGTCCGTATACATACGTATTCTATCCCGAATGACACGCTCTCACGAGTGTAAGCTTGGCAAAATTCTTTATTCGACATTATTCGCGCGGCGTGAAATCTTCCGCTGTCTCTTTATTTCTTATTTACTGTGTTAAGCATTCAACTTTAGCCTTCCTTCCGTATGCAGTTCTTATGTACCTGGGCGAAAAGCAAAATATATACGTGCAGAGAGTGTTTTCAGAAACATATACCTACGTTTATTATGCGCGACGCCTCGTTTCGCGATGCATCGTACAAATCTAGTTTAAGAGGAATCATTTTTTTGTACTTTTTAATTACATTTGTAACTTAATATTTCAATCGCGCGCGGAGGAAAATGTGAGAACTTTTAATTTATATTCGACGAAAGATATCTTATTCCATCGTTGACTATTGGAAATAATCGACAAAGGAAGAGCTCGCATGAATAAATGAATACGGTCATATAGGCTTCGACCCAATTTCGTTCGTTTAGACGTCGGAGAAAGACATTCGTGCGAGAGAAAACGTAATGGGGACCACTTTTACACACATATACGTGTATGTACCTATCCAGTATAGATTTATCACATAACTTAAAGGCCAACCGGACACGGTCTACTATTCTGCAGCCGTACAGTTCAAACAAGTAGTAAAATAATATATATACGCGCAGACATAAAATAATCATTTAATTGTCACAAATTAATTTTTTGGGGGATTTTTATATGAAGCATCGTAGACAAATACATATATATTTATATATGAAATTCGTAAATATTCATAACTTTATTATACTTGTATTGTTATGACGTCAGTCGAATCAATCGCAATCTGCCATTTCGTAACCACAATAACGCGTTAATTAACGCTACAATTATCTAAATCTTTTGTTCGCGCTCATGCGCTGGCCGAGCTGTCATTATCAAGCGTGCGTTCTGTACGCAGTGCATACTCGTGCGTGCATAAGCTAGTTCAACGGCATAACGAACTGCATATATACCCACCGCAATCGCGTCGACGCGCTAACGGAACCGTAACGATTGTCGAAATCTTTTTGTCCCGTTTGTGGACCAGAACATTTTTACAAATGTATTTTATTCTGCTTTTTTTGGCAAATACTATTAAATATGCTTAAATTCTTGCATCGTACACGGAGAACATTTTCTCTTAGAATTTATCCTGAAAATTATGGTAATCATGGGACAATATGGTATTGGAAGAATTTTATAAGATTTTCTCTGATTAATATTTACCATAATAAAGAACATTAATATGTATAGATACATTGTAAAATTAATCAAACATATTTTATATCTAAATTTTTATCCCAAATTAGCAGCAATTATTCAGAATGCATTCTATTACGTGTCAGGAATGCTTGTTATTTTTGAAAACAAATCGAAACGTTTTCTATTTTGAAGCGAATTTTCTTCCGATCTATCTTTATATGCAATTTCTGTTTCAATATGCAATCGCACATATGGCTTGACATTGGGACAATTTGACAATCTGGTTCACTGCGAATTCAATCAATGTCCTTTGTCAGGCACTATTATATTTGATGCATAAAATATTACAAAGATAAATTTAAAAAATAACAATCATTTTTGAATAGCCACATTGAAACGGAGCAATATATGCATCACATTTATTTTGAATAAGTCTATCATACTCTTATTTATTAATTTAAAACAAAATAATTACTTTTTCTCTTTCATCGCTCCATTTCTAACGCACAAAAATGACAAGAGAGAATAGCTGAAACAATACAAGAGACTCGCTAAAGCAAAAATACGATAGATCAATAAGGGCGATTATTAGAATATGTATCATATTTATTTATTAATAAGTCTACCATATACTCTTATTTAGTAATTTAAAATAAAATAATTATGTTTCCTCTTTCATCGCTCCATTTCTAACGCACAAAAATAACAAGAGAGAATAGCTCAAAAACAATACAAGAGACTCGCTAAGGCAAAAATACGATAGATCAATAAGGGCAATTATTAGAATATCCATCATATTTATTTTGAATAAGTCTATTATATACTCTTATTTAGTAATTTAAAACAAAATAATTATGTTTCCTCTTTCATCGCTCCATTTCTAACGCACAAAAATAACAGGAGAGAATAGCTCAAAAACAATACAAGAGACTTGCTAAAGCAAAAATACGATAGATCAATAAAGGCGATTATTAGAATATCCATCATATTTATTTTGAATAAGTCTATCATATACTCTTATTTAGTAATTTAAAACAAAATAATTATGTTTCCTCTTTCATCGCTCTATTTCTAACGCAGAGAGAATAGCTCAAAAATAATACAAGAGACTCGCTAAGGCAAAAATACGATAGATCAATAAGGGCGATTATTAGAAAATTCGGTAATATAAGCAAAGTTTGATAATTCGTTAATAAGTAAATATTAGTTCCTCTCAAAAGCGATCGTCAGTCCGGCATCGGGCATCGCAGGAACGCGACACGATGTAAAAGCGAGCTGCGTGCGCGAACGAGTTCACTAGTCCAGAGATTAAGCGTGTGCTGCCATTCCGTAATCGCGGCGCGTTAACACGAGCGTGATAATGATTGTTACGGTATCTCGTTATAAGCCGTAGAGTACGTATATAGGATATAGGGGACGTTTGGTTGGCCGGCTCGTTGGTTGGCTGAAGCCGCTGATCTCGTAGACAATTGCACGTAATTAACACCAGGGCATCCCGCTTGTTGCGGGGACAACCTACTACGGTACACAGAGCGTATCAGTGTCCTGCATCCATTCTGTCTCCTCTCTCTCTCTCTCTCCCTCTCGTGTACAGATACTATCGTGGAAATTGCTCTTATCATTTCTCCGTCTGCTAATCCAATTTCCCTGTAGCTCGCGAGCCTTCGTTGTTCTATATGTCCGAACCCTAGGCAAGCTGGCTTTAGATGAAGCGCGAGATATAGACGTCTAACGACAGCGTGCGCCCTAAACGTCTCTTTTTGTTTACGCGTACTATGTTCGCAATTTTCCATATCTCGATCCTCGATTTTCCGGATTCTTTTTTTCGTATCCCGAATTACATTGCGGATTCCCGTAGATTCTGCTTTGGAAGAGAATTCCTTTAAGCTGAATCAGTAAGAATGTCACTGATTAAAGCAAGGACAAGATTTCGCCGAAGATTAATGATTATTTCGGATCTTTAGTGAAACCACTCGCACTTTGGTCTTATATGTTTCATTGATTATAGCAGTAAGGTTTCATTAAAAAATTAGCCACTACACATTATTTTTTTTCTGTGAGATTTTCGTGGTAATATATTAACATATTTTAAGAGGAGAAAAACTTATAAATAATTAAATCAAAAAATTAAAACATATATATACCTATATATCAATGCACTTTCGTTATTGCACAATCTATTGTGGAGTTTATCATTTTCCTTTGACCTAAGTATTATGTGTAGATGTTATCAGAGAAATTGCTCTCACCGTTCTAGCGGCAACTGATTCAATTTCCATGCTGCATACCATCTATAGACGGGTGTTGTATAGGCTGCTGTATAATCATACTATGAGTAAATGACTGACATTCAATAAGATGTTAGGTAAAATCTGGGAAACAGATAATTGAATAAAAAGCGAATGAAGCTTAATAGTGAAATCTCGTATATTTTATAACACAGTGCGGATATTTCCAACTACTTCTAATCTGCGGTTGCCTATTATAATTTTTCTTATAAACACTATAAAAATTCATTGTAATTTGTGAAATTTTACGCATATATATACTTATATATTTTTGTATATATTTAAGTTATATTAGTTACGACTACGAATATAATAAGGAGCAATAACCGAGAGCATAACATTCTCGGCATTCATATAATTAATTGCGTAAGATGAGGAAAATTATTATACTGCAATGCAGATGAAGCAATGGGCAAAGACAAAGGGGTTCTGCATTCACTTCGCAATGACAATTGCCTTAAGGCAATCGCAAACGAGCTCTCGGTAGGCTCTACACGCGTATGGTATACACATGCATCGGCATCCATTATTTGCAATGAGAGCCATTGTTACATTACGCCCCACAGCATGTATACAGATGCTATCGTCGAAATTTCTATTACTGCTTCCCCGGCGATTAATCCGATTCCGCGCACAGATATCAGTCTACGTTGCCGGGAAACTCGTTTAAATCAAGGCCAGGCTTCGAGGCGCCGTCGTATACCATACCTGACATCGTGCTGATTTATTTGCGAAATTGTCGCGCAGTGCAGTCGGTGCGAGATTATGATAATGCAACGATATCGCGATGCGATCCGAAAGAATCACCCCATCCGGGACATTACGATGCAAATTAGGAGACAGTGTCAGTTAGCGTCGCCGAGCTGGTGGATTTAGGCTTATGTACATCGCATCCGCATCCGACCCCTCACATTGAGCATATCGTTATCAGTTTGCCCTCCCACGTGGCGTATTAGCGTTGCCTTCCTCCTGTGAAGATACTATCGCGGAAATTGCTCTTACCGTTTCTCCGGCTGTTAATTCAATTTCCATGCAAAACGAGAGCTTCCTCTTCGCGTCGATGTTAAGTGCGGTTGTGCGGCTCTGCAACCAGAACTCTAGACGACTGATTCCAGATAAGAAGCTGATGACCGACTTTGAATAGGAGAGCGCCACGAGCTTCGGCTCGTCTTCGGTTATCGCCTCGTAAAAATTGCTGAGAAAGTTTCGTATTGAGCGTGAATGAATCGATTTTCTTCCGTAAATGGCGAAGAATGGTCAATTTGAATTGCAAATTACTAAAGAAGGAATTTAAAAGAATATGTTAAAAATAATATTATGTCATATTCGGTTATTTTATTAATGCGATTTTCAATTGATGCAATTTTAAACATTGCAAAACGCTTGTATATGAATTTGTCATTACTTCTTATTTTTTAGTTATTTCTATTATTATATAGCGTTTTAAAGTAAAATATCGAAAGTGGTCGTAATCTGCATATTTCGCAGAATTGAATGCGAACGCATTTGCTGAAATCGTTCTTGTCATGCCTATCAATAAAATATTCGCACCTCAAAAATGCATCTCGGTTTCCAAGGAACACCTTTGTCGCCCGAACCAAATATCCTTGCGCATTCTTGCATGAAATATCGTCGTGTCAAGATATATATTCCTGCAAAATATATTCTACGCAAATCTTTCTTCAAAGGAATATTCTTTTGTCATGTAATGTGAAAATTTGTGAATTTTTTTACTATTTGGTCTCTATTTAATTCAACGAATTTACCTGCATCATTATCAGTAAAATGCAGCGTTGTGTATGCTATTCATAAACTTCATAATCTTGTATCCTGAGATGACAGAACTTTATATAGAAAATTACCTTCTCTCTCTCTCTTGCGATGTACTAAAACTTTCACATATAATAAGCGCCAATCATAGCGGATCAATATTATGCGGAAACCTTTCAGTATGGAACATTATCGTCCGTAGAACAAAATCTTGTCTCGATGGATATTCTAGGGGGATCGGCCTTCTTAAGTTTACCCACATAATAGCGTTTCTCCGCAGGGTATCTAATTTCCGTCGTCATGCAAGATGCTGTTTATTTACTTTATATATAATATATGTAGTCTTTACATTGGAGAGCTCTCACACGAACATCATCTCTTCTTCATTTATTCAACCATGATGTGTTACTTGCAAGATATATTGTATATATACATAAATTTCTGTTACAATTTTTATCTTTCTGTAATTTGATTTTGATCTTTTTGTATCTTTCTTAACTTTTTGCAACATGTTTCATTGAAGACTGCACACAATAAATATCCTGAGCAACATTTATCTTATATTAAGATAATTGAGCTTATACTATCAAAATTATACTCTTATATAATTAAAAAATGTACAACGTAAGAGAAATTTTTAATTATTAATAATATGCAGCATGCATATACAATTCTGTTAAGATTCCGATATAAATTAAAACATCTACGGATTATATATAAAATTATTTGATCGATGGTGTATGATTTTGTAAATTAGTTCTACATAAATCTTTCTTTTTTATACTGTTTAGCAATCATCGACGCATTTTTAAATCACGTAGACTACTCGCATCTCTTAAGAGACACGTGTCTCGCATATTTCCGACACACATATGTTAGCCTGTCTACTAATTCCATCTTCAAGCTCTCTAAAAATAACATTTATAGTAAGACCTTAAGATTCGTCAGATGTGTCAAATATTCATGACAGTCACTTGCATTTAAAGTGCACTCTTATATCTTTCACGAATCGCACATAATTTTATCATTTCGACAATGAAAATTCATTGGAAACTCAGCCTCGTTTGACAAAACCAAAAATTCTCTAGACTTTGAAAAATTAACACAATTAGACACTCGTCTGTATAAATAAGTGAAAAGCAGAAATTCTAAAATTGATTAATCAGCGCAAACAACCACAATAAGGAAGTAATTTAAAATGAAAATTTTGAATCGTGATGATGCATCGGTTACAACCCGTGTGCTTCAGATAAGGGCGCCGATAACTAACACCCCTCAGGATTGCGGCTAAAGCCGAGGTTAAGGTCTAGGGTACATGCGCGCGAACCCGAGACTTTATAATAGATGGATATGGCGTATTGCCAACGGCAAGGCGCCACAATATTGCCGCTTAGTCATTTCGCAGACCAGACTCCTCTTTGTCCGCCGTCCTGGCGCGCGCCTCTCTGGACGACGCAATGCGATAAATAACAGAAACCATCGCGAAAAATCTGAATATTTATGAGAGAATTCGGTAGGCCTCCGTGCGGTTTCGCACTTTCTTCGCTGTCCACTGCGTTTCTTCTCCCGAGGAGAAGGCAAGGAGACGTGCAAATTATATTGTGGCTCAATGCTTCGCGAGAAATGTTCATTTCTAGCTCGGTCTCCTGTCTTTCGTGTAATCTTTCAATCCAGAGTTCAAAGTAAACAGGAAAAAATTATTTAACGATCTATATACGTAAATATCATTCTATTATCTTATTATAATCACATTTGCCGATTTTTATAATGCATCTCTATATATGTACATACCTAATTTTTATAAACTGCAAACGTTTAGAAAACTATTTTTAGTTCATTTTTTTATCTGAAGTGTACTCTCTATTTTTTTTCGTGAAAATGCAACAAATAATGTAATCACAATAAATACTCTAAATTTTGTGCTGAACGAGTAGTCGACGATGGTGATGCAGAATTTTGCGAAATATACCAACGATTGTTTGCGGTGTTTTAATCCTTATAATAGGCTGGACAAGCACGGAAACTTACGTGTTAAGCTGTGATATAACCAACATGTAAGCTGCTTACTAAGATTCACCGTATATGGTGTTCCAATATCACAACAGCTAAGTCTCTTAACGTAATCTGTAACTATCTTAGTTAGTCTAAGGAAACTTCTATGTAAGTCTTACATATTACTGTCAGTTCTTCCTTTTCAAATAATACTCACGTTTGAATTTGAAACAACGTTATAAGACGAATATAATTACAGAGATGTAATTTACACGGAAGTAACAAATATTGTTTGCTAACATTTTCAAATATGCACACATCTATATTAAAGTTTTATCAAATAATTTGTAAAGCTACTGATATCAATACTTTTAAAATTTTCTTCTTGATTTCCTATGTGTGATCTGCAATATTTTATTAAATAAATTCAATCAGTACTCAATAAAAAATAGATGAATTATTTTAATTGAATTAGAAGCTATTATTTTTTTTATTAAGAATTATATATCTTTTTAATATATTAATAATACTAAAAATACTGATACTACTTTTTATCAATTTAGATTGATCATGCCGTTTCATTTCATATATTATAATCAAGCTGCATCTAGATTAATTAAATATAAAATGATAAATTGACTGATTGTTACTAAATTACGATTCCATAATATAATTAAAAAACAAAAATTGAAGTAAACAGATTAATATTGCTTGACGTTAAATATATAAAGATATTTAATAAATTATTTACTATTTAATATAAATATTACTAGTTACTATTTTAATGTAACTATCATACGATTAACTGAGTATATACATACATATGTATGTAGGACATAATTAATTAAAAAAAAAAAACAAGGAAAAAGAAGGGAAGAAAGTGAGAAAAAGAGAGATCTCGCGAGAGAGATCTTGCAAGTCAAGTAGCTAATTGCCAAATGGTGCACGAATTGTGCATACAGTCAGGAGAATATCGGACGGCGCCAGACAATTAGCTTAGTAAATTCCACGAAGTTCTCTTTGCCAGGACACAAGGAATCGCGAGACAGAGAGCGAGAG
Source organism: Nylanderia fulva (assembly GCF_048542155.1). Taxonomy (NCBI): domain Eukaryota; kingdom Metazoa; phylum Arthropoda; class Insecta; order Hymenoptera; family Formicidae; genus Nylanderia; species Nylanderia fulva. The sequence goes on from NW_028189622.1 coordinate 3,016,655, forward strand.
AGTAGGAAGAACGTTAGAACGGTCGAGTTAACTTTAATTGCCCGGTTGGCTACATAATAAATGACACTGCAGACGGCGTAGCGAGAAATTATTTCGGCCTCGGCCTTTTCGCCTCGACGATTTCACGCGCGAGGGTTCCATACTATCGACGGCTCCATTGATTATTTTACGTCCAGGTGCACGATCCGTCACTCGACGTCACTTCGGAACTGAAAGTTGGGGAAAATTCGTTCGACGCGATTTATCGCGAAAATCTAGTGGAGAACCTTTAATGAGAGTCGCGAAGAGTAACGTTTGAACAAAGTTGCCCGGTGCCATGTTTCAAGGAACACAAAACGTTGCGAGAGCAAAAGTTTTGGGGCGCAACGAATTCTTATTTCTTTCTATGTCTCGGGTTCTGAATAAAACAGTTATATCACTTATACCGAAAAAGATAATACACGAAAAAGAAGTCCGCGCTGTCTCGTGTTCCAAAATGAAAATTAAACTTTTCGCGCAGAATTGTTTTACCGCAGTTTTTACGTTCTTGTCCCTTCTCCACGTTGCTTAGTTTCTTTCCTTTCTTTTAGAAAATTCTAATTTTACTTACACAGAGCAATTCTGTTCTGCTGAAATTGTCGAAGCCTAAATATTTCGAATTTGATAATGTTTTACGTTAAGTTTTACTTTAAAATTTTCCAAATTTCATAGATATTTGATGTCATAAAAATAATTATAAAATTTCTAAAGACATTTTCTAATTTTGCTTTTACTGAATGCACTCTTTATATTCCAGTAATAATAGAAAGATTGCATTTGCACATGTCATGCGTGCTGATTTAGACATGTATTAACTGCTTTACTCTAATCTTGCACGAACATGCAAAGATCTCATTGTACAATCAAATTACTGTTTTAATCTCGTACTTGTTACGTAATCGGAATGCGAAGTGCGTGCTTGCGTGCGTACATTAGTAAAATAAATCTGGTCAACAAGATTCCCGCTTATTATATCAATTTTTTCACGCAGTCTCGTACGAATGCATACGAAAACGATACCAGAAAGCTCTCTCTCTCTCTCTCTAGTTTTAGCATTTCAAATATAATTACATTTTCATTGAACACAATAATTCCTCATTAGTATTTGCGATGAATGTTATTAGAGGTGCTTTATGTCGGATACAATTCGTATCATGGGTGATATAGTATTTATAATATACATTTATCATGTAACATATAGATATATATATATATATAATCAGTTAAACGCGCGAATTATACATTTTAGCTCGATAGTAATTACGGTAGTTATTTTTTACATAAATATATTAAGTTATTATACGTATGCTAAATCTAATTATATAAGAATGGTATTATATAAATGATATTTATACACATTGTTCATTTAGAAATTAACATTAACGCTTGTTATGAACCATTTAATGTTTTTAGCCGCACAGAACATACTATTGTAAAATATTAAGAGCTTCATTTTGAAGCTCATTTGAACTTTCGGCTATCAATTGCTTTATCGTTGTATTTTTTACACTTTACAATATTTTTCTCTCTAAATTATTGAGTACAAAGGCACGATTCAGCTTTTTCCGGACTCTACATTTTCATCGGTTCGATCATCGTCGTCCCACTTTCCTTCGTCGCAGATGCAAGTAAGAACTCCGGGACATCTCTTTCTCCTTCTTCCTTTCTCTTGTATCCACTGCTTTTACGGTCGCCTTTTTCCTTATCCCGGTCTCGGAACAAGAGACGCTTAAAGCACTTCCATAGGGAGACGACTAATTAGAGCGATTTAGCGTTCGTCGACGGCTTTTATTTGGAATGCAAATGCTATCGTGAGACCGTCCTCCGTTTTTCCGCTCTTTCTACTCTCTCGTGTCGTATATCGCCAACTGATAAATGCTCGGAGAATTTTATCGCGACGCCAGTTACCGCGCCTTGTCCGAGAATGAAAATTGAAAGGATCGAAAGAGCAAGAGCCATTTGTACTTAGCGCGATTGTCTCGTACCTTTCTATTTGCACGCTCTCTCGTAAAGTGTCAGGAAGAAAGGGCGAGAGAGAAAATTATTTCACGACAAAGGAATTATTTTTTCTTATTATTTCGTCGAATAAATAGATTCTCTTCCTCCATTTTTTTCATGATTGCTATTTTTTTGTTAAATAGACATGAGGTTTATTTTTCGATAAGAACAAATACCTAACAACCTCTCTCTCTTTCTCTACATGAGTTTATACATTCCTCAAATAATTAAAGGATCAAAGAAAATTGTCTGAAAGGTAGGCAAATTATAAATAACTGTAACTTTGTTTCAAAAAATGAGATTTTAAATTCTAAAAAAGAGTTTTAAAGCTTGAAATCTACTTTTGAAAGGTCACAGCTGTTTTTCATTTTCTTCAATTCCGATATTTTTACATTCAGAAAACGACGAACTTTACAAAATGGAAAATTTTTTCTCACTTTGTATTATAGATGTGTCGCATGCACAACAAAATTTAAAAAATTTTTTTTTATGTTTTTGCGTTAAAGTCTTCCCTGCAAAATAATTTTAAAAAATTTTAATTTCGATTTTTCCTTCTCAAGTTATCGAGAAAAATTCAACCACTATATCATACTATGGAGCAAAGATTCAGCTGTAAGAATCCACTTTTAAAATTGCTGTACGATGATTTTCAACGGAGTTATCGATCAGATGAAACTTTTCTCTTCAAAAATTTTCTCTTCAAAAATTTTCATCTGATCGATAACTCCGTTGAAAATCATCGTACAGCAATTTTAAAAGTGGATTCTTACAGCTGAATCTTTGCTCCATAGTATGATATAGTGGTTGAATTTTTTTAACTCGTGAACTTTTTACAAAAAGGAGAAAACTCGCAAATATCTTCTATTTTCACCTATTTGTAAAAAAATTTCACAAATTTCTTCGTTGTTTTCACCTATTTGTAAAAAGTTTACGAATTAAAAAAATTCAGCCATCATATCATATTATGGAGCAAAGATTCAGCTTTAAGAATCCACTTTTAAAATTGTTGTACGATGATTTTTAACAGTTATGATCAATCAAAGTAAAAATAACCATTTTTCTTTAATTTTCGATAACTACAGAAAGAAAAATGGAAATTTAAAGTTTAAAAAACTATTTTGCAGAGAAAACTACAGGCTTTAACGCGAAAAAGTCAAAAAATTTTTTCAAATTTTGTTGTGCATGCGGCACGTCTACAAAGAGAGAACAAATTTTTTTCTATTTTGTTAAGTTCGTCGTTTTCTGTATGTAAAAATACCAAAATTGAAGAAAATGAAACACAGCTATTGACCTTTCGCAAGTAAAGATTTCAAGCTTAAAAACTCTTTTTTAGAATTTAAATTCTCATTTTTTGAAACAAAATTGCAGCTATTTAAAATTTAAGCATTTTTTAGACAATTTTCTTTGATCCCTTAATTATTTTGAGGAGTGTATATTGATCAGTTCGAAACAGATCTTTTTTACAACGAAAATATAATTAGACTACGTTTTTCAAACTTATATTACTAAATTGTATATTTGTTAATTCTAATAAAATAACATTTATTTAACATTACTTATAGAATCGCAGTCAGCTTTTATAAATGTGTAATGAGATTACTTAAAATACGATTCCATATATTTGTATTTTTCGAATTAATTTATTTTACGAAACATTTTATATGTGTATTGAATTTTCAAAGCTATCTCTGTAATAATTTCAAAGTATATAAAAATATATATAATAAATAATATATGTAAGTAATATTTATATCTTTTTTTAATTCAGAAAGAGAAGTGTATATAAAAAGAAAAGATTTATTCTTCTCTGAAATATTTTCCACATTTATCTTAATTAAAGACTAAAGTGGATTTCGTCTCATTGGTAAACAACGCACACCAGTTATAAATCGAAAGACAAGATTAAATCGGTCATAATTTGATTACGCTCCATCCAATTATAACAGCGAGCTTCTGAAGTGTATGCGTAAATGATAATACGATAAGTACAATTCGAACGATCGTAAAATTTTGTGCATATAGTTATTACGCTTCCGACTTTCCTGTCTGCTCGCAAATAGCCATTCAACGTGAAACTTTTTCCCTTACACCGGGAATACCACTTTTGGTCGTAATTACGGCAACAAGAACAACCTAGACGTTTTCATGCACATCTGCACACTATACATTTTGCATCGAATACTATTGCTCCGAATGAATAATTCGAATTTACATTGCGTAAAAGTGAATATCTTAATTAACGCTGCTGCGTTCGTTATTTTATTTCATCGAATATACAATTCCATTGAATATTATCAGTCGCAAACGAGTTACTATTAGCGTGACAATAACATATTCAAACATTAGATGGAAAATGTCTGTTAATTAAAAATGTCATGCCATTTAGAAATATTGATTGTTTTAAACACATATTGTAATTTTTCATTATCTATGTTAATTGCAATTATGTAATTATTCAAAATACAACACGCCTATATAATTTTTTAACAAATATAAGTATACCTACACCAAGTAACATTACTTTTTAATTAAGAGCTACAAGATAATCAATAACATATTAAAATAAATAACGTATACGTAATTATAACATAAATTTATTTGAGAGATTCTGAAAGCAGTAGTTATGAAAATATGTCATTCTGTGTTTGAAGCATTAATAAAATTTCTTCGAACTTAAGTTTAATTAAAACAAATATTGGTTTTACGACTTTAGATTTCTGAATTGTTACATGGATTCCTTCGATAATGGATTAATGTATTTGAAAGAATATTATCATCTCGATTGATGTTAGATTTAAAAATAAATATTATACCTTAATTGAGCAATGTTTCTCCTCTGATTTCAGAAAATATGTGTCTTCCAAAAGTCTCTCGAGGATCTCTCTTCGCGGATGGCCGCGGCCGAGGCGGTCCAGAGCGGCTGGCAGAATCCAAATGACGCTAACGAAGCAACGGAATTGCTTGAGCAATTGCAGAAATTTGGCGAACGACTGGTACCTATCCAAAGGAACATCGAGGATGCGAACGATCAGGCGAGCGTCTTCGCGTCAAGCAGCGTCATCGTTTCTCACGCTTTATTGGCAAAACTCGAAGATCTGAACACCAGGTATAACTTTCAAAATTACACCAACATTATTTCTCATGGTTTTTAGCAGCAGAGTCTAAACAGAGTTTGCATATATCGTTCATTATCTTGCAAGTTGTTTTTACAGCATATATACATATTGAAACTGGAATTTAATTTTGATGACACTCTTTTTTTCTTTTTATTTTTTATATTCTCGTAAAATATCCTTCAAAATGTCTAAGGATTTGTTTGTCTGATTCTTTGCACAAGAATCACCGATATATCAAGACAAGCACTTAAAATTAGACATTAGGACATTATGTGAAATTTATTTTTACGGTGTGCCTTACTTTGTAAATTCAAGATGAATTTCGTGCAAGACCAAGTTAACTTTTTCGTGTATTTTCGCAGGTGGAAGGTGCTGCAAGTCGCGGTTGACGAGCGTTACAAGTTGCTAAGCGGATTCGGGAAGGATGGCAGCACTCCGGGTAGTCAGGCTTTCCTCGCGAGCAGCGTAGAAGCACCATGGGAGAGAGCCCTCACACCCGCCAAAGTGCCTTACTATATCAAGTAATCGATCTTCCTTGCATCTTGTACAGTCGCCTTGAGTTTCCCAAACCGTAGAACACAGTTATTCCCAACACGATCAAGAGCTTTTTACTCTTTAGCCGGTTCTTGTATTTTCCAAGAAACATCCAAATTTATTCAAACATCTAATTATATTTATAATATTACTCGTAATTATTCAATTCAACTTATACAAAGAGACATAACTATGTCATATGTTAAATTTTTTTATTTGAAACTTGTATAGAAAATTATTGAGCTTTTGAGCTGTTTTCGGTTCTATATAAATGTATTATATTTATTTGTGTGTACAATTAAATCTAGATATTTAAATAACGTTATTTATTTCAGCCATCAATTGGAAACTACGCATTGGGATCATCCGAAAATGATAGAACTGATGTCTTCTCTCGCGGATCTAAACGAAGTTCGCTTTTCTGCATACCGAACCGCCATGAAGCTGCGTACCGTTCAGAAACGACTGTGCCGTGAGTTATTTGTCCTTTCTTAGTAATCAATCATTCCTTTATTGCTGTCTGGTTAGCACCATGTGTTCATTAATTATTATAATTTTCGCGATCAATCACACTCTACGTGTTCGTTAAAACGTTCTGTTAGAACGCACAATAATAATAGGTGTCATTCCTTTTAATTATATTCATATTTAGCAAAAACTGACCGACACCATAAGAATTCTTTCATTAATTTTTATTTCTTAATATATATCTTATGATATCTTGAAATAAAAATGAAACTTTATGAAATGGACGAATATTTTATGCTTGTATCTTTCTTGTCGTTTTAGTGGACATGTTGAGCCTTTCCACCGCGTTGGAACAGTTTGATTCACACGGGCTTCGGGCACAGAATGACAAACTGATTGACATCCCTGATATGGTAACAGTACTAACATCGTTGTATGAAGTAATTGCAGCAGATAATCCGACGCAGGTGTCCGTTCCGCTATGCATTGACTTGGCCATCAACTGGCTGCTCAATGTATATGATAGGTATGTTTTGGAAGAAAATGTTTTTTTTATGATTAGTATTAAATTTATCAATATAAGCTAATTCTTACTGTACCCTTTTACTTATATTCAAATTCGAGTTGTCTTGCTCTCATATCTATATATTTTTTAATCTAATACTTTAGATTCTCTTCAATTTTAAGACATATTAGCATTATTCCTAGTCTAATAAAATATAATAACTATGAATTTTTGTATTATAATTTTCAGCCAACGAACTGGTCAGATCCGAGTACTTTCATTCAAAGTCGGTCTGGTTTTATTGTGCAAGGGACACTTGGAGGAAAAGTATAGATGTGAGTAATGTATATCAAAATTTGTTTAATAATAATAATAATCTACAAATATATTTAAAATGTATCTAATGATGCTTTTACTTACAGATCTATTCCGTTTGATCGCGGATCCTAATAGGCTGGTAGATCAACGAAAACTGGGACTTTTGTTGCATGACTGCATACAAGTGCCGAGACAGTTGGGTGAAGTCGCGGCATTCGGAGGTTCGAATATCGAACCCAGCGTTCGTAGTTGCTTTGAGAAGGCAGGAAAGGATAAGAACGAGATAGAGGCCGTACATTTTTTAAGCTGGCTCCAACAAGAACCGCAAAGCATGGTCTGGCTACCAGTACTGCATAGACTATCAGCGGCAGAAACAGCCAAACATCAGGCTAAATGCAATATATGCAAGGAGTATCCTATTATAGGATTCAGGTAAGATAATTCTAAAATTCTTGACTGAAAAAAATTAATAGTGTACAAAATTGTTAGAACATATTGTCATAAAAAAATATTCTAATTTTAGATACCGTTGCTTGAAATGCTTCAACTTCGACATGTGTCAGAACTGTTTCTTCTCAGGACGCAAAGCAAAAAATCATAAGTTAACACATCCGATGCAAGAATATTGCACTGCGGTAAGATGTCTATCTTTATTCGCTTAAATAGTATTCAAAATAAATTATTAATATATATTAATATATATTAAACGATATTTATCGCTTTATAGACGACGTCTGGTGAAGATGTACGCGATTTTACGCGAGCGTTGCGTAACAAATTCAAATCGAAACGATACTTCAAGAAACATCCCAGAGTTGGCTACTTACCTGTGCAAACTGTCTTGGAAGGGGATGCGCTGGAAAGCCCGGCACCTTCACCTCAGCATAGCTCTCTCAGCCAAGACATGCATTCTCGTCTGGAAATGTATGCCTCTCGACTCGCCGAAGTCGAACTATCGCGCACAAGAAGTAATTCTACGCCGGACAGCGATGACGAGCATCAGCTAATAGCGCACTACTGTCAGAGTTTGAACGGCGGCGACAACATCAACGTACCCAGAAGTCCGGTCCAAGTCATGGCCGCGATTGATGCCGAGCAGAGAGAAGAGCTCGAGGCTATGATACGGGAATTGGAAGAGGAGAACGCGACGCTGCAAGCGGAATATGAGAGATTGCGCTCGAAGCAAACCCCGGGTTCGACGCCAGAGGATGGTCATAGTACTAGGCAACCCGATTGCGATATGATTGCGGAAGCTAAGTTGCTGAGGCAGCACAAAGGAAGATTAGAAGCGCGCATGCAATTACTCGAGGACCACAATCGCCAATTAGAGGCGCAGCTACAAAGACTTAGACAGCTTCTAGATGAGGTACATCTAAAAAAAAATATTGCATTTTAATTATCTTTTTTTAATATTAAGTTTTCTAATTATTGGAAAACGAAGTAAAAGCTATTGGAAAATATGAATCAATTTATTTTTAAATTTGTTTAGCCGAACGCTTCTTCACCATCGAAGACCGGAACTTTACAAACTCGAAGTGTAACGGCATCACAATTAGCGACCGATTCTCCGGCAAAAATGAATGGCCATTATCATGATTCTCCAGGTATAATGCAGATCAATTTTTTATTACAGTTCTTGATGAATAAACAAATGATAACATTTGCGGGATAATACATTAAAGTTTTTTAATCGCTATTAATGCATTCAATCAGACTATATTATACATATTTATGAGAATACAACAATCGAATATTAACGTTTTATTAGCATTACACTAACATGCATATTGATATAATAGGGATTCAATTATTTTAATGAGATAGACACATCTGTATATAGTGAATATATAGCGAATATTCTATTTTTTAATCAATAAAATTTAATAAATTGATAAAGTTACTGAAAAAGTTGCATATATTCAAAACTAATTCAAAAAAATGCAATGCAAAATTGGAATAGTTTAACTTTTGGTCATCTGCGATTAAATATAAGCATTATTAATTATGAAAGAGAGTCCCTATTGTATACTACATTTAATCATATACTGTGGAAATCATATATTATGGAAATTAGAATAAGCTTATTGCTATTGGGTATATGGACATAGGTGGTGGAAACTCGAATGAAGGCAGAGTCAGCAGTTTAGAGAGACCACCGCCGCCGCCGCATTCTCACAGTGTTGCTCACAATGTGGGCAATCTATTGCACATGGCAGGTTCGTTCAATCTAAATGAATTTGTGATTGTGTGTCAATCATGTAGTATAATCAACTATTATGTTCAATTTCTACCATGCATGTATCACTTCAGCTTGATACAACTATAATAATGTTGCTTTCCTGTTTTCACGCTACAGAATGGATGTAAGGTGAGATCGCTATGCTTCTCCCTATAGGGGCTTAAAATTCGCTTGGACATATTAATACTAATGTGCAAAATAAAACAGCTATTCACAATTATCAATAAGGCAATGGGCACAATCTTACATTTTAATTAAATCAATGCATACATATTTAACATCGATCATACATAATATATCCATGTATGCTTGGATTCTTCTTTTCGACTCGTTTTTTCATGCTTGTCTGTGTTTCTATATATCTATCAATATGTGTGCATGTATTAATTGTTTAAAAATATAAATTGTGAATTTCAACAGCATACAAACTCTGGATCTTAGGAATAATAAAGAGAAGGTAGATAGATGATAAAGAACCTTTTCTTTTATTTTAGGCGACTTAGGAAAAGCTGTAGGCGAATTGGTGACAGTAATGACAGAGGACACATCGAAGACGAACGGACAACGAGCTCCACCACCGGCATTCAAATAACAATTGCAACCGGGAAGTTCGTTTCATCAATGAATGCTGATATTGGACGACGCTAAAAGTTGGCTAAATCAACGCTATCTATTTGATATCCACGATTGTAAACGTTTAATCGTAATCACTGACCAATAACACACAAGTCTGGCTCTAAACGCATATCAGAGAGTACATGGTATATCTGCCGCGCAAATGCAGGGTCAGGGGACTCGTCTCGTGGTGGTTTTGGGTATTTTATAAGTTTTGATATACGTCATTGTATAGCTGAATTATATCAATAAGACGATTATGATTTGGCTTTCGGCGCTGTCCCCTGAGAGTAACTTTATTACATATTGACATGTCATATCATAAAAGTAATTGTAATGAGAAATCAATTGTTATGCTTGCTAGCTAAACTATACAAACAATTAAGAGATATAATGAGAGTAAAGAGGAGATACACGGAAGGAAATATCATTAACAATGCATGCAAAAGCAATGTATCAAATCACATAATCTATTATAGATCGTAGCTTATATTTACATACCCATTCTGTTCACTGCCACGGGCTCTTCCTCGACGTAACTTACACAATGTACATGTTGCGATTCTAGACGACACATAATGGGAAATAGACAGAATACATATATCTGACCTCCTGTACTCGATACTCTTAAATTCTACATATATAATCACATGAAAGAAAGAAAATCTTTTATAATAAAACAGAGAGCGATGCGCATTACGATTTTCAAGTTTATTTTTTATCCAGTTACATGATTTTTCATATTTTCTAAATAAATTTAAACGGCAATGTCTATTATTTAAACCTGCCGAATGTTATTATATATCTAAGAGTATATTGATAAGTACCTAACTAATAAACTGTAGGCTGTATTCTCTAATATGTAATAAAGTTGTCTAGAAAATATTTCATCGCGATATTATTGAAATGTGAGCTTACCGTGGTTTTGTTATTAAGTAATCAGTCTGCGATCTGCTTCTTCAAGCGGATAATTTTTATATTTTGAATGAATTAAACGCGCAACACGTTTTTTTACGCATATCATAGATGCCATATATTAATAATACTATTATATTACTATTATATTTATGAGCGGACGCTGCTTGTGAAATGTAAAATACATATCTTCGAAAAAGAATATCATATTTTGCCAATTCGATAAACATTGCGAATGTATGTCGGATAATAACGAATGTATTGTTATTTACCGTCAGTAAGTCATAAAAAGATTTATTTCACTTTATAAATGTAAAATGATCGAATATGTTTTCAAGCTCCGTCTGTAATCTGTTGAAAGATTGTTGGTTTTGCGATTTCATACATTAATATAACATATTAAAAAATTTTAGAGGATTAGTCATATAAAAATGAAGTTATGTACTGCATACATCAAACAGGTAACTACGTTACTTGTAATATATTGTAATATGACTGAAATGATATGGGACAAAATGCTTAAATAAAAATAATAATGGATATAAAAAATCTTTCTTATATTTTTTTCTACAACTGTTCGTTATATTAATTACCTATATAATAAACCCTAAATTAACATTTATAAGTTATTATTGTTAGTAATGCAACTGTAAACTCTAACTAAACAACGAAGGTAAGGTATTAAAAAAATATTCCTTAGATTTAGTTGTTATCTAATCTATATATTTCGATATATTTCAATAAATTAATTATTGAAATGAATATGTATGTAATGTAAAAACACATTACACCTGCATATTGTGAGTAGTAAACTTTGTAAATTATATTTTCATCTTTGTTTTATTCTGTCAAATCAAGTTTATATTTGTTTAAATAAATAAACTTGAATATATCACATTTTCGATTCCATTAAAAAGAAATTCCTAAAAAAAAAAAAGATAAAAACATGTATTTAAAACGTCCGCGAATTTTGACGATGAATCTAATTTACAACGAAAAATATATGCAATAAAATGTAATCAAACTAGAATAACACAAGCGCGCTCTATTTGATTTTATATTAAAAGAATATATTCTTTTAAAAAATAATATAAAGTTTATTTACACTAGATAATAACACAAGCGCGCACTTCGTCTAATGTTAGAAATAAATAAAACTATTATTAGGAAATTTTTTCCTAATATTAGGAATAAATAAAACTAATATATTCCTAAATATATTCCAAAATATTTAGAAACATTCAGATTTTTTTCAATTATTAATATGTTTGTTTATACCTTAAATAATATTGAATAATGAGAATAATGTAATAAAAATAAAAATTAAATATATTTGTGTATCAGATTGAAAGTTTGTTTCAATATAAAAGGATGATGTAAATATAGATCGACAAAATGTGGATCGATAAAAAAAGAATGAATTCTCGGTCAGAATTTCTCTACGGTACAAGGACGTTGCCTGAACTGGTACTCATTTGATCCGGTTTTAACCATCCTTCGAAAGAAATCGTAAGTGAACCGGTAAGCAACAAACGTGGACTTGACTTAATTTCACAAATACGTAACAGTTTTTATTTATGGGGAATTATTTAATGGAAAAATCTCCATTTATTCTTATTTACTGCATTTGTAATATAAACTACGATTTCTAAGCAACATTATTATTTTATAAATTATATATTTTAATTATATATATTCTATAAATATAAAAAAAAACATCTTATCTTCTTATAGATATAAAATTCTTATATAGATTATCCTGAGAGAAATGAAATAATCTAATCCTTTCAATATTTGGCAACGAAGCATAATATTTTCATGTGTGTGCAACGTATAATTTTTCAGAAATATACATATAGCAAGATAAATTCTAGCATATCTTAAAAACGCATTCCATTAACTCAAATTTCGCTAATGCTGTCAGCAGTTCATATGAGAATCGTGAAGAAACCCTGGAAATTTACGCTTATAGCGCAATAAATTTAAGCAAATAAACTAATAAATTTTGGAATATATTCCGTAGCAAATTTTTTTCAATATATATACACGTATAATTAATAAACAAAAGCATATAATTAATGTAACGAATAATCATACAATACAATTATTAATTCATTTTTACAATAATTATATATGAAATTATATATTAATACATGTATAATTTTGTTATTTCATAATCAAAGATATATTACATATATATATATATATATATATATATATATATATATATATTGTCAAAAATTTTCAGTTACATTCATGATGCAAATTCTTGAAAGAAAGCGACCAAGACCTTCACTCTTAACGCTTCTTTGCGTGCAACTATCACAAATTGCGTGCATGCATGCGTTTAAATCGCTTGTATGATTGTGAAAGAAATGTACTCTCAAACTCAGACTCAATTCTTGTACATATATATTTTTTTACTTACTTATATATGTGACCACGACCTTGGTGCATCGCATCACTGCGTTATGTATTATTTCACACAATAGCGTAATGCGTGAGAATCGCACTAATTCGTATTTTGATTGCAGATTTCAAATGAAAATCAGACACACATATTATTAAATGTATTAAAATAATACAAAACATAAAATAAATATTTCCCATATGTTATTACACGTTTTGAGATTACAATCACAAACTTTTATATATCTGTCCTTATTATATTTCTTTCACCATTAACATTTGGTGGACGTTACAATAACATTTAAAAATATGCAAATATATATATATATATATATATATATATATATATATTGTTATAAATTTTGTTTAAAAAAATAAGAAATATATTTTTTAGCTTTTCGATTGTAAAAACAGAGTTAACATTTCGTCGTAGCCATATGTATCTTGAGACACGTATGTATACCCATAGAAGTTCTACAGGCGATTGAGTCATCGATACGTGACATGTGTATCAATGTGCATAAACAGAAATTTAGTGCATGCCGAAGGCAACACGAAGGTCGGTCGTAATCGATTTTAAATGCGGCACACGTTTATTTGAGCTAAATATCCAAACAAAATAATTATATATGCTTATATAATTATTCAATGTTTTAGACGAGATAATAACGCGTTTTATACTTTTCTTTTATTTTGACACTAAAAATAATGTTACTTATGTTATGTAACTTTTATTCACAATTCTTATATAAATATTTCAATAATAAAGATTCATTGAAAAAAATCTTAAAAATAAAGAATTTTCTTATAAAGAATTTACGAAATTGTGTAAATACATCTTTTTAAACAAACAAGAGTTTCTCTAAATTTAAAGGGTTTCTTTTTTTATAAGATTAAAATAAAATTAGTACATTTTAACATTTCTTATGTATTGTGCGCAAACTGCAATTAAATGACACGATTTAAATGAATGTTTTAAACGCGCGTATCTAATGAAAGAGATATAAACGTAAGGATATACAATATCGGTGTATATACAATATCAAAAAGTGAGCTCAGATTTCTCCAATTGATTGTGCGCCACATATATATAAAAGGAAGTTGTTATTAAGTAAATTCTTAGCATTCCTCTCGGTATGGCACTGCTTTTCTCACGGAGCACTGATTCCTCAGAAGCTGCTAAAAATGCAAATAGACCCGAACGCAGTCGTAAAATGTGCATGCATTTTCAAAAAGAAGTCTAGTGAATGCACCGCGTGCATTAAAAAAACTGATAAATCTTTTGATTTATTCATCATTAATTTTTTGTGAAAATCTGACGTAAATTTAAATTATCCGAAAAATTCAATTTATGCAAAATTTTGAGACACCTTTTAGTATATTATTTAGTATATCATTCTTCTCAATTCTCTCAAATATTTATGCAATAAATATTTAAAATATTTTTCTCAAAGCTATAAAAGCAACTTGTAATATTTTTTTCTAATAACTTGTCTACTCTATAATTATAAGTTATATAAATTATGTAATTTACAACTCAGAAGTTGTTCCTGATATATGAATCGAATCTTATTTCATCGTTTTGATAATACAATTCCATAGTATCAGTTCCTAAAATATAATATCTATATTTTTCTCATTCCATACGTATGAAACGCACACAATTCATACATATAAACATCCCATACATACAGTGTCAGCGTGATACCAGTTTTGTTTCCAGAACGAGTTTCGATCGTGCCGTCGAGAAGCAGCAACAATCAAGACCAGGTAAAAGTATACGGACCTACATATAGCCTATATCTATCGAGGGTTCCATGACCCAGCAAGTATTTTTTTTGCTTTATGTGGGAAGCCTCCGAAAGACCTCGAAGAAGGTCGCTCATTCTTCGAAATCATAATCGAAATCAAAGGAGACATTTGCGAGGAATTCCCGTCGATATCCCCGAAATTCAAATAAAAACATTATATTATGTAGCTAAATCTCTTAAATGTCTTTTACTGAAATTTAATATAAAAAAAAAGAAATAGATTAATTACAATTAAATATCAAAATATATAAATATATTTATTATAACAGAGAACAATAAAATGTAAAAGAAGTGAAAGAAAAAGAAAAAGAATTTTTCCTTTATACAAAAAAATATTTAATTTATTATTAATTAAATATTTGACTCTGTTTTTTTTTATTTTATTGTAGACATTCTCTTGAACAAAATATTATATCTATAGTATTGAATTTTGTAATGCATTAAAATAGGTATATGCATCACAAAAATTAATGCAGAGTCACGATACCTAAGATACCTATAAAGAGTTTTTGAATTCTCAGACGATACTAAGTTGGTTCTCAGAAATCTAAGCCTGACATCATCTCCAGTTTACAATTAGTTAGAGAAGAACTGACAAGTGAGAGAGATGATCCATTAAATGCACTATTATAGCGAAATTTTTACGCTGCATTGGGAAATGTTTCCTTTTTTACTACATAAAATATCGATTTAAAATTTAAAAGAAATATTTATTTATTTTCTCTTTAATTATATTTTGCAATTATGCAATTATAGAAAAAAAAAATTTAATTTTATATCTCACAGCGCATCTACCAACAAATCATTAAATAAAAAAGCAATAAGAATGCACTGCATATCGAACTCTAAATATTTTGATCCTGATGTAGTATCATAAAATCTCATTTCAATTTAAAAATCTCAATTGATTTTAATTGCAATGTTTTCACGCTTTCCATCTTTAAAGCTCTAAAACAAGAATATACATATACTATACTTACACTCACGTTTTGCAAACATAAAAAGAAACAAGAAGATAGACAAATTAAAAAAAGAAATGCATTTACAATAAATGGATATAGTATACGTTCGCTGTCGGCGCACACGTCAATTTAATGGAAATATCGCGCGAGAGAGAAAGAAAAAAGGATCCTCTTACCTCCTCACCTCCAGGAATCCATCCATCGTCTGACGTCATCTCCGGAGCGGCCTGGAGAACGGAGGTCACGTGTCGCAAACATGCCGCCAGACACGAAAGCTCAATACTTGGCGCGGGCGGCCAATGGGTGCGTCGAAGGAACTCCAGAGCGGAGTGTTGTCGGTTCGGTTGTCGCGTCGTCTCGTCGCCGCGCCGGTTCCCTTCAGTCGAGCCGCGGCCGCCGAGGTGTGACAGTGCAGTGCTCGCGTCTCCTCTCCGATCGAAGCCCGCGAAATTGTAAAAGTCGTTCCAAGGAGCAAGAGAGATGGCCTGTAACAGAGCCGCCAAGTCCGGATTTGCCGCCGAGGCCCAGAGAAAGGTGAGGACCCGCGCGAGAAGGATTCGTCGACCCGCTTTTCTAGTATATACGCACGATCGTTGGCATCCTGCCACCCTGACCTAGTCAACAGCCACCCTCTTCCCCACCTTAACCGCCCGGGGTACGTGGACTCGACCTACTGAGGGTGCATTTCCGCAGGGCGCAGACGCGCAGCCCTGTTCGTTGAATCCGTGAATGCGCGTTTATATAGGGATGTGGTATCACCCAGCTGGAGGGTGACGAGGCCGATGAAAACACAAATGTGGCATTGAAATATCTTTCCATGAAGCTCCAATTATAAAAGCTTTCGTTATGAAATCTTTAGAAGTGGTAACTAGATTTTTAATAGATGCATATATCATTAAATGAGTAATGAATTAAATAATATTTTAATTAAATAAAAAACTGTACCCAAAGTATTGATTTCTTACATAGATTCTTTTATCTATGTTTGTGCTCTGAGATGGGATGAGAGTTCAGACTTAAAACAAACAAATAATAGATAATAGATCATCGAAGTTATGTGAAAATATGAATGATTGTCACTAATATAAATTAATGTCAAATTATACTAGTAGTTGAAATTAAAATAATTATCATTCTATGATTTTTAATCGATAGAATAGTAATAATTATTCTATGTAGTTTCAAAATATAATGGTAACCAATATCTATTGTGTTAAAATTTCATCAAGTAAATACATTTTTTATATTGAAATAGAATCAAACACTTGAAGATATTTCATTCATTTACTTAAATATTAGATCTTGTCTATTTCTTATTCATATATTTTTTTTAGCATTTTGCTTTACTTTGCAACACAATTCTATTTTGAGCTACTCATAATCATAATTTTTTTGTCAAATATATTATTACAAAAAAAAGAAAATACCAAGTTCGCATACCAATATAATGTAGCACACAGTAAATAATGAGGTAGGCTTTCGCTACTCTCGTATCTTCACCCTCGTTCACATAGCTCGTGTTTACCTTATCTTTACCGTGTAGATAAATTTGTGAGAGCATCAAGAGAAACTCATATAAATAATAAAATAAAAGCGTGAAAATATAAATTATTTCAAATTTTAAACAATTCTTTTTTTCATGTTTGCTGCAATTTAAACATTTCTTGTTTCATTACTTATTATAATCCGATGATTTCAATAATCGCAATCGTATATCAATTTTGAAATGCATTATTAATTTGCAAGGAATATCTTTTTATATCGAAAAAAAATACGCGCAACACGATTAACAAAATTTCATGACACATTATCCAGTTTGGCGAACCTTTGCACTAAAGTTCCATAAAAGAGTGTTTATCTCGCAGCTGTGTTTAAATGTGTGCTATACATTTGCCTGCTTTCACAATTCTGATTGTGAGACGAAACGATACCCGCCAGTCGTAAGTCACTTTGTAACACAAACCCATGTAAGTACCTTAATCGCGAATATTTATTCAAGTATGTGTATATTGACCTAAAAATTTTGTAAATATAAAACTGATAATAAAGCCCTTCTTAAATGGAACCTTAAAAAATTAATTGATTGTATATAAAACGACATAATACGATTTCGAAACCTTATTACACAATCATAAATTAATTTGACCGATAATAAACGATAAGAGATAGCTTTCATAAATTTTTGCGAAGTTTGATAAAAGAGTTAAAAATATTTTGTTTTTTTTTTATATCTATACTATTCTCGTAAAATAAAAAAAATAAACATTTTAGTGATAAAAAAACGTGTTCTTTTTTTATTTAATAAGAATATTTCAGGCGCGGAATATTCAGAATGCAATCAGTTTCACGAAAAGATTATTATTTTAATTTGCTAAACAAAATTCACAGAAATTATTAACCATTTTATGCATTCTTTAGATTGCAAAAATGATTGACGTAAATCATTTAATAATCATATATCTTTTGAATTATGCATTGAATGTAGATATAATGATAATTAACCATCAGATGCAATATCGGATGGTGGTAAACCAAAATCTTATGCAGAAATAATCAACATCGAGGCTAATCAAAATTGAACGTATAATAAACATTTAATATTTCAATATTTCTGTTAAGAAAAAATCGATTAAATCAATAAAAATCGAACATTTGACGACGTATACGATAGTACAGTTGCAAAGACAACCCACTCTCATAAGTAAAAATTCCATCAATTCGAAGATGTAATGAAAAAGTTAAATTTTGATGCGTACTCACAAAAGATGCGTTCGTCCTTTCGCGACATTGATTCCTTTTTCTCACCTGAGATATTCTATGGAATTCAGCGTTGCATTTCGTTCCGTAAGCGGTAACAGCTGCGAGGCGGTCGTCTCTTTCGAGGGGAATTAAAATGAGATCCACACATTGCCGAAGAAGGGAGCGTCCCTCGCAAAACCCGCTGGCCATGGTACACTTCTTCGACTGTTCGTGTTACAACCCTTCTCCCTCTATAGCATTCTCTTCAATATTTCTCTCTCACATAGCCACATTCGAAATTGCCTCTTACTCTTCCTGTAGACAAAAATTATTAATTATTTTTATCTTATTAATTTCATAGTGTTTCTAATTTATTCGAGAGTTGATTTAATGAATAATAAGGATATATCTTATGTATACAGAGACATTTTTCTTTATCAGTTATTTC
Source organism: Nylanderia fulva (assembly GCF_048542155.1). NCBI lineage: Eukaryota > Metazoa > Arthropoda > Insecta > Hymenoptera > Formicidae > Nylanderia > Nylanderia fulva. Next base: position 3,035,750 of record NW_028189622.1, read on the forward strand.
TTCAGTGTGGGTTTGCACGTAACGCATTGAGTACTTCAAGTACCATGCTTAGAAACATATAACATATTTCATATTCTCGAGAGGAACAGAAACTTTAGTGGTACTTCATAATCAACGTTCACCAAGAATGGAAATATACTGAATGTTACCGCATATATGGACAGTGAGTCATTTTTATCAGTTTTTTCCTTTCTGCATATACTATGATTTACTAAATTCCATTATGAATGTTATAAATTTAAAACTTATCGCTATTTCTCTAGATTTTACTATTATAAGATCTCCAGATATATTTAAAAAATTAGAAATAAATTATATAATTATTACGTTACACAGATACTTAAAAATCACAATAAAATTAAAGTTTAAAAATTGCATTTTTTAATTTGTTCAATAATACTATCACATAATTTGCGTAAAATATATTTTTTTATTGTTATTATATATTTTTATATTATAATAGAAGACTTGTAATTTCTTGTAAATTAAAGAGTATATACAAAGAAATTATAAAAAATTATTTTACATTTTAATAAGAAATGAAAATTGTTAAAACAAAAATACATATTTTACAATATTTAAAAGACATTTGTCGCAATAAGTTTAAGAAGTAAGAGGAAGCTCAGACTACTCATTGCGAGCTAAGATAAGCTTATCGTCTGCGGAATGCAGTTTGAGCCAGCTCGTTATACTTCACCGGTACGAAATCATTTGTCTCAGAACGTTGTGACGCGTATGCATTAAGATTAAGTGTGACGTTGCATATTGTGAACTGCCAGTACAAAAGCCTCGTGAAGAAATTTAATATCAAATTAGAAACTCGTGATATTTTTTATTATTAGAGTTTGTGCAAAATTTTATTACTGAAAAAAATTTAATATTAAAAAAGATATTTATATATTATTATCTAATTATTAAAATTTCCTAAGAAAAAATTATTAATAATATTATTGCAATATAATTAATTTTGTAAAAATTAATCTATTCCAGCAATAATACCATATTCAGTGATAACAATTTTAATAACTTTCTTCATACATCATATGTTACAAGCGAAGGCTACATTATTTAAATCTAAATTATTATTGCCATTAATAATGAAAGTTATATCATTAGTGATGTGTTGATGATCAATGAGTTATCATTAATAGTTATTATTGTCTGATAATTAGAGAGTGAAAAGAGTACCTATTATCGTGCATAGAACAAGGTGCAAACGTTAATTAAAATTCATGATAACTACGAGCGTCCGTAAATATATATATAACATTCTAAGATAACAGCGACACGCTATGATTCCGAGGTAGTATTAAAGACGTAATTACTACTATCAATGCTATAAATTAAAAACTGTGAGCCATGACCATCTCCCATAATTGTTAGAGTTCAATGTGCCTATCTGTTTATACGAGCCAACGGAAGAATAAATACATATGATTAAGCTACTGACACCAGGTGAGATAATATCATAGGCATTATGATCTCGAGCTCTTTTTTCTCTCTGGGAAAGGAATCAATTTAATTTCCATTTATTGACACGAAGGTAAAAATTGTTGCATGGCATATTGCAACCTCTGCCAAAGCTTTTTGAGCATAACAGCTAATTGATAATTATAATAATCAAATGGAGTAAATTAGAGTAAAAAAATTTCAGCATTATATTATAATGCAGTAATTTTAAATATATTAAATAGTGACAAAAATACACATCTCTATAGATAATATACAAGATTGTATAATTTTTTTAATATAGTTGTTTTGAAGCAGCTCATATTTTTGTTTTACATTCTCTTTATGTCATCATTATATTTGTAACAATAGATAAATAATTTTTTTTAATATTTTCTAGGTATATATATTTTATGTAATCCTCTTATCTTTTCTATATATGTGTGTAATTCTCTGCTGTTTATTTTGTTGTAATAGTAATCTTCTTTAGAATTATGACTTCGCGGTAACTTACTGACAGTACAGTCTTTTTCTACGAATATCATGCCATACGATGAATGTGTAGTATTATAACCGTACTCTAAAAATAGAGATGCTTCATCCCCGAAGAGGATATCTGTATTAATGGCCGGAAGTAGAATAAAATGCTTTCCGTTTCGGAGGGAATAATATGAAGAATAAGGATTCTTTACGCGCGCACCTTATTATTCTTACGCGTCTCTATGCGAACAGATAAATCATTTGATATGCAATTTCACATTTTGATTTTAAGCTTGTAATATACTACATCAAGATTGTAATTAGCTTAAAATTAAAATTTTATTAAAGTAATAAGAAAGCAAAATCAAGTCACGCATATAAATTAAATTACGAAGAAATACATATATTAATTTGTACTTTTAAAATTTAATTTTAAATAGTGAACTGACAAGTATTAAAGGTTTTAATTCAGTACTGTTATAATCAGAGATGCTGATTAATTAATTACTTTTTAAATTAATTATGACATTTAATTACAAACAGATGTAATCAAATGTAATTAAAATATTTTGAATTAACGATTAATTTTAGAAAGATTAATTAGAGATTGTTACAATGACGATTGATATAAGCTATAAGATTAATCGTCATTGTAACGATCTCTAATTAATCTTTCTAAAATTAATCGTCAATTCAAAATATTTTAATTAAATCTGTTCATATCATTTGTTCAATTTTAAAAAATTTAATTGATATTTTGCCAACTCTGGTTATAATATAATTATAATTACATAATTATATTATAACATTATTAAATTAAAATGACAAAACAATAACAAAATATTATATATATATGTTTATATATATAATATATAACGAAATATCAATTTTATATATTTTTTATATTAATTTTAACCTAACAGAAACTACCTAACGAAATGTAAAACCGATCTAACTATAAAAAAATGAGCGAAATCGCATGAGTTATAATCGCATTTGACACATCATTTGTGTGAGCTTATAGCTGATAAAAGTTATCGCGTTCTCTCCGGAAATGCATTACATACATCAGAATCTACGAATAGAATAATATTCATTTTTATTTCGCTTATTTCTTTAATCCTTTTAATATTATTTGATATAATAAAGAAATATTTTATTACACGTTTTATATTGTAATACTATACTCTAAATAAGCAGATATACTTTTATTATCATTTCATAAATTTAATATAAAACTTTCAACACTTTAAATAGTACTGATTACATATATTTATGCATAAACACTTTCATACCTTGCAACTTGGTTTGAATTTCATTATCATACATCTTGCTAAGCTTATCTAGGAAGATATATCTACTAATTCTGTACTTACGAAATTATGTCGCAGGAAGTACTTAATTAATTAACTCATCGGATCAGAATATTATGAAAACGTAACGCAAATCCTGTATGAAGTTTGTCCAGAAAACTTTCTCCACATTGTGACTCATTCCACAGCATAGCTTCTTTCTTATGTCATCCTGTAAGATGACATAAGATTTATAGACAATTTTAGTTATCGATATTTCGCATATATGCTTTATTACTTAAGAAAATACTTTATTTACAATTAGCTATGTATAACTTCCTTTATTTACACCTTCCTTTATTTAAAAAATATAAGCTTTAAGAAGAAATACATTTAATAGTTAATTTTAACAAACAACTTGACAAAATTGATGAAACAAAAACATTTAAAGCAACATGATAAAAAGTTTAAAAAATATATAATAATTAAATTCGTAAATATTAGATGATCATTTAATGCACTCTTAAACAATTCATTCAAAGATTTATTTTTCTTTGATGTAAACCTGTTGAACAATTGCATGAATAATTTAGCTATGTAATATCGGCAACTATGATAGAATCATGAATAAATTTATAAGTGCACAAGATGACCGAGTTTCGCAGACCTCGCCATGATCTGGATAGGAACCCCTTGACCTTGCATTCTTCTCAATTAGCAACTATGGGTTCCCATGACGCTTACGAGTGTCGAAACAGAGTTCTTTATGCGCTGAAAATCTACCATTGGAAATGGAACAAATTTTATTTGTGCTTTATGTTTTTAAATAGTTGGCGAATATTAATATAATATATATTTATTTTCTTGAGAAAGAATATTGTATTTGAAAGAGTTTGTTAAAAATTAAAATTATAAAGTATATACGTATATGCACTTACATATTATCTTGTTTCACGCTTCTATATGACTCTTGCTCGTCTTTTTATTACTTATTCATGCACAAAGTGAATGCGGTTTCTTATAACGTACAAAACCTCGACGAGATCACGTTCGTGGCTTGTGTGAATTTAAAGATGACGTTATTCCATGTACCGTCATGATTTTAATGTGTATTCAACTTCTTAAATAGTCAATATATATACACATACATACATTCGCACATATATGAGAGAGTTGATTATATACATCAACGATTAAATAGTCGAGTCGGTTTGCATAACGTTGACATTAAATTATAATATCGCTTCAATTATTATTTATAGGATATTATAACGATACATTTTTAGAATTAAATGTATTCAATATGTTAATGTTTTGGTGAACGTGAAGATGTAAAAAACGAAATTCCAATCAGAAAAGAAAGGATCTAGAAATATCTAATTTGTGTCTCTAAAATAAGAGACTTGTAGGTTCCTTGAATTATAACATGTGTTCTTTTTATCTGTTCTGATATATTGTACATGTAGAGATGCGATGTTCTTTCAAGCTGACCGCTCTCTTCTCGTTTAGAGGTCCTTATACGGTCAAGAGCAACCGGACAACCTTCGCTCACAATATGCGTTTAAGAACTTCTCGAGAAACGCGTATGATCGGGCAAGTCGCCTAAGGGGATTATGTAATGGATCGGTCTTACAAAGTAGGTCAACGATTTTGACGGTAATACGTGTTGTATACGATAAGTTTAAATTCTCGTAACGAGCGTATACCTTTTAAGGGTACTCGTTAAGCACGACTGCAAACTTCCTTTAGAAAGGAGATTCTCTACTCGTCGAGTGCACCATACTAACATGCAAATCAATCAAGTGAAGTCTTGTACATATCCGCGCATCCTTGAAGAACCAAAGTAAATTTACGCGGTTTTTATCACATTCGAAAATGTAAAAATAGACAACAATAATTGCTTACGAAATAATTATATTATATTTTTCAATGGTATATATATAATATTATTCTCAATCTGTCGCAATTAATATATATGTATAAAAAATATTAAAATATATAAATTTTGTCATTATTTATATAATTATTAATAATTTATAACCCTGGCGTATTTGCACTGATTGCGAGGAATTACTTCGATATCAAGCCGTTCATTAAACATCTGGCAAGATTACGATCACCCTAGTTAATAAGCGAAACAACTTTGCTCATCACGACATAGTCGAGCAATTCAATCTGGCTTGCGCTTCATTGATAGCAGCAGGCCTCTGACCTAATTCTTGTGACCATGAACGTGTGAATATTACATATGTTCAATGTCATCTTTAAAAGCATATGATGAAAATGCATCATAATTCTTTAATTACAATCCCTTTTGTAATCTCACAAATTTTTGGCTCTTATTTGCATTTTTAACGCAGTTAAATTACTTATTTATGGCTTCATAGGCTGAAAGCTTGATAATACGATAATAATATCATGAGCGTAAAGTTAGAAATATCATCGATAAGTGAAATTTAGAAAAATCAATCAATTCATAGATTCTTATAATTCACACGAGAGCACTCTTACATTTAATAAATAGTGTAATAATTATCTTGTAAAAAAACCAATATTTTGCTTCCGTTTCGCACAAAAATAATTCTAATCTATGATTGTATAAGATGTAATCTTGATAAATCCTCCCATAAATCTCATTAACTGTTAATATCTGCTGTGTTATCTAGCTGTGATATAATTTTTACAAACTTTGATGAAATTAATTACATAAATGCGTGAAGGCTCTTTCAGAGATCGACGTTTTTTAGGATCACTGACCACGAATTAAAAAATTGGTGAATTAATTTTTTTTATATTAATAATGAATTTTTTATATGATTAAATATAGTATACAAGTTTTTTTCTATAACTTCGGGATGCATATAAACTTCGTGATGAGTGTTATGCGGTTTACACGCAAAGAATGTAATCCTCACATAATTTCTAATACAAGTAAGCTCTCCGCATCGCCTTCATATTTTAAGGATCTGTTCGAAAGGTTTCGAGATCCAAGATCATATAATATATCGAAGAAATATCCTCGTATCACACCTCTTTCCTTTCGCTTCTCTCTTTTGGCCATTCATTTCTATATAAGGATTACGATAAACTCTCTCGCCTCTTGGAATTCGATACGAGACTTTGCAGCCTGCCGAATTGTTGAATTAAATTATTTGTACAATCTCTAGAGATTGTATTCTCTAAAGGTAAAAGTTTTCTCATAAGTTGGACCGTCCGGTATTTAAAAACTTCTATAAATATTTACATTTAAAAGTCTATTCGGTTCTTTCTATTTAAAGCTTCATATTTTATTAAATCTCTCTTTTTATTTATCTTTTTATTAAAATTTTTCTGGTGCTGATATATGTATATGCTGATGCCACAAATATAATCTTCTTTAAAAACAAACTTCTTTCAAATTCCAGCGTATATTATAATAAATGAGAAAACTAATTAGTACTCTTAGATTAAAAGAAAGAAAAAAATTGTACACTTGAATTTGAATTAATAGTATAAAATACAACTATCGGTAAATTACTTCAAAAAGTTAATACATTTCCTTTTTTAAGTTTGAATGAATATTGCCTGTGCTTCAACTAACTCTATGATACATCATATATATTTATAATACTGATTATTCTCACTAACTTTAACCTTGATATTGATAAGATATAGACAGTTATCCGGTGATATCATACGTACAGAGAGAATCGTCGAATGTGTGAAATTAAAATTTCAAATTCTACTTTTTTTATATTTTTATACATTATTATCTTTATATCTTTTACTCTAATAATGTTAAAAAAACAAAAGATCTAATATTATATTATAAAATAACCTGTTTTTCATCAAAAATATGTTTAAAAATGCCACAAAATATTTTTGATGTTGATGAAATATTTAATTACATAAAATTAGGCGGTGTCTTCAAAATTTATTTACGTTATTTTGCATTGTGCTTTATATGCACGAAAAAGCGATCCAAAGTATCACGCGCCTATGCTAAAACTTGTCACTCTTTTCACATTAATTAAATTATCGTGCGCTTACTTAATGTCTAAATATAGAAGCGATCGCGTTCTATATTATTAATGACAGTAGTCACGGTATCGCGTACACTCTTTAAAAGAGAGCGTTTTGATATCGAGGAATGTGCAACTATGCGGAACAAAAAGTAAATGACCGAGCTCAGAGATATTAATCAAATCACGTATAACATTTTTTACGAATTTAAAGTCTCAAAATTGTATCAAGCAAAGCTTTTCAATTTTCATAATCTTTGAAATTAATTATACTAATTTGATGAAAGATATTTGACTTTATATTGTAAAATATTTTTTAAAAATTTAAGTGGGGAAATTTTCTTAGTTAATTAATAATTACATATAAAAAAATACAATTATTAACATTTAAATATTTGTTAAATATAACTAACAATAAATATATTCAATTTAGAGAAATAAAATTATAAATTACAAAATTTTAATTTCATTTAATGAATAAAAAATTTTGTGTCTATATGGAAGTTACTTTTTTCATTTTATATAATAAAATTTATTAGAATAGAATTTCTCAAAAGGAATTTTCATTAAACCGAAGATATATGTATTGCGCAACTTGATGACATGCGATATGGCAATATATATACATATGTATATTCAATATTATGCAATAGTATTCTTATTCGTTTCCGATTTGAACTATCAGTAAAATTGAAATTGAAAAAAAAAGACTTAATATACATATCCATATAAGTTTCAAATGATTAAATCAAATGAAGATTAATTTTGGGCAATCACAAGATGATGTTTCAGATGAAATAAATACATAAATATAAGAATATTTTGCACAAGATTTATGGCATTGTTTCATTTTGTGATCAGTAAATTATTCAACACTTTGCAATAGAATATCTATTAATGATTATGCTTTAAAAACATATAAAAAAATGATCCAAAACATCGTACAAATTTTTGTAAAGAAGAGAATACGAAATAATGTTAAATAAAAATTATGAAAATAGAATACGGACGTTTGGTCCTAACTAATTATTTTGCACAAAACCAGAAATGTTTACGTGAAAAATTGATGTTATCATAATTTGAATTCGTGGGTGATTATCTCTGTTGGGAAACGCTTGAAATGTATTTCCTTGATAAGTAAAGATACAGATGTATATGCAATACATCTGTGCAATATACACGTGTTCATTTATGCTCTTTATGGACGATAATGTTTTTAGAGAAAACATGCCACAGAAATAATTTCGTGCTGGCATCGAATCGCTTTACAGTGACGCACCGAAAATTTGAAACTACATCCGCTGTAAAAACACTTTCACGCGAATACCAGACGCATGATACACATATACATACACACATATATGTATATTATATTATTATAATTAAACGCGTAAAATATGTCCGACCCCATAATGTGTCCCACTATATAAGGCACTTTCACATATTTGCACACTACAATTAATTCGATATCGATCTCATCTTAAAATTTCCGAAAGTTATTAATATATGCTATAATTGACATTTATTTATAAATGATTGAGATCCCAAGGATTTAAAAAAAAATTAAATTTTTTAAAGAAAAGGAGAGATGCAGTTGAACAAATAATTATATCTTTTATTTAATCGTGAATCGACTTTTTTGTAAAATTTTAAGATGAAATTGATAATCAAATTATATAAATAATTAAGATATGAAGAGATTAAACAAAATAAAATAGGACAAAATGTTTTCCGAGCAAGTTAGAATTAATTTAGAGTTGAATGAAAGAAATGCGGTAGGACATCCTTTACATACCTGAGTTTCTCGAAGTGCATCACGATTCAAGGCACCGTATTTCTAACGGAATATGCATACTACAGGAAGATGAATGTTGACGGTCCATGCTTGGAAACCTTTCCTTTTTAGGCAATCACGCCTATAGGCAGGTAGAAATCGTTCATCCTAATAGAAATGTATATTTGTTGATTTCTTTTATACAAACCAAATTGATTTCCATCAGATATGATAATGTATGTAATGGAAATAATAATTTAACAAAAATTGATAATTTAATAAAAAAATCTGAGGCAAACTGATCTATTAGAAATTATTATATATTTAAATAATATTAAAATAGCAAACGCACAAATATGAAAAAATGCGCAGTTTCCTAAAATGAGACATTTGTATTCACATAAAAAAGATACGCGCATGGTACATTTACTGAAAGAAATAAATTGATATTGTAATGAGTTATAGGTCAGTGACTCTGGTTACATTCAGGGTTACAGACCCTACAGGATGCATTACTTAGCACATACTAGAACATCACATAATTAATAAGTGGCCCTTTCACTTAATATCAAAGCCAACATTGTGGCTTGTGGCCGAGAACTTGAAAATATAATAGCATCTACTCTTGCATCTCTAGAGATAATTTTTAAAAGGATATAACATGTTCATTTATTTATATTACAGATCAATAGCAAGTACAGCGAGGAACTGGCACAGGAATGTCTGGAATGGATCAAAACGATTACTGGCGAAAATATAAACACCACCGGGGATATGGACAATTTTTACGAAACCTTGAAGGATGGCGTCCTACTTTGCGTGTACATATTTTTTAAAAATTCAAAAAATTACGAAAAATGCCGATCGACATAAAGATCATCGGCGAAGCAAAAACACTTATATTAATTGCATTTGTTCTGTTTCCCGCTAGCTTGGTGAATGACATTAAGGAAGGATCGGTGAAGAAAATTAACAGGACATCGCTGGCTTTTAAATGCATGGAAAATATAAATGCTTTTCTGGAGTCTGCGAAAGCACTAGGTGTCCCAGCACAGGAGACCTTCCAGACCGTAGATCTTTGGGAAAGACAGAATTTAAATTCCGTTGTCATTTGCCTACAATCTCTTGGAAGAAAGGTATAGTTCATAAACATAAATATATCGAGTGTAACTAAAAATTTCATGCATATTCCTTTATCACAATCCGTATATATATAGCTGCTCTTTTTATAAAATTATTAAAATATCAATTATTTTTGAATTATAAACCTGTAAAAACAAAAATCTTTTCGCAAATTAAGTTTTAATTAAATCAATATATGCTGTTAATATATATGCTAGAAAAATATTATTTACTAGTTCACAATAATGTCGTAAAAATATTCGGATGTTCTATAAAATGTATTTTTACAGGCGGGTAATTACGGCAAACCAAGTATCGGTCCTAAAGAAGCGTATAAGAATGTACGAAATTTCACGGATGAACAACTCAGGGCTGGACAGGGCGTGATAAGTCTACAATACGGTAGCAATAAAGGTGCTAATCAAAGTGGCATTAATTTCGGAAATACCAGACATATGTAAACCATTATTTCGTATTTTCGCTGAAAAGCAAAATCACTCTATTTCTTACCTTATCTTGACTGTGTTCCCTCAACACACAAGTATTCCTTTAGTCATAGTAAATCGCATAATACATGTTCATCGAGGTCCAAAATAAAATATATTAAATGGTGCATTAGATATTCTCTGCGCGTATAATGGAAGAGAACACACAGTAAGATATTTCAAGTAAAAGTGATTTGAAAATCGTAATTTGAAAAAAAAGAAATGATTTAACTCTCGAATACACAAGTGAGGGATTTTTGAGACTTTGTAATATTTAATTTTTATGATATTTTTAATATCATTGATCATATCTTTTTTTTTCTTAAGCTGTCTTTGAACAATACTCACAATGTGAGTTTATATATATTAAATTTATTTTCTTATTTAAATTTTTATAAATTTTGGATTCTTAATAAAAATTTAAGAATCCATATATATCCAAAAGTTAAATAAACTATATTTTGTTTTTGCATTAATATGAATTATTTAATTTCTTTATCATTACTTATATATATACTACTTATTATTTTTGATTGAATCGCATTAATGATTTAGAATCGATATATGATGTCATAGTTATACATCATATATGTATGATAAAGTGAGTATTCTAAGAAAAATAGTATATGTAGTGCTTTATATCCCGTTTCCTGATTATAAGACAACTTAAAGTGAAATCGATTATGTGTGTATAATACGTATGCTACTGATGTGTAAGTTATTGTATTTCATGATCACAACGCAATTGTCTAGCTCTCAGGATAGAAAATACATAAACATTCTTATAATTACAAAAGAACAAAGATATGTGTATGTAGCATTAGTCTGGACAATTATAATACTTGTTAAATATTACAAAGTATATTGTACAACGATAGAAGCCATAGACTTGGCTAGCCATGTTGTCATTGCAGTTGAACACTTTTCACAATTTAATAAAATTATTTTACAAATTCATGTTGCACGTGAGATAAAAATAATTATTATAATTATTATATAATGATGAATGATTATATATTAAGTATATATTTTGTACAAATATATATTGATGGTTAAAAGAAATAATAATTTTTCATAATATGAGTTAATAAACAATGCATCAATAAGTGATTTTTACATTAAATATTACTTATGATGAAACACTATTGTATGTTGCATTTTTAATTTTGTTCTATCCTAGTAAATCAACCAATTCTCTTTCTAACATAAAATGTTATATATATATATATAGAACTATTTTATTTTTGAAACAATAATATATACAATAAGAAATCTATAATTATTTATTAAAAGGATAATAGTTCAATCCACTATTATATTTAAATTCGTATTTATTATTATGCCGCTTCTTTGCCAATTCCATCATTTTCTGAACACTAGGTCTATATAAATAAAATAGAATAATTGAGATATATGTGTATACACATACACGTTACATTATAAATAATAAAAAAAAAACAAGTATATATACCTGTATGGTGGAGGTAACATTTCTTCATGGAACGTACACTGTTGTTCCCTTGGTATATTTTGTTTAAATATTTTTGCTCTAATAACATCAATATCTCTGTTGTATTCATCATTAATTTTCTCTATTTCTTTTGGTGGTGCATCAAAATATATTAAAAAATGACTGAAAATATCAAATAAAAGATACATATATATATATTTGTTCTAATTAACATATAATAAGAAAATTATCAATTGCATTTGATATGTCCTAATTTAAATACAAAGCTATTACAACTATGCTTTAATCACAACTCTGATTAATAATATAATAATATTAATATAATCTTACTTTGCTTCTCTATGAAGACGTCCATGAATTTTGGCTTTGACCGGAAGCCGTTTTACTCCCCAATTCTCAATTTTTCTGATAAAGCCACCAGTATTAAATATTGTTGTGGTTGTTCTTTTTAAAGATTCTACCAATTCCGGCTACAAAATATATGCGTCAAATTATATATATATATATATATCATAATAATAATAATGTTATGATGGAAAAGTCATGTAGAAAAGATGTGTGAAAGATAATAAATTATATTATAGATATAATTAGCACGTTTTATATAGAAAGCATAACCTAGTATACATTATAATACAAAATACCTTCTTCATGATACGTAACAACAGCGGCAATTCATATGTTGGCATGTTTGTTACTTCACACAAGTATAATTTTTAAACAATTATAAAAATAATAATATAACAATCGCTATATATCCAAAATTCAATCCTATCCTCTTTAAATCAATATCATGAACGTAAATATAGTCATAGTCATTGAAAAACTGCATTATATAGATGTACAAACGAGATCCATTCGGAATCTTAGGATAGGAGCACAGGCTTTTGCCTAAAGGAATCAACCAATCAGAATCTTTCATTTTTACCGGTGGCCACTCTCTTGTTCCTCTCTGGCATAATCTATTCCTCGTTCTTTGTATAAACAGAAATGCTATCAGCTGATAACCGAAAGTTGTATGTATGTACCTGCGACTGGGTTAGACGACAGAAAAGAACATATTTAGAAGACATATTATCACACGTGTCTTAAATTTGGATCTCGTGTACTTGACTCAATCTGTTTACTATTGTATTATATTATTGAATCTTATTTAATCAAAGTCGAAAAAATAGAACAAGGTAAGGTATGATCTCAGTATATTGAAAGAGATGCAAATAAAAGTTATGTAAAAAAATAAATATTGCATAAATGATACAATGATACTAATATAATAATTTAAAAATCATTTTACAACAAGAAGACATCAAATATATATTGTGTAAATTTTAATTATGTTGTATATTGATATTGACGAATAACACGTGGTCGGTTGTAAAATGTATAATTAAATTTATTAACTATTTTCACTTCTAATCAACTTGTAAAGCAATTTTATCAAGTTTACCGAAAAATAACATTCTAAATTATTATAAATTTACATTTTTTTCTACTAATTTTCTAGAACAAAGTATAATTTTTCCTAAAAATATATAAATAGAAATTTGCGTTACATTTTTTCATTTCTGCTGTCGAAATAAATTGTCTAATTCTATTTTATTTATTATAACAGACTGTAAAATGGCAACAGTAGTATTAGATAACGATCTCAATTCTGAAACAAGAGAGACTGAACGTCGATCATTTTATAAAAATCGGGTTAAGAAAGATAATTTTAGACTGGAATTTGACAAGGATTCAAATCAAGAAGAAAGACGTAAAATATTGTTAGAATATCAAAAAAAGTATGTATAATATTTTGCAATATGGAATGAGGCAAAGATCAATGCAATTTAATCTTTTCAATCATTAAAAAATCCAAATTAAATTGGAGTATTCAATGTTTTTTGTATTTTAATTGATTAACAATTGTTACGATTAATGCACTTTATAATTACACTTAAACTTTTATCAGTTTCTGTATTTAGATATATATATATTTTTTTTTTATTTATAGGCACAGACAAGAAGCTTTTGATGCTGCACGTGGTATACTTCAAGATTTATATTTCTCTGAATTAGAAACTGAAGATGTGGAAGAATGTTCTTCACAACATAAATATTCACAAAAATATAAAAAAAATCGAATGATGTTGTCAGAATGGATGTTCGATGTACCACAAGATTTTACTGAGAACTGGATTATGGTTCCATGTCCTAAAGGAAAACGAACGAGAATAGTTTCAGGAAGGGTATTGATCTTTATCTACTTATATTCATGTAACATAAATCTTTCAAATATAGAATAATTCTAATTTGAATTAGGGGACAACAAAAGCATATTCTAGGAAAGGTGTGCTATGTGATACTTTCAATTCAGCACTTCCAGGGGGAAATCCTGTTGCAGATATGCATCAATCTGCTGTTGTAGATTGCATATGGATAAAGGACCAACAAACCTATTATATATTGGACGTATTGTACTGGGGTAAATTACCATTCACAAACTGTGAGGTATATAGACATACTGTTTGTATATTTTAGAATTATGTCAATTGCCTTATTAATAAAAATTTATTAAATAAATTTTAGGCCGAATGCAGGTTATTTTGGATCAATAGCAAAATCTGTGAGACACAACAATTTAAAGAATGTGATCCTGATACAAATAAATATGCTATTTTACCTCTATACAACACTAAGTGCACATCAGATTTAAGTACAGCATTAACGAATCTTAAATTTGAAATAAATTGCATAGATGGGTTCTTGTTTTATCATTGCAATGCACATTACAATTTTGGATGTACTCCACTTGTAACATGGTTAAAACCTTATATGTTACCTGAAGTGTTTGGTATATTTGTACCTTCACCACTTGACGAGAAACCAAATGACTATATAAATTTTGAACATTTTATGCAAACTGTGAATGCAAAGAAGAATAACAAAAAAAGAATTGTTAACAATTTTGTGAGTTTTTATCATTAGTTATGTAATATGTATATTGATTTTATTTGTTTTTTATAATATTCCTTTTTTTAATTTTGCAGATGGAGATAGAATATATTGCTTAAGATGGAAGGACGAAATATGAATATGAAAATAATCTCATCTCTTTGTTTTTATTAAAACATGGATAATGTATATATATATATATATCAAAATTTTTTATTCTATAATAAAGTATTTTAACATAAATTAATAACCATAGATAAATCGTCTTTTGTTAAAAATATCTTTTTTCCTTTTTGCTAATAAGAGGAATGTAAGTATTCAATGCACAGTGAGAAAATTCATATATCAATATGCACTGTATGAAAGATATCCAAAGCTTTTTCATTTAAATACGATAATACATTATTCATAATTTCTATATTGACTAATTTCATCTAAAAACAAAAAAGATATAAACTATATAAATAAGTATTGCATCATTAATGTATGTATATATTTTAAGAAAATAGAATTATTTAAATATGAAAGAAGAGGGAAAAACTATATATGTAAAACTTACTTTGTTCTCCGTTATGGTTATTCCTGGCAGATCAATCCTATGTAGTGTACATAATCCTAATTCCAAACCTCCACACATTAACATTTGCTTATGTAAGACTTCAAAAAATAATTCTATGTGACTACGGTCAAGGATTATATTATCATCATTATCTTGATTTGTGATAATTCTGCAAATTAATAAATATTTAAAATATATGTATATGTGATATATATTACAAATAATCTTCTAGATGTTTTTGTACAATTAATTATATTAATACTATATATACATACGCTAATAATATCTTCCTTAGATCTGCACTTTGAAATTTAACTGTAATAGTATCTGTTACTGGTAATTGTACTGTATACATCATTTTAACTTCACCAGAAACTACAGGCTCCTCTTTATTAGTCATAATTATAATAGGAACAAGCCAACTTAAATCATATTCTTTTGTTGATAATGCAATTATCAAACAGTCAAACATACGACTAATTGTATCATGGACTGCAGCTATACAAGTATTAGTACCACTGCATAACAAAAGAGGTAATCTTATTTGATTTTCTATATTTGGTTCAGCCTCTGTTGTTATTCTCCAGGATAACAATATTCCTTGATAAAGAGATTTCTCTCTCTCTTTCTCCTGATCGCTAATTTTGGCTAGAACTTCAATCTAAAAAATTCACAAATCTTGTTATTCCTCAACTATATTTGAGTAATACATGTAATAAAAATGTCATTATATAAAACAGAAAATATTAACTAATGTTTTTCTATTAACCTTAATTGCTGGATGATTTTCATGATTTGGTGTAGGTACAACATCTTCCATTATAGAAAACTTTGCATCGTAAGTTACATTTTCACGTGACAAAGTGCTTGCAATTTCTTCTCTCAGCTTTTTCGCATACAATTTAAGATAAATATCATCTTGTTGAAAATCAAATAAAGCAGATACAGCATAAATATTCCATGTTTTGCGAATTAAACCTGTAAAGTTTATTTATTTTTAACATTTACAAAATTATAGTATTTAAATATATAAATAAATGTGATAACATGCACAAGTACAAAAAATTCATACATTGAAACGAGAAAATATTTTGGTGATTAATTGTCAAAGTTCAGAGAAATTTTTGCGACGTTAAATCGCAATTTTACTAACTGTATAATCAATTTTAAATCACTTTTTTCAAATGTAAAATATAACGTATATACCTTCCAATCCCATAACATTCTCTTCGTTGACTGGCATAGTACTTAAATTAAATCGTTGTCGTTGACGCATTTGCGGTGTCCGCGGTGTGTACATTACGTTGCTAGGTCTAGGATTTTCTCCGGCGTGATGCATTTTATAAAAGAATGCAGAAAATTATCCACTAAACAACAAAACCAATAAATAAGACGGAAAATGCATCGAAGAACGCCTAATTGTGCTATTTTTTACGTCAAATCTTGCTTTTCCAACGCGGGCAAGTTTTTTTTGTAAATATTTAATGTGTCTTCAACTAATTTAGTCCAATTATGATTATTAGGCACTGGAATCTCTTTTTTTTTCTCCAATACACTCGTTAATCGCGAGCAAAAGGGTTTGACAGCGGTTATAAACATATAAACTATAAACTTCACGAGCGCGCCAAAAAACATGGCATGGATTACTTTATATATATATGATCGGCAACTGACAGCCTACGATTTGCCCATGAATTATATACATATATAAGAGATCATTTCTTTGTGTCATTTTTCTTTCTTTTTTTTATTATCAATATGTCATACATATATCATATATATGTATAATACATGAATGAAAGAGTATAAATTATAAATACAGCTGATTAATCGGCCGAACGTTCGTCAAGTCGGGTAGTATATTTTTGACAGCTGATTCAGTGCGATTTTTTAGTCCACGCAATCGCCAAAATAGACGTCTGCCAATCACGTTCGGAGCACACGCGTCTATTTTTTCCTCGTTTTCACGATCGTGCGTAAACTTCGTGCTCGGATCGATGCGGACGCGAACGTCGATCGTGTTTACGTTACGCTGCGTTCCTGTCTCCCGCGCAAAAACCCAAGTGAAGTTTTCGCGGAGGTTATAAAGGGAAGCACAGTTTCGTCGTCTCTTCCGGGACGCGGATAACGTTTGTTATCGTATTCCGGATGAGCGTGAGTGCGCGATTATGGCGATAATAAAGGTTACGTTCCCATCGGACGGTCCGCCTGGGAAAATATTGAAGTGGCGAGTACGTTTAGACACAATGGTCGCGGCGGGCAGAGTACTGTTGTTGTATCAAAATACAACGCCGGGCGTCGAGAACGAGGATGCCAAGGAACCCGAGAGGAAGCTACGAGCCACAAATTTCGGCCGCGTTAAGCAAATCCTCGCCAAGGAGGGTGACATCATCCAACCTGGGTATGATACGTATACCTGTCACTTTGCGCTCCAAAATTTATCAAATTCGTCGTATATCTAAATATTTTGAAATAAAAGATATATTTGACATAATTTACCCTTTAAGTCACTGTTCTTTCAAATAAGGATTTAATAAATATGATAAATATTTTTTTATAAACAAATATTTTCTTATTAATTCAAAATATAAATACCTATACTTGCATTTTGCGATATCTGCATAGTCTGTTAGTGTTCCAGGGAAGAGATAGCTCTATTGGAAGGGTGTACACATCCTACTGTGATGATAGACTTGTGTGCAGAATGTGGAGCAGATTTGAGGGTGCATGAAACTGGGAAAGATGGAAATACAGCTGGAATATCGCAAGCCAGTGTGCCTATGGTACACAGCATACCAGAGCTGAAAGTATGTCCTGAGTTAGCTGAGAAAATTGGGAAAGAAGATGAGCAGCGTCTTTTGAAGGATCGAAAATTAGTCCTACTTGTGGATCTCGATCAGACAATAGTTCATACCACAAATGATAATATTCCACCTAATTTGAAAGTAAATGAATATTTTATTATATTGATACAAACCTCTAAAAATGTTGTTGCAAATTAAATACATTGTATTTGTTTTTTTTCAGGATGTTTTCCATTTTCAATTATATGGACCAAACTCCCCATGGTATCATACCAGATTAAGACCAAACACTCGACATTTTCTCTCAGAGATGAGTCGTTTGTACGAATTACATATTTGCACCTTTGGAGCAAGGATTTATGCACATACTGTTGCATCATTACTAGATAAAGACGGGGTTCTATTCTCTCACAGGATACTTTCTAGAGATGAATGTTTTGATCCAGCATCAAAAACTGCAAATCTCAAGTAAGTTTGTAAATTATTCTCTTTTAAATATTTTTTTGTTGTGTCTAATATTAAATTTATAGGCATAGAGTTTCTCCTATTGTGTTTTATTTATTCTAGAGCTTTATTTCCATGTGGTGACGATTTAGTATGTATCATAGATGATAGGGAAGATGTATGGCAAGGATGTGGAAATCTGGTTCAGGTTAAACCTTATCACTTTTTCCGTCACACCGGCGATATTAACGCACCACCGGGATTGGAAAAAGGTGACACTTCGCATCCATCTGATCCTACAAATATAAATGAATCAGATGTAAATGAGTTGCAAAATAGGGACAACAAGAATGGAGTGTCTGAATCATTAAGTGAAGTCGGACAGTTGTCATCAGATACTTCACCAGTAGAAAAAATAAATAATGAAAAAAATGAACAAGATGAAAAATTTGAAGATAAAGAAACAAAGAACGGAAATGCTAAAGTGAATATTGAAGAAAATGCAGATTCCAATATTCAGTCTAATATTGAAAAAGAGGATGATAAGATAAATAAAGAAGCTGCATTACCTACAGAAACAGAAATGGATAATAAGCAAGAAGCATCAAAACAGGAAAGTAATATAATAGACGAAGATGACGATGATTACCTATTATACTTGGAAGATATTCTTCGGAGAATTCATACTGAATTTTACGCTACATTAGATCAAGGGAATGGTCGAAAATCTCTCCGAGATATAATTCCGCGGGTACGTTCTCAAGTGCTGAAAGGATTGTGTTTAACTTTCAGTGGTTTGATACCCACTCATCAAAAGCTTCACCAAAGCCGCGTATATAAAGTCGCGAGAGCATTTGGGGCGGAAGTGACTCAGGTAAAAAACTTGATCATATTCGTTTTATTTTTCATCTCTTACTGTATTTCTATAAACAACGATAATATTTTATCAGGATTTGACGGAAAAAACCTCGCATTTAGTTGCTATTAGAAAGGGTACAGCTAAAGCGAACACAGCCAGAAAAGACGCAAATATAAAAATTGTAAATCCAGAATGGTTGTGGACGTGCGCGGAACGCTGGGAACATGTAGATGAACGTCTATTTCCTCTCACTTCACAGGTATAGATACCGTAATTTTACAATGTTGATTTAAATCATTTAAGCACCTTTGTATTTTTGAAGATTGCTACTTCAAATATATATAATATGTCTCAACATTAATAATAAACATGAAGTATCGTAGGCCCGCGGATCCAGAGTACCACCGCCACATTGCAGTAGCCCTGACCGTGTCGAAGACCTAGAAAGCGATAATGCAAATTCCTTCGCTAATTCTATCAATCCATTAATGTCATTCACTCAGGAGGAAATCGAGTTTATGGATAAGGAAGTAAATGAGGACATGGAAGAACAAGATATGGTTTTTGAAGATGCGGATGACGCGGAAGAATTTGGAACGAAAAAACATTATCTAAGTTCTGACTCTGAGGATTCTCTAAATGGTAAAGACATTCTATATTATCCGTTGACAGAATTCTATCTAAAAAAACATTATACACATAATGTAAATATATACACTCTATGCAAATAATATATATCTTTCGAGTGTGGTTTTATTCTCATAAAATTAAACGATGTCTTTTTTTGCAGGTGAATCGCAAATGTCAAGAAGAAAGAAGAGAAAGATTTACAATGGCAACTCTGATAAAAGTTCTTCAGAAGATAAAGATGAAATATATGACAGTGATAATGATAATGATGAAGATAATAATGATGACGACGATGATGATGTCGACGATGATGATGACGACGACGACGATGATGATCCTGTTACATTGTTTAGAAGAGGACAAGATTTACCTGATGATTTAGATTTTGGTGACAATTCACAGGATTCAATAGATGACCTGGAAGGAGATAATGAAGATGATCGAGAATGGAATGCATTGGGTGCTGCACTTGAAAGAGAGTTTCTTTCTGAGTGATAAGTTTGAATATTAGTATTCTGATTATTGGATGATTCTCTTTCACTCAGGTTATCTTGTGTTATTTATACATTTCAAGTTCGATAGTTGAAGCAGGGTTATTGATAATAATAAATGTTATGATAATAATAAATTATTTGTGTACTCTGATGTAATCAGAGCAAGATATAAAAATATTAAATATTTGAAGAAAGTAAGTTAAAATGACTAATCTATATATAAAACAAAAATATAAAAAAATGGAAAGATTCTCTCTATGTTGAATAATTCATATGTTTTAAACTTTCAAATTATACATACAAATCTATACAAATGTGCATGGAAATGTACATGTGTACAAATAAGTATGTACATGATATCAGTCTATATTACACAACAGGCAAGAATCAATTTCAGAGATGAGAATAAATAATTTTATTCTTCGAAAAAAGTGATTTATGTAAATGACAACTGTCATAGCATTGTAAATAATGTATTTGAACATATTTGTGAGATATTTCCTCATGCATAAAGAACATGCAATACAATTTTATTGTACCAAAAAATATTAGGGAATAAAACTTATTTTCTTTAATATTTTTAAAGAATTATCACACTAATTATTGATAATCATAAATAACCTTTTTTATCAAAATCTTAACATGTATTAGAAAAAAATTGAAAAATAAAAATCTGTAATTGAGTTTTTGCACAATAATATACATACATACATACACAATTTCTGTTGAATATTTATAATTTATTAATAATTTTTTTGAGCTATACAAGTATTTTTTTAGTATACTGTATCTGGTTGTGGTTCATTAGGATCATCATAGTATTTCAAATACATTTTCTTATGAGTAAAATCTCTTACACCTTCCAGCCTTCCTCTTCTTGGTGCTTTTGAATAATTAAAAGCTGAGTGTTTTTTACCATACATGTTGATTCTTTCCTCCATATCCTCCCTAAATTTACAAAAGATTAAATTAAAATATGACTTTTCACTCTAATTTATAAATAACACTGCAGATTTATCTCTTTCTAAAACATTTAACAGTCCATGTACCTATATTGACTTGCGACAACTTTCTTTCCTGTAACTGGATCTGTTATATCACCTAGAGGATATATCACATCGATAACCTGCAATATAATTCTATTATAAATACCCAAAAATGTATATAACATGAAATTCTAATTTAATGTGTAATCTTCCTCTAGAAACTCCATTACTATGAAAATAATTAAAAATTGTTGCGTAACATAGCATACATACTTCGTGCGTAATCAGACGTGTTAATTTGCTTGGTAATTCTTTGATCAAAATTACATCACCAGTTTTGCAGAGCTTGTTTGGATCATTGGCATAAATAAAGTCGTACTTTTTGTAATACTATATAATAGACAAGAGAAACATAACCTCGATTAACAAATAATCTAAACAAGTGTTAAGGTATGATATATTCACATGTACTAACCATATGAATGTAATCGTTAAATTCCAATTGTGCTATTTTCACTTTGGCGGCATTTTGTTTGGACGAAGGTACACATGTTCCGAGAAAATATCGCAAAGCGGTCTTACTTGCACGCGCTACTCCGCTCGCCATTTTTAAATACGATCATCTGTTATGTCCCCTTTAACTAGTAGTAAGTTATATCCATCGACCGACGTCTCACCTTTAATTTCGAAAAAATGCATTTTTCCGGCAAAATAATTATTGTAAAAAATTTCTAATAGTTTTAATTATCAGAACTCTTTAGAAGAGCAACATATACATATATATCCAGATGAGAAACTATTTTGGAATAGCAGAACTCTTGAATAGTCTTGAAAATTGACTGGCGTCTCATCTCCTATATCTATATACATATACATATCAGAGTTGGCAAAATATCAATTAAATTTTTAAAAATTGAACAAATGATATGAACACATTTAATTAAAATATTTTGAATTGACGATTAATTTTAGAAAGATTAATTAGAGATCGTTACAATGACGATTGATATAAGCTAGATTAATCGAAGATCGCTTAATTAACGATTAATATGATCGAAGTCAATTGAAGATTATTATTAATTGACAATTGATATAAACGAAATTAATCGAAGAGCGATCGATTAAACGATTAATACAAGCTAATTTAATTGAAAGTTTTTAAAATATTTTAAATTCAGTCATGTTATAATATCATCAATCAAATATCTTCGATTAAATTTATTTAAATTTTATTAATCGTTACACATAGTTAATTAATGGAAATAGAGAAATTATATCGATTTTCTTAAGTCAATCGTTAATGGAAAAGATTCGCATTAAATTTGCTATATTTAATCGTCAATTATATACTTTTTAATTGTTTCTGCTCAAATCAATTGTCAATTGAATTGTCTTCGATCGAATCTGTTTTTTTCAATCGTCCATTAAAGTACTTCTAATTAAAATTGACTCATATTAATCGTTTAATTGAAAAACTTTCAATTAAATTAGCTTGTATTAATCGTTTAATCGATCGCTCTCCGATTAATTTCGTTTATATCAATTGTCAATTAAATAACCTTCAATTGACTTTGATCATATTAATCGTTAATTAAGCGATCTTCGATTAATCTAGCTTATATCAATCGTCATTGTAACGATCTCTAATTAATCTTTCTAAAATTAATCGTCAATTCAAAATATTTTAATTACATTTGATTACATCTGTTTGTAAATAAATGTCATAATTAATTTAAAAAATAATTAATTAATCAGCATTTCTGATGTAAATATCTACTTAAGCGGAACTCTTCCGGGCTTTGTTTATTAACAAATAAATTTTTTTCTGTCAGAAATAATCTAAGAGTATGTAACCCTACTCGTATTTTTTGGCACCAAGCACAGAGAGGACCGTAATAAATTGTGAAATAAGTATTTAAACGTATGTGCGCGTACATATAAATATTCTTTTATTTCTTAAATTTCTTTATTCTTAAATTATTTCTTAAATGGAACCATCTACTTTTCATTACATACTCTTGTAGCTGACATCGAGAGCTTTCCAAAATACTATAATGAAACATTTTTATCTCAAGTACTTTTTGAGTTATAAGACAAGATCTTACTTCAAGATAACCTTTACGTGACCTTCAAGCAACTATTCAAGGTCAAACTAATGGCACCACCTTATGTCCTTCTCAAAACCATACAATTTTTGTCTGAAACATTTTTTTCTACAGTCAAAAATAAAAAATTTTTTTGGGGTGGGACATTAAAATGGGACACCCTGTACATATACATATATATATATTCATTCATTTAATTATATGAATATATATAAATCCATACTTAGAGATTTTTAATTTAATTTAATATATTACACGTATATATATATATATATATATATATATATATATATATATATATATATATATATATATATACGTGTAATATATTAAATTAAATTAAAAATCTCTAAGTATGGCTTAATATATATTCATATAATTAAATGAATGAATATATATATATATGTACAGGGTGTCCCATTTTAATGTCCTACCCCAAATAAGTTTTTTATTTTTGACTGTAGAAAAAAATGTTTACGTAAAAAAATGTTACACGTATATATATATATATATATATATATATATACGTGTAATATATTAAATTAAATTAAAAATCTCTAAGTATGGATTAATATATAATTTCGAGATTTAGTGTTTAGCACGCGCGTTTCTTTTCGTTTCATACAATTTGCACGCACACATAGAGGACTCGTATTCCTGATATCTGTGAACCCTGTTGTTATTGCGGAATGTAAAGAAGCGAACAGGGAATTCACGGATGATCGCTCCGCGAATCGGTTGGCGACCGAGCCGTCAGTCATCCAGGAAATTCCATTGTCGGTGGGAAAATCGCGGGACTCTGGTATGATTCTACGGTCGTCGCCTCTATTATTACGAACCCGCACCCCCGATGCGGATTCGTTCGAATTTTCCGGAGGTAAAGGCGAGACGAACCAAAACGAAACAATAACATTATTTTATGAACAAAGATTTTATCGCGTAAAATCGACGTGTTAATTAAGCAAACACTTTGATAACGTGCAAACATAATTTAAACATATAATTCTTAGAGAGATACCACATATAAAAATACATATTAACATATATTACATTACACGTTGAATATATATATATATATATATAGTATATCGCGAAATTGTATACATATATGTATATATGTATTTTTGTATTATGTAATTTGTAAATTTATATTTATTTTTTATATTTACTAATATTTATATATTAATTATCTATAAAATAGAAACGATATATTAAATTCGACCTAAACTAGCCAAAGAAAATTTTTATTTTATTTCCACAACGTTTCGACCGTCTGTTTTTGGTCCTTTTCAAGTGAGAAATTTCTTAATAAAAGCGCAGTTAGTTGACACTGTTGTCATTATTAAACAATGTGATTATATCGGTTTTTGACGATCCATCATAACGATAAGATGCGGTTTCTTTTTTTCAAATATTTAAAAAATTCCGATATAATCACATTATTGTTTAATAATGACAACAGTGTCAACTAACTGCGCTTTTATTAAGAAATTTCTCACTTAAAAAGGACCAAAAACAGATGGTCGAAACGTTGTGGAAATAAAATAAAAATTTTCTTTGACTAGTTTGGGTCGAATTTAATATATCGTTCCTATTTTAAATATCACTAGCGACGCGTTTTAAGTATTCAATTTGATTTAATTATCTATATAATTATAAGACCACTCTCTCGTTTTTAATTTATTTATGTGCTGTTAAAATACTTTTTATACTCGCATTTTTTATATAACAATATAACTAAAAAAAACATATATCTATAATATTTAAAAATAGATTTTAAAATCGATTATTGTTGAAATCAATATATTATCAACTTATTAGTCATCACTGATATGCGAATATCATGCTTTTTGAATATTGTAATTCGATGTGCGATAAAGCTCGCTGAGTGCATCGATGTTATTGCAGTGCATTGATTTTCAAAGGGAAGATCATTTACATAATATTTATATCGTGTGTATATGATAATATGAAGTATGTATATATATATGTATAATATACTTCGCGACATTATACTCTCTTTCGCCCTTCAAGTAAATCACATAACATACGAAGTTTGAGAGATTACGTTTGCATTATGCTGTTCTCAAAAGCAACGTGTCGGAATTTCCATACAAATATGACTTCGTGAGTGCTGTACCTCAGCGGTCACAACTCAACGGTATTGCACAAATGAACGCATAAATTAGATTTCTCGTCCTGGTGCATATGATCTACACGCATGCAGATACCGCCAGCTAATGATATTTCCCGCTCTAGAAATTTTATATACAGTTCATAAATGAAAATTGCAAATGCCACCTCAAAATTTAATTATCTATTTAATATTTAAATTTATTTGTATATGCTACGCATGAATATATATATAGAAGGATTTTCTGATATTATCTGCAACGAGATTATGATATTGATAGATTGATTGGTGGCCATAATGATAAAGCGATCTAATTTAATATGTGCGACATAGGTGGGAACGGAATAATACGCTACAATTTATGTAATTATGCTGTGCGTTTATGAGCGTGCTAGAAGCTAGATATCAAATGTTCCATAGTGCGATTAATAATATAATATGTTATCCGTTTAGAGTTAAAATAGATATTTTCTATGATCAATAATACATTGTATATTAATATACAGTACCTTTAATATTTTAATCGTGTATTTACGATCGATATTAATAGCGATAGACGTTGCTAACATGCAAATTGCGAGAGAAGAAACCGCTTAGTTCGTTTATCTTTGACATTTCGGGGCTGATCGCTATGTCGGCGTGTGACAAGCTGATTTTCTCCGCTCTCAGGCGCGACGAAACGTGCGGATCGTTTGCCATTTTTCCACACGCGCACCGATTCCTAGGTAAACAGAACATAAGGGGCATTTCCGTAAAGCACAGCTGGTGCCTGGGGCGAGGGCCAGTATATTTACACGTGTAATCGTTCTTTGATTTATGGGGGACCAAGAGAAATAGAGAGAAAGAGAGAGCAAGGGAGAATGAGGTGCTCTTTTACACCTCAATTCCGACCCTTCTGATCCGAACACCGACACTGAATCAATCATCAATAAGCTACGATTGTTTGCACGCGCTTCTCCATCGCTAGTTTTACAATCGTTTAATAATGTTGAGCATTGATCTTTTAATATAATAAGTTAAATCGTTTATCGTAATTACGTTATTTTTACAAATATTTATACGAGATACATTTTGTTCCGTTCGATTCATTTTTAATTTCAGATTTGTAAATTGAGATATGAATTTTTACTTAGCGTATTATTAACGTCGTGTAAATGTTTTCATTGAAATATCAAACACGTATTTTAGAACATTAATCCAAAAATAAAGTGTTTTCGTCCAAAGATATCGTATGAATAAAGTATACAGCAAGAAATGATTTATGCTCTCATATGAATGGAATCGGTGTATTATTACTAACAGCAGTGATTTAAATTACAATTATTGTATAACAAACAGCGCTACAAGTGAAATCGCGTTAAGAAAAATCAATTAATAATAATGAATAATTTTTCAATGACTTATTGTTATAATCGATGAAACATAAGAGTAAAATGAAGCGAAGGAAGAGTAAAGTGCGAGTATTTTCACTAAAGATCTCAGTGAAATACTCACTAATCTTGGTGCAATTTTCTCACTGCTTTAAGCAATGACATTTTCACTAATCAAATTTAAGAGAGTGCATACAAGAGTTAAGCAAATTCTCTAAATGTGTTCATTTTTGCTTTTATGCAAACGTCGACCCCTGATGTCACGTTTTGTTGATATTTTCTATTAAATTTATTAGACAAATTGTATACGTGTATATACGATGTGTGCATGAGTGTCTGCATTGTGTTGGAATCAAATAAAATGAGAATCGTGCGGATACGCAGTCACATACGTCGTCAGAAATTTCCGGTATAATGCGGTGCTTAACTTTCATGCATTTCGTCCAAAGTTTGAAACTGTGGGCGAGGTCATGGCCCATCTAACTTATACTCGAAAACGTTATAACCCGAGCAAAGCCCCTGAGGGATCGGATGGTGTTGACGCGTGTGAGAGAGGATGTCACGGGATGTTACACTCCCTTCCTGTTCATCTGGCCGACAGCTTTGTCCATCTACCACCGTTCTTTGCCCACCCTCTCTTCTTTCTCTCTCTCTCCAATCCCCTTCCTATCCTACGCAGTCGTTGCTTTTTGAGAAACCTACTTTCATTTCACGTAATAGCTTTTTGAATGTCGTGATTCAATGTGCGATGAAGCCCGCTGAGTGCATCGATGTTATTGTAGTGCATTGATTTTCAAAGGGAAGATCAAGCGAGCATGTAATGACAAAACGTCGCTCAGGAATCTCAATTGTTACTAATGTAATGACATTTGTAATGATATTCAAACTATCATACATCTGACTTAAAAATTATATTTTATATAAGAATCTATTGGATCGCTCTGTTGTATTTTTTTTATTTTTAAGTAGTATATGTACAAAATTCGTCGAACACAAGAATTTAAAGATTGAGATTTCCAATAGATTTCCAATAGATTTAGAACAGATGGCGATTCAATAAAATAAGAGCGAGTCCAATTGTTATATGCTACAGAAATGTGAATTCTCTATAATAATATGATGATCATATTAAACTCGATGAGCCACTGTGTAAAGTATTTTAGACTTCTAATTTGTTTTTTAAAAATTTATCGTGTTGTCTTTTCGTGAGCGAGACAAGAATACTTTATTTTTAGCTGTTTTAAAGGCCAAGCTAACATATATAGTAGTGATTTATTGTATCACAGATTACGAGCTCAAGCGAAAAATTCCGGCAAAAATAACTCGCTCTCGTCAATCGAAAAGATCCTTTGTTGTTACAGAACAACACAGGATTCCATACTACACAGATCACGCGATAGATGATTACGAAGTTAGGTTCGTAAGTGATGTCTCATCCATTATACCCTCCATTTCGTCATGAGTCATCTTTTTCATGATTCTCACGAATAATGCAGCGGAAAATGTTTAACAAGTGTGAGGATTTAAAAAATGAATGAATTGAATTTTTCACCAGTTCGATTTTACATATGATGATATAAATAAATATTGAAAAAAGCATGCGTGTATAATAAATGAATAAAATTACTAACTATTTTGTTTTATTACATTCTGCTGAAACAGCAAGAATCTTCTATAATAAATTTGATATCTAGAAAACCCTTTTGTTAGCATTGTCAAAGAAAATGTATTACAAACAAATTTCCAGTGGAAAAGAGAAATGGAGAATTGTTGCGGTGAATACTGAAAGCACACTTAAAGAAGCACACCCACCGAATCCGAAAGTACGCTTTTGTAAGACTTGGTTTTGTTCGAATTCATTACGCTCGATAATTTTTTTCTTTTAACGACATCGTTGAACGACCACGTGCCGAATCTCTCAGAACCAAAGTTAAGTAAATAACGAGTTGGACATATAATCATATGTGCGCACTTCGAGATATCTTTGGGTGTCTCGTTATTTACGTGATTCTGGATTAAGAGCTGGAAATCCCAGTGATAAGAGGAATTCGAAAGGGACACTTGAATTATGCTAATGCACTGACTGAGAGCAATTTCATCTGACCGATAAATTTCATATTATATGGCTTCTCGCTGGCGTACATCGTGGACTTTGCTTCCCAGCCAAATGGACTGTGCACGTGTTGCGCGTCCGGATTATACCCAGACGTTTCAAGCATATTATGACACGTGTAATTTGCTTGACTAACAGAGAGAAACATAGTTATTACGTTCATCGCGCTTATAACGACTGATATTAATTTAAAGGGAGAAACAAGAGTGTACAATACATAATATTTAATCTGTATGTGTTGACTATATTACGAATATGTTACATGTTGGGGTTTGTGTTTATATATATTACTTTTAATTATTATTATTAGATTAGATGGATTGTATTGTTCTACCGTTAATATTTCAAAAGACTTTAATTATTGATATTATAAATAATATATTATATGATGATGTTAGTCGGAACTAATGTTAATTATCTTTCACTTGGCACTTGGTATCGTGTTTTGCAATGAAATTTTCCTTCCGCTCTCAGCTCCATTTTCCTTCCATCCAATTACGATACAACCGTCGCGTTTTTCCTGATTTCGTATCGATCGGCAACCCTGTGTTAATAACGCCGTAATAATGTCGGTCTCTAAACAGCCTCGACGGAGGTAATAGGACTTAAAAGAAGGAACAAGAACACGATGCTATGTGCGCGACAAGAAGTTCGGAGTAAAGGAATAGAACGAGATAGCGACCGTAAACCGAGAGCCTGTTTCGGGCAGGGGAACGAGATTATCGTTGTAAAGTTCGTATCTAACGAATTTATGAAACGCTACACCTTCGAGCCCTGATTTAATAACCACAGACTCCGTCCTCCTTCGCGTGTCCCTCGTCATTCGTTATCGTAAATTCTCGTCGTCCCTACCGTTACCTCGGTAGGTGTTCGAAAGTCTCTTCTTGTGCGAGAGAGACCATCGCGAGGAGGAACGGCGCGAGAATCTTTCTAGAAATTCCGAGGAATTCCTTTCGTCCGCACTTTCGGTTACCGACCCTCTCTTCTCACGAACTCACCCGCGAGATCCCGTCAACGAGATATCGCTCAGTCTTTTCAGGACGTCGCTACTCTGTTGGACCCTACGAACTTAATCCTCCTTAATCCCCGATCGTATCTATATCCGGGAATACTATGAATATTATTCGTCTTTTTAGTATGCAACTCAATAGAATCGAGTTAAGAATGAAGGAATTTGTATGCGCAATTCGATAATCAAAAGAAGAAAAAGTAAATGTACCAAGAATTATAATACACATATGTAGATAGACAAATATTTTACATATTCTTCAAATTACCTGATTTTTCTTTTGCTCAATGTTTCTAAAAAAAATCGAAATAACTTGAGACGACTTGAATTAGACAAAGCATGTGATTCTTCCTATATCATTTTATTCTACGAGGATTCGTCGACGACGTCGAGATCCCGGCAGATGTTGCCCGGTGAAAAATTCCTCGCTCGAACGGCAGCGCGGCGTAATCTCCCTTTACAGGCGGTTCGAGAGGGTGTTGGGCATGAGTATTTCAAAGTCTAGTTTCCCCTGGTAAGACAGATGCATTTAAATCGCCTAATCATTTCACGTCGAGCTGCCGCGTTTCTTTCTTAGGAGCAACGTTTTCACGCGCCATTCTGCTTTCCTGCGAAAAAGTCTACTGGAGCAATAAGGTACGTCTCATTGTTTTTGGGGCTCGCAGACGACGATGACGACGACGTATGGCTACACCCGCGATTTCCCGATGCTTACTTCGTGCAAATCTGCTCCTGATCTCTTTCCCGTTCGCTGTGTTTCAAACTTTTTCACGGACTGCGAAGCAATTCCGGAGTATTACGAATAACAACACACATCGCTCTCGAAAGTAGCATATTGCGTGTACCTATACACGCGTGTATCTAGAAGTGTGAAATTTATGACGCCACATATGTCACTGAATCGATATTTATAAAAGACTTCAAGTCTTTAAGTTTAAGGAATAAATTTACAGATATATATATCGCTTTTTCAAGGGATTGTATCTTGTTATATAAACTCCAAAAAATTATTAAACTTCTAAAATTTTACATTTGCTTCTGCTATTATTACGGTCTATTATTACACAGTGATATAATATTTTTGACTATTTATTGAAAATTATATAGGTACGTACATATAATTATCTGCACTCAAAATTAGAATGCAATAAAACAAATAAATCATTTGATAAATCTTGTACCCTTCGTTTATATTAATGCTCGTAGCATTAGATTCTAGACATGTATGCGTGCATGTGACAATACCTATTTCTGTACTGGTATTAATTTTTAAAGAGCACAAACGCGCCGAAGCCACGATGCTGTTACAGCTCACGTTACGTGTTGTCTACTTGATACATTCTGGATGATCTGTAATTTACAACGTTGCGGGTGACGTTGCTAGGGCAGAGCGATGGAAGTGAAGATGGTAGGATAGAGGGATGGACAAGGTATGCATTTCCATCCTGTGGAACTCGAAACGTGCAAATAATACAATAAAGTAGAACCATGTAGTTTCATTTCCGACTTTCAACCTTAAATTAATTTAAATAACAAACAACATAATATCAATTTATGCGTGTTAAATAAAAATTTCATTTTATTAGTTGAAATCATAAATGAATGAATCACGAGAAATATACACACTCTTTGATAAAGAGCCGTCGCGATACAATCGTTTATGCAAAGTTAATTAATTGTCAATTGTAATTATTATAACAAATTATTTCCCGATACTTGCGATAGTGTTTTAAAAAGTGCGTTGATAATTTGTGAAGTGTCTCATTTTACTACCTTATTGCCCGAGTGTTGCGACAACACTCTGAGCATCTGTGATAACAATAATATACATCGTAAAGACCAGATATATTATAATTTGCTGTCGAAAAATATTTAACATTTTATACATTATTTTATAATATAAAAATTAACGTTGAATATTTTGTATCTTATAAATTTAAAGTGTAAGACAGGCAATAAGAGCCAAATCGCGGATGACAGTGCGTTATCCCAACGAAACTAAAATTTTTTCCGTTAGAATTAAATACCTGTGCACAAGGCACCAAATTTTACTTGGTCACGGCCAAAATTTAAAATTGGAATAATCTCTAAAAAAGATTTAATTCCATACATTCTCTCTTCCTCCCTAAGGAAATAAATGCGAGAGAAAAATATAGATCCGAAAGTCGCTGAATCGGGAATCGAAACCGAGATCTTTCGCCTGCCGGGCGACTGCTCTTCCAATTCTAACGGAAAAAATTTTAGTTTCGTTGGGATAACGCACTGTCATCCGCGATGTGGCTCTTTATTGCCTGTCTTACACTTTAAATTTATATTTATATTACAGAGCCTTGCTAAACTCTTAATTTTGTATCTTATATTTCAAATGAATGTTGATAAAAAGGCTTATAAAATGTAATGTCGCAAATAACATGTAATATTTTTTATGCATCATTTTATAATTTACCAAATGTTCAGTTTCCGAGAAAGAACTAACTTTCTGAAAGGACTTTATTTGACGCTAGAGAATCAAGAATTTTTCTCTCGATTTTAATCGAACATCTCCGACTAGAAGTGTTTGGTTCATAAGTCAGTGAGGGA
Organism: Nylanderia fulva; assembly: GCF_048542155.1. Classification (NCBI taxonomy): domain Eukaryota; kingdom Metazoa; phylum Arthropoda; class Insecta; order Hymenoptera; family Formicidae; genus Nylanderia; species Nylanderia fulva. The sequence goes on from NW_028189622.1 coordinate 3,068,848, forward strand.
AAAGCCGCGGCGAAGTGTCCTGAATCTTGACGTTAATCGTTGGGGCATGTGTACACACTCCAGGTGATATTCTCTCGGCGGTCGACATTTATTGCTCTCAAGGTAATGCCTTTCCCCGGGCCGTAAACAGGTTGTAATTTACGGATCTGCTTCGAGTCCGGACTCTAAAAGAATAATTGCTGGGACATCCGCGGTACTGTATATTTGTCTCGTAATGTACGTCGCGTTCCATTTGATATATGATCAATCACTTCATAATCTCACATTTCAAAATACAACAAAACATTTATTGTCCCGATAATATCTCTCAACATAATTTAATATTTTAATAATATCAATAATATCGATCGTATTATTAATGTGTTTGTATTTTATTACATTTCAACGTGTTCCCTTAGCTCTCTGATTTTTCAATAATACAATTTTATGTAATGTGTTCTTCGTTATTTATGGAGAAACATTTCCAATCGAAATCTAATCTTGACCATATTTATCTTTTTCACGATACATCCAGTTCTCCATCAATATTTCGCGCAGTGACATTTATCCAGATATTTTGTGTCGATCTGTAAAAAAGGAAGAAATAACTTAAGTGATCGATACAACATCGACATTTCGCTCTTCGCAACGTGGAAGACGGATGTAAAGCATTTATAAGTTTTTATCCTGCGAAAAATTTCAGAAGACCGCGCGTACTCGCTGTCATCATCAGTTGTTTCAAACCATCGTACTACAGAGCTATCTCAAAGATACGTGTCTTCATTGATTCCGTTTTTCCATTTCTTTTGTCTCCTAAAGAGAGAAAGAGAAAGAGTGTGTGAGAGAGACCTCAGTATAACTCGAGTTCCCAACCACGCACAAATGTCATTTGTGGACGTGCTTTTGCGCGAACGTGTATGTATCTCGCAGTGCAGACTATATAACGGGTGTACGATGCTGACGACGACACATCGACTGTGCGTCTGTTTCCATGGTTACAGCGGAGCCAGAACTGTACGCCTCGTGCAACCCCCTTTTGGTGATGATGCGCGCAGGGGTCGCGTCGAGAAAGGGGCTGGCCGCAGGCGAATTAAGAGTTTGAAAGGGCTCTATCTCCTCTGCTACCCCCGGCCTTTTTCCCGTCTCCCTATCTTTCTTCCTTTCCCTCATCCTCCCCCGTACGCTCTTCTTTGACGTTTCTCTTTCTCGTTCCCTCTTGCTCTTTGATTCTTCTCCTCTAATCACGGGTCGATGAGCGTCTTCGTCTTGCGTCAAGAGTAGCTGAATGGTAGCGAGTGTCGTTAGTATCGAACACCGTCCGCTAATTCGCGAGTAATCGTGATTAAAGTCCTGATTAAGGTTGAGATTAAGGTCTACGCGACAGCTATTGTGCCCTTTGTGTTTAGATAGGTAGTTTTATTACCTTAGTGCTGTCAAGAATAAGATTGAAATTGTTATTAACAATATTACTGTTTTGTTATAAATATTAACATAAAAAGATGAAAATAATTTAACATTATGTTCGACAATTTCACTGTTATAATATGACAATATCTTTGTTGCATATTTGACATATATAGAATATTTAATCTTGATATGAATCTTGAATGTGTAATAAGAAAGGGAGCTAAAAATAAAATTTACTGCTATTTTAATATGATTTGTATATATATTGTATAGAAATTATCACGTTGTTATTCTATTTTAATCGGAAAAAATATCTTAATAAAGCTAGGATAAAAGTATGACAGATGATGAATGATGTAAGGGTAAACTGAAACACGTAAATCGATACTAGGGACATATAAAGTTACTCCTCTTAAAGTGCAATTAATTCAGTATGCTGGTATCTCTAAGAATAAATCAAATTGCAACGAAAGTCGCTTTCTTGTTGAAAACAATCTTATGTGCATCTAATTTATTTTACATATTTATTTCATTTATAAAACATTTGTCTACATTTTCAATTATTTGTATTAAAATTGTTATCTTAACGTATTACAACTTGAGAATAATGATTATAACCGATCAATTAAAAGTTTATCAATTTAAGCTGGTTTATTAATTTGGACGCAAGCGTTAATGAATCATTAGTTGGTAATTTAAGCAGGATGCATTTCCAATGCACACGGATTGTACACGACTAATGATCAATGATACATAATCCTTACTAGCACACATGGCTTTGTAATGCATACGATTCGGAAAAGACTTTAATAAATATATTTCATTATATTCGTCATTTTCATTATCATGCATATTCTATTTATTGTGATTAAACTCCGAGAAAACGTGAGAAACGCTAATTATATATAAAATAAATCTTTGTTCTTTTTTCTTCGATTTTTTTAATCCGCTTCCTTTTTTCCAAATTTTTTATTAAGAAAATCAAATATTCACATACATATATATTATATTAATATTATATATAAAATTACAGAAATATAAAAACATAAAAGTAAAATAGAGATAGATATATATTTAATAAGTAAATTTATTTAAAACGTGTAATTATCTCTGTTGAAGTTTCGATACAACATATATATACATATAAACAATTATTCTTCAATGATTCATCTATTAAACTCAAGTATACGAATTTAATTATATTCAAGCTTTTTTTTTTTTATAAAAATATGAAAAACAAGAAAAAATACATACGCGCATATATGATACATAGGAAGAGGGAGACTTGAATACGAGAAAGATTTAAAGAGATATATTTACGGTGATTGGTGTTTTTAACGACAAGAAAACTGAACGCTGTAAATCGCGCGGGAGATTCGCCGTATCGAATATTATACGTTGATTTATGTATCAAGCACAAGCAATCGTAATTAAGGGGTTTGTAGTCCGAGTAATCCGAGTAGGGCGGTATAGCTCTTGCAATACGGCCCGATCAGTAATTGCGTTTGATATGTCGCTGTGAAAGTTTATACGCGCGGACACACCGCCGGCGCCGCCAACAGAATTGCTTTTTAACATTCGGTGCTTTAATTACGCCCGTACAAAAGTACAAATGTAACATCGTCGGCAGAACGCACTATTGAAAGTGCTATTCAAACGCTATCAATCATTATCATAATAACCCGCGTCGTTTAATTGCGCCGTTTCTTCCGGTTGTAGTCCGACACGGATAAAATTGTCGAACTCGATCACGTATTTATAATACGTGCTAAAGTTGCTCTCATGCCACGGACTATGAGTGAATGAGGAGCTTCCAATAATCACGAGGGGATTATTATCGAGACGGAATTAATCGATTATATACTCGAGATTTAAGGTTTCATGTGCGCAAATAGAAAAGGAACGAAGCCTCGGAAAATGAAGAGCAAATATATGGTTTTACGGATGAAAATCGATAATAAATAATTAAAAATTAAAACCGTCATGTTTTATATATTCTTACAGTCATAACATGTTTGGAATATTATATTATATATATTATATATAAATATATTGTTTCTTATCTGGCGTATTCAGTTATACTATGAACATGAGCTAATACACATTTTTTTATTGAATATTTCTCGATTTGGAAGTAACTGTTTCAATTTTTCTTACTCACATAGGATGTAGCCATAAAAAGGTAACGTTGATTAATGACACTATATATGATTGTGTTACAGTTTAGTAGATGAGGACAAAAAATATTAAAGCGTTCGTAAAAACTCGGCACTCTTAATTATTTTTCGGTTCTGCTCTATTTGGAGCATATTAAAATTTCAGTCCAACATATAACGAAATAGACATCAAAATTTCATTACATGCATATTAAATAATGCGTTATTTTTTCGTGTATTTAAAAATCAATAAACTCTTTTCCTTCAGATTGTGTGGAACATTTCCATAGGTTCTTCAGGCATTTATAAGCTCTAAGCAACCTGCAAACCGTGCCTAACGCATAAACGAGCCTGGTTAATGTAGCATCAACGAGCGAAATACAAATCGAGACGAGAATTTTGTTCGCCTCTTTGTCGCAAACTCGCAAGTTTTTACGCGTTGCAGGCAGAGCCCGTGTCACTACTTTTGCGAGCATACGATATATCATCGATGCGGCAGAAGCTTTTAAGCTGTCCTGAAAATACCGGCCGGCTGTACGAGTTATTAATGTCCCGCCTCCTTATAAAGTACTCAATTTTCGTTCTGTAAGGAGGAGAAATATTAGCCGTAATACGGCCACCGCCGCACAACGAGACGCCGCAATATATCAACCCGACGAAAATTATAGCGTCGACGAAGATGTTAATATCGGCGAACTAGGAAGTGTGGCCGCGCACACGCGTATATGCTTGCATTTGCAGCGCACATTGTTTTGACAAAAGGGCACCGACAGTGAACTTTACAGTGGACTATGGGAAACTCGGTGGTAGTCGCCAGTAGAGCAGGCCCTTACGCGATATGTAGGACGAATATGAATAAATCGGGACGAGAATCCTAAAAGTGGTCATAAAGTTTGCCATAGTACCAGCTACCACTCGCTGTGAGATTCCATTTTATTTCTATTTTTTCCCCGAATTAAGTAAACAAAATTGAAAGAAATAAATATTGTAGGCCAGCTAAACAAGCAAAATTACATAAGATATAAAGATTTATTAATAATTCAATTCTCATTCCATTAGAGAAACAATATACAACGTAAACGTTTCGATTGCACTACAGTCTTCTTCAATACATAAAACTCAAATAGTGAACAAAATTGAGAGATTGAGATTTACACAATTGGAATTTGTTTTTATACAAAAATAGGGGTAGAAAAACCCTTTCACATAGTTCCTTACCGCAATAAATGCCGCTTCGGATTAATAAAAGCTGTCTTTCAGATTAATAGCTGTGGTAGCAGCGGAATACGAAACTATAGAATTAATAATGACGGAAAGCGTATACGCGACTTGAATTGAAATTTGGTGTTAATGTCGCACCACGCGCGTATATGGCCTTTAAATCATAATAGCATTCAAAACTCGGCCTTACCTTTCACGCAACGAAACTTGCATTTTAACCGATACTTTTGTAAGGTAGCAATAATGGAACTCGTGCTACATATATATATATATATATATACATATGTGTGTGTATATATGTATTGTAATGGTACGATCCCTGCGGATCATTCATGAGACGACGGTGTATCTGTGAAGTTTCGCGTTGGGACGGTGTATGCAAAACTCGCGGTTGGCGAGTGATACTCCCGGGGATGATTCTAAATCCCTGCATCGTCAAAGAATACGCGGGGCTACACACTTTAAGCAAACTTTTCATCCGAGGGCCTTTCTCCGACTTGCCGCATTCGGTTCCTTTCATACCCGACGTCGTCCCTACGAAGAGCTTGTTTATAGCACCCTGTAGATATCGTAAAATAGGAAATGGCACCCTGGAGGCAAGACGGAGTTTTTCCCGGGACGTGATTGGAGTTAAGACAAGTCCTTCTGTCCGTCGGCGTCGAGCCCGGGTCTCCTTGTCGTTCTCGACCGAAAAATAAAGCATCATCGCTTCGGCCTCGGAGTTATTTTAGTGAACGCGACGGAAAGAAGCAATGTCGCTTTTTAAGCGCGCATTTGTCCTCGTTGACTTTTTTGCCGCGCCAGATGTCTCTTAGCTAATTGTGAGCTATTACTGTCGTTCAATTTTACTTTAAGCACGAACCTTATAAGTCAACGCTTTTTGGAAGACTTAAATTATTCGAATTCCTTTCGAGAAAGAAGAAAAAGTTTCTTTTGCCAATTAATATCACAAATAAGTGTACAAATTTTATACTCGTAATGATCATAGACGTTATGCTTATTTATTAAAAATATTGAAAAAGTGACATAACGTAATTATATTATCTAAAGAGCGACTATGAAAATTTCAATTGTTGCTCCCAGGAATTCAAAAATAAAATAATATACATATATATATATATATATATATAGGTTTAAAAATATAATAAAGTACTAATAAAATGATTCTTTGTGTTATAATAATATTGAAAAAACAGGTGAATAACGTTATACTTTTTATCAAGCGTAAAATTATGAAAAAGTTAATTAACATATATAATAGTTAAAATCTTTGTTTCAAAAATTATATATCTTGATACGTTAAAATATTCAACTAATAATAAGAAAATGGATTATTAGGAGTTAGGCGTCGTTAGCTTTCTTTTTTTCTTTGAAAATTTGTTAATTAATGTTATAAGTATACGTTTCATTTTTTAGACCATCATTAGTAAGTGAATCAAGCTAATGAGTGTATACAACTTTTAATTATTCAAGCGACGATTGATCGCGACTATAAGTCTCCTTCCAATTTAGTTGTTAAGAGGAGAATTATACAACACTCTTCACACAACACTGAGACAAAAATTATTAACTTATTGAGTGAATCGTTCAACTAAATTACTATTTTGAATAATTGAATAATTCAACCTATAGTAAAATTCAGTAAATACCGAAGAAAGTTCCGTCCTCTTTGATTTTGCTGAAACTTTATAAAATTATGTATTTTTGTGAGTAAAATACAAATCTAAAAATTAAAAAATTTTAAATTGTCGTTTTTAAATAAGAAAAAAGTTACAATAGGTTCCTCTCTACAGATTTTAATCTACAGATTCGTGTTTCACGCATAAAAGTACACAACATTGTAAAGTTTCGACAAAATCGAAGAGGATTTTTACAAAATTATCATCCAAAATTAAAGTAAAAATTGATGAAAGACCGATACAAAGAGCAGCAGCGAAGTTGTAAACTGTAAAATATAAATACATGGAAATTATGTAGTAAAAATTTAAAATAATTAATATTTCAGAAAATAAAATGATCATTAATGAAAGTATTCTGAAAGCTCGTCTTATAAATAATTAGTAAATGAGGCCTTTTGCGAGCATTATAACGAAGTTCTTAAATAATGTCTTTATTAAACATGACAATTTGCATTTAATATTTAACGAAACGGAATGAGTCCATTACTCCGTTTTGTTAAATGTTAAGTGCTAATTGTCATGTTTACGATATTACCTAATTATTATATTATATGTATATTATTTTATGTTATATTATATGTTATATATATATATATATATATATATATATATATTAATATATATATTAATATAATATATAATGTATATATATTATATTATATAATGAAAAAGTTCGTATCATCCATATATACATGTATAAATATTATTATAAAAAATGATATTATTTCTACATATTATTATATCACTCCGCCACGTATACGCTTGCTTACTTGGTCGGTGTCGCATTCTCGCGGCCGCTTAAAGAACTATGCGCTCGGCGCGAGCATTTAATTCCATTATAATTGAAATACCGGACTTCAAATCGAAATAATGTAAAAGATTCTCATCGTCGGACACATTATATATATCATTATTATCGCAAATAGAGCGCAAAGTAGTCCTATTATAAAGTAGTAGCGCTTTAAAATTCACAGTCGCGGAATTTCGCTCGCACGGGTCGCACGCGCTGTGCGTTATTAGATGTTTTTTCGTCGAAATGCTCGATTCGCTGATCATTATTATATCGCTCAGTGTGTGCCGCGTGTTTAATTGAACGTGGAAAGTGTTCTGAGTCGAGTAAATTATCGGCATATCAAGTGATTATTGTATAGAGTAATTAACGGTGACTATTACATTATGCATTTTGGTATCGCGCGTGTGTGAGACTTCCTTGCTTCCTGTTGGAATTACTTCGATGGAAAATCATTAGATCGTAGGAATGACTCAACCTGAAATCATTAATGAATCGGCTACCTGTGGCGGTATACGCGGTGAGTGAATATATGTGTATTACATTTGCATGATTTACAATTCATTTCAAAATGGCGATGGTCGGCCTATGTGTGTTGTCGATAGCAATATATAATCTCAGGAGCTTTCTATTTCGACAACAATTGAGAAAAACAATCGTCGACTCTGTTATTTTGTTACACGTCAGCGTTCTATTTCTGCAATTTATTTGATCGCTTCATTTAGGGAAATAATCAGGTCCTTTTGAGATGCTGCAGCCCAGACGGCGGCGTCACATATATACTTCATTATACAATAATATAATATACATATATATTATATTAGTATATGTATTAGTATATATATTATATATTATATTATATAAAATATTATATATTATATTATATATTATATTATATAAAATATATTATATAAAATATTATATTATATATTATATTATATAAAATATATAATAATACAAGATATATTATATATTATATTATATAAAATATAATATAATAATTACATAATATCGTAAACATTTTGGAGGGTGTGCGATTCGACAGGAATATATGTGCAGGCCGCATAAAAGCACCCAGGGTGGCGTCGTAACAATAATATAATATATATATATATATATATATATATATATATAATATCAGTATATGTATTGGTATATATATTATATATTATATTATATAAAATATAATACAAGATATATTATATATTATATAATATATAAAATATAATATAATAATTACATAATATCGTAAACATTCTCGAGGGTGTGCGATTCGACAGGAATATATGTGCAGGCCGCATAGAAGCGCCCAGGGTGGCGTCGTTTCTCCTCTCTACGAGATCGAGCGCGGGGTGCGGGAGGGAGGGGGATGATGGGCGAGGGGTTGCGTGGGGTGTAGCGGCGCTAGAACGTGGTGGTGGGATCGGCGCGGAAGGGGAAGCGGGTTTCCGAGAGGCAGGCAGGGGCATCGGCCACCACGCCGGTAGGGGTGGCAGTGAATCCCTCGAAAGTCCGACGATGCTTCTCTCTCTCCGCACTCTCAGTCCCGAGAGCGGAGCCAGAGAGGTGAGAGAGCGCGACGCGCGCATTCGGAGCTCGCTGATCGTGGCCGCATCTCCGCGTAATTCGTAATCCGAGTACACCGTTTCGAGTATATATCCGCTCGTTTTTCCCTCGTCGCGTTGCGAGTTCGTCCGTTCTTTTTTTTTTTTTGGCGCGCGAAACGTTACGTTTGTTCGCGACGACGAGCAACGTCCCTGCGAGAACGCCGAGAACTGTGTTGTGGAATCTGCACTCCGGGGATTTACTCCGATACTCAAGTGCGTCGTCGAATTATGCTCGTCCTCGCTTTTGTGCCGTGAGAGAGGAAGGACTCATTTTCACGGAGTGTGTCGAAAAGGTTCTCGTCATTTTAGGAGCTCGTTTAACCGGTTTCCCGGTGAGAAGGGACGGATACCCCCCGTGTGTTCGATAGAAAGATTTTCGAGGGTTGGAGTCTGAATGTCGGAGAGAGAGAGAGATAGAGATCTCGGTGAATTTTCTCTCTCTCTCTTTCTCTAATAGAAACGCTGTAATACTTGACAGTGATGATGACGAAGAGAGAGCTCGATCGCACAATTGCGTGTAACAAATGACACTTTCTCGAATCGCGCGAACGATTTTCGGAGCTGGAAAGAGCGCGATGCTCTCGAACGAAAAAACGCGAGAATAGCAATCGTTCTCTCGCGCAAGAGATCAACCGTCACGTGCTCCAGACGGAATTCGCGTGCCGATCGCGAAAGCCCGTCACGTGCCTCTCGAAGGTAGGGTAGGTAGGGTGGAATCAGCCCCTCTCGATTATTTTCGCGCTCGCGCTGCCTCGCGGATGCATTTCGATTTTCGCGACGCGTTCGCTTTTCTCTCTCCTTTTTTTTTTGTTATCTGCCTCCATTAGCGCGCTTGAGAACGAGCTTTGGAAACACGCGACGACAGGCCCGACAGGCTGACGATACCCGACGCAGCCACGTTATCAGGGGGTCGCGTATCATCCTTCTCTATTCAACCTCGCTCTTTCCTCCAGCCTGAAAAAAAGAAAAAAAAAAATACATACGAATTTGTAGCTGTGATTTGACGCCGATGGGATTTATGAGCGAAATGGTAGTTCGCTGTCCGTGACGCGTAGCTTGTTCTTAAAATAAATGTCGACAGTACATGTTGTCGGATATTTATCCGCGCTCTCTCTCTCTCTGTCTCTCTTTTTTGGAGCACGACCGAGAGAGCGAGAAGGAGGGAAAGCGCACGCGTGATTTTACTCCCAGTCTCTGGACCAGGGGGTGGAGGAGGGCGGAGGGGGAGAATGCGACGAACGAGCCCTTGCATCGGCGGCTACGAGAACAATCGTGGCGCAGGAACAACACGCGTAGAGACGAGAGAGGACGGTTCAAGGGTCGTCGCGAACAAAGCGACCGCGCCATGCATATGCACGAGGGAGTTTGTGTACTCCGGTTTGCGGGCCGGCGATTGCAGGTGGGAATAAACCGATACCGGGCTGCTTAAATACGCGTCGTGACCCACTTTCCTAAGTTTTGGACATCCGTCCTGACGAGAGATTCCGCTCCGCTTCTCTCCTCTTCGTAATATCAAATATCAATATTTGCACACTAAGCGCGCGCGATTGATCGAAAGCCGGAATTACGACGTAAGTTCGGAGGAGCGTTAATTTTTACGACAGAAACTTCCAATAACCCCGTTTCGTCATTGTTGTTTTAGAATATATATAGGATCGTCGCGGTGAAAAATCGCTGGAGAAATGTTCTTCGCGTGATATCGGTCCTGCGTAAAACAAGAGAGAGAAAGAAAAAACTACCCCTATTGAGATCAGACATAACACGAGGGAGATGGGTTTTTTCAATTATTTCGAAAAATAATATCGATCTCTCTCTCTCTCTCGATTTATCCTACATTATTCTAATTACGCGAATTTTCCGACGTCAGTCGGAGCGTATATTCAGCGCCGATATCGAGAACGAGATAATTTATGGCCGGCTTTTTTAATATTCGAGGCATGCCGGGGCGCGTATCGGTGTATCAATCTACAAGTACGAGCGACCAACCGGGGCGATCAATTTAAAAGACCGTCCGTTTGCGTGAAACGCGAAGATGATTTATGCCCCCGTCCAATGCGAATGCTCGGAATCGCTCGTTTGTTCGGCCCTTCGGCGAGAACCAGATTTTGGCGACCGACGGCGCAGCCTCCCCGACATACCTCAATTAGCCGCGTAAATCATCGCGGTGCGGAAATCAAACGTTAAATGACTCGCGCCCGACATTTCCATTTTCACGATTGTGGAAACATAATTTTCTACATAATCGCGCGTATACCGTATATAAAAGCGACCGCGCATTAATTGATACATCGCGATCATTCGGTGGCAATTTCGCGCGTTCGACTATTTCGGATGTGTTCTGCGAAATTGCGTTAAAAATCGCGGATCAATCGCATAGCGTTGTGTTATTGTTGAATATAATCGCGATCTCTCTCGCAGCGGTATTACATATTACGTATGCGCGCACTTTGCCGCGGATTTTGATACTCGTTTATACACACGTGTGGATTACAATCGGGTATAAATGGCGTGTTCATTTCAATAAAGCAAATAATCTATAATAAACATTTCTGCTGTTAAATCGAACATTTGTGCTGTTCGCATAATTGGACAACGTGATAAATTCATTCTCCTGACTACAACTGTTAATCGCGCTTTTTATGATTATTTTGAATAAACATCAATGACTTACTCTAATGGGCGCGACTTTTTTTTCTATTTAGTTTAAAAATCGCTTTATTCCGGGATAAACAATGATTTCCGCATCGCTCCGTTAAAGTAAGCGGCAGATAGATAAAGTGGAGGAAATAAATCTAGTCCAACAATACACACGTTAACACTAAACGAGCTCTTTCTTCGTAGAAGTGAATTTAGCCGGTGATTTGACTCGCGTCACTTACAATAGCGTTTTAGTGCCCAAGTTTAACGAGTCCTTCACGTCGACATTACGCCCGGGGGAATTCGATCCGGGATCTTCTAAAGTCCGACAAGTAGCGGGGCTTATGCATTCGGCGGCAGTGAATCAACCGATTCACCGCAACTCGAAGGGGCGTTCCGCGTTGTCGTGATCCTCTTTCCGTAACGATCATTATTATTAGCCATTCGCGTCTGGAAATTGGTCGGATTTCCTGACGCGAGGCTCGCCGATTCATTGCAGATCTCGCATTTATTTTTCCTTTCTTTCGACTTTTGTGAGTCCGGTCTGTGAAGTGGCGATTTTCTCCGCGAAACAGGAGAGCCGAGGAAGAGAGGCTGCGGTGGTGTCGCACGAAGAGATATGCGCTACGCAAAGCAAGGGTTAATGTCCGGTTTACTCGCGGCGAGACCGCAGTCACCTCGTGCACCGGCGGTGCATCGTCGATGCTGAATCGCGCGCTCGGTACATTCGTGATAGTGGTGGTGGTGGTGGTGGTGGTGGTGGTGGTGCTCGAGCGGACTCTCGCGCGCGGATGACAGCTGGACGTTTTCGCCGCGAGGTTGACAGTGAGATCCTCGAGCTCAGTTGAGCTGGGAAGAGACGAGTCGTCTCTCGCGTCGCCGAGAGTTCGAGACACGCCGTCGGTGATATCCGGCGTGAGAACTACTGTGAATCGCGAATCGGGTGGTGATCAGTAGTGATGCCGTGATGGGCTGCAGCTCGGGATCGTTCTTCCTGACCACGCTTCTCCTCGTGGTTGGATTACTCTCGATCGCGCTGTTCGCCGAAACATCGGACGCAACACGTAAGTGGCTGGTTTTTTCCTTATTTCGCAAATTATTCTGCTTCTGCGAATAAGAATTCGCAGTGTTAATTATGCAAAGCGATTTAGGAGTAATTTATAACCACGTGTCAGAATTATATTGTTTTTAAATGTCAAATTAAATTTTTGGTATCGAAAAATGAAACATTTCTCGGGAAAAAAGTGCTTATAAATTTATAAGTACTATTTGAAATATTTATGCGGGATGTGACGTTAATCAAGTTTCGAAAATTTTGGAATAATTATATTGCACTTGCTTTTATATTCTCGAATTTTTTTCGCATTAATTTTTTATAATTGACTGATCCATATCATCTTTATATTATGTGTTTTAATTATTTCATCGATTTATAAAGGGTTGCGGAGATGTAATTTATACATATTAGTTTCATATAGAAAGTTTGTGGATTTACATAATCGCACATAAATATCCTTTTGCCAATTTTTATTAAATTTTACGATAGTATAGGGAGCGGGTCAGTAATGTATGATAGATTGCATAATTTAACTGCAATTTTGATGCAGGAAATTTTAATGACGATATTGCCTTTATGTGTCCTAAATGAAGGCATACGTTAACTTGGCTTTTCACCCGTTATTACATTTTCTGCCTTTTGTGAAATTCTATCGATATTATCATGCTAAGAGTAAGATGATCATGTAATGAGCGATAAATGCATAATTTGACTGCTGCGTCGACATGAAAGATTTCAGCTATGCAATCCAATAATGCACGTACGCGCAATAGAGACTTATAATCAGAATTAATCTAGAGCATTTTATAGCTGCTTTTATCCAACGTAAATATGATTTTACGGCGCACTAAAGATTTCAATGCATGAATACAATTTTCTCTCTTTCTTTTAAATAAATTTTTAGTAATATTTATCGTTTAGCGTTAAACTCGACAAGAGAGTTCAAATTATGGCGCAATAAACATTTTAAATAAAGTATAGTAGAATTTGAATGGTAGCAGAACAATTTAAATGGAATATACTAAAGTTTATAAACATGAATATATATATATATATATATATATATATAAAGCTATATCTTTTGTTATATAATTTGTCTATACAAATTATATTAATTATATTTTTATAAATTAGAAGAAAATTTCGATAAAAAAGCGTAATAAAAATATAGAAATATGCCTAAATAAAGGTCCGATTTGACACTGAGCCCTGTAATGAGTAATCTACATACACGTTGATTTTTCCAAAATTCTCGTCGTACGAAAAGGAAAGAAAATATTTTACCGAACATTTTGAAAGACTGTTTTCTGCATACATGACGAATTTCAGAGATAAAACGATATTCAAATCTGTCTTTAGCGTTTGAAGCGCAACGCGCGCGCTCGGAATAAAAGATTACGCGAATGTAATATAAATTTCCTGTTTCGCGTCTTTTTTGCGTCCGCTCTCTTCCCTCTCGAAATGCAATCGCATAATTGCGGGCGATTAGCATTCCGCGCGAGGAGATCGCGGAGATTCCGTCGCATCCGCCCGAGGAAGCCTCTCATTAGACCGTGCACCGGAACTCGATGGGTCTAATTATTTTCCGAGTGCCTCTGAATTCTCTCTCCGTCTGTCTCTCCTTCTCTCTTTCTCTCTCGGAGAGATTCGCATTTCGGCTGATTCGAATCGGGGTCACGCGCATGCATCGATATCCCTTTCTCTCTCTCTCTCCTTGTCTCGCTTCACATGTATCCGTTTCCCTTGCGCCCTTAATTCCGCGCATGTATCAACACGCGTGTACAATCGCAGACTATTTCTCTCGCAAGCAGCCATTCCTAAAATAGATTGCACGCGTGAGCATATTTCGCGAATCGTGCGTGCGTGCATGGAAGTTGCTCGCGAGATAGCGAATTGTGCGAGAGGAAGCATACATCTCCCTCGTATCTATAACTCGAGAAAGTAAGGAAGGAACATTTACGTTCGATTTTATGAGTCGTGTGAAAACGTTCTTGGTTTTCTTACGATAAAAGTTGCCGCGAAAACCTATTTTGCTTTTCTCACGCGACATTATCGGGGAAAAAGCTTTCTATATATATTCTTATATGCTTACGAAAATATGGTTTATATGATTAAAAGAGGAATATATATTAAATAGATCACTATTTTTGTTACAAAGTATAAGGTCGCATCTTCTCTTTGCACGAATGAGAAAAAAATAAAATTATATATATATTTATATATAGATTCGGACGAATTCAATCGTATTTTAAAAAATATGCGACAGTAGAATTTCAATGTGATTGAGTAACAAAGAGCTAAAAAATTTGGTTGAAAATTGCACTGTCGCAATTGCATTGAGCTTGTGGCATTTTTTAAATTGTTATGTCAGCTTTTTGAAAACGATAAAAATTGTAAGGAGAAAAACAAAAAAAAAAAAACACACGGAAACGCATTGCGCGCGATGATGAAATGGCCTGTTTAGTCGAGAGAGAGAGAGTATATACGCGGGCGCGCGACGTGAAAAGACAGGGACAACACACAACGGAATATAATCTCCCTTTCTCTTTATACTGTCGGATTGTACTGGATTCAGGGGTTGTATCTCGGGTCATGGAACGGGTGAGAGTACGCACGGGGCGCGAACGCGAAGGGAGGCAACGATGGCTTCTCGCTCAAAGGATGCTGAAGCGAATGGGATGCGGACGTCGTTGTCACGACCAGGCGTGAGGTCGCTGATATTCCCTTGTCTTTTATTAAGGAGGGCTTCCTTTCTACGTTTGCGCTGCTCGTTCTTCCTTTCACTGCGCGTCGCTCTGTTTAGCAGCAGCCACCGATGTTCTTTTCCATGCACTTCGTTCTGTCCATCTCTCTCCTTCTCTGTCTCTTTTTCGTTGCACCGACACCGCAATGCACCCCTGCGAATAATGCCATAATTATTTTTATGTTCCTTCTCCATTATATTTTTGGTCTTTTTCTCGCCTTTTTTCTTCCTCATTCTTCTTTCTCTTTACTCAGGTTTATCTTCATATTTTTCGCACATGATTCTTTGCGACGTTTTATCCCCGCTATATTTGTATGTTGCTAGTTTTTTTTTTTTTTTTGATCATTAACGTAGCCGACCATGGGGTAAATGTTTAATGTTGACTTTGTCACGTTTCATGAAAAATCACGGTATTACTGCGATGCAACTGAAATTTGGAAATTTCTGGATTTTTGTTCAATGTCAGGTAAAGTAAAAAGCTACAAAGATAAAAACATTCTTATGTAAATATTGTTATTTAATATTATTATTATGTAAATATTATATTATAATGTAATCGGGATATATATACGTTATTTTAACAATTATTAATATAAATTTAAAATTTTGCTACAAATATAAAATAATGTATAACTAATAAATCAATTATAGATATGCATATATTTAACATTGCACACAAGAAACCATCATACACATGAATATTTATCACTAGCGTATTAATATTTATTACTCTTTCAAAAATTACTCCATTTCGCTTAAGTAACATTCGATGTTCGGAATTGTGTATTTTACAAATATTAATTTTGATTCTCCATGGGGGGCAGCGGAGAAAAGTTTGACGTGATACTTTAACTTTCAAAAATATTTGAAAAATATTTAATATTTGCTTAATATCGTGCCCATACATGATGCAGAACTTTCAGAAAATATTCGCGAATGACCTCGTTTCCTTCTATTCAATCTTTCGCTTCTTTCGAAGAAAACTTTCTTATTCTTTTTCTTGTGCGACCTCTCGTCGTCGTGTTTTAAATTTTCTACGTTTATTCTGGATCTCTTTTTCTTTGAGAATCGCATACATAATTATGTTTGTCCCAATATAACATAGTTTTTCTTTTTCTTTTTTTCTCCTATCATTACACAAGTGGAATTTCAATAAGACGCGTTTGATTTTACGGAGAAATGTTACCGGTGTATGGAGACTTCACTTTGATCAAGCACCGTTTTAACAGTCGATGTCCTAACGCCATCTTTAAAAATACCTTTACTTTTTCTACGTCGCAATATTGGTTCTGTGAAAAATGCAACTGATCGTTATAGATGTATCTTATTGTATCCATTTCGCTTTTAGTTATCTTTGGGGATCACTCTGTTCGGCATTCATTTTTCTTACCTCATCTTTTTTTGCCATTATTGTAGCAAATAAATGCTGGATATTATGATGTGATAATTTTTATTAAGACTGGATTTATCAATTTGCAAGTGTTCGAAATGTGTGTTCTCTATCACTATATCTAGCTCGTCTACCTACAATCTCTTTGTAGAAACCGTGTCTGGTTTTTTGCAGCCTCATTTATTAGGTTTTCCTTTGTATTCTTTTCAAATAGGACAACTACATTCCAATTTTTTTACTCTTTTTTTTTTATCATTTTTTTTCTCTTATTCTCTCTGATTTAGATGTTCTTTTTTTTGCGTTTCTTTTTGGTAAGCCTATAAACTACATTCTTATTTCTAGACAACTCCTATGTCTTTGTACATTCTCGTTAGCGCGATGTACGCCGAGATTCTTTAAGGCGCGACACGGATTCGCAGGTAGTATCTGAGACCGTCTCTCACTTTCTGGGTCACTCTTTTCCATCCTCTACCAACTCTGCAATAAAAGTTTGCGACTTCTTCGTAACACACCTGCAGTCTCTCTTTCTCTTCCTCTCTGTACGTTTTTCTCTTTCGTACGATATCCGGTGAGATTGATAATGCGTCTTTTTATAGTTCAGATCGACCGGGACTTTTTATCGTTCGTAAGACGCTTTCTGTCGTCCTCGTGAAAAAGCATGTGCCGTCATCAGCAACGTCGCGGAAATTCGTGTTAATGCATCGTCGATAATTTAAATGACGCGAGGAAAGCTTTCTTTTTCTCGGCAGCTACATGTCTCCCGAAGAATGTAAATCGAGGGAAAAAATTGAGAGAGTGTATCGCACGAGAAACTATGTATATAGCGCGAATGTGAAAATCAATTTTATGACAGTCGCGCATTCTCTCCTTTTGTATGTCGTGCGAATAAAACGCTCGTTATATCCTCGACAGATTTTCCCGTTTCATACTTTAACGAGAGACTTATCGACAGTAAACAATACCTTTGCGCTTACATTTGCAACAATGTCACATTATTCCCCTAGATTTCGATGCATGGAATAACAAAATGCTGTCTCTCATAGTATCTAGTCTCTTCACAAGAATAACGAGAGCGACATGCGGATTTAAAAAAAAAATCGATTTCTTTCACAGATAACAGATTCACCGCACATCTGATTAAATTATCCGAGAAATAGATACCGTACATTTGAACGTAAGATGGAGAGATTTGCATTCTATTACCCCAGTGTACAATTTCGACTAAAAATTGAGTTATCCGGAATAACATATTGATATTATTATCACTAAAAAAAGAAAAAAAAAATCACGTAATAGAGAGAACAATGCGCTGCAAAATATATATCTCGTAAACTCGATTCGGAGCAAATGTTTTATCGTCACTGTGACGAAATTGATCAAATTGTGATTTTTTTTTCGTGAAAGTTTTTATCGATCGCGATTACAAAATCATTGACCGCGCGGCCACTTTAACTGTGCCTGCGCGATATCGGGATGCCGATCCGGCCAGTTTCATTTTATTGGCGTTGCTCATCCCGGCGTGAACGCGCGATATTACGCATTAGAGATTACGCCTGTGAACCGTGCTTGGCGTCGGATCGCGTTTCGTTTTCGCGAAACCATCGGACCGGTAACAATCGATACGCGGCTCCGTGAAATTATGAGTATCATCGCGCCGACGTTTTATCCATATCCCGAGGATTTATTTTTCGAAAAATCCCTCGACAGCGAACCCATTATATCACGTTGCGTAGCCACGATACACGTTTCACTGTTTCGCTATGCGTGAACTGAGATAAATGCATCGAAATGGCATTGATAGTTCAATGTAGTTTATATCAGGCTCAGAAAAGTAAAAAAAGTGAAATAAATTTTACTCGCAAAAGTTAGAAATTACAATTTTTTTTACAATTAGTCTACATCTTAATAAATTTTATTCAGCATATATCTACTATATATTATTCTTTATAATATCATATTGATATATTCTCATGAATTTTGAGATGTTATCCGCATAATAATGCCATGTATGCCAGTAAATCTAGGCGTAAAGATATATATTGTGTAAAAGGCTCTTGCGTTTGGTTGCTAAAGTTAGAAACCCTCGTTAGAGTTTCCAATGTGCGTAATCAAGGACAGTCAGTAAGTTCGTAGTTAGAGTTGTGGTTCGAGGACTGCTCTAAGTTTGACGGTGCTGTTCGGAACAATTAGCGTCTTTGACGTTAACGACATTAATAATTAATAATCGATATTTCGAAATTCACAGCAACTCTGTGGTCCTTCGTAACATCGGTAATCGCATTCACGGTTGAGTTAAAATACAATGTGCTTGTCGATTCATATTTATGAATATTAATTGTATGCTTTTGATAAGAGTACAAACAATAATATTATTAAAATATTAATTCGCACACCGCACATGTGCGAAAGCATAAGTCATTATGTGATCATAGTATTCCCAATTTTCTGATTCAATTGCACATAAAATTGTATTCCTGATTTGCTGAGCACAAATATCTGCAGATAAATAGGAAATTATATTCAAACAATGAAAAATTTTGAAGTTGTCGATTTAATGAAAAAATAAATTCTAAGAAATAAATTCTTGCATAAATAATTTGAAAATAATTTTCGTATTTTTTAATAATTTATGAAAATAAAATCAATTTCCGCGAAATCAACAAAATTATTATAATTGTAAGAGTTATTAATGCCTTTTGGCTATTGTATAAATTCCACGTCACATCATAATGAAAATATCTCAATATTATGTCTAATATTCGGGAATAAGATGATATGTATGTGTATATATATGACTGCACTCATTAATTTCTGCTGAACAGTCGAAATGTACTAGTATAATATTTGATGATGGAGAGGAAGGACAACTGTCACTGTCAAATGATATTGCAGTTTAGTTGGTTGAGGCGCAAAACAATTCATTCTCGGTTTGTGTCATCGCTTTTAAATAATCGACATCTTTGATATCCGTGGCTTTATTAATAATCCGTGAGAGATATATATTCAAACTCCAACAACTGTTCACCATTGTATTACAATGCTGCCTCCATCATGTATTGAATGTGAATTTTTGGCCACGTTAATTTTAATATATTTCTATCGTACTCTTCTCATAATAGCTGTGCCGAATTGTTCTCGTCAAATTTAAATTAATTACATTGGCACTAATATATAATGTTAACATTTGTTTTGTCAAATATTGGCAAATTAATAATAATTATTCTATATAGATTTTTATATTTTTGATGTCTTCTTTATAATTACGTTTTTAAACTTATTACAAATTTTTGCGTATACTAAGATTCTATACATGTATGTGAGAGTGCATTCAATTCATACAAAATATAAACATTATTATTTTGAAGAAATAAGAAATGTATTTTATCTAATTATATTTTTCTATCTAAAAAGATATTTGAAATAAAGAAAATAATTTATAAACATTAATGTCTTCAATTACTAAAAATGGAAATTGCGGCACATTATATATTTTTATTATTTAATTATTATTTTATTATAATTTTATCATTACGGATCTTTATTGAACAGTCTTTAGAGTGGTTATATATCTAATATCATAAATTATTCCATTTATTAATTCTCCGTTATCATTATTACAAAAATAGAAATATGTCGTTTTTCATCAACTTTTAATCCGTCTTAGTAGAGAGCAAACAGCCTGTCAGTAGTTTTATTACATCTGTCTTCGCGATGGTAAGAAAGTCCCAAATAGTGATCGCACTTCTTCTTCCGCTATCTTTCCAACATTTGGGCGTCGGGGTGTCAGCGATTGCGGCAATGTCATGCTTGCGCTCTGCGCTGATAAACGGGACGTTACTTGCGCGTACTGCAGAAAAGTGCTTTCAGACAGCCGAGGAGATTTACGAGTGCGATAGGCGCTTCGAAACGCTGAGTTGATAAAAAGTCCGTCACTGAAAATTCGCGAATTTTCGACCAACTTATGAGAAACGAGCTTTTTCTTGTTAGAGACAATAGAATGAAGTGTTAATATTCGACATGAATTTTTTTTATAAAGAGTTAATTTAAAAAATTATTTTAAAAGAATTTATTGTAGGTACATCTAAATATTTACCAGATCTCTGTAATTAAAGTAAGAACATGATATAAACATGACATAAAAACTGAATAAATACTTATTAAAACAAATCATATATAGTAGGCCAACTAAACGAGCAAATAAATAAGGTGTAAAAATTTTTATTAATAGTTAAATAATTAAATTAACATTCCTTCGCCATTAATTCGCGCATTATATCCGTAGCATGCTCAAATGTCGCATAACTTGGCATCTCAGACCAATCGCCTTGCATATCTATTGGTCAACAGCGAAGAATCGTTTCAATTTTATATTTTAATATTTAACCAACGTTGTATTTTTAACATTTAACTTTGTATTTTAATATTTAACTTTTATGTATTGATAAAGACTGTAGTGCAGTCGAAACGTTTACAATTTATATCGATTCTGTAACGGAATGTTAATTTAATTATTTAACTATTAATAAAAATTTTTACACCTTATTTATTTGCTCGTTTAGTTGGCCTACTATATATGATTTGTTTTAATTTGTTAATTTATACGAGCCTTTCATTAATTAATTTGAATAAATACTATTTTGTGATCCAACATATACATATATGTAGATAATTTTGATTAATCAATAATATTAATCAGTAATATTTGTTTCACATTCTTGATAAACTTTATGTCAGTATATTACAATAATTCCTGATATTAAAATATATAGTTCCATATTATTAGTACATACGTAGAATGGAATCTGAAACATGGCAAGTTCTCGATATTCACTCATAATTAGATATTGATGTGAATAATTACGATTTATTGGAATATTATCTAATCAGAGGACGATTTTATATTAATAATGTTGATTAACGAGTGAAATATTATCCGACAAAAGCGATTCTGTTTTATAATAATGTTTAGCATACTATAGTTGCCGAATTATGAACTTATGAAATTTTTAAGTTATTTTAATTAATTATACAGTTTGATTAATCGAAAGGACAAAAAACTGAAAAAAGTTTAATTCATTCGAAAATTTTGGTAATACTTTTATTTAATCGAATTGCAGTCGGATTATGTTGCTGTAAATTTTAATTCATTTAGATGTTGCATAGAAACATCGATTTTATCGTCGCGTTCGAGTCTTCCAACGTCTTTTCCGGAAACGACGGCTGATCTGATCATTTATTTTACGCGCGAGGACTCATTTCTCTTGCATTACGCCGGGCAAGATTTATATATTTTCGAGGATAGAACTGTAGTATCTGCTTTATGACTCGGTGGATGAGCGAATGGCTTTCCATCCTCACTGCTTCCCCTATGGAGTCTCGGGAGAGTCCTCTTTCTGGCAACGATCACGTTGCTGTGCGCGACTAACGCATCGACAACTTTTAATGCTCCCTTTTGATTTGCTATCTCGCCCCATTCCTTCGTCGTCCCTATACATACTCCGTATATAGTTTATCTGTACGTTCGCCATTCGCGGGAACCACAGTGCGGGAGAGAAAAATGGATAGTATATTGCGTTGGTGTGTCGTTGGCCCGCAAAAGGATTCCTCTTCCTCCGTCTCTTTCTCTGTACGGGCAACAATGCCTTTATATACCTGTGTCGTGACATACGTGACACGGGGAAATCAATGTTCTTCATACGACCATATGCACCCGTCCGCAATTGCATGCGGCGGCGTTTCGCATTTCCGGATGGCAAGAAAAGGCGAACGCAAATACACGATCGAAGAAATCGATTGAACGAGTCATATGCCGATCCCCTGGAACAAATGAGCCGTACTTGTTTGTTATTTCTGCTCTTACCGAGGAGCTACCGAAGGTCTCCATCGCGCACTGAAGTTAAATTTTCAAATGCTTGTATTCTCGTTCCGTGAATTATGAATAGACATATAACAGCATCGACAATACGTTCCTATTTATTAAGCTCTCTTATCGAAGTATTTTCTTGATTATTCTTTTTTTATCCTATTGTATTTTGTGTTATCAACGATTAATTTTAAACAGTCTTAAGAAACTACTTGCCATTAATCATGTAATACAGCATTTCCGATTCTCGTCTGACGAACAACTCTATTTACGTAATCGATAAACTTGAGGTAATATACAACGCGAAGGAGAAAGCCATGTTACTTCTCCTATATTGGCTTCATTGACAAAGTTCGATCGTACTTTGAATAAAAAAGTTTTGCATTTCTTTAGATTATATTACTTGAAAAATGAGTTGCATTATATATATATATATATATTTATAACGCATGAGGAAAATTCTCAAAATATGATAAATGTTTGCAGCTTTGAAAAGTTAATATAAACAGCATTTTTTTTTAATTACTTTAATATGTGAGGCTAATCTCGTGTGAGAGTATAATTAAAAATTAATTCGGCTACACAATTTTTTTCTTATTTTATATAAATTTCTTCAATCTTCGAAAGATTGTACTTTTAATATTAATAAATAAAATCGATTTGTCGCATTATTCCGACAATATGTAGGCACGCAAGAAACATCTTCGTATCTACCATTTTCATGAGATAGTCAACATCACGTTACTGGAGTCTCGCGCGACGATATAACAGTCACTTGTAATCTTTTGATCCACAATTTCGATGCACGTGAGCGTATGTGCATACATGTATGAATGTTGCGCACAAATTCCATACTTTCCTGTATGAAAATTTCAGTGCTCTGTCTCTCTCTCTCTCTCTCTCTCTCTCTCTTTCGATGCATTCTTCATTTTAAAACTTTCATGAAGGTGCACTGATCCGCGAACGATTCATCGCATGCATCCACATATGTTTCACGTGCCGCAACGAATTTTACGTTCATTTGTACGCGATAAATGTTTGTAAACCGCCACCGGTGTTGTTACTATCGGTTTGTTAAAAGCGTCGATTATTGGGAAAGTTATAACAATTGTTCGACAGTGCTATTATCATTTTCGATTGCCTTTTCGATCCACCGTCACGATATTTACAATGGTAGGTGAAATGAATGGAGATGTAAACTACACAATTAATGCAGCTAATGCGAATACTTATACGTTAAACAGTTGACACTTTTCCCACGAGCCTGGGCGAGTCGTTGCACCGCGTCGGTGAATATCATGCATTAATATCAGGCGCATGTACCAACGTAATTATGCACGTTAACATTTATGGTAGCATAGATAGGTCGATCGAATTGGATAAACAAGCGAGACAATTTTATTATAATCTCATTACATATGTATTACGGTTATAGTAATACGCAGTTACGCTTGCTATTTATATACAAAAGGATTAAAAAGAGCAATTCCTTGAAATTTGGAACATAATTTTTCACTTCTGACAAATGTATTAATACATATCAATTTTCGCAGACGATAATTCAAAATAAAAAGCAGATAGTGACGAATCTAGAGGGTATGGGTTTCTTTTAGAAAGAAAATAACGAGACGTGCATTATATTTTAGATTTTCATCCTTTCCTGCTTAAATCTTTTGCAGATTTCACACGAACAGCCACGCCAATCTGTCCAGCGTTGAGCATAGGAGCATTATCTCTCTATAATAATGGCGAGTGCACAAATCGATGGAGAGACAAAAGCAAATAGTGGGTGGGTTAGCAGAAGGCGTAAAAGCGAGGGAAAGGGGATGGAAGAGAGGGAAATAGAATAGGGTGAAAGAGAGAGACGAAGGAAGTGAGAGATAGTAGAGCTGGACGTGCGAGCTGGGCGTTGCATTATCGTTACATTTACGCTCGGACAAGTCTGTTCAATCGTTATGGATAAGCTACACGGTAGAAACGAACGAGCAGCCTTACCGTGTTGCTGCTCTTGGGACGTCTCGTCTGTTTTTCTCTTCGCGCGATAAAGCCCGACGCGAGCTTTTAATCGAAATATAATATTGTGCACAGTATCGAAGTTCAATTCCTAATTAGTGCAGCGTAACATTTGATATACCACTTTATGTACCAGTTACCGGTATTATTTCTTATTTCTTTCATTCTATTATAGGTATGTATATACGCAGGGTGTTTCAGAACTGGCGGAAACGTTTCTAATGGCAGATTTCTGGTATCATTCGGAGACGATTTTCGAATTATAAGCAGTTGAAAATAAAGGCTTGTTTGGAAACTAAGCCTTGTGGAGAAATAAAATATTAACGGAACTACATTCTTCAGTTAATCTTAGGTAGAGTTTGCTTAAATCGTCTCCGACTGATGCCAGGAATCTGACATTGAACCGCCAGTTCTGAAACATTCTGTATAATGATAAAGTATTTAATTAAAAAATTCTAATAGTAATCGCGTGTCACTCTTATCTTTAAGTCGCCTATTTATTAATAAATAAAATATATAAAAGCTCTGAAAATTCTAACGCTAGATGCATACAAACATTTCTTACGTCTCTATGTTCATACATTATGCCATGTCCCTCGATCGAGTACAAATTACATTTTGTTTCGTGTCGTCTACTGTCGGCTACTGGCAAAACTATACTGGCACACGCTCAGCAATATCCGGACAAACGCGAGGTGGAGTGAGCGCACTTTGCCGCGCGCATGTAAAATGCCCCATTGTAAAGTATTTCGGCAGCAATGTTTTGCCGGGAAATCGAATCAGCACGGGCCAGCGCTATTCCATCGCCGCCGGTTGTGATTTAACGCGTATCCCATGCCGACAGCGCGCTTACAACACCCGGGGAACGCTTCATTGTCGATTGTGTATCGCCCTGAAATCGAGTCTCGGGATCTACTCCGAGCTTTCTCTCTCTGTCTCTCTCTCTCTTTTAGCTGAATATCGCAGCGGCCACGATGACGGCAGCGGCACTCGAAACGACGACGTGTCTCGATATAGTATATGCATGCGCCACCCGGGTATTTGACTGATACAATTGAAACATCAAACATACAGAACAACATACAGAACTGATTGATCTCCCTCTCCTTCAGCGTAAAAGAGAATGCCCGGTGGAAGTGTCAGCCGTTTAGTCGTGCGCGCGGAATCGCGTTTGTCTCATGCGAATGAATATCTCTGTGCAATGGAATATGCTTGTTCATCGCCGACCGATATAGATATGTTGGGTATCTTTGCACGCGCGGCCTTGCGTTTTTGTTGTGCTGATTATTTTATGCGAACGATCTTTCCGATAAGTTTTATATTAGAAAAATTCTCTACGGAATATTTTTATAGAAAAAAATTGACAGTGTTCTGTATGCTAAATTAAAATGAGCTCCTAAAATTTTTTGTAAAGAAGACAATGTTACCGTATTCTATCTGCCACACAGAATTGGGTTTATTGTTAAAATATATATTTGGGATAAATTCTTTATTCTTTTTCATATACAATATTTTAAATAATGTTTTGTACTATTTTTAATTAAAAATTAAAACTGGAGTTTATACATTTTTTATGCAAAATTCATTTATATACACACGAGAGATTTGATTTTATTATTGTATTTAAAATAAATATTTTAATTGTGACAGAGAAAGAAAAAAAGTACTTCATATTTTAATTTTAATTATTGATAACCTGAACAAAATTTTTTTAAGTTAATATAATGTCATGTCAAAAATCAAATAATAGAAACAATGCAATGTCAATGATAAAATACTTCCAAAAATGTATTATCATCATATGTTCTTGTTAATATGAATATAAATTGAGTATATCGTAAACATTTTCATTGAGAAATAATATGTTATATATATATACATATACACATAATATGTGTATAATATTTGATAATAATTATTTTGTTGTTTTCATTTTATATTAATCTCATTGCAATATCTGAATAAGTGTTATTATCCGCGTACCAAGAGGGAAGAGAGAACGAGTCCTTCTCCCTCTCGTAGAAACGCGTTTTGAACGTTCTATTATATTCTCATTCGATGAATCGACTACACGCGCGCCATGTGTCTCCCACAGCGTATACATAGGGGTTATTGTACGACGGACAAAAATACGCGGAGTCGCAAAAGCCGATTTACGTTCTGTATTTAGCACAAAAGCACATCATCTTCGTCGCGTACACAAGAATACGCCTTGATGATAATTTCTATTCTTATCTACAAAACGAGAATACATATAATGTATAAGAAATATAATTATATATGTATTATAGGTTTATATTATATATAAATGATATCTAAATAAAAAAGATTAGGAGAAGATAATAAGAATAGAAAGGAAAAAAAAAATAAAAAGGTTAATATAATATATCTTAAATGGTTTTTTTTAGTTCTTGAATCTATTTGCATTTTTTATGGTAATGCAAATATAAATATAGATGCTCTTACATTTTTTTTAATCTTCATCAATATGAGACACTTCGGAATCTTTAATTGTTAAACTTAAAATCAATTGCAGCTAAAATAAAACCTATTGAACAATTCAGAATAAAATATTAATATTCTCTAATAAATATAAAATATTGCTATCTGACAATGAAACGTTAAATAGTAAAAATATCGGTATCGATATTTCGTAAATTTATGCAGTTACACGTAGAAAAATAAATTCGTTACAGCGTAGATTGAAGACGATCACAGAGAAGGTTTACGAAGCGGATCGGCTGGGTCCTCGATCGAGACTTTTCTTTTTATCCGCGAGTGCGCTTAATGGACCGTTTCCGGTAACGCGATTGACTTTAATTATGGGCCCCAAAAAGAAGCGACGCGCCTTGAACGCTGCGGGCTATTAACCTTAATGGCGACGCAAGGGAGAATACAATGAGACATTAAAAATAATTGGCCGCTGGTCTCTCGACTGTCTTCGCTCGCTATACGTACCGCGCGTCCGCGATTGCATCGTATATACGCGAACGCTATTGCGCACAGCGTGCAAGTGCAACTGCATCCAGGTCGATGTAAATGGGAGAAGCAGCGAAAAAAAAGTTAATTGCGTGTCAACATAAATAACACTCGTTTCGGATATGCAGCTCCGTTGTAAATTTCATCATGCCGTGAACACCGCGCCCGCGTAAAGAAAAATGGTACTGCTTTTCCCACGGTCTTCGTTGAATTAGGTGCATTGCGCATACCGATACTCCGGATTTCACCGACGGTCGCGATAGAAGTCCCTCGGAACCGTTTCCGCGGTTAGATTATTTTCTTAGTAGTCTGCACGATCGAGAGGATCGCGCTACCAAGGACGCTGCAGGATTCGCGAAATTGGCTGTACGAGAAATCAGTTTCTGCATCGTGCATCTCTTGCAATTTTTTTCCATTACTAGCCGCGGATCGATTCTGTCTAAATGAAATAGAAACTTTCGCTATGCCAACGTAAATATTATCCTTGAAGTGTGTGCGGTTTATATAAAACACATAGAGCGCTGCTGTGAAACCATATAAAAACATTGATATACGTTAAAGGGAACTGCAGATGCAGCGATTTTTATGTTTAAGAAAAACCATTAACTTTTGAGTAATTACTCGATTGCTCGTTTCAAGAGCTATTTATATTTTTCCGTCTTGTGCTCATGTTTGTGACTATCGATTTTCACTTGTTGTCATTTAGTGGTGCTTTTTTGCCACATGGCGTTTGCTTACATTTTTTAAAATTTTTATCAGTTTTGCTCTTATTCTTTCTTTTAATTTTATTTGAATATGTTTATTTAAAGCATAAAATGTAATTAATTAGTTAAGTGACTTCAACACCTTTCTCTCTTTTCAAATTATCATGAACTCTGTGTGTGTATGTAAATAATATTTTTCCACTAAAATATAATTTATATAAAATATAAATATACGATTTTTATAATTTTAATAAAAGTTATATAAAAAAAAGTTATGCAAAAATCACTTCAATTTTGGGAAGTTTTGATAATTAATTAATTTATATTGCGAATCTACTGCAGAATCAAATACAGGTTAAATGTAATGTTTCTTTTGCTTGTTTTTAAATAAAATAAAAGAAAGAAATGTTATGGTGATGAGATTTTAATATTTTAAACAATTTAACAAATTTCTATTGCACGTTTAATTTAATGGCTTTAGAAGTGGACGATAAAAAAATCTAAAAGATAAATATTTTATATTTATTCCAATAATAAAAAAACTATATATGCAGACGTGTACGTTAATGTTTATGCAATCCGCTGCTTCATTTTCCCGCCTGTTTTTCTCGCTTGTAAATAATCGCCGGGAGAGCAAACTGCGTCAAAACTGACAGGAAAATCTCACAAATCTCCCATGGTCGGATATACACGTAAAACATGCGACACAATGACGTTTGGACGATCGTTTAAACATCCTACGGGGCCGCCACGTGCTTGACGATAAATAACATTTGTACCGGACATCGGTTTTCGCCGGTTTGCCGTTGACATCGTTTATTTCTGATTAATTGAAAAACTCGCGTCACTGTCACGTGTTGCCTGACGGCGTTGCGCCGCGCAATTTGCCCTGACACACTTCCCGTTTTTTCTTCATTGCCTTGCCTTTATTTCGATAGATGTGCCACTATATTATAAGTTCCATTTTTCTCTCTCTCGCGAAAATCGTGTACTTTTTTCATCATGATTGTTTGACGCTGCATCGTCGTTGTTTCGTCGTCTCAAACAAATACGGAACGACTCGGAATGAATTATTCGCTAATACGAATTATCTCGAGGGTATCTTCAACCTTTAATGTGAAATAGTACTTTCCCAACGTACTTCGGATCAAGTATAGCTGAGCGATACCTGATGACGTTTCGTCAGGATTTAATTGATTTTTTTAAATTATATATATATATATATATATATATATATATTTCAGAGATATGAATATGCATTAATTTAGACTCAAATAAAAAAATCTTTATTTTATGATTTGATATTTAATGAAGGTTATATACATTTATGAAAATTTACATCATAAGATTAATTTATATCAAGTAGAATTGATAATATATATTGAAATGTGAGTATATGTGTAAACTGATAACTTGAGAATAATTCGGCAATTATTGATATAAAGTTCGATTTTCGATTGATTTTAAATTATGAATAAAAGAATAATAACATTTTGTATACTCGATCACTTCTTCATAATTGGGAAATTACAAAAGCTCCATATCTTCGTTGAAACTAGATCCCACTCCATAATGAAATTAATTTATTTTACAGTCATACGTGTATTGATAGAAACTTATGAGATATCAGTTATATGTGAAATATATGAAAATTTATATCTATATATAAATCTAATTTAAAATTCAAAATTATCAAAAGTATGTGTATCGTTATTTGTTAATATCGCGTTATTTGTTTAATCCAGCCCTATAATAGATTTATTTCCTTGCATTCTTGTTCATTCCAGCCTTTGAAATAGTTTCTCTCTTTTTTTTTTAATATATGATATGATTTCACGGTGTGCAAATACAATAAATTTTTCTCTGAAATGTAAGCGTATGCAAAATTATTTGCTCTATGTTTTACTTCGTAGAAATCGCGTGAATTTTGACTTTCTTATTGAGGGACAATTGCGTTAAAATTTCATTTTCGCGAATGGATAGTTACATTCCGGCACGGGGTTTATTGCATTGTGAAAATAAATTATTCGCCGAGAGTGCCGTGGCGGCACTCATAGAACTTTCCCTTCGAGTCACGGTTCTTGTGACTCGGTCTCTCCAGGATCCGGGAGGTATTTGACCCGTTATATGACCTCGCAAACTTCGTTACGACCGGGTACTTGCTGCGGATTTTAAGTAACGCACCACATTGCATAGCACCTGCAATCCAATCTCTTATCTAAAATAGTTGTGAATATATTTGGATTCTTAAAAGTCATTAGCCCTTTAAACAACGTGTGATATGAAAATATTTATTTTTACATAATATTTATGTATACATATATTTATTATTACATACATGAGTGTACATACATGGTTGTGTATGTTCACATATTTTGTCTATTAATTGTAATATTTAGTTTTTTATTCTAT
The DNA here is from genome assembly GCF_048542155.1 of Nylanderia fulva. NCBI lineage: Eukaryota > Metazoa > Arthropoda > Insecta > Hymenoptera > Formicidae > Nylanderia > Nylanderia fulva. The sequence continues at coordinate 3,099,485 of NW_028189622.1, forward strand.
TCAAACACTGTATTTGTACAAATGCTTTTGTTTTAAAGCTCATTTCAAACGTTTTATGATTTTGAACATATTTTGGGAATAGAGTTCTTTTACATATTTTATATAACATATATTTTTTTTGGTTTTATGCTTATTTTTATTTGCATTTTATATGCATTTTTATATTTTATTTTTTTTAATGTATTTTCTTTCTATAATATAGCACATAAAATTATAAATAAATACTCTCTTGAATTTTATCGCAAACAATAATGTGTTTAAACTATAGAAAAAACGAATAAAATTCGAAAATTGTTTCGTCCTTTTCTGTATCTCGTTGACTTATCTTAAGCATATATTATCTTATAATATCTTAAGCAGATATTTGCTGGGGCATAGAGTTTTATAAATATTTTTCTCGTTCTTGAACGACGTATATTTCTACTACATACTATGTACTTTATCGTAATTTTTGAGATAATGATTAAAATTTAAGAAAAAAAATAAAAATTTGTAATTACTGAAATACAATTAAAGTTATAATTGCAGCAATAAATTCATCTACGAAGAATTTGATTGCAGTTGAAATGCAGTTCATAAAAACGTACAGCTTGAAACCTTGAATTTAAAGCCAACCTTAGTGGAGCTATGTTTAATCTTTGTGTAGTAAAGTAGGTATATATAAAAGGTAGGCTATAAAAGGTTGGATTAAAGCTATAAAACAGCTAATAAATGAAAGTATTTATTTCGATTGTGATTCCGCATACTATTTTTTCTTTTTATTGAGATGAAAATCTGCTTGATCGTAGGCGAGTATAAAAAGTAAATCCGTAAGAAAAAAAATTGTACCGAAAATGATAATTTTCATGGAATATTCATTAACGTTAGAGATCAGGGAAATAATATTCAAAGAGCATTATATATAATATTTGAACTTTTCAATGAAATAGTAATATAATTCGTATTTTTTTCATTCCAGAAAAAAGATTTTATAAAAAAAAGTTAATATAAAATTTAACTATATTTTATTATATTATTTCTTCTACATTTTATAAAGGAAAAACATTGTATATTATGATTAAATATGCATAGAGAGAAAAGCGAATATGAAGTGTATATATTAATTTTTTTATTTATTTTTTATTCGTGATCTACATCCTATTTTTATCGCGTTTTATTTATTAATTTTTACTATTGATCATAAAAGATCATAAAAGAGAAAGAGAGGGCGAGAAGGAGAAAGAACGAGAGAGATTAGCGGGTCTTGCGACTAATTAGAGGAGATCGTTTATATAAGATTCTACGTGATAACAAATCGTACTCGGAAATAATTGCATTGTCATCAACGAGAGGTTTATGGAAATTCGCGGCTAGACACTCGGTTGTATTAACGATAACCCGGTATAACGAGGCGCGCACTGATGTCGGGCGACAAATTATCGCGGCCTGTTGTCTACGTCATCCGCGTTACTCGCGTTACGAAGGCGAGTAATTTGCATTTAGAAGAAGCCCGTCTCCGGCTGGCAGCATTAATCTGATTTTTCTCCCGTAACCACCACAGTTTTTAACTGACGTCTGTCATGACAAGCGTATTGCGGAATCTCCTATTATTTCTTTTCGTCCTTAAAATACTTACACGTAATTATCACGCATTAGTTACTTCCGCGTATTGCATCTAGTAAAAGATTCAATGCAATAAACAAATTATGTATGTTGAAGAAACACATTTAGATTTTTTAAATATAAATAAAGAATCTATTTCAATATTCAATTTATGTAATTCAATTTATCTTTATTATGTATATTACTACTATTATGATATTGACTATTATATAATTGACAATATTATCTTTAAATGAAGAGATAAATTAAAATAAAACTCTAAATTGTAAAAAGAATTTGCGAAATGTATAATTGATAATGTCGCGCGCGCGAATAACATTACTTCAAATAGAGTTTTAAATTTTCATAAATTTAACATTTTTTCATGTTTTTTTTAAACAAAATGAGACTTTTAGACCTTTTTACATACAGCTGACATATGAACGTTTCTAGCATTTTTCCAAACTAATGCAGTGTTTTCTGGAAACAATGTTTAAACGAAAATAATGAAACTTTTCTGCTCAATATTTCTTTCATTTTTCACCGTAGTCTTTTTGCGTTTTCTTCAGCAAGAGAGTTCTCTTTGCAATATCATGAACAGCAGGACTTTTCTTATATAATTGTTTTTTGTGTTGAATCTTGTGCTAGCAGTTCTTTTGATATTTATACGTTTGTATCTTGAAACTTAACACAATTTCATAACGACAAGAAAAAATTTAAAACATTATATGTAATATCCACATTTATTATAGATCTCACTTTTTCTTATTAAATTTAAAGGTTTTCAGTGTATCTTTTATAGTATTTTACAAGTTTTTGTAAATTATAATGTTGCGCGCATGTGTGTAAATATTTACATCATTTTTAATTTTTTTTATTAGATTTTTAATTGTCATTAACAATCTCCATATAGCGATGTGTTAGTACTCTAGATGAAGGTATGGACATCTATTAAATTTAAGCACGCACAGCCATTACTTGCCACGCGCGCGTCATTAAAGATTTTTACTTAACACGTTTTATCGCGTTTGTCAGTGAAAAATAGAATCGCACGGTTGCTCGCGTGTGCGGCGGTGATGAAATTTACGCGACTCTACATCGCCGCTGGTTTGTTCGTTCGTTCGGCTCGCAATTCGAGTTTTCAGCGTATAATTTGTCTCCACAGTATATATACATATATATGCTGCAGCACCATTCCAACGCACATCACGAATGGCGTGATATTTATTTGTCGTTTTCGCGGCATTCACTTCTTTGCAGATCGTATTATACTGTGTGTAAAATGATTTACTATCGTAAAGTTAAACAAGCAATTAATATTGTATAAATAATACATAATAAATTAGCAAAATTGTAAATGATTTTCCTCATAGTTGCAGCGTCATTATTCGATGTCCTTTCAGACTGCTCTCTTCTCTTTTGTTTATCGTTTATTGCTACTTTTTGACACTTGTCACTCACAAAAACATGCATACTAATTTGAAGAATATTATGGTCGCGCACTCTTAACATTAATCACACGTGACATTAACGATGCATATTTTTTTTTAAGTTATGACGACAGAATGTGGTTTCCGATATTATGAAATAATGCATCCAAAACTACGAAATATATTATATGTGCTATATATTAATATATGCATAATATATATAATATATATGTAATATATATATGTTATGCATATATTAATTCATTATTAATTCATTATAATCGCGATCATAATCGCGCGATAATTGCGCAAGTTGATAATCATTTGTAATAATCGTAAGGAGTGATCGCGTTTGCTAGCTTCAAGTACTTGTTACGATTGTATCTCGTGAAATAATGACAACATAGGGTGCCTCGTGTCTCGCATCTTCCTCTTCCTATACCTACAACCCACAACTCGCGTCTCGAATTTCGTTGCGAAAATGAGAACAAAGCGATCGCGTAAACAATAGCGCGCTAGACGCTGCCGAATTTTGCGCTATTATTCATATTTGAACTATTTTACTTATATTTTTTAAATTTTACGTTAAATCAGATAATAATCCTTAAGGTTTGCCAGTAATAATTAATAAAAATCTTTCTCTAATGGTAAAAGTCAAAAGATTTACTTAAAAAGGGCTGCAATGACAGTCGAAACGTTGTATTCTAACTAATTATTTATAATAAATAATTGCCACTTTGGTCGACTTTTACCATTGAGGAAAGATTTTTACGTTAAATGTTTAATATTTTAATACTTAAATTTAAAAAATATAAAAACTGAATATACTTCAAATTAAATTGAATCAAATATGTCTGAAAATCGAAAACCTTTCTGTAAAATATTTTATCCAAGCTTTATTCATAAAAATCTCACAACTAATAAATAATCATAGGAAATGGAAAATATTATAAATACTTCAATATTTTTATTAAGAAAGTATCTGTTCTGAAATGTCATAATTAGAAGATGAAAGGCAATATACGAGTCATTTTGTACATTAAGAATGTGTGATTTTGATGTCACATACGGAAATGAATTTTCGTTTTATTGTCGTTCCCGCAGTAATTTCGAACTCTCTTTTTGTCGAGAAAAAACTAACCAATCAATAAATATACACTTGTATAAATGCAATATGATAGACAATATTGTCTCACGGAAATGAAGAATTCCTTCAAACAAGTGATTTGCCGTAATTGCGGATTTTCGTCTGTCTTCCCTTCTCCACTTCTCTGCTTATTATTCTCTATTTCTTTTTTCTTCTGTTTCTTTCTCGCTCTTTTTCTCTTTGCTAATTTTTGTTCTCTTTTTTGCTTCCAAAACTAAAACGCGGTCTAACTAATAAGACAACCAAGGTATGGTCTTCATAACACACCCGTTGAAAAATGCCAACAGATTCTGTAATCGCCCATTTTCTCGTTCGCCGAGTTTTTTAATTTTTATGTATTCTCTCAGTATTCAGCCCCTGCAGTAGCAATGATTAAAAGCGCGTACTCTGTGAAGCGTAATTGGGTGACTTTGAATATAATTATAATTTTTTGATTCTTTGGTACAGTTTTTGTCCTCGCAGTGCAAAGCGCGCGATAAAATTAGTTACAAATTCCAGAGAAATAGATGTATATAAAGTATCTGCAATTTAATTTAGTAAAATATATTATAAATTCTAAACGATCCATTTTTTATGCAAAATCATATGTAGTTGTATACATATAATTCATTGGCAATTTTGATTTCTAATTGTAAATGTATCTATATATTACCACATTTGTATATATATACACATATTTTATTATATGTTATGTATAAATATATGTTTATAAACATTTCCATATTTTATTATACATATTACATAATTGTTTAATCAATATATAATATGTATAATATAACAACATTGTAAGCACAACATGTACATACACATGCCAATATTATATTGCAGTTTTATACAATGTATGATGATATACATTAACTATGCATCATTTTATGTTAACGTAAAAAGATTAATATCATACGTATATGTTTATAATAAATAAATTTTGTATATGATATATATAAAAAATAATTAATAATTTTATTTGTATTTGATGAGATTTTAAATTTTTTGTTAAGAATGAAATATAATTTAATAGTTTTTTCTCATTAAATATACAGAAGAGTGTTTCTAAAAATTCATTGTAATATCCTTCAAATATGCTTTTCAAATTTAAATCCGAATAATTAATTTTTCGTTCTTTGGCTCTGTTGGCCGTTTAAAAAAAAACTTCATATTTATATTCTTAATATTGAGAGCCGATAAAAATATTTCTTTCTGGTTTTCAAATTTACTTTTAATTTAGTAAAAAATCTCGCCTATATTAATATTCCTTAATAATGTGATAATATTGATAAGTGCACACCGAAACGAGTTAACAGCGAGGCGCGATATTGAATAACGACCAAGAAAGTGAAACGAGACAAAAAGTCTTTCGATATTAAGTGACGCGCGATGCAAATGCAGTCAAAGACCGGCGAGTGTACTTTAAAAGGCCTCCTTTAAGCACGCGACATTGACAGCGAGTATATAGATAAAAAGATTGTTTTACGCGATGTCGACGAACCCGGGGGTTCGATCCGTTCACTCCCTCTCGCTCACCCTGAGCCTGTCTGATATCGACATCAGACAGTCTGCATCACGGGCAATTTTTATCGCGCACTTTAACACGTTTCTCAAGATAACTCGCTTTCTTCCGCATCTCGCCACCTGTAACTCGATGGAATACAGAATAGGTAGAAGGTTGTAAGTTCCGATGCGATTTTCTCGGCCGGTCAACGTTCCGTTGTGTTTATTTGTTGTCGTTGTTGCTCCTTCGTCGAGAAATTGAGACGAATCGCGTCGGAGATATCTAAAGCGGGCGGTATTAAATTACTTTCGCTAGAGCTGGCTCCCGGAAGAATTATGAGGCATGACGACAAGAACGAGCGGAACTGCAGAACATAATAATAAACGTGCAAGATTCCTATGTCTTTTGAGTAGTGGTAGTTAATTGAGCTTCTTTCCTTCTTTGCTAAAATTAATCTTTCGATTTTCCGTAGCGCTTTTCGTGCAGCGACGAAATAAGAAAGTGTAAGAAATCTTTAATTTAAATAATTGCTCGCGCTTTTCATAGAACCATTGTCAAAAAAAACCGCAGTTTATTACAATGAATGAGTGGGATTTAAATAAAATTAGCCTTTGACAGTTTTTTATGATTTTTATATGAAAAAGAAATAAATGTATGAATTATTTCGAGTTAACACATTTTAAATATGTTTTGTTTTGGAAATATTATTTATTTGTCATAAAACAATAATAAAGTTATAAACTAAATGGTTAGTTAATTTAGTAAATTAAATGTTTATATTATAATGCGAGTTGTTTTTTGCCACATATAAAATATCTGTATTCATATAAATCTTTATACGTATACATATTTTTTCCAAAAGAATGTTTTTAAGTCTGTTACTAATTTTTTTTTTTTAATACAAGTTTTTTTTTATAGAAAGTTGATCAATTGATATTAAATTAGGAGATGCGATAAAAAAAAAAAAATTCATCGAATTCACGGAAACAATTTGGCTCTATAATTTACTCCTCCTTTTCGGAATTTTTGGAATACGTGAGCGCTGTTTGCGAAGTTCGAACGACGAAGCCAGTTTTTCAATTTGCCGTACGGATGCTGCGCACGATAATACGTTGAATTTTTTTGGATGCCGACGGCGTCGCAAAGCTTTCCCGATCGAACGATTTTGGCGACGTGAAATGCGAATGAAAAGAACTTCAGACTCTACCCCCTTTCCGTTAATAGACTGTTGGACGGTTAAACGGTTAAAACTTCCAAAGAATTCTATCACGTGGATAGTTATTGAACTGGGGAGATTTTTGAGTTGTATGCGAGAATTTCGAAGATGTAGTCAGAAATTTAATTTATTTTCTGGCTGTTACAATAAACTCCTCTGCGTCAAATTGTAAGATATAATATTTTAAAGCATCTCTCTTCTTTTGTATTGTAAAGTATTGATTAAAGAGAGAGGGAGAGACATTAGTTTATATTATTTGAATTTAAACTAAAATATTTTTAACTATATTTTTTTAAATGAAATATATTTAATCAGAAAGAAATATTTTCATCGGCTCTCAATATTAAGAATATATGGTAAATGTTTTTTTTCAAATCGGCTAACAGAGCCAAAACATGAAAAATTAATTATTCGGAACTGTATCTCTTGGTTTGAGATCACTAAGTTCCATATATAAATTAATCTCGAAACTTACATATGGAGAAATAGGCGCGATTTTTCGGACCTATATTTTTCGCGCCAAAAATATATTTAATACTTAACTAAAATATTTTAAAAGCCTTTTAAGCCGTATTAAGGATTACATATACTATTAGTTTTAAATACTAGTTGAAATGTTCAAATATTATTTCGATGTTTCGTTCGTGTATATGCGTTTAGTTAATAGAAGCTATTTAATCAAATAAAACTTGAAAGGCATTTCTCAAGAAAGAGAAGGCAACTTATGCACTCTACTAAACTTCTTCTCTCGTCTATTTCCGTCATAAAATTATTGATGACGGAAGATTCCTAGTTTTCACGGTGGGCTCAAGAATTCCGGTAAGCCGGTTAATGGACTGTTAAACAGCTGAAATTTCGGAAAAACTTCTTCTTGTTGAAGACCGCCTTTTACGAGACCGTCTGCGCGAGGACAAAGAAAAGGGGAAGAAGGGTTGTGTTTCTCCGTACCAAGGGTCCGGGTAGGAATTCACCAGAAAGTTTAGCAAGGTTGATTAGTTCATCAATCAACGACGAAGTGTTTACCGCCTCGGCATCCGATCAATTATCGACTGATCCATAGCGAAGGGAAGCGTCGCGTCGTTCTGTTCCGCTCGCATCCCGAACGCTTTCGCAATTTTGAAGTGTCGGGAGGTCATTGATTGATCGCCGAGGCCAACTTCCTTCTCCCGTGTGTCCTTTTCCCCCTTTTTGTTTCATGTGACTATCGTCTCTCTTATTCATATCTAGAGTTAATCGACCAAGTGCATTATTTTGTCTTGAGAAATTGCTTCGAACAAGATGGTTCAATTGTCCCTTGTTTATATTATTCAGCATAACTGTATTACAGCGTAACTTTATAGAAAAAAATTGCCAAAAAATATTTTTTCGATATTTTCACGATGATCTCATATAGGCGTATCTCGTGAAATATCTATCTTTATATGATATAGCTTTCGAATGACAACAATGACTTATCGTTTTCACACGTACATATATACATTCTGGATGTTTTTTAATTTATTGTACGGAAAAATCACCGGGATGAGTGATAACTCTTTTTGCGACATTTCTCATCGTAAAATTGGTTTAGTGTTGACGTATATTGTTATATAAATTTTCAAAAGGCAACAAAAGACAAGAAATGAAAACGCTACAATTCACAGATATATAGTTCGTGTGCTTTTAATTTCAACGCATGATAGTTTACTGCTAATAGAAAAAAAAATACCTGGAGCAGAACGAGAGATAATTCGAGTATCATTGTTCATCGAGCTTGACGTAAAGATATAATAACAGATATACTACACGATGGATATATTAAATTTGAAAGTGATCAATCGCGGTGCAATTATGTCGCATCTTATTCTACCGGGTAACGAATATTACGGAATATTATGTTCGGGCGAAGAGTAATTTCCGGGTCGACGATGGAACGAATGGAATCCAGAGGGGAAAAGCTCGCGCCGCGGCTTTTCAAACGTGGGGTATAGAGCGGTATACGAATTTATGAAACATGTCGTCTCGGCATGGAGGTTTTACGGACCCTCGATATCGGAGAGAGAGCTGCGCTAGACGTAATTTACGACTGCACGGCGTATCGCGCACTCAAGTAGTAGTAGTAGTAGCGGACGTATAGGTAGACCGAGGAGGTAAATAGTTGAGAAATTTCCGCGGCGGATTAAGGCCCGCAGAAATTGAGCGGCGATGTGGTGATGTCTGGGACGACTTAGTTATCTGTGGGCGCGGCTCAGTCGTTCGGCGCAAGTCTTCTCACGTTTCCATTATTCTAAGGCCGCCGGCGAGAAAGTTTCCGCCTCTCTTCTTCGCGCGGAGAAAAAGTTTTGCAATCAAAATAAGAAGACACGGGAGTAACAAGGCGGAATCTATCGAGCTGAGGTTTTTACGGGAGAAAGAACAGATGTACGGCGTCGCGTATACGCCGTGTACGGTCACAAGTTACCAAAGTCGCCATGTATGTAGGCACGTCTCCACGTAGTCGCCTTGGAAAATTGTTGGACCATTTTCAACATGTATTATTATTTTAGCACGTTAACACTTCAGAATCAATGATTTTGGAAGATATATCGAGAAAAATACTTGATATATCGGTCATTTATATTTGTATTAAAATATTTAGATTAAAATATTTATATAAAATCAAATTGAATACTTAAAACGTTGCTAGTGGTATTTAAAATAGGAACGATATATTTAATTCGACCCAAACTAGCCAAGAAATTTTTATTTTATTTCCACTACGTTTCGACCATCTGTTTTTGGTCCTTTTCAAGTGACAGTCCTTTTTTGTTGTCATGATTATTAAACAATATGATTATCGGAATTTTTTTTAAAACATTTGAAATAACTTTTGAAAAAACTTTTGAAAGAAAGTAACCGCATCTTATCGTTATGATGGATCGTCAAATAATCATATCGTTCCTATATTAAAATATAATTTATATTAAAACTTCCCTTAAATAGAACTTTTTTTTTTATTTTTACTCAAAAACTACTTTTTGATTAACACAAGAATCTATAAGTAAACAGAATGATGACAGTTCCGAGAATATTCTATCAAGATGTTCTTTTATAACCAGAGAATAAATTTACTTTGTTGAAAAAGCAGAGATCTCGTTTACATATATTATAGAAGAAACCTGAAAGGTCGGCGCATGCATAGAATTGTGTAATTAATTCGTTTGTTTTCAAAATTATTTAATCGAGATAGCGGATATGTGCATACATATAGGCGCATCGTTATCGAGAGCATCCATTTCCGTGGTTCGCTTAATCTACATTCGAAGGGGTGGAATGGGTGGCGAAAAAAAAAGGGCTTCGAAAGCGCGTTTCTCTGGCCGCGATGCTATTTTAACCCCCGGAACTCGGTATTTTCTCTATCGTATAGATACGCACACTACATATCTACCTACCTGCACGTTCGGTTACCAGGGAAAGGAGGAATTGCGATTTGTATCTCCCGGAATCGGCGGTCTGCCGTGATTGGTCGGTCATGGAACCGCTGTCGAATAAATTTTCTCGCGCGCACAAGGGGGATAACGATCCCCCATAGTGACTGATTCTATGGATCGAGCGAATCTTGCCGTTGAATTGTGGCCCCGATGGCACCTCCGATGCGGTTCCCTTCTCGCGCATAATTCATGATAAATTTGTGATTTCATTTCATTGTACTTTTCGTCGCCGTTCGATGTCGGCACAAACTCTCGCACCTCCGTAAAAATAAATATATAGCTTTTCTTCTACATCGATATTCTTCTTTCGTGGAGCTGTATTTAACTATTGAAGAGGAAATCTGAATTTTGTATTACCTATATTTTTATATATGACTGCGCAGGCGTTTCAAGAATTTTGATATATTTTTATTGGACTTTACATAAATTTTATCTGTGTTGTTCGTATCTAAAATTGCACAACATTCTTTTGCTTATAATGTTTATATATATATATATAAACGTTAGATTCTTATTTTACATACCGAGCTTTTCTCATTTTGCTATATCGATTCTTTATGAAATATATTTTTAATTATTTAACGAAGTTATTTTGAAACTCTAAAAAAATATAAAGTCGCAAAAAAATCTAATTATTAATGTAATAATTAGATCCGATTTTAAAATATTGAAGATAAAGCGGAAAAGGCAAAATGAAATAATAAACGTTTATGGAATGAATATACCTATGTGTATATAATAGAGAAATAAAGAATCAAGAAAATTCTAAAATATTTCAAAAACATATTTTCAAAAATTAGAATCAGGCTGTCGTTTTCTGAATAAACAATTCTATGTCAAATTCTATATATGTGAATAATTGTATAAAAAAAGGTTGTCTATGAAATTAATTGTTACAAATTGTTTAAACGTATAAATTTAATATATTGATTACTGTGTTTACTGATATCCGTAGGAATGGAACACACTATTATTGTGTTCATCAAATAGTAGATAACAAACGCAACAAAGCGCTATTATGAAAAAAAATGATTCATAACGAGTGATGGGGGATATGCGGGGTATTTCACGCATGTGAGGGTGAGAAAGATACGAGCGACCATTAAATCACCGCTCTAACTCCCGTCTATAATTGCCTCGCTTGTCCTTGTTATCGCTTCTACGCTCTACGGATTAAGATTTTTGTCCCTGGGAGATCAGAAGAAAGAGGCAAAAGAAAATATAGCTTAAGCGTACCATTTCTCGTTAAAATACTTTTATTGTCTTTGTGTGTTTCCACTTAATTTTCCCACACACAGAAACGTTCCGGTTTTTGCAGGCTATTGATTTTTTTTATTCAGATTACCATTTATAAATTTAAAAAAAAATACATATCTTGATTTTGAGAAGGTTTGATTGTAAAATATATGTATATATGAACTGTCGTTGACTATAACAATATCACAATTTCATATATCTACTGCAGTGAAAAATCACGATTAGAGGATGGTAGAGAAAAGATTATATTTTGGAATATGTCCGTGTAAATTGCAATATTAGTTTCCAAGTGATTTTATATTTACATATTTGCATATTTGCATATTGCAAATGAAGAAAAATATACCTAGTCGTTATGCGAGAACGAAAACGATAAAATCGATTTTTTTCGCCCACGGGCATCGATGACTTTTTATGCGAGTAAATGTAAATGGCGCAGCTGTCTTTCCAACATCAAACGAGCGCCTTTCATAATCGTCACCTCGCATATATGCCGCATTTTCCGATTCGTACTGTAGCGCATCGCGCGTGACGGCTGCAAACATTTTTCGCGAAAATAACTGCGCCGCTGGTTGACGGAATCACTAAATTTTAGATCGCTGACCCGGCTGAGAGTTTGCTCGTCGGTTGATGCGTGCGCGCAGGCGACTGGATTTGCATAAACAAAACCGGCTAACCCACTTTTCGAGTATATATTGTTGAAAATCTCGCGGGTATGATCCGCGCGATACGTTCTACGTATCGGATGTTTTTCGCCGAAGAATAATCAGTCGATCGTGACATGCGCTTATCTCGAACATCGCGCTATCGGTAAACCATCTCTGAATCTTCCCTGCTCGAGATACTTTAAAGGAGGGCACGTTCTCGCAATTTTTCTGCGAGTCGGGTATCGTGGAAATATATTGATGCAGGCATGCTAGCATAGTTATCAAAGAAACCTCGATATACTTTGCGATGCTGAGAATTATGCGCGAGAGATGCAAATAGATGCACTATCTTGACGATAGTTGTATACAATTTTTGCGAAAAAAGAGAAACTGTTTTTTTTTTGTTACAAAATTTTATCTACCGTATTATTTTTAATTCGAATAAAATAAATCGAGCGAAAATTATTCCACATTTTGTAATTGACATTTCGAAATGGATTATATGTTTGCGGTTTGTAAATTTCTAGTATTCTAATATATGAAAATGTTATACTTTAATTTAATGTTAATTACTTTGATATACGTTCTTGATACAAACGTGACATACTTTATAACACGACAATCAGAGAAAAATTATGGTAGAATTATTTGGATTGCTAGAGACGGACCGAATTAAACTTGTAAATCTATGCAAACATCAATTGTTATATGTATATGGAAATGAATAATTATTAAATGCAGGTCATCATGCCACAACAGTATTTCAATAAATCTCGCTGGAGAAATAATTTAATGCATAATATATGTTCTTTTGTCGTGGCGTGTGTAATATAAATCACGGCTATTGTTCGAATTACGCGCGCAATTAATTCTCGGCTATATAACGCGTACGTAATTTCGATTTGTTTCAGGCCAGCATGAATTTTCTCATATTTGGCCGCGGATTGTAACACGCGCTCGCGCAAGAGAGGTTTGTTTTCTCCGATATACATACCCCGATACTCATAATAACCGTATAATACGATCGGTTAATTCCGCAGGGATAGTCATTTGAAATTTAGCCTACACTCATCACTGTGCAAAATATTTCAATCTACCTCGTCGATAATAATTATCCGCGATCCGGACATTTTCGGGCGATAAAAATCACTCTGATTGGAATTTTCCTCGATTTATATATAATCTATGCTTCGGATACACAGCGTTATTATAAGTTATTAATGTGTGTAGCGTATGGTACTTTATGACTCGTTTTCATACACACTCATTGCACATATTCCTTTTAATGCGAAATTTTATACATATATTATTAATAATTTTTTATATAATATTAATAATTATAATCATCGCGAATAATATTTGAAACGGCAAAAAGTAATGACAAGATTATTGTTATATGTTGACTGAGAAATATATTATTACATGGTTATATAAAATTTGAATCTTGTTTATATTTTAAATTTATATATAATATATATATGCATATAATATAAAAGATGACATGAAAGGAAAGAAATTGAATAATTCTCTGAAGATAGAGAGAGAAAGAAAAAAAAGAGTGTATGTACGTCTGTGCGTTAAGGTGAACGTCCCAGTGGTTGAACGATTAAGGTTACAAATTTATTTATTAATATTTTTATTATATAAAAACAAGAAATTTTCTTAAGGATTTGCATTTATCTTGTAAACTGATATCTTTATTGTTTGAAAAGCATACAAACAATTGTTTTTATTAATTTTATTATATAAAAATATAATAAAATATGAAGCTATGTAAAAGTATTAGTGTCCTAATATTTGAACATAGCAAAGTTATAACTATAGAAATAATTTGTCTATACAGAAGAAATTCTTTAAATTTTATTACTAAATTAATTGTAGATTTTTTAAAAATATTAAAATACTTACATTTTTAATGAAATTGAAACGAAAAAATTACGATTTAAACGAAAAAAACGATAAATAAACAAACGGTCGATAACTAGGCAATATTGAATTTTTGAGTACCAGTAAATAAACACTAAATTTATCATATTTAAATAAATTTGTTTAATAAAATAAAAATTTTAATTTAATAGTAACTTCTTTTACGAATCAAAATATTAATTTTAGTATAAAATTGAAAAGAATGAATAAAAGTAAGCCGTCATTTAAAAAATAATTTTTTTCTCATAAATCTTTTTTTCTTCAATCCGTTTTCTTTTTAATATAAATATCAAGAAACGTTAATTTAAAATTTTAATATAATATTTGTAACTGTATGTATTAGAAAAAAACTTAATAATTATAAATATGTATTCCATCGTTCATCATACATCAGGACGCGTTCAACCACTGGGACATTTACCTTACGTCTCAAATGTTTTCTCTACATCATTTCCGCTTCCCTTAAAAATCTCAAAAAAGCGAGAAGATGTATTAATTAGATAATTAGATCGAGTAGATTAGAAATTGTCGGATGTCAGCTTGCTGCCGTTGTACCTTCAAACACATACGCTGCCGGGATCACGGGATTACACGTCGCGTCGGTTTCGCTTCTCTGTCCCTCGATGTTTCTCCACTGCCGATCCCCAATTACATGCCCGCCCGACGAACGAGCAGACGTGAATTCTCGCGAACAAGAGAGAGAGAGAGAAATATATACTATATATATGAGCGCGTGCACACACGCGGAAATATTTCGCGGCGCAGAGGGTGCGCGTTCGCTCGCTCGCTCAGACGCGCGTTCCACGCGAAACAAATGGCCGGCGATATCTCGGGGCTCTATCGCGCGTCTTCCCTCTTATTTTCAAAATACTTTATTTCGCGCAGCAGATTGTACCTATAGAAATAAATCCGCCCGGTTGAGCAGATAGTTGCTGCGATAACTCACGTCCTCCCTTTCTCATCCTCTCTCGTTTCCACCACCGTCGTCATTCCCGAGCGCACCACGCTCTCTCTCTCTCTCGTTGTACCTTATTCTCTCCAGTTCAAAGTCCTATATTCCACCCTCTTGCACCCTCTCTCCTCTTTTTCCTTCTTCTCTCTTTACCCCTGTGCAGATGCTCCGAGACCTTTCCCACCATCGTCAAACCAACGAACTTCGGCCTCGCGTCGCGCGCGCATTTCTCCAAACTCTTTCCGAGCTTTTCTTCTTCGCTGCGTCTGGTTTTCTTGTTTTCTTCGCCATTCGCCAATATTTTCGTACGCGGGGTGGTCGGACGGATTTGGGGAATTGCCGGTATTTTTCTCCGCGGTTTCCGCCTTGAGTCGCGAAGCAGCGACCTTTAACTTCCGTACGGGTTTTTGTGCATCCATCCTATCGGATTTTCTTGTTGGATTAGAGACTATTGAATCATTCACGGTTTTTTAAAGACGGTTTTAAGAGAGAAGCGCGACAATTTGCGGTTTGAAGATGAAACACAAGTAGAAGTGAGATTTATTATAGTCAAAACATTAATTTTATATTATATCGAAATATTTTGATCTTGAGTAATACGAAATACTTGAACTTAAATAACTCGGTTGCTTAATGAAACATGTATTTTCTAGAAATGGTTATATATATCATATATATTGCATTAGTCACAGTCTATAAAATCTAAAGCTTCGTTGCGATCTTGCCGATGAGATGCATTCGTGCATAACGATGAAATTGTCAATCAACATACTTCCACTGGCTACACGTTTTATATAGTACACATGGTGACCGTTTTCAGCCAACGATGCAGCAGCTGGACCACCAGCTTCGTCATGCATGTCCATCTGCGCTTTCGGCCCACGTCACAATCGTTATATGTGTGTGTGTGTGTGTTAGCTCGCATATGCATGTGTGTGTATCGTTGTAGGGCTCGCACGTAAAATTTAGTGTGGGAGAATTGTGATTAAATTCAACAGATGCGATTTCGGGCACACCTTGAACGAGTTTCGTATTTTTCTTTTTGTCGTGGCTTTTCTATTTCAACTAAACGAAAAACTGAGAAAGTTTTGCAATGCTATTTCTTAATTAACGCACGATAAATTGTATCGTTTAGAGAACATTATCGGAGTATAATTATAGAGAATTGCTCTTCCTTTATATAACTCCGAAATAATATGTAAAACCGATATTTAACACTGTCTATGATAAAATTGAAAAGAGTTTTATAGAATGTCAAGGTTCGAATCAAAATTCAATTACGATTCGAAATTATGTTCGACGTTCCCGGTTGAAAAGTACATCCCTCTATCTCACGACATTAAAGACTATTTGAAGGAGAGGTTAATACATTCTTGAAATGCATTTAAAACAAGAGGAAAATGAAATATCGTATGTGAAGAAAGGAGAGGCGAACAATTTTCGTAAGACTGTTAGCACATGATTAAAGGAAAGGGGAAAATGAGGAATCTCATAAGGGACACCAGAATATATAAACGCTGCCGCGTGCTTCCTCGAGGAACAAGTGCAGCTAGCGAAGATGAGAAAAGGGAGTAGGAGAGGGCGAACGAGGTCGAATAGAGTGACAGAAAGGCGCTCGGTCGGAGAGAGACGAATCTAAATTCAAATGAGAAGCGGCGTACCAGAGCGCGCACACACACACACACACACACACATAATACACACACGAACCAATCTCAGTCGCTGTATAGTCCCCTATCGCGCTTCTACTCTCCGTGATCCTCCGGCGGCGTTCAGCTTCATATCACCGTAACGGTACGTCAATATCAGAATGCCGGGACAAGGCTAACGATCCTGATCCTCTCACAGATATCTTGCGAGAACACATTGGCGCCTGACATTCACTGCAGACTGTTGTACCGAACGTATAAGGTCACACCTGATCGAGCTTCACTTTGCATCATCGAGCTTATCGATGACACTGACGACATTGTTCAATCGATATAACGAGATCGATCAAAGCGGCATAATCTAACGTGGAAAATATCTGATGAACTGTCAAGATAGGTCATGTTATTGTTATCAACGTGAAGACGTAGTTTTGTCGGAGAACATTTTGTTATTTGAAAAATATTGTGTTAAATGAAATAATGTATAAATGTGAATGATCTCTAAGCATTATTAATTAATAAAAATGTATATTTATCTTATAACGAAATTTAATATACATTCTTTTGTGTGGTCTTCTTTTTATCTTATTACAAATATTTGTAGTTAAAAAAATGTAATATTCTACTGTTTGAAAAATATCCACGATATTAAATATTATAACGCCCAATATTATTAGAAGAATATTATCATACACACATATGTGAATTACTGGTATAAGAGATATTTTCAAACTTATTCGCAGTGCAAGCTATTTGATATTAAGAGTAAATATTAAAATCGATTTTGAGAAATAATATAGAGATGACCTGCAATTTTACGAGCAATGTGAAATCGTTATCTTAGCGTTGCTCTCTTTTGGTAAAATTGAAATCTAAGATGTTTGATATTTATACACAATAAAGATTAAAATTTCGCTTTTATATTTACGAGTTATTGAAAGATTTGTGACGGAATGATTTGCACGCTATATGCTTCAGTTTCAGTAAATTTTTACACTTCGTTAAATAATTGTATTTCGTAAACTATAATTATAATATTTAATTTTTTTCAAAAAATTGCAACAAAATTTTATGTATCAATTCGTTTATATTGATATGCACGAAAAAAATGTGTTATATTAAGAAGCTTAAATTGTCGTGTTATGCAAGTGAAATTACTAGTCGCGTAAGTTTGAAAGCAAAACAGATGAGACGCATGGAATAGAGTCATTTTAATGGAGAGTCATGTCAGATAGGTCTTCGATATAAATTTCCGATTCCTTTCGCGCTCAGCTGGCCGCAATGTGCACCTCATACAAGCTCCGAAGTCTGGACTGGAAAACGGTAATTTTCCCTTTCGCTCGAGCATTTTCCGGCGGACGTACTAAATCGATCGGCGATCGAGCCACGTGTATTTTCACGCTTCTAAGCAGACCTCTTCCCGATTTTCGTGTCAGCTGTAAAAACATATTCGCGATCCGTCGCGTAAAAGCAAAAATAACTCGTCTCCTCGACGACGAGTGCAACAACGATTTTCGAGTATGTTTTAGCGACGTGGTTTAAAAGGTTACGAGATATTCCGATCTGCCTGCCTGTCGGCAAATTGAGTAATCTTACATCGCTCTTTACGAGAGGTAATATAAAGTTCGATAAGAGTGTGCTAAGAATTTGTTCGTAGTGAGGGAGATAAAAGAGATGAAAAGGGAATGAAATATCTTTTATGAATTCTACGTGATATAATAATATGACGTCTATAATAAAGCAGTCTGTTTCTTTTGTCTTATCAATGTTCCTTGATGCGAATAAGACTATAGGAAATATCAAAACGTCCTATTATAATGATTCTTATTATAAAAATATTTCAGTATTTGCAAGCTTTGAACATTAAATTAAAAATCTTTGAGTTTTGAATTAATATTGTAATAATATAAAGTCGCTTTGAAATTATATGAAAAGTAAGATATTGTTATTAATTATACAAATCTTCATCAAGCGTCGAATTTATCACAAAAGATCCATAAAATTTTTTTACGGGTTTTATGTAATTGTAATAGTTATCCTAAAGTAGATGTAATTAGGAAGGATGATTTTTCCATAATTTTTCTAGAAGAAATTATCTTTATATTTTCCAAATTTTCAATTAATTCCGATTTTGCTTAATTTCAAAATAATATGCAATATTAGTATTCTTGAAATAAAATTGTTATGTGTGCAATTTTGCTCGTTAAGCTTTAGTTCGGCTTTAGCGAAATTCTCGATTGTGGACAATTAAATGGGAACGTCTTTTTTCTAAATATTTATATGTTAGTCTGCTATTTTTATATTTACTTTCTCTTCTTCATCATCTACTTTTATAACTTTACTGATACTGCGAATTGCTTACAATATTTATTTTTCTCTATCGCGATATTGTACACAAGATCCGGCGATATACATTGTCTAATTCCACGATGTATGTTAACGTCGGTTCACACACACACAGACACACACACATATACACAACACACATAAAGGTAAAGGTGTACTAACAAATCTCCGGCTAATTCCGTGAAAGATATCCGTGAAAAGCTAGGCGGGCGAAGAAGGTGAATCTAGATGGAAATTAATGAAGTAACTTAAGCTTCAGTTCTCCCACCGCTTTAAATATATACTTAAAAAAATAATTTTGTTTAGAAATATTTTCAATATATTTTGGAGTTATATATAAAACATATATATTAATAAAATATAACAAAGGAAAAAAGGGAGTCTGCTGTTTTATGTAACATTTATTTTCATTTTTAGCGCTATGCTTATTTATTTCTTACTATAATTTCTAAAAATGATTATATTTATATCTTCTAAAAATTCATTTATTTGTGTGAAGAGAATAATGAAAATAACGGAAAACAAATATTGATAAAAAATATCTCACGGGTGTTATTATACGATTCAGTCACACACACAAGTCAAAATCTGGTTTATTATTATTTTTATTATTCTTTTGTATAATTTAAACTTTATAAAAACAATGTTTCATGTTAGTTTAACTTGATTGAAAATAGTGACGTACCTAGGTTTAAAGTGATTCTTTCCTTTCAAAGTTTCGGAAAAAATTGAACATAAACGTACGCTTTTTTGAGAGAGACATGAAAAGAAAGAAAGAAAAAAAAAGAGAGAAACAAAGACTGAAAATAGTTTAGAAAAAGTAGGGTTTCCAAATACAATTTTGTTTGAAAAACACAGTCAGTAATAAATATTTGTATCGTATATGAAATATTTTTTACGATGGAAGGGATTTATAAGGTTTTGCTGTTGACGACTTTTTTTCTTAATAAAATATTAAACATTTTTAGATTTTAATAAAAAAAGAGTATCTCTAGTGTGCGAATGTGATGCGTGCCTATTCTCTTTCGTGGTCGGATGCGACCGAAACTTGGTCAGCTCTCTGACTGAATTTTCCTACGTCATGTCTTCTTTGTACGGTACCCCTTTTGTCCATGATCTTCACCGTCCAACGGTCTTACAAACCAACGATCTAGCGAGGAGGAAAAGGATTGGCGACCAGCCGAGAGCGAGACCGAACCGGCTAGAACCACGACCGAATAAAATACGGCTGCGCTGGCTCGCCGCGGCAGGAAGTAGCCTTTCCCTCGGAAAATGGCCTGCGCGAGGTTTTCTGAATTCAACGTGGATGACCGGCCGAATATCCACCGTTTCTCTCTCGCTCTCTTTTCCTCCGTTCTTTCCGCCATCGTTTGACCATTCGTCGCTTGTATAGCCGTCGTGCACGCAGCAATGCACACGCGAATGAAATGCTTTCTGGGTTCTGAAAAAGAGAACAAATTCAAATACTCCGAATAATGCCGTGTGATCCATTAAAAATGTACAAAATTTTATTGTTCATGTTTTAGTTCACCATGTGTCAAAATATTTTTTCGAAATTGCGATCGTATAAGATAAGAAATATATACTTCTATTAATAGGACTATCTATATTCTCTTTATTTTTATTATTTCATGTAATAGGAAATAATGATTATACATTAATAGTTAAAACCTTTATATTTATTTATATAAAATTGTATCCATAAAATTTTACAAATTTTTTTCGATTGATTTTTATATGATATATCTTTTTTGGTATTATAGTGATATTAATATATATCACAAATAACAAAATAATTAATCGATAAATTTATATTGAAAATAAAAGCTGTATGTTAAAAATTGATGGTGAAAAACAGGAGAATGTACTCATAGTTGTCGTAATACATATAAATGTTTGTGTTATGTTCATTTATATTGATTAAAAGAATAGTTTATAAAATAGGGATATATCCATATCTTTTATTTACCTTCAAAGGTACTTACAAACATTTTTGGCTAATTTCGGTGTTTTTCGAAAAGTGAACTGTGTCGAACAAATCGCGAGACAGCTAGCTCGATGGTGCCAGTATTTTGATTTCGCGTTTTATCCCCGCAACGGATAATAACATTTTAATAAATATGTCCACGTGCTTGCGCTGGTGGCCTCGCAGGAAATATTTTCGATTATCGAAACTGCGGTGCATTTGCACGGCGCCAGTATTGACCAGGACACTTAATTACCGTAAAGTGAATTTAAGTGGCGGCCTGGCAATTGGCGAATTCACTAGTTCGATTATTAAATTGTTTCCACTGAGAGGCAGACGAGAAAAGCGGGGATCGAACTCGAAACGTCGAAATAAAACGCGTAGAATGTAATCACGTTCGGCGAACGGGATCGTGAGTGCTTTTCGGCACCCATCGAATTTTCCGAATGCGTGCAATAATATGGAAGAGATTTTTTTTTCATCATTTGGTGAACTGATCTCGTTACAATTAACACGAGAGGCGTAATATATCCGGCGCGTGACTAATCGCGGTTAATTAAATCACGCCGGCCTAATTTTGTTCGTTGATGCCACTTTTTGACTATTAACGCGCGTTTTGCTAGATATAGATCGGCACTTTAATCAACTGATGGCATGTGAGTTTAAACACATACACGGAAGCTTGCGAATATTTCTGCAGTACACTATGTTCCTCGTTTCCGACGGAAATGATGGGCGGTATCGAGTTCCGAAAGAGTAACTTAACGTATTCGAGAGAGCAGAGGTGAGTCTCGCGGGGGTGCATCAAATTTAACACGCCGAAAGTTTGCGCGGAGGTTACTGGATATCGTCGAGTGTACTCGAAATGCAATGTAAAAGATTCAAAACTTGAATCCTGAATGCGAAAAGCGAATTAGTGCACCGCATGGGAAAAAATTCTGAAATCCTCGTGTTTCAACTTCTCTTATGAGAATATTCATCACCAGGAGATATCATTTTAATTTGAAACATGCAAGAAACGCTATAAAGTTGAGAGCTGTGTTTTAAAGAAATTAATAAAATAATTCTAGCAGTAAAAATGTGCTTTTTAGCTTAAATATAAATTTTCTACACAAGACAGATAAATACATGGTCTACTTTTGACAAATAACGTTGGGATATTTATATTTGAAGATGAATTTTAGAATTACGATTTTATGTTTTTTCAATAGTACAAATTTAAATGACACAAATCCTATATTTACATTGATATAGAATATGACTTCAACATATTAGGTGAAACAAGATTATGAACTTTATAATTTATAACTATATTTTCGTTACATGTCTAATAAAAACATGAACCGCAAGTTTCTAGTTGTTATGCCACATTTACTTGCTAAAGCTGATAAATTGTCAACTATTGACATTAAATGCGACCCTCATGTTAAATAAATCAAATTTGGTCTGGCGAATACACTGTGTGTGTGTGTATATACATATATATATATATATGTGCGTGTAAATGTGTGCGAATACGGACTATTCGTATAAAGCGAATACTAGGTGGCCTCGCCATGGCTAAACAAATCTGAAAATGTGAAAACAAATCTGCTTTGAAGTCCAAGCACGACGGCAGATATTAACTTTTTCAGATTCCCGACGCGTGTTGCCCGCGATATATTCGAAACACGAAGGGTGCTCCGTTCTTCCCATCCCTTCTATATCCCGCATGTATGTATACCCGGTGGAGGTACATATGAAAAGTATAAACTACGCAGATAGCGTAACGTAAACGAAAAGGGGAAGGAATCCTCGTTGTTTCCTATGTGACGTCTCTTACGTTTTCTTTCTTTCTCGTCTACCTATCTTCTTTCAGAATTATTCCTCTTTTCCCGCGCCGAGGGTCGATTATTTCTTTACGTTTCCTTATCGTTCTGTCTCCCTCTTGTTTCCTGTCAGTTTTATCTTTCATCCTTCTCTCCCTTTGCGTTGATCCGACGACTGTTGCTCGACTAGTGCTCGCTTGCGATGCGAACAACGCAAACTTCGGATATACTGCATGACCGGTATAACGAGCGAAGTTACCGCTGTTACAATGCAGTTACAAGCACACGTTGCAACTGCGACAGTGTAGCTGTCCAGCAGCTCTCTCTCTCTCTCTCTTTTTACTGCCACTGAACTATCCTCTTGTAACTGTCTGCGGATGCCTATGGGCGATTTTCCGTTTTCTAACGAATAATCCCGGAACGCAGTGGTCGACAATCGCGAAAAACCGTATATCGTTACAGATTAGCTGCGATTTGTTATTTTTATTACAATGACTTCTCGTGGATATGCGCATCGAATCATTCTCAAATTTTCGAGGTGCAGTTTAGTCAGTTATTATTACGATGAATTTTTTTAAGTGTGATTTTGTACATCCGAAAAATATGTGCTTTGGTCAAATGTCATATTATTGTCGTTATATGTTTGATTGTCGCAATTACAATATTTTTCTCTTTATTTATTTTTAGAAGAGATATTACTATATATTACATTGTTATTTATATTATTATTAATAAACTTGGATAATTTTTTCAAGTAACGTGAAAATGTATATCTCGATTATAAATCGTATTTTAAATCTCTTTTGAAATACAACGTGTACAACTTGTGTGATTAACGTACTTCTTTTATTTTTACAATATTTATTTTAGGATTTGATTGTACTTGCATGGTTGATCTTCTAATATAATATTTTTGATTATTTTTGTATTTGACTTGTATCTTTGTTGAATAAATATTTGTGAATTTAATTCTTTGATGTACACATATATACACAAGTGCACATGTGTATCCATTGAATGCATTCAGTACAGTAAACTTCAAGAATGTATTCGATTGTATTTAGATTCAATCAAAACCGCAAATTTGCAATCAAGAGTTCAGTTTTTTTTGGATTGTTTACACAGCAACCAATGCAATTCATAGTACTAAAATTTCTGTAGATTACATTTTTTTTAATTATGTTATGCAGATTACAAATAATTTTGAAATTGGATTTAGACACACAAATTATTGAATTGTTAATTTAAAATAATTTATAACCATTTTGAAAAATTGGAAAACGAATCTCATATTTTGTAATAAAATAATAATATTTATAACAATGTAACACTTATACATTTTTATATTTTTTTAATTTTTGTAATTTAAATGTGTAATGTAGAAACTTTAAATATTTTTTTTATACTATTTCATATCTTTGTGTTTTCGTTCTTTTTTTCAAATCGATTTAAACCCATTTGATTTACTTATATACTTATATTCTTTTGTTTGAATCCTTTTCTACAATAACTATAGGCATTTTATTGTTTGCTTCAACTTGTTATATTGAATATATTGATCGGTATACATAATATAATACAATAACAATTGTGTAACATCTCATCTACGATATACATCGGTATACGTCACTTCCAATATCTCGCAGACTAGGAAATCCATACCTCCGGTTCCTAGTTCTACGTTCTACGTGCTCCTATAGAATCGATATTTTCCAATGACCTACAGAAATATATACCTGGTAGTATTATACTGTTGACCTCTATATATAGATGTCCGTAGCAGGCGCATAAAGTCGCTACCGTCGTGCAGCAAATACCAATCACCGCTCGATGAGCTCGCTCGCTCCGGTTTCCGGAGTAATCCAGATCATCGAATTGAGGAATGTATGTATGTGTGTGCGGGAAAAAATACTTCGTTTCGACTGTGTATTCCGATCGCGGTGGATTATCTCGTCGCACATCGCTCGTTTTGCGCACGTTCTCGTCGCACTATCTCGTTCGAATTCGTGATGGGATCTCGTTCGGAATCCCGATGTCTGAGCGTTTCGAATTCGTTGCTCAGAAACGAAGATTTGTCATGTTTTCCGGGACACGGGTTGCAACAATTTTATTTTGGCGTTATCCATGTTACTTTCCTATGCACTGGTTTTTTTCCGAGTTAATTATTAATAATTAGTTTTCATCTTTTTTTTCGAGACAGTTACGATAGATTTTTTTATTGTATATAATTTGTAAAAATTTGCACATAAAATATAAGCCGAAGTGTGTCAAAATGACATGATAAAATTATAAATAGTTAAAATAATAAAAATTTTATAACTTGGTATATATTAATATTTGCTATTTTGTATATTGTATATAAATAATCAATGCTAATTAAAAAATACACATTTTTATATTATTTTTATATTTTTACATTTTTATTCTTCATTTTTTCTACACATGGATCACTCCATTGGAGAAATAAATTATTGATTTTTTCCGGTTCGTGAATGTGTCATTTTGGAGAATTTTCATCTTGCGATGTTTTCGATGTATGAAGATGAACGTGATATCGACATCTCATTTCGCAAATAGCGGATGATAGCGGGGTGTCACGTCATAACCTGGAATCCACCTCGTATTATACCTGTGTTTATCCATACTATAATTCTGGTTGGCGCGTGTCCGCGTTGTGCGGACGTCACGTTACGTCCTGTGCGCTTCGTTTAATTTAGAGCAGATTCTGATATACGTTCCCAAAGCGTACTACCTGCACCGATATATGCAATGCGACCTACACCGACGCGCTGACGGCATCGATAACAGATGCATCAACGCGACGATAACGCCGGACGATACTAATGCCGATGATGGCCGACCGTGTGTACAAATCGCTCGTACCTAATCATCTGTCCGGGATTATAAGTACCAGAATGTCTGTTGCAGTATATTCGCTTACGCACTCCACTCTCTTTATCTCTCTGATCTTTTCTTTCCGATTTTGATTTTCGTAATAAGATTTTTTAAATTGGAATTTATGTTTAATATAGACAGCATCTTATTTTCTATAGATAAAAAATGTTTTTGCCATCTATCGCGTTTTTGTTACTTCATAGATGTTACGAGATATCGTTTATATTTGTTTGTAACATCGGCAAAATCTTCGACTAAATACATATTTTTAAGCAAATAGCTACATATATCGTAGAATGTCCTGTGTACGTAGATTTAAATGTGTAAAATTTGTAATATATTTTTAGATGGTGATATATGAACAAATAAGAGGACAGAATCCTGCGAGAGAGAAAATATGTTGCTCTATTTCATAAAATATCGAAAACTAGAGACACAGTTAAAATATTGACATTATTGCTTTTACATATAATTTATGATTTATAACTAAAAATAATAGATAATAATAAAACTACGCGCAACACATACATGTGTGTATATGTGTGTATATTATATACATATATAACAATATAATAATTCATTTATTTTGTTATCGATGCACTACATGACTTATGTTATACTCTACATGTGGACTATTTATTCTTTTTTGTCCCATTCATTTTAAACTTGACACTATGGCCTAAAAATATATTTATTTTTTTTAACCTATTAATAAAAATTTATGAATTTTTAGTTTATAGTTAAAATATATATTTTTGAATTTTTTACACAGTGTCATGCACCTATATATTTAAAAAAAAAAAATTTAATTTATCGTGAATACAATTTATTAAAAAAATTTTGTTTTATTCATTGTATATTTCTTTTCTACCTTTTATTATCTTTTTGACTTTATTTTTTTAATATGCTACATCGTGGCTACTAGTTACTTCAAAATTCACACATATAGGATCTTGCGATTCTTAGATACGATATATCTCGAATTGATTAGAGCGTGGGCTACAATCTTCCGTAAGAAAGCTCGTTTAGAGTTTCGAGTCAGAAATGTCGTGTAGGGAAAAATCTGAAATCCGAAAGTCGATCGACTTCGACCATTCTGGATAGAGGGTGATCGTATTGTCACAACAATAGGAGGCGACTTATATAGCAACTCGGGGATGAGTTGCCCGAGGGTCAGAGATTACTGTCGATTTTCGTGACTGCAATATGTCTCGACAAATAAATCTACCGGAGTGGAATGTAAAGTGGGAAGAGAAGGTCGATTGGTCGTTCTATAGAGCGATGAGGATGAGGGATGAGAACGCGGAGGCGATGTGTCCCGGAAATCGATGTGGTTGGCGTTACCGTTAGCTAGGGATAAGCCGTGGCAAGGATAAGGAGTTTTAATGTCGGAATAGAATCGAAGAAGAGATACCTTCGAGACGTCTTTTTTTTTTTTTTTACTTGAAAGATCGTCGATCCTTCGATTTACCGAGGCTACGTCGCAACGTCGGCGAAATGTGATTAAATTTCATCAAATAGCGACGTACATGTAACTGACACACATACTTTATTGCATTCTTTTTAGAAAGAAAAATGCATACGACATCGATACATTTTTGTTATACATTTTTCTACAAGCACTATTGTCATTGTTATTTATGAATGGATAAATTTATCTGCGTCGCGGTTTAAGTAGTATATGTATGCAACAAGTCAGACAAGTTGGAATTTATTATTTTTATAAAACTGAGTCAATGCTGAAATTTGATTTGCATCTCGATTTAACTTTTTTAGTTAAGAAAATAAAATCTAACAATAAATTCTCTGCTAATTATTTTTATTACAAATGCGAGTTACACACAAACAGGAGTTTAATTAATTATACGATAAAAAACCTATATTATTTATGACGAAACATTTTCACGTGAAATCGTTGGTGATATATACTGGATTTAGCGATTAAATAGATCACGTTGTTGCGAGAGAAAGCGAAAACACAATATAATGCTGGATGCAATTTGTTATTTCAAGAAATATAAAGTGACAAACGGAAAATACACATGCGATACGATTTCGAACTCGCGCGATATAATTTCTTAGTCGAGACAATTTAATCCGTTGGCAATGTGAGGATTTTAGAAATAAAGTCCGGTTATTGCAGAATAATGCAGAATAACGCCATGAATATATGGCCAACAATTTCTAAAGAATTTAATTAAGTCACGCGATTACTATCGTTGTGTCGAAGAAAAATGAAAATTTAAAAGTGCCATTATACCTTTTTATTTTTAAGATCGCATAATATGTTACGTGCGAGCAAACCACGTAATGTTAGAATGTATAGAAGAATATATGTATATTCTGCAGCTTCAGAAAGATTTACACTTCGAGAGACGACTTAAGACTAAAATATAAAATGATTCAACAAAGAAAGATCTTCGTCGCGAAACTGGTGAGGGAGTAATTAGAGTCTCGTCTGATGATATCGTTAGTTTAGGAATTCGGGATTGGAGCGTTTCAAGGAAAGGACCAAGGGTTACAGAGTGAAACAAACAAAAATAATGGATAGGGTATATTGGTGCAATAATCCGTTGACATAGGTTGACATAGGTCAAGTTTCTCGTTTATGACAGGAAGTAAAATCGAAGGTTCAAGGAAAACATTTAGTGCCCTTTTAGACGACTGTAAGTAATAAAATAGAAACGTGAGTTCAGCACGTAATAATGATCGTCGAGAATAAATTCCGAGAGAGATAAACACACGAACTTAAAATGAAGAAAAAGTTAAGTAAGAAACTATATTGGGTTTTAAATGCTTTTTACCATAAGTGCTCCGTGTATATTGGAGAGCGTTCTTACCTTTAGATGCTCTCGGCAAAGATCATTCAGACGAGCATTTTTCAAATTCAAAAGAATTTCTAAAGCTGAAACGAGAATGACAGCGGTGAAAGCAGCCGTTTTAAAGACCAGTGCAAATGTAAATATCGAGATCGGTACATTTATACTTGAAATTAAATCGATGTGATCCATTCTATCATTTCATAGTTTAAATGAAATTCTCATTGTCAGTTCTATCTTATCAGTTCGTGAATAGTATTTGAACACTCTTTTATCTGTTTCACTGCTCGTTCATTCATTCTTTTCCTTTCATTGATTTGAGAAATTATCGGAATTCTGCAATATTATGTAATAGATTGGTTCCTCGTCGACAGTATTTATTTATTAAGACAAAACTCTCGATACTTTTGTCTCTTTAATAAGTTAACCGGATTCTAATGCATTATCACACCCTTTTCAACCCTTTCTGAGTCAGTTTCCCAACAACTTGTCGCGCCCGACCGAGCGTGCTTTGGCGCGGCGTGCCGGCAAGAAATTCGCGGTTCCCGGTGGAAACGAGGCCGTGACAAACGAGGATATCTCGGTGGCGAGAGGTCGGCGCGGCACTCTGGCGGAAAAGCAGGAGCGCTAAATGGAATATAATCAAGATACAGGGGTTAGCGAGTGTGCCGGGGACGGCAGTAACGGTGCCGCATGTATCTATCCGCTGGCATTACGAAGGTGGTGGTAGTGTGGTGGTGCTGATGGGGGTGAGTGGGAGAATGGGTGGGGTGGCGGTGTCCGTGCGTTTTCGTCGACTGTTACTTACAGGCCATTTAGCCGCGATTATATCCAGCTCCCTGATTTAGCGCGCAAACGCAGGCTAGGTTCGCCAAAGTGCGGCTTAGGTGGCCGCATTCGTGGACGCCTATTGGCGCGACACATTTCGTGCCAAGTGAAACGTACTTCGCCGATCTTTTCTTTCGCGAAGATTTCATCGCCGGTTTAATTAAGTTAGCCGTTTAACTTCGAAGGGATAGCGTACATTAATCTGACGTCTACTGCTCCGGAAGGTTGTGTTGCTGCTCGACTCACGATCTTTTCGTAGAAAGCGCGGAAGGCAGTCACGGAAAGAACATGATGCAGCGAAAAGATAATTTTTGATTCGCTAAATTACTTGGGCAGAAAAACTTAAGTGCGCTATAAAACGTCAAATTTATTCTAATTAATATGATACGGTATTAACATCACAATCTCTTGATAATGTTGGTATCGATATTTAGAAATAACAAAATATTTTTTGTGGTGTAATGAGCTTCTTCTTTCGAGCAGAAATTTATTCGTTCAACATTATTATTTTTCGATTATTGAGTCGTAATATCGAATATTGAAACGCAATGTATAATGATCCGTGATACTATTATTTTCTTTCAGATGAAATTGATTCGATCGCATAAGAATATATTGCTCTTTTCTCCGAGTTATTCTGGGTAATGTCTTTTTTATCTTTTACATTTTATTTTTTGGTATTTGTGTTCTTGCATAAAGCAGCTTATATAAAACTTCTTTTCTTAAAAAAGCTACAATGGAAGTTTCTCTCATAATTGTTTCATCCATGCTTATATTTCCGGTAATTCCCACCATAACCTCCGGAATAAATGAGAAAACTAATACATAAGCAAATAGTGCACTATAATAAATATTTATTATTGTTATGTTAACACAGAATGTAATTTTAAAAAGAAATGATTGTGTCGTATAACGAGTGCACGCACAATGCGTCAATGCTAGTGAATTGAAAATAATTGCAGAGAGAGACAGCAATATTTCAATGCACACAACAACGCACTCCAACATTTATTTTATTGAAAAAAATATATAGTTCTTCAAGTGTATGTGCCCTGTTTACTTGATGTAGGTATTATAAACTTAAAAAATAAATAAAATTTAAAAATTATTATTATTGTTATATTACAGTTATGCTATTTTTTTTCGAGAAATCTACGAAAACTATACTATTCAAAAATAAATTCTTGAAAAAATTAAACATTTATTAACGAACAAAGACTAATTAGATTTTGTTGTACGTATTTAGATGTGCATCGATAGGGAAGCTTTCGTTTAAGCTGAGGCTTTTCACAAGGGGATACGATGGAATTATTACTGACATACGTGTAGAGAGATATGTATATATAGGTCTGAGCACTAAGTATAGGCGTGTCCGTAGCACGTTTCAGCTCCCCAGGTTCAAGTTAATTCTTGTTCGAATAGTGTTTGGAGAGTCTTGGCACTAGTTTACGCGCCGTCTTAACTTTTCGCAGTATCAAGCGGTTGATAACGGCAGCCGACGTTCGTAAGTCTGATGACAGTTATAATTAAAGAACTGAATTAATTAAGGACAGTAATTTATCCTTTATCGTACATGATTACTCGATGCAGGTGTATAATATATATAGATATAAAGATTATATATATATATGTATTGTACATATAGTAGGTATATATGTCGATGAAATGTGATTTGCTTTAATGCGTCGTTGAAATATTATAAGATAATAGAGGAGCTAAAAAAAAATTCCGACATTATTTTATTCTATTAGAACTAGGCACATATAAGTTTTCTTTTTTTTTTTTCGCACGATCTATTTATATATTTTTACGATATAGGTATAGATTTTTTCTACTTATTTTTTTTACGCTTTTTTTAAAATAAAATATCACATCATTATTACTTTTATATTATCGTACTCGTTATGATATATAATTATTATAAATTTTAAAAATTAATTATGTCTCATTGTGTGTATACTATTGAAAATTGTACTTTGATACAGCCATAAAAAAGCGAGTTAATTAAACATTTTTTCAACAATTTAAAATTTAACAGAAAATAAAATAAACTAGACCGCATAAAGTTTTCGAGTATGTATATCGAACTTAAATTGCCAGATCGTAACAACACACGTGTTATTGATTCCATTAGAATAGTATGTGTGCTAAATGTTTCAAACATTGGTCCGCAGAAGTTTTCCGTCTGTAACTTTCTCAGAGTACGATCGATACCTACAAGTATTCTCGGTGATAGTTACCATTTCGTAGTAACTAAACTTGCCTTTCCTCTCCTTGTGGAAGCGAGTTGGTTCCTGATTAAACCATGAATACTGAGAATAGGGAACATCGTAGCTCAACCCTCCTGTCTCCCTTCGCTTTGCCCCTCAAAACTTTGGTGCACCCCGGACGGAATCGCAAGTATCTACATACGTATCCTGACGAGGTTTGATTTTCCGCGAAAGGACGTCAGAGAGAGAGATATATATATGTATATATAGAGCAAGAGAGAAAGAGAAGGGAAACTGCGCGCACGCGAAAATTTCATATGGACGACTATCCAACAGTCGATTTAACTTTCGATGGAAAATTGCGTTCGCATTGTATACTGGATTGCGTCTACTTCCGGAGCTTTTGAAAATTCACGTGGCAATAACTTTATATATAGATGGAGCAAGTTGACAGGCTTCTCTCGCGATTGCGTTTCAAAGAATGAAGTGTAAGTTTCAACAAATGCTGATAAGACGGTAGGACACTTGAGATATATATATGTATATGTATTTTTTTTATAGCTCTGCTACGAATAATTTTATCAATAAAATTGCTATTATTATTGCTGTTGAAAATAGTAATTGTATTTGAAAATAATAGTATTTATTTCATGATTTATTAAAATTATGTTTTCTTGCTTCTTTTTCTAACACATATAGATTAACGCTAAGTAATATTTTAAATCAATTTTACATCACACAAATTGAGTTTCAAATCGAATATTTTTTATTCTTTTTCAAAATAGTTTTAAAAATGCTTTTAAATATTTTTAAATTTTTTAAATGTTTTTTCACTAGAGAGAAATGTTTACGCATACATTTCATAAATAAATCTCAATTACAAAAATGTTTAGTATATACACATTAAAGAACCGTGAAGAGAATTTAGATAATCTAATCGGACTTATTATTAGTCGGGTTGTAGCCAAAGAATTTGCAGATAGGATAGGAAGTAAAGCCCCGAGTTTCAAGACATTCGCTATACTCCGTCTCACGATGCAGTCCAAAGCTTGATCTGCACACGTTCGGTGTGCATTCGGTATTCACCGGAAGATAGTGACCCGGACAACCTTAATCCCAAACCGGTTACGACTTCCTAACTTGTGATCCTCGCGCACCGTGTCTGAGTCCGATTCGTAATCCTCGCGTGGGTTGTAGTTTCTGAGGCACATTTGCAAGGGTTCTTCTCCTTCGACCTCGTTCTCTCACTTTCTTGCTGTTCGGTGCATTGTTGGGGTCTCTAAACAGTACCGGAGAATAAGGAAAGGAAACGTTGGCGTACAATTGCGGATGCGACTTAATACTGCAAACGGGATAATAAGAAAGTAAATTCGCTTTAAACCTCGAAATACAGATGCCACGTCGAAGCACGTCCTTCTTAATTCCACGGATCGTCTCTTTGTAATCGCGTTGTAACAATAGGATGACTCGTTAGCAAACACCGTTTATACTTGTATTTTTCTGCATAAGTCTGTCAAGAGAGAGAGAGAGAGAGAGAGGTGGGCGAAGACGCCAGCGAAGGAAAAGCTTGCCAGGAGGAGGGTGGCGTGGGGTGGGAGAGGGATGCGAGAAGCACCCCGGCGGAAACTTTAAATTGTTCCTGCTTCTAACGGGCATACGAAACATTCCGGTAACGCGCGGTGCGCGTTATTGATGCCGGGAGCGGCGAACTATACGACACGTTCTTGCGCAAAACGTAACTTCGCGAAATACCTCTTTACCCGCGCGCGATCCTTCTTCGAAGATCTCTCGTGACCTACGAGCGCATTTTCCGAGTTTGCTTCTCGAGGTTACCAAAGCCAAAACGTAACACTACATTACTTCGAACAGAACGATAATTTTACTTCATTATAACTGAATAATGCACACGAGATCATATTTTACTTGTTGTTCTTGTTAAGTTTATATCCACGTACATATATTTTGATACTTCCATCTAGAAAAATAATTATAATTTAATATATATATATATTCTATCGTTTCTATCATTTCTATCATTCTATCATTCTATCATATTTCTATCATTAACAATATTTTTAATTATTTAAAACTATGATTTATATAGAAAAGATTGTGTTTTTTAAATATTATTAATTATGTTTCCAGAATGTTTAGTATACATGTGTAAGAGACTCTTTTTCCAATGTTACATATAAATCCTGCGCTTACAGTTTATTTCCGATATATAATTTTGTTTTATCCAAATTCTTCTTTGCCCTCTTGCCCAATTTGGGAATCTGGATCATTTTTTGTAAGCAATTTTCGCACAGTAAATTGTTTTAACGCGTATCGACACTATCGTGAGCCGCAGGCTACGGTAAACGGTTTAAAGTACGGCTACCGTGTTCCGGAATTTATCGGTGGCGATGACAGTAATCTGGATTGCCACCCACCCCGGCACAGCTGCTGACAATAATGCCGCTCGTGGTTGCAAGCGTATAGTATGTATATATCCCGAATTTTCTGGACATTTATGGATTTTTTACGTAGTAGCATTCACGTGTTCGTGAATCAAGCATCAGTTTCGCGTTAAACCGGTCGCGTGTTGTCCGGCAAAAAAAGGGAGAAAATGAAAAAAAAAAAAAATGCGCGCCTCGTATGCCTCGTTGGAAGTGTTGAATTGCGAAATTTATGGCGTCCGTAAAAGCCAACGCGGCCAAGTTTACAAAATTAATCCAGATGCACGACCAAGATTTACCGCCCTACGCCGCCTATCGGTGTTCCGCTCGCGCGAAAATCTAATTAACGTCGCGGACGCTATCAAAGCGTCCTTTGATTATCATCGATAACATGTGTCTCTCGGACAAACGATGGTACAACCTTATATATTCATGTCTCCATTTTACATTTAGCGATTAATGTGCCCATCTGCGTATCGAATATTTATAAATTCCTTTTGCACATAAATATATGAGAGCGCGGATT
The DNA here is from genome assembly GCF_048542155.1 of Nylanderia fulva. Classification (NCBI taxonomy): domain Eukaryota; kingdom Metazoa; phylum Arthropoda; class Insecta; order Hymenoptera; family Formicidae; genus Nylanderia; species Nylanderia fulva. The sequence goes on from NW_028189622.1 coordinate 3,134,064, forward strand.
GAACATCTATTTAATATATTTTTAATTAAAAGATAATTATGTGAAGAAATAATCTATACTGTAGCTTCATTTTATTATTTTTTACAACGATATACTTAACATTTTCATTTATTCGAGTATATTATGTTATCAAAAAATACTATTTATAAGTTTTCGTTTCTTGTATCCTTATTGAAAATAAATATTGAGAGTTTTGCATTTAAAGAAAAAAGAACATATATTCTATCTTCTTTAAATAAAAAATGACATTGCTAATCTTATATAATATTATATAATATAACTTTTGCTTTAAATATTCGCAATGATCGCGATATTTGAATAAAACCAATGGAACATAGAAGATAGAGCGGAATAATGTAATGAAATACCTTCCGGAATGTAAGTTTCCTTTTGTTGCATTAACATTGTTTGATTCAAAATAATTTTGTTTCTCTGGTGTCCTCTCGTGTGCATGTACTTCCTTTCTTGATTCGAATAATTCGGTGCACATTTTCGAGACAAACCATTTTGTATAGTGGAGTGTCTTTTACCACAGATGTGGCTGCGATAATAGGAGTGTATTTCTGTAGTGCACTTTCGGCGTATTCAAACGTTACCGCAAGTGGTGCGACCCTCTAATAGTATGCAGACTTCCACAATAGTATAAAAGGCGAAATTTTTGGATACGCGTGGACTTGAAAACATGATTACACACTATTATTTATAAATAACTCTTTTCGCTGTTTATAGCGATTCATTAAGAGAACAATCAATATCTTTTGCTCCTTTACCTTTTATTTTCTTATTTTAAGAACCGAGTCGAGTGAATAAGCAGCGTTATTTGTATCTTTGTCTGTTGCAAATGCAAGTTTCAACAGCGTTTAGGCGAGAGGTTTTAACGTAAATATCCTACGCGAAAGTGGAGAAGAAGAAGAAGTACGAAGCGATGAAAAACACCAGGAGATCGCTGTTTATAGATCAGAAGGTAAAATATGCGAAGCTTCGGCACAGGCACAAAAACCCGAACGTTCGTCTTGCTCTCTTAATTTATCATGGACTCCCGTAATTACTGCTTGGCCGAACAGGAATTTCTTGCTCGACATGACGTACTCTGAAGAGCTCGCGAAGAGTAGGAAGCCATTCTTATGCAATCTAAAAGTTTTAATGACGTCGAAACTCGGAGATAGCCAATATTCACTTCGTTCCGTCACTTTTTCTCGTATCGTCGTCGACTTCCCCTCTTCTTTTTCTCTATCTACCTCTGTTTCCCTTCTTTTCTTCAATGCGCATCGCAGCCACTTTGCTTGGAAAACTTACCCCGAGACCTTCCCTTTCCCATCGCATCAAACAGCGTTCGCTATAAAACTTGAACCATCGTCAACCATCGGTACAATTTTATAAGCACCGAGTATTAACGCAGTTTCCGATGTCAGTCCGTCTGCATAAATTAAGGAAACGTAATTTAAGCAGTTTGCGAACTTGTAATATTGCGAGCAGGGGTAATTTATCATCAGTTCCAGCTTCTTTCTTTGATCACCGATGAAGGTGCTCGCGGTTCGCCCCTATTGCATAAAATATGCATATAGTAATCACTTAAAGAGCTACATTTCGTAAAGAACAAAGTAGAGAAAGCAAACTCCCACTGAAAGTTTCTACGTATTATCGATGCACTATAATAAAGCAAATTTGCAAGAGTTGAGAAAAAGAAGATATATGTTTTTCGTGTAATTTTTAACTGCATCTTTTGTTTCGCATAGTAACAAATTGCAATTTTTATGAATGCTTCATATCTTCTCTTGTTCTGCATTTATTTCATTTTATCGTTAAATGTTGAGAAACGTAAATGTAAATTTTTAGACATTTTACGAAAATTAATTTTCTGCATTTTTTTAAAAACAAAAATTTCTCGATAAAGTCAAAACCTGCAAAATATTTTGATTACCATGTTAGAGAGTCTTTATTAATCGAGAAAGTGTCGAGCATCGTAATTTTTACGGATACTTGTTACGGATTTTTAAAAATTCGTATCGACTTGGTTGCGATATAACAGGAGCGAGAAATTCCACACGGAGAGAAACCGAGGGAAAATTAATGAAATTAATAAATAATTTGCGGAGTGCAAAGAACTAGACGCGCGTGTAAAGGCTCGTAAGGTGAAGAAGTATAGACCTAACAGTTACAGAAAGGTCGAGATTGGAAGGGTGTCGGGAGAGTGAAAAGGTCTACCCTTTCAAGTACATACAGCAATCTCTGTGTCTTCTGTGTATCTTCCCTACTGCTTCGATTGGACTCTTAGTAGTAGCTAATTATTTTTTAATCTAAGAAATGGGAATGTCGCCACTTGTCAATCCTCCTATATCATCGAGATAGTATTCGCTTCTTTTGATTTTCTTTGACTGCAATCGCGCATTAATGAGATGGTTTCATAAGAGCTCGTGGTATGTTTAAAGTAGTTCTTTTAGCTTTTACATTGCAATCATGTACATATATTTATAAACATGTTGCTGCGATTTGAAATAAAATTTATATGCCAACATCTTAAATTGAGGGCAATAATGTTTAAATTACTGTGATTAATTTTTTTAATATTTTACTATTTAAAGCATTTTGAATATATGTATTTAAAATTTCGATTTACAAGTAATGCAAAATATGAAACAAATTAAGGTTTGAAGATGCAATTAAATATGTTATTCTTTATATAATTTCATAAATAGATTTTACTTTAAAAGAATATTAATGTGAAGCATCAATTATAGAAATATTTAATGATAAGAATTGAAAAGAAAGAGAAGAAAGAGGACAAATTATTTTTATCAGAGAAAAATTAATTTCTTATAATTATTAAAAAATTTATAATTAATATTTTATATAGTACACAGAAATAACATATTTCATACGTGCCAGCAAATCAATATCTTGTGATAAGAGGATACTTACAATATATATGTATAACACAATTCGAATCCTCTTCTTCGTGTGGCATTCATATTATAAAAATCGACACGAATATAATATATTCGAGAAAGTCGTTTATTCTCTCGCTTCTCTCTTCCTCTCTCTCTCTATCTATCTATCTTTTCTCCTTCTTTATTCGCTTTTATACTCACGTAAGCTCACAATCCCACCGATTTCGCGTGGATTAGATCGATGCAAAGGCGGCTTTAGTCCGCCGATACGATGCAACTTAAATTACACGTGCGCGAGACCGAGCTCACTCGATCACCGATTAAATCTTGTGCAAGCGAACGCAGAGGGGATCATTTTAATTAAAAGAAGCTCGTTTACAGCGAAGCAGAGAGAACGACAGTAAAGTTGGAGTCTGTACATTTCCGAAAATCGTTACTCTTATTCCTGAAATTTTCGCTTACAATTAGACACGATATATGCGCACGGTTGTTATTTTTGAAATTTCCCGAGAGATATTGGAAAAATGCATATGCGTCAGCTGTGCAATGCAGGCGTGGCAAATGGCTTGCAGTGTTGTGCACTTTTGAAAAATTGCAAATTATTATTGCCTGGATGGCGAAAATCGCGTTTCCGAATTTAAACAAGTTTAAACAATCGTGTTTAAACAAGTAACATTGAAATAGCTATTTCTTGTTGTATTTATAAAAAATTGTTTGCGTACACTTTTTTATTTGACCATTTACAGTTTTTATTTGATCATGTAATTAAATGTTTCCTTATATATACATTTGATGTTCAAACTTTTTTTAAAATATTAAAACTATATACAAATACTAATATTATTTGACAAATAACATACTAGTCTTATTTAATTAAATACTCTTATCATTATCATACACAGCAAAGTTTTATTATTTATTTTTGAATATTTGCGAATGGTATACTAACTTTATGAGATTGAAGAATCAATTCCTGAAGAAAATTTGTAAAATTACTGAATTCTAAATTATTCTGCTACTGTATCGGAATTATAAGATATTAAATTATCTGCGAAACTATTGCACACAGAAATAACAGAAATAAATCGAATCAGCTGTTCTTTAGAGTTCATATATCATTACGCAGTTCCTGGTTTACCTTTGAGTGGGATCAGTCTCTGCTTTGAAGTGATCAATTGGTTCCACACTCTATTTGAACACCACCGATATCTAGTCGATATTCGTCTGGGATTCGAACATGTTACAGAGCATTTTCGATTCAGCCAACAAGTTTGTAAAATAGAGAAGCTGGTTTAAATCAGTTCACTAAAATCTTATGTTCTTGTAAACATATATTATGGACTCTCATTGATCTTCCAATTTAAATGTTTATTGAGACATATACATGAGAGAGTTTTTATTTTGATTTTTATTATTAATATTCTTTTTCAATCATTTATTACTTTGTAAATGCTGTTTTTTGTGGATATGTAAAAATTTACAATATATAATTAATAATATTACAGTATTTGATAAAAGAGATTTTTCAATGAAATCTGCAATAAATAATTATTACATTTAATTAAGTGCACAATTTTAATAATTCTAGACATATCAATATATATATATTATTTATAATCAGATATTGATTGCTTAATTAAATTGCGCAGACAAGTCTATTTTTAACATTCTATTCCGTGCTTATGATTTAGGATTTCAAATATATTGCAGTGGCTCAAGCTTAGAATTCCAAGTATTATTCGATCTTCCAAGCAATATCGCAGATGCCGTTCTAGAATACCTAAACATGCTTATAATCCGCACTACTTTATCGATAAAATTTATAAATAGAGAATTTTCGCTTGACTTCTTCCGTCTTATTTTTAAATAATGGATAAATTCTTTCTCTCTACGTACATTTTCACTTTACATTACTACATTTTCACCTTTCTATTTAATTTTTTATTGCATCTTTGAAGCTATTCTAAAAAATAACCAAAGTAATTTCTCGTTAATTAAATTTCTCAAGTATTATACGTCTAAAAAAAAAGCTATTGGACTTTATTATTAATCATAAAAAGTGGCGTAATTTTCACGATCGCGAATTAAAACATCCGAAGGAAAAATACATATCGACAAATAAGTAGGTATATTTTCGCTCGTAATCTGCAAGTTAACGTAAAACAATACCGAATAAGGGACGACAGATCCTTTCGCATCGACCTAATGCTCTCTATGCGGCCTGCAACGCGTCCTCGCACAACCCTCGTCGGTTTTAATGTTAGCGACGGAGCGTGTAACACCGGGCGCGATATCTGGGACAGGCGAACGTAGGTAGGTAACCAATTCAATAACGGGGCGTCTAAACACGGACCCGGTACGACCACTAATGGTTGGCTCGTGACGTAGCGGCAAGTATTCCCTCGCTCTAACCTTCGTTTGCCTCCGCGCTCTCCACCAACCCTTCTCTTCGGATCGCGCTCTCACTCCTTCTCCACTTCCGTTTGCACCACCGCAAGCGTAGGTTCTCCGTGCTTTACGTGCAGGCACAGACGGGTGCACGTATAACCGAACGGTGTTATGGGCATGTTCTCATGTCAAACCGCAACCTAACGACCTTAGGCGGTTAATGGTGGTGCTTGCTGTTGACCCCCGCTCACCCCGACTCTGTGATAAATTGCTGTTAATGAAGCCGTCGCGCGCTTCTCTATCATCCGCTTTCGTAATTTGGCTTCGCTTCGTTGTTGCTCTCGATTTTGGCGCTTTAGTTGCGAGAGCAGGGAACCTCACCCTGCCTTGCTGATGCGTCCACGTATATGCGGTTCAAATATGCATGCCTCGAAAATAATGTCTACATTAATCGATTTTAGAAACTAAGTAGCTGTGATAGAAAGCATTAGACGGACGGAAGTAGCTGTGGGATGTTATTCGATAATAAAACTTATTCGCTTCGATGAAATGAATATATTTTAAAGTCAAACATCTTCTATGAAAAACTAATTTTATCAGAATAAAACATTATGATGTCTCTATATATCGAAAAGAAATGAAGTCTTTCATTATAAATGGGTCTCTTTAAATTTTTCTGCTGGCGGAAAGTATCAAATCCTTGCGATTCGCAATCGCGATTCCACTTGACGGATGTTGTCACGCGTATCTTCGATTTACCACGTTCGGGCCACCGTTATTTTCCCGGAGCGCATTGACTGCAGCCTCTCGTGCGCGGCATTTGCATCGGGTTCGCGAACCACCCCTGGCCGCGTTCCAAACGAAAGTACCCTTTCCGGGCACTCTTGAACGCCGCGAGTGTCGTCGACCGTCTAGCTGGAGAGGAAGTGGTTAGAAGGCGCGCGAATTAGAGCCTGCCTTCTTACTTGACGGCGCTTTTCCGCCCTTCCGCTCTCGTCCCGTACGTTTTGGCAAACGCTATTCGCCCCGAATACTGCATCACCGCTATCTGCTTCTCGAGAGGTTATCCGGGAAAATATCTTTCATGCGAAAGCGTCAACGTGTTTGAAGCTTCTTTCCGAACGGCGACGATTGCTTCAGATTTCCATACAATTTTTGGAAACTACGGTTTCAAGCGGGCGGAATAGTATATTGTGTATCAAGTGCGGAAAGTTGACAATTGGTCACGAGTGCGACCATCCCACACGAGTGAACAATTGTCAATCCGCACTTGATACACACGATATTTTGTATTACAAGTGCAAGCAAAGTGGCTTTGTGCGCGAGGTGGCCGATCGCACGCCGCCATCTTACGACGGTACGGTGCGGGAATAGCCGCGTTCAAAGTCATTGTCCACGGCTGAAGCCGTGGGCAATGACTTTGAACGCGGCTCAGCCGTAGGCAATGGCTTTGAATGCGGCTTATTCACTCACCGCGTCGCCGCTAGATAGCGGCGTGAGAAATCGGTCGCTTTCCGCACAAAAAACACGCACACAAAGTGCCACTTTGCCTGCACGTGTAATACAAAATATCTTTCATGCGAGCGTCAACGTGTTTGAAGTTCTCTCCGAACGGCAACGATTGCTTCAGATTTCCATACAATTTTTGGAAACCACGGTTTCAAGCGGGCGGAAAATAATAAGAAAGCACGTACTTTAAATCGATCGATTTTTATCGACGTTGTCATGACGTTTTGCGCGTCGCTGGAACGTTTCTTCGGCACTCAAAGAGAAATTAAATTCACCGCGAAAGTTATGATGTTATAATATTCCCATTGTCGTGATCCAGTTTTACTTGCGATAGAATTTAAGCTTAATTGCTTGTTTTCTACTTTAAAACAAATTTAATTAATCCAATTTTTGTAACGAATAGTTTTATGAAGTTTTATATTAAAATTCAAATATATGCACACACAGGTGGTGACTGTATTAATAAATATGAAATAGATTGACAATTATTGACACCATAGATTTATATGATTTTTATTTATTATAAAAATTCACATTTTATGAATGATCTTTGAAATATATTTTTGGAAATAAAATTTTCATCAAATCTGCATTTTAAATTATGTAAGAATTGTTAAGAAATTCAATCTTTTACAATATACATATATGTATATATCTATACTATATATAGCATTTAAAATAATCCATACAATGTTTATGAAAATTTGTAATAAGTTTGTGTAAATATAATTTTCCTCAAATATTATTTCTCTAATATTTAACTTCATTAAATAAATAGCTTTGTTTTTATTAAATTTATATGGTGTTTGAAAATTATGTAAAAGCTGTAATATTTTTTTTCGAAAAGCCCTTAAAATGTTATCGTCATTCGAAGCCCATTCCATAAGTTCTTTCATAACATTGACCGATACATCGCGATAAAACGAGGCCACGTATGAAATGTCGGTGCAATCATTGCAATCTTGAAAATCTCGGAAATCTCGGTTACGGCTCGTCGAGATCGATACAGTTGATTTCCTGTTCGGAAGGCTCATCTATACGTGCATCTGCACCGGAGAGAATTCCGAATTTACACCGCCATGCGGAATCCTCGGCTCGTGTCACATGAAAAAGTCATCAAAATATAAGTCCAAATTCTGCCGCAATCCGCCACAAATATTATAGATCTATATCTTCGAACTCGTTTTATTTCATCTGTCTTGGGACAAAAAAATCCCTTCGATTCTTTTTTTTTTACAAATTGTTTGTTCCATTTTTATTGTCTTATCTTCGCTCATTTGACATCTTTAAAAAATCGGTGAGATGTTACTTTCACATTGTTCTGAAATGAAAAATCTCTCTAGCTATCAGCGAAAAATGACGAGCAGGATTATTCATCCCTTACATCATTTATGATTCCCCTCTCGTATTTCGCCGTCGTTAGAATTTCAGAAGAAGTTAGCCTCGATCCCGTTAGATAAGCGAAAATGTAGTGTATATACGAGAGACTTTTTAGCGCGACGCTTTTGATTTAGCATCGAACCGGTGTTCTCGACATGATGTCGAGGCTTTAGCGGAGGGTTGCGAGAGAGCCGGAGGAGACAGGGGTGGGAGAAAATCCGTGCGGGATACGAAGTTCGAGGGTTGCGAGCGAAAAGAAGAGGACGAGAGAAAGTAAGAGAAGGAGGAGGAGCGACATCGTTCCTCGTCTGCATCCTAATTACCTCATTTTGCCGGAAACTGCTCGGAATCCGGGATACTCAGCCACGGTTAGGTTTCAGCGCCCGAACTCATCCTCGCGCCCTGGCAAGGATCGTAGAGGGAGAAAGAGAGAGAGAGAGAGAGAGAGAGAGAGAGAGAGAGAAGGTCGCAATTCCTTCTCTTATACGCTACGAGAAGGAGGGAAAGATGGAGTATAGGCCGAGAGTGTGTAGGTCGAGGGAGGACTAGGAGTGGCGAGGATAAGGGACAGGAGGCGGCGCGAAATGGCTTTCATAAATCTCCGTCGTAAAAAGAGGATTTATTTGGAAGGGGGATGAGTGCGAGAGAACGAACTGCTTCTCTTTCTCTCTCTTTCTTCTCGCGCGATTCCCGTCTCTTTATCGTCCATGTGGTGCAACGCGAAACCGAGCGCGGCAAAGTCAGCGCGGACCGCCTCGTTAGCTTCGCGATAAAATAGTCAGTCATGCGCCGACGTCACACTCCTGGCGAAATCACTTTGGAGTCGTCTCCGCGACGTTGATCCTCTGACGTTTTCCTTAATAATTCTCTTCGCCCCTATCTCGTCTCCGGTCGATGGACCGCGTCGTATCACCGACGAGTTTTTACGACGGGCTGTATTCAATTGCAGGCTTCGACGTCCTCGGACGAATTTGGAGTCGATGACATTGATGGACGTTTCGTGATAATGTCATCGAGCCGTCTTTGCTCGCATTAGCGACAATTATTGCCAAAAATATTCGCATTCTTATCTTCTGTCACAAAGACGTTTATATCAAATATTAAAGTTAACTGGGACGGCGAAGGTTAATCAAGATTGTGAAAATCATTCGAACCAATAATAAACTGAATTTTAATAAACTGAAATTTCGATATTACGGAAACACGAAAATGATTTTTATATTTTTATTTACTCGCGACAGAGGGAAACGCGATAATTGGTTTAAAATACGTTTTATGTTGATTAAAAATTAAAGAAAAAACAAAAACTTTATCAAATTTATCCCAGCTTTCAAAATTACGATTTCAACTAATATTTATTCGACGAATGTATTGCATATACTATATATAAATGAAGAGCAATTAATTTATGCGGAGATCTCTCTCTATGCGGCGAGGTAGATTTTCGCGACAGGTCAAAGTAATATAGCGATTCGCTCATGAACAATAGGAAGAACGTGTACGGAGCGACGCGACACTCAATATACGATCAAAAATATTCAATATTTCTGCATCGATAATGCTTTTCACGTGTTCGACGGTGGCGCGCAGCATCGCACGCTGCCGCAAACAATGAATTAATTCTACGTTGTACTTTATTAAACGCTCTTTTTCCACCCAGTAAATTTCAGCACTCCTCTTGTGCTCGTCGATGGTACGGCGTAACATGTCATTTCCCTTATTGGATAGTTTCATTATCTGTTGCACCGCGGGCTACCATATACATAGAGAGTTCAATCGAGGCTGCGTTGATAGAATCCGAATATTCCGCGAACCAATGGCGGTGGCCGAAGGGTATGTTTTTAATATACCGCACTCTGTGGCTGATTTTTTGTTCTATCAGTACAACACAGCGAGCGAGCAGCGCGTATCTATGGTAACGAGATCTTATTCATTTTGTTTGCATGTACGATGCTTGTCGAAATAACGTTACAATTTTGCGACTGGTCTTTTGAGGAAGCTTTGCGTTTCATGTGTGCTCGATACGTGTTCGATCGCAGAAAGAGAGAAAACAATTTTTGTTTGTCCGCGCATTTGTACAAGCTGTCTCAAAAATACAATTTTTTTCTGAAAAGACACGAACTTCAATTTATATATACATATAAGTCCGTACTTCAAAGAAAAATTCTTCTTGCTTTACTGAAAGTGTTAACTTTTAATTTCTGACAGAGTAAAGAGTGCAGATAAATTTATTTGAAACAAAATTTTAATCATTAGCAAAATTATACTACGAGTGCAAATTGCACTTTCAATAAAGCATATAATTATAAATTTAAAAAGTTGGAGGAAAACAAGCAATATAATCATAATCTTCTTTTTTTCGAAAAACTTATATATTCTGATTAGATATTTTGTTTCTTTTTGTAATATCATAACACTGTCATTTTAATATATATATATATATATATATATATAAAACTAAGATGTCACCAGTCGATAATTAAAAATGGTAATAATTTCGTCAACCATATCTGGCTATAAATACTATTTATTAAACTTTACGACGTTTCGGCCATGGGTTTCGGCCCTTATCAAGTGCTATAAACAATTAATATATAATTACATTAATAATATTACAGATTAATACAAATTAGGTGCTTAAATATTAATATACCAACCTACTTAATACCGCATTATTGTAACAACACTACTTGTTTGATCTTAGGTCATGACGTGATGTAATGTCATGATAATGTGTTACGAACTAACTATATTAATATGTCAATACGAAACTATTTATATACTAGATCAGACTAAACGACTTTTATTAATTTTTCGTAGACATTGTTTAGATTGTCAGTATCTTTTTGTAAGTTAATATTATTGTCAAATTTCTTGATGAAAAACATCTCCGCTATTTCTCTGTCATTTTAAGTATAAACATTATAACATTGTCCTACGAAATGAGATGTCAGCGAACGTTATTTAAAATATTAATTTGATTTACAATGAGTTTACTTTGCAATGATATTTCCTACAAAAGTATATCGTAGAGAGTAAATGAAAAAAGTCGTAAAAATCCTATAACTACTCGCTACTAAATTGCAGGATGTTGTTAATAGCTGTTACGTTAAAAAGAAATAATGTCAGATTATTTCACACGCGCTTGTTAAACCTGAACCTTGTTTAAATTTAACAAGCGATTCGATCGATAAAATTACAGGTATATTTTTTTTAACCTCGTGGTCGGAGGTTCATTACGTACAGAACGAGATACACTTAACGAGCAGATACATCTGACGTATCTCTAGTCTAGATTAAGCTACGTGTTTCAGTTATTTTCGTCTCGTTTTCAGATTTTTTGACATTTAAGTCCCGTTAGACGCCGCGTGCGTTGGATTGTTTTCACAATGATATCGCGAGGTCGTCTTCGTCGAGGATTTTCCAGGACAAGGAAATACCATCGTTTGTACGAAAAAAATTTCTGAGACTTTTCTCGGAATTTTTTCAGCTTTCCTCGCTTTTCTCACCCGCGCGAAATAGAAAGTGCTCGCGTTTCGAGCACGAGTCAGTTCTTGTTGGTTTTCGTTGACGAAGAGTCGTTAGCGTCAGTTCGCGTCACTCAGAAGTGACACTGCGAAACATCGAGATATTCGAAAGCTCTGTAGGCGCTTCCGACTGAGATCTACCTTAGGTCTCGCTCTCCTTCATTGTTGTAGTAGACGGGACTCTGAGAGAGAAACTCTTCTCTCTCGCAGCCATCAACTAAATCGCGAATAGGGACTGGAGACAGAAATACCTGGAGGACGAGATGGCAGACAATGAGATTCGTCTGCGTACAGAATTGGAAGGCTGCGATCGAATGATAGTCGAAAGGTATAAGGCGCTTGGGAATAAAGCTGCGACAATTTCTCTAGGGATATCCCGCAAGATTCATGTTCTCGTCCGACGAATGGGGAGCGAGAGCCGCTTTTTTCCTCATCATCCGGCAACGAAACGAAATCTTCGCGTATCCTTCAGAACAATGTTGATCGACGGCATGCAAATTAAATTCAACCTACAAGAGGCGCGAGACATCTTTTCGTCCCTTTAAGAAAAATTCTTCCCTTGCCGGATTTTAATTTTGATTTACGCAAATGTACCGTGAAATATATATTCAACATTTCTGTGACAGATAGCGACGAAAATTCGTATATGAGTTTATGTTCAAAAGAAATTCATCCCATATAATAAGTATATATTAATGATATTCAAAAAACAAAAGTGATATTTCTTATTGAAGAAGTTTTTTTATCGCTTCGATTAATTTCTTGGAAAATTAATAATAATAAAAAAGGCGCGAGACATCTTTTCGTCCCTTTAAGAAAAATTCTTCCCTTGCCGGATTTTAATTTTGATTTACGCAAATGTACCGTGAAATATATATTCACCATTTCTGTGACAGATAGCGACGAAAATTCGTATATGAGTTTATGTTCAAAAGAAATTCATCCCATATAATAAGTATATATTAATGATAATCAAAAAACAAAAATGATGTTTCTTATTGAAGAAGTTTTTTTATCGCTTCGATTAATTTGTTGGAAAATTAATAATAATAGAGACTTTATTAAAGATAAATTTTCTACATTTCTTGAAGAGAGAGAGGGAGAGAGATGAAGATACAAGATTGGTGTGTGAAGTTCTATCGTTACTACAAGCTAGATCGCCAGCGGGCTATGTAACTTGCGACTCGTGAATTGTCATGAGTCGTGTATATCAAAGCTAGAGGGGTTGAAGGATAGTATGTAGTTTGGCAGACGGCTTTAGTAAATATATATATGCGGAAAGTTGTCTGATAGAGATATACTCATGATTTTGGAAATTGCTACAAACTACGCTGTTGGGACCGGGAAGAGTAATTTTCTCTAACCTTGAGGTATACACGAACCGGAAGTTATGATCAATTCGTTCGTTTTCCTCTCTTGGATTGTAGATAGTCATTTACATGGGATCAGCCGCGCGTAAGAGAAACAGTGAAGGAATATAGCTAGGAGCAATATACGGACTTTTCAGTAATTTCACTTCTATGTCACTTTACGACAAGATGTTGATATTGTTAGATCTATATTATGATTTGTAGGCTTATTAAAGGAAATTTTAACATGAAATATATCTGCAATATATTTTATATGTATATTAAGAGAAAATTTTATATATTAATTTTATACATTAACAGAAAATTATTTTTTGTAGCACAGATTCATAAGGACGTTAAAACTATGATAATTCTTTGACACGCAATCCGTAATTGGACATTCTTAGCAGAGAAAGCAATATATTCGAGATTTCGCTCCGTAATCGCGATTTAATCGCGTCTCCTCACTCGTCATCACATGAACAACGATCACGAAATGCAATCGTCATCACGTCATACAATCTTGCACGATCGTTTAACGCGTTACGGTGATTGGTACGAATGCCGTTGAATCCCGGTCAATCAGAACACGCTCGACGCACTCGCCCGGGTAGTTTACAACAGTTAGCAAGAACGAATCCGAGCTTCCTAGTTACCGGAAGCACGGTCGAAGTCGGACGGAGCGAATATTGGCCCTGTGCCACATTGCCGTAAGAGTGCCTGCACTTACCGGCTTTCACTACGGTATATAGTAGTTTCTCGTTCTATACTGCTTTATTGAACATCGTAGTCAGTTTCGTCTTTAGCATGTGATATATCGCCCTCTTCTTCTGGCGCTTATACCCTCAATAAGAGTTTCATAATACGCCGTATATCTATTTTACACCTTTTTATTTGCGCCGTTTCCCTGATACAAATAGAGAGATCGATAGATTAAATTTTCTTCTTAAAAGTACTTACGCAAGATATTTTTATCTTTGAAATAAATTATTTTATCATAAATACAAACGAAACTTTATGGAATTTTATTTCGACGCATTAATTTTTATTTTTATATACGATTTATATATAATATGTATTTTATTTTATTTATAATATGCGATGTTATCATCGCGACTAGGAAGTCGTTTGTGCGAATAGGAAGATATAATATGTGTGGATTTATAACATACTCGATATCCGCTGTGGTTGTAATACGATGAACGGTCAACCTCGACAATAATTTCCAGGGTAGAAACACTCGGTATATTTCGCAAACTGGGTATGGTCTTTTTGTAGGTGCAATGTTGGAGTTATTAGCACCGTGCGACACTCGTTGTTCTTGTTGTACTATCGCGCCATACCGACTGCCTGCACTCGCACTACGCATAATTTATCGTGCTCACTGCTGTGTGTGTATGAAAACTTACGGCGAGAGGTAAAACCCGTGTAAATGAATAAATAAACATTGCGGAGAAATATTAGATTAACACTAATTAAGCGTGTGATTGTATTGAAGAATTACAAGCATTATTGTTATTTAAAAATGAATTATTATTATTCGTGGTGGTTATATATTTTATGAGAGATGATAAAATTATAAATGTGTTTGTATGTGGGTTGGCAAAGAAGAATCACACAGATTATTATAAAAATAATCTGATTATATATTAAGCATCTTTGTGCACAAAGGAATACTTTCATTGGTCTTTTCGATTGAAAAACGAGTTACTCGTGTTCTATACATATAGTTCGAAAAAGAGATAACATTATTATTATTAAATAATAAAAAGCACAGGTTTATACCATTCGAGACATTCATTCTATTGAGAGTGTGTTCCATTTCGAAGTGATTGGTCAACAAATTTGGATTTATCGGAACAACTTTATCAAACTTGGAACTATACAGCGAAATGCGCTCGTTAATGTCTTATTCGTATATAGCAAGATCAATAGTTAAGGGATTTGACACGACAGGTTCGACCGCGATGCTTATCTGCTAACGAAGCAGAAATCAAATTGCTTTAACGAAACTAATTACGGAAATTGCATTACATCTTGTTTGTGTCGTATATATATAATGGTGTATATGTATATATATATATATATATATATTTTTTTTTATATAAAGTAATATTTAACTTATAGTTTTCAAACACATCTGCGTTGATAATATTGTAGAAAAAGAATTATACCCGACAAAATTGAACAATCTTCAATTGCATCTTTGTCAGTCATAAAAATATTGATGCGACGGTATACGTGTTTATGTCAATAAGTATATACAATATTTATCTGAAAATAATTCAACGTAGAAATGTATCCAACCAAGAGGAATACTCATCGATTTGTTTGTCCACGAGTTCCTTCATCTCGAGAAACTTGAGCAAAACTAAAAAGTTTCTCGCAAGAGAGGAAAGTATGTTTCGCTTCGACCAAAGTTTCCCGACCGGTCGTCGTACATTTTCCCTTAATGTACACACGTAATATCATAAAATTCCGTCGCGCCCGATTCGATGGTCATCATCTAACGGTATATTCCGTCCGATTTCTCCCCGACTATTATAGGGAAACGGGATTCATCGCTTCCCCGGGATTGACGATAGTCTCTCTCTCTCATTCGGGTTCTAACAAAACCAATTTGCGGGAAACCCCGGGGCCACACGTAGACGTAGAGTCGACTATCTCCCGGGCACGCCGGACGTCGTCGTGCGACGTACGAACGGCCGGTCGTTAAGTGCAGGGATCACGTAGCTCTTTGATAAAGTCCCGGGTCGTTTCTTTCGTTACGAACCTACCTCCTTATCCCGTCCGAAGGGAACTTGGTCGCGCGTCGTGTACTTATCGAGCAGCGCCGGAATCGGGACATTTCTTACCGCACTCTGGCTCGCGCTGATAAGGCGACACCGAATTTTTCTCACCGTCAAAAACGGGCTCTTTAATAAATTTCAGATATAGTATATATATATATACATATATGCTATTTGACATATATATTTTCCGCGCTTCCAATTGCGGCGCACCGTTCTGAATTGATATCGACGGTACCGAGGAGCTGATATCGTGAAGATATACGCGAGAAAATTGAAAACTCGAGAGGTAAAAGGTAACTCTTAAGTGTCAAAAATAGAGATCGTATAAGATAAGCTGCTTTTATATAAGTATAAATATTATCGTTAAAAGAAGTTTTAATGTACTCTTTGCTACTGCACCGTGTATAAAGGTCATATTAAAAACATAATTTTAAACTTATCTCGCTAATCTGAAAAAATAATCAGTATATATTAGCTTCAAAGTTCTCCGTAGCTATTGAGAAATTAATGTTTATGAATTATTTCCTTCAAACGTGATTATAGAAATTAACAAAGTTACCTCTCTCAGATCTCTGTAGCGAAAATCCGTCGTGTACAGTGAACAAAAACTCTATATCTGCTCTTTCTCTCTCTCTCTCTGATTCGCAGCTTTCTTTTGTGCTCGTTAATCTCCTCCCTTTTCTCGATAATATACCGTCGTCGCGTCGGTGCGCCAGATTGGATTCTATCGAGCTCGTTGAACGCCTTTGATCGTTTTCCGCATTGTCACGGGAAGATCCGGAGGAGGAAGGGCAAAAGCGACAACGGCCGCGTTAAAAATTAACGTTCTTCGAGATTAACGGCGCTGCTGCAGGCGCGTCCGAAAATGCGGGCGAATGAGTTACGGACGGGACGTTAAGTCTTGTAGATTTTCATTAAGTGCTAACGCCGTCGGGCTCACTGCAACGGCCTCCCCCAATGGCGTGGTGGCGCGTACGAACTAAAAAATGAGAAGGTCGTATTTTCCGAGTTCAGTACGTCCGCCCTTTGGTATGTTAATTCATTGCCGCGCTTCCGTTTTTCCACCCTCGCGTTCTCTCGACCTCTTTCTCTGTCTCGCTCAGTTTTGTCTCGCAGTGCATCTCCGCCACTGTTCGCTTGTTCGCGTCGTTTATACCGTCGCTCTATCCTAGGATCAATAACAGGACATTCTCCGTGATTTCATTAACGGTAAATTCGAAATGCAAGTTCAGCACGAGACAACGGAACGTAGTGCGTTCGGAGTTTCTCGTTTCCGTATTTTCTTGAATTACTTCTCGCGTCAAAGCCTGCACTTACTTTGGTATTTGGCATTTTATACGCGTAAACAACAATGGTTCATACTAAATAGAAAGATATTTTTTATCAATTCAACTTTCTACTTTTATTAATATATATATATATATAACTATAATTTAACACGCATTGTATATAATGCAGTTATTATATAAATTGTTTGCATTTATTTTTTTTTTCTGTAAGATATGTAGAACTATTATACAACTTTTTGAAAGCTTTATGTAGATTGTAAGAAGAGAGAAGAGTATAATATAGATATAATATTATAATTTTGCTTGATGCACGATGGACGATAGACCGGTGCATTTCAGAATTGTTAATTTTGGGCTTTAAAAAGTTAGATCAGATTAGAAGTCCGCCTTTTGCAAAAAAGCCGCGACTCAACGATGCCAGACGTTCAATAATTCAAAGCTAAGATCGGCGCGAAGTTTTTAATGAATCGCGCGAGTTTCTTGCTAGCTCTCGGACGCAGGAGCGCGTATCTTTTATCGGCCATTTTACGCGAGAACGGCGGCTTAACTTTTCCACGTGTAATCTCATCTCGATTGAAATCACGGACGATGAGATTTTTTTTTTATGGAGAAGTATATAAGCGTTTACCGTATAAAATTTATAGCGAATATCAATATTGATGTAAGAGTTATTAATCTATCTAAAGTTTAATTGACTGAGGTTTCTTTTTTTTCATTGGAAATTATACAACTCGCAATTATTTTTAACACATATGTGATACATAAAATTCTCATTTTTAAAGGAATTTTAGAATATATTTTATTCTTAATGCAGAAAAATCTGTTTTTCTATAGCAAAACTATTTATTTAAATAGATTTTATTACAAAAGTTGTATATCGATGCGTGAAAAACTATGCATATTTACAGGTTAAAATAAAAATAATACGTATACTTTTTTTTATTCGTGATGTTAATCATCGTTTACACTAAAGAGAGAAAAGATCCATGTTCCATACGTGTCAAAATGGAAATAACAATGCAGCCATGGCAGAAATGATTTTGGCAACGCGCGAATTAAGACGATCCTGCCGTGGCTTCGTATAAAGTTCGCCAAATACACCGGGCCGGTTAATTGACGTAGTTCTAAGAGTATCCCGGAAATGTTGATTGCTTCAACAAGTTTCTAACGTTCAGTCAGCATGTCAGTTTATTTCGTGCCGCTGACCAAAGTTCCTAAGAGCGCAGGTGTACGTACAAAGTAGCAGTCTCAACAAACTTTCGCAAAGACGATCAGATTCTATGGAATATATCGTTTTTTTTTACAAACTGTCAGCCTTTTTTTCTCCCGAGTTTAATTAGCATTCGTCACATAAACGTACTAATTTAATCGTGAAAATTCGAGTCGTATTGCGATCACAGTAAATGTCACAGCTTCACATTTTTTTTTCTCGATATAGTACATGCAAATTTTTCATTATTACATATTTATTTTAGCAGCCAATAGAGTTTGATTATAAGCCAAAGTTAGCATATTATTATTTGTTCACACACACATATATATTTTTATTCCAAATCAAATCGGTAAATATTTTATGCTGCACTCATGCATATTGAAGTAAATGAAAAATACCTCTGTTCTCTATACCGCGTTCGCATATTTTAAAGTTTATGTGAATATAAAGTGCATGTGAAGAGAAGTATTTTCACGATCCCGTAGCGATGGAGACTATTTTGTCGTTACCGTGACGCGTGATCGCGCAATGTTTAAACGCAGATGTGCCAGCCGTCCCGTCTGCGCTGTATTAAAGTCAAATATCGGGGGGTCAGGAGGGGACCAGAGTTTTTTTCTGTGCCATTTGTCGTGTATCCTGGTGTGCAGCTCGTACGCGCGGGATTCCGGCGCGGACTTTATAGAACCGACGTGACAGGAACACCGAAACGCTCTTGACTAGGAAACGTCGAATACCGGCTCGACTCGTCCTGGCTCGCAAGTGGAGAGGTCCGAACGAAATTTGACGCTTAACGAAACTCTAGTCACAAAGGCCCGGCTGCCAGCAAATAGCCTATCTACGGGTTATCCCCGGAATTCGACACTGAGACCCGGGCCGTGCGTTAGCGCCGGATGGATATTCTGTCCGGGCGTTGCCTTAGGCTACTCTAGGATGAAGCTATAGCCATAAAGCTGTAACATTCCACTTTATCCTGCTTTGTATGCTTAAAACGGCCTGGAGTATCCGTTAGACATTTATAGCGAAATGTGTGTTATCGAAGGAGGATCATTTCGGCGCGACGTAAATTAGCGAAAT
Source organism: Nylanderia fulva (assembly GCF_048542155.1). Classification (NCBI taxonomy): domain Eukaryota; kingdom Metazoa; phylum Arthropoda; class Insecta; order Hymenoptera; family Formicidae; genus Nylanderia; species Nylanderia fulva. The sequence goes on from NW_028189622.1 coordinate 3,153,473, forward strand.
GGACCTCGATGGACGGTAGAATTTATATGCCTTTCATTAGCTTAACGTGTTTGTCGTTCGTCAGAAGAATATAATAATGTCCTTGAATTTATATACAATTATAATACTTATATATATATATATATATATATATATATATTTTTTTTATTACTTATATATATATATATATATTTTATTACTTATATATATATATATATATATATATATATATATATTATATACTTATATATATATATTTTTTTTTTTTTTAGAATTACAATTGTTTTAATTTTCATTAAACTGTTCTGTGAAATTTCCTCTTTGCTGAGTTACATCGTTTGCGTCTCGGGTTTTCATTACGACGAAAAAAAAGATGCTTCGATGCGCGCGTTTTCTCCCGAGATCCGGATTGTGTGCGATACCGGCATCGAACGTAATCTCGGAGTGCCCTGAAAATCGGTGTACAGGAACGCGCCCGGCGTATCAGAGCGAATTAAATTTTGTCTCCCGTCAGGCGGGATCGTCTTCGTCCCTATCTTAATGCCGGCGGTTATCTCTCCGCAGATAACGAAAGCTGACGTTCTTCCGAGATAACGAAAATGTCCCCCCAAAGTACGGCAGTAGATATATATGTATACTCGATGGTCCCGACCAGAGAGTCGCAGAATTCGCCCACCTATCCGCCAGACTTGCGATTGCGCGATTATATGACTTGGCGGGGGAACGAGAAGCAAGAAAGCTACCCTACGTATAGCGGGTGAAGTCAACTGAATCTCGTTTTCGTTCTCCTCGATAACCGAGCGTCTTTGATAAGGACGCGAGGGCATCTTCCAGACCGCGTCCAATATTGAGTCGGGTCTCGAAACGTGCTTGGAATTTCGTTGTTAATAGCAGCTTTGATTAACTTGTTATTAATACGGGAAAATGGTATTTATCAACGTCACGTCGAAATATTTCGAATAAAAGGAAAATTCAACTATTTTCGTTAAATTTTTTTTATATAACATTTTTTCAAGATTAATATAACCTTTTTTCCAATACCTATACATATATGCGAGTATGTGTCTGTGTGTATGCGTATGTTTTTCTAAAACCAAAATTGTATGACTATTTAAAATATCATAGCAGATAAATTAAATAAAAAAATATTAGTCAGTAATTTTAAGAATTCAAAGATGAGGAAACTCGACGGATATTTGCATAATGAATAAACGGTAATGAATGCTACATAAACTGATTCGTGTTCGCTTTACAAATTGTAAATGTAACAAATTAAATTTTATATTTTAATTTAATGGAATGATCTTATCAATGTGATGTTGCAACGCAATACACATTTTACATTTATTAATTTGTATAAAGGACTTGTAAAATTTAATTGTCGAAATTTAGAAGACCGAACATAAATTCGCTATTCGTTTTATCGTAACAATAAGCTGGTTATTTCACGTAAGAGTGAAAGAACATAGATAACACGAGCGATTTTATTTTTACATTCGGTTTACATCCACGATGAATATTTTTATATCTCCCCCTTCCTCCCCCTTTTATCATCGCGGAATGATAAAGCTTGAAACTGCGTCATAAATGGTTTGTCGCCGGGCGTAGAAAACTTTTTAACGATTTTGGTGATTGCATTGTTAACGGCTTATCATGCTAAGCGATGCTGTTTTATGGGTGATATCACTGGAAAATTGTGAACATCAAACTGCAAATTATTTAAAAATGGTGTTCTATGACGTGCTATTGGTAAATGGTTAGTCTTGAATATCGACATATAAATAATAAATAGATATCTCGATGCTTCTTCGGGTTATTATCCATTGATGCTTAACACGATTTTATACCTCGTATATTAATTATTCAAAAAAGTTATAAACTCGATTTGCATGTATAGATATCTGTTCGAATTTATCGTTTTGTTATAAGTTATAGTTTCACTGTCAGCTGTGTATCATTCGAGAATCGACCTACTTATCATTCGCTCGCTTGTGTTATGAAATGTATTTCCGACCGCAGCACTCTCTGAATATTCATCGTTAATATATTTAACATAATTTACGATATGCATTTGCTTTATTTTACGTTTGAGTTAAAATTATGTGAAGTATCCATCACATATGTAATTTCAGATTGTAGATACGTTTCGCGCAGCTTTACTCATCAAATTATTCGAATGATAATACACGTGTAAGTTTGATAAGAACCAAAGTGTCATGAAAAATATATATCCGTAAAAATAAAATAAAATTATAAATTACATAGTTTTAGTACAGCTTTTAGATATTTAAACATAATTACGTATTTAATGTTGTTTGAGGAAAATGAGAAAAGAGAACTTTTATTAACTATGCAAGATAAATTTAGATCGAGGTATAATTGAGTTAAAACAGGAATATAATTTTCTTTTTCCCGAGAATGATTTAAATGTAATTTACGTCTCACCTAACATAAGAATTCTTTTTTTTTTCTTTTATACTTAATTGCTTTATCATTGTAAACGTTTAAATTCAGACAAATGCCACAAATATTATAGTACGAGTTTAATGTAAAAATTTATAATTTACTCCATATTATCATTAACAACAATTAGCAAGATGTTCGAAACTTGCAGAGGGGAAATCTGTTTTCGAAGCGATGACATTACGAGATATCGGGTAATATTATTTGACGATGAATTAACTGTTGCTGCCAGGTTGCCGTGCTCTACATACAGTGTTCTATAGCATCCGCGTGCATCGATTATCTCCGCTCCAATTACCCGTGGATAATAAGCGGTTCGTATCTCGCAAAGAGGCTGCGCGATCGTATCGCGTCCACGCGATTGTAAAGCGCGCAAGAGGATCGGACTCGCTCTAGGAGGAAGGATCGACTAATCGACGGCGAAATCATAAAGGAAGCATAGTATCGTATTTAGCGTGTGCGCACCGGCGCGTCATGATATCGAAGATCCTCTATCTCCCGATTAGTGCGAGTGCATATATACGAGAATGCAGATGATGCGGACGATAGAGTAACGCTCTGTTCAGGACGGGTCTCTCGGAGAAGGAATGCATCGAGCGACATCGGTAATTGTATGACGAAGAGGCGGAGAGATAGATCCGAGATAAGCACTCGAGACGACCGCAGGAGCCGCGATTTAATATTAACGCGGACACGTCGCGCCGCTCCCTGTTGATTACGTTGCATTGTGCTTCTCTTGCACCTTTGCTAGTCTATATATTCCCGTTGTGCGATGCATATACCGGTCTATATATCAAATGTATTGGTATCAACGGAAGCGAGGACTATTCATGCCGACGCAGAAAGAGAGCTGGAATTAAACAGAGAAAAAGAAAGAGAGAGAGAGAGAGAGGATAATATAGATAAAGAGAAAGGATGAGGAAGAAAAGGCAGACAGCATTTCTGGGAAAAATTTTGGACATATCTCGTTGTATAGAATGGACTGGTTTTGAATACCTTTTTCCACGATCCTCTTCCAACCTGTTCGTCTTTCTCGTGCATATTTCTTTTAAAGATTCCGAGCTTCATCTTTCGTGTTCAATCTTTGACTTCTTCGATTTGCCGGCAAATCATTTCTGCGATCGTAAAAGTTTAAAAACGTGTTCGACTATCGATATTCTATCTCGAAACCACGATATTGAAAATAGATAACCTGAGACACTAAATCGTGCATTTAGATAGGTTTATAAGATCTAATAGATTTAAAAAAATAAAAAAATTGGTAGACCATAAATATTCTCTCGTGATCTGCAGAAATGCCTTGTGTCTAGAAAGTATGTAATTTAATAAATGTGTTTTTCTCGTGCGCGTGATATTAATATACGCTTAATGAAATTAATTATATTAATACGCTTAATTAAATTAATAAATTATATTAATAATTATGCTTGCTTTTATGTGATTATATAATTTTGACACTATCAATTTTGTCCTTTTTAAAATCAGATATTATATACAGAAGAATTTTTTTCTAATTTTTGATCCTAATATTTCGATTATTGTATGTTAATCAAGTAAAGTGCGCAATAATCTCTTATAAGCCAGCGAAGCGTACGTACACTGCACGGCGTCATTTTCTCATTCAAACTTTGGCGCATGTCTATTCTCCTTCGAGCTTAGTGGCAGTTGAATTGAAATATCAAGCCCTGCTGTCGTGCATCGTGCGTCGTGTGCGCGAAACCCAGGTGTGTTCCACCGAAAATTGGAAGGCGGAAGAGCGGCAGAATATGGCGGTGTCGGCGCGCAAGAATGGCGCGTGATTAGCATGTCTTTCGAGATTGATATATATCTCTGGAGAAGAACGTGACCGCGTTTGCAATCAACGTGTCGCTCCTCCGGGTTCGAAATCGTCATCGCCACCTGTCGATTGTGCAATTTGCGTGGTCGCGCGTCAACGCGGCACAGATCGACGACCATCGTGTCGAGTCGAGGACGTGTCTCGATGAAAATTTAATTACCCTTCGGATTTAGCTATGTTCGACGACTCACATCTGGGATATATTTTATAATTTAAGCAAGATTTTACTTCGCTTTCGAAAGACGATGAAAAGTGTCTTCGCGAATCTTGATACACTCTTAAAGGATAAAAATTTTCTGATTTTTAATTCTTCTCTCGTTTAAAAGTACTTTTTTTATTGGTTTAGAAATAGGAAATAATTATGAAACAGAATTTCAGAAACGTGACAATCTCTCGAGTAATATGTATAAAGAAACAAAAAAATTGATATTTAATTACTTAAGGATAATAATATAGGATAAGTTCAGTGAACTTTATTCTATATTCCATATTTTGCTCTATATTATAAATCTGAAATGAAAATATTAAAACTTGGGAATATAACAGATTTACTATGGTTGCGCGTAAGAAATTTTATTCAATACGTATTATATTGTGTCAGTCAATCTGATACAATGTTTTGTGTTTATAATTAATATTGTGCTCTCGAGTTAACGAGAACGATGATTTTTCTCGGGTCAGAATGGTTACGCGATAGTGCGAGATGATTACATTTCAATGATATATTGTTGATGGAAATCAAAAGATTTCACAATCAATTTTGTAAAGCATTGCAGCATATATAACGTTTGGCGGTAATTCATTTCCCTTCAGCGACGACCGTGCCCGTTCCAATTGCTTTTACGTACCATTTGTGTAAAGTGGAGCATAACAATGTCGGAAAAATAATTGTATCCCGGTGCAATATCGCTACGATTAAAATTGCAATTATGCATTGGATTCTAGTATTTCTTTAGTATAATTTTGCTTTGTTTGTTTTGCCATCATTAAAAAACTTCCAATTAAATATTATTTTGTAACTAGCCTAATAAAACGAGTCATTTTACAAATTTGCATATTTCTCATACGAATTAATGAAAGGTCTACGATCCCATTTGTCTCAGAAACTGTGTCTGAATATAAATCTTGTTTGCCGAGTAAAGTGTGCGTTTTCAGCGTGTACTCTTTGTTCAGTTCGCGGCGATGTAACATGACTAGCCGGCGTCAGCTCGTGCATTACACGAGCCGCTCTCTTGATAATTTAGTAGTACGTCCGGCTTTCGCCGTGGCGTAAAATCCATTAATTTTCTTTCGGACACGATGAATATAACCGGCGCGACGTAAATTAAATCGTTATTCGGATTTCGCGCGGTAAAATTAAATGCGAATTTAAACAAAATCCCCTTTCGTGCCGAGCTTGCGCGCATGTCTGTGGGTTTTTCATTGTAGCCATGTGTAATTTAGCTTGACACTTGTATTCAGAACGTGTCAGATTGTTTATGGAATCGCCGATAATTTTATTTAACTCCTGTAGCTGCGAATTGGATCGTTATCCGACGCGATAATTATGCGCTTTATTTCTTACGCGGATTTTGTTTGTCATTCTTTCGAGTTTATCTCAAAGGTACTTTGTAATTATTCCAGTCAAACCAGATTTAAATTGATACTATGGTACCATTAAATAGAGCTTCCATTGTTATTAGTTAATTAGCAAGTTCACCAATTAGAGATTGCCGGAGGTATACCGTGAATTCGCTTACATATAACGAGGTACTTCCATCAGTGAATTAATAAAAGATTCAGTAATTCCAGAACCGCTTCGCCTAAAGTTACGTAAGGTGTCGGAGGACTTTTCGCTGGATGTAAATGTTTAATTGAAATTCTGTCTTCTGATCCGTTCGTTCTCTCAAATATAGAAACGCTTAAAATATAAAGATATCTTTGTTCATCGGGAAAAAAGGTGATTGTCCCTCTTAGCTTTAAGAAAAATTAATCATCATGTCTGTGGTAAAATATGAATATAGCATGACACAAGTTACAGGCTAATAATAATTAATACGTCAATATATTACCGAGCTATATCATGCATAATACATTTTGAATGATTATTGCACTTTTGGAATTTTGAAATTTGCAAGATATCGCGAAACGTAACGCGGCTTGTTATCCTAGCGCGATTCCAATGACGGATAGATACCGTTCATCGATCAATGGTTCTCCATGCGTTCGTCTATACTCATCGCTCCTGACGCGATATCAAAGCGAGAGAGGAAGCGGATTGAATCTCTCCAGGATCGACGGTCCTTTTGACCATTCTCACCCTGCTAGAAGGATGCTGTCGCGCATACGACGACCTATGGCAGAGAATTCTCCTATGGCACAGAGACATTGACATAGTGGCACTAGCTCTTGGTCAAAGACAGCTCACCTCTGACCCTCGAAGCGCCGGCAGATTAAGGGATGAATACACGTATAGACATTAAACTATCGGTGCGATGGCTGCTAGATCGACCGAACGGGTAGGAGGGACCCGTTGCCTGATTAGCATTCTAAATTGAAGCGCTGCGGTCGAACTGTCGTCGTCGGAGCAGGTCCAGTTTAGTTTGAGGGTAATTCAGAATAGACTCTCATCCTTCCGCGCGTTCCCGGACATGCCGATATCGTTCATCAGTTTCTCTCTCGTGATCCCTTTCGTCTTTCCGTCCTTCTCGGCTCTTCACGATCGGCCCATCAGTTAAACCGGGCCTAGGCCATACACCGCAATAGGTTAGACATTTGCATTAATCGGCAATCCTTCGTGTAATCGTGTCGGATCGATCTCGCTCGCCCGCCGAGATAGGGTGCTCGAATTACGCTCGTATTGTGCACTTCATCTCGGAAAACTGGCAGATCTGCGGTCGTCTGGCTTTTCCCATTGTTAACTCCTTCCTTTCTAAAAGCTTTACCTTTTATGCCATTTTTATGGCTATGATTTTCTATATAAAATGGATTTATTGATTTTATCATCTATGGAACATAATATAATCGATTTATATATTATCGATAATTATATATGATTTTGTCAACTTGCAATTAGCTGTTATATTACATGAAATATATGTGCAGGTGTCTGTGTGTATGTATGTGTAATTAAAAAAGTTTCTTAATCCATCTCAGTTTATAGTAATTATAAAATAGGACTTTATGTTAATTTTATATTAACTTTTCTTAGTAATTTATAGTAGGACTTTATATTAACTTTTTATATTATAATAGTAGCATTAATTTAGTTTCTCAGTATGTTCCAACATCTGCAAAACCATGCGAGTATATATTTAACATAAATTGCTCGATTTTGTGTGTGTTGTGACTAATTATTTTAATTAGACATTTATTAGAGACACTATACATATGTTGGTTATAATATATTCAATAAGTAGATTACGCGAGAGATTAGGAGAAACTTTCTAATGAATCTAATCGAGATATTATATTTATTATAGTCTTGATTATATTCTTCTATTAATGCAGCAAAAATACTTTTATTTGATTAAATTACATACACAACACACATGTTTCATAATTTCGTGTTCTAAACAAAATATCAATTCGTGTTTTAATTTTCGGGAATTATACTTGATAATCAAGATATATTTTTATTTAGTTGAATATAGTATATACGTAAAAAGAGAGAGAGAGCTAGTTTAAGTTAAATTTAGTTTTTTAGATTTTAGACGATCAGCTATTAAAAATATATATACAGAAGGAATTGCATAGAAAAATGTGTGCATATGGCACTGGAACGATACAGGCAGTCCTTACAATAATTACCACTTATAATGGACAGACTGTCTCGCGAGAGGAAGAAAGAAACAGACAGACAGAGAAAGAGAGAGGAAGAGATAAAGTGAAGAGAGAGAGAGAGAAAAGGAGACAGAAACTGACAAATGACCGACGATCCTGCGTTACAAAAACAGTTACACTTGTGGTTCCTAGCTCCCCTTTCTTCTTTCCGACTTCGATTCATTCATTTCCTCATCTCGCGGCCATTTTCTACGCATTCTACAGTCGCCATGGCGACGCCCGCCACGGGTGATTATAGCCGGTACCTGCTAAAGCCTTCCTTAATTAACGCGGGCTTAAGCCATTTTCGTAACGACGCTGTCTCTGGCGCGCCTTATGTAGGAGGGACGCCCATTATGTGTATATGTGTATTTCGTATATATGTATACATATATGTTTTTTTTATTATTTGCAAAAATATATTGTTTTTGAATTATCTTTCATTTTGTTTATTGATTCGATGGATACACGAAAACATGTGTATAAAAAATTAGATGATCGAGTGCAATAACATTTCTTATACATTACAAATCCAGATGTTAAAATATTTCCAATGTTTTAATGAAAGTGCAATAAGAAATTCTATGTTGAAAGTTTTAAGAGAGTTATCGTTGTAGAAATTGGATTTAATTACTTTTTGTAGCAATAGAATTGAGATAATATGTATTTGTATTACTACCTTTGTGTGCAAAATTGATGAAGTACATAATAGCGAATGAACATGGTAACGTCAGTTTTGTTTGGAACTGAATAGGCATGCTATACGTTGCATGTAATGTGAAAGCAGATTTTTGTTTTTTATAATAGGAAAATAGAATAATTATTATATTTAAAAAAATTGAACCGTGTAGTTTTTTTTTTATTTCCATCAAACGCTTTAATTAAAATTCAAAGATAGATCAAATATTGATTATAAGCTGAGAAATGGATAATAATAATAATACTTATAAACTCATTATAAATTGAATTAGTTTTAATGATCAAGCTGAAAAGGGAAATATTTGTACGTGAGATGATTTGTACAAGATTTTATAAATAGATATTTTAAGGAAGACTGACTCATTTACTGTACGAGAGCCATACAGTTCATGTGTTTATTATATCTTCAAATACAGGGGGGCAGCAAAAATACACGAACGCGTAAAAATTCGCGAGGGACCTATAATAATGTGCAAACACTACCGCCTAGCTTGTGTTTGCCCGACGATAAATTTACCTTCTATAAGATTAAAGAGGCAGAACGCGCACACAGTCTTAAAGGGACGCCCTTAAAGTCAGTCGTAAGCTCGAAGCATCCGACGGTACCTAAGCTGAAATATATATACGATTTTTTTCTTTTCTTCGTAAGCAAAAGTATATTGTGAGTGCAAACAGCCGCTTCGTTGTCCAAGAGAAGGTCGGTCGAGATCACAGTTTTATTAAAGCCTCGCTGTGCTGTACTGTTAATTACTTCGCGCTGCCACTCGCTGGTGCGTATTCGAAATTTTTGCTTTTATGCATCGTAATTCGGGCGAGCACGCAGAAAATACGATATAATTAGTAGACTTAATACGTCCGAGTGAACTTTTCCAAAACGCTTAACCGAGCCTTCACTCGCAGCTGCCAACGCAGGCGCAACTATTAATCGCCGCTAATGTCGGGTAAGTTGATTATCAGCGATGGTAGAGTCCCTCCCATCTCTCTCTCTTTGCCTTCCATTCTTTTTCTCTTCCTTCTTTTTTCTCAATAAAAAACCGCGTTAAATAAATCGATTTATTTCATTTAAATTGTCGCTTTATATCCACTTGGTGAATTGCCGGATAATCAAAGCAATTTCGAAAAATATCACGGTATATCGATCGATTCGCGCCGCGGACGCACCGTAATTTCCTACTACGCTCTCTCCTCGAAATCAGGTTGCACAACGCGTGACAGCTTACGGACAAAGCCGTCGCTCGTTATCCGCGATCGCACTTGCTTATACGCTGCAGTTCGAGATGATATAGGGGCCGCCGTGAAATATCGTTCACGCCCGCCATTATCGCGAATAAGCCTCTATACATATATATATATATATACATATTGTATATGTATACATAGATGTAAAGATGTACAAGACTGATCGACTTGGCTCTGCGTTCTCTTTATATAACTTGTGATTATATATGCATAAGCTGCAAATGCTTCGTAATTCCTTAATCTTTCGATGAATGTTTTACGCGAGATTTGGGGTGCGCATTTTTAAGAACTTTTTCTTGTCCTTTGTTACCAACTTAACGAATGATTAATACGTGGCTTTCTATATTTTTTTGTCATATACTAAGTTTTTACATTCAAGAAGCTAAAGGAAATAATATTATTTTTTAATTTATTAAAATGTATATATATCTTACTTTTTGACTTGTAATTTTGATAACATAATTTTAAAAAATGCGTAATTTCTGGAAAGTTTTGCAAAAATATCAACGCGTATACTCGTGTTGAATAATAATGAATAATGAATTTTATGTATCGCAAACATGCAATTTCACTGAACGAATAGAATGCTTTAAAACATAAACAAGCGCAACATAAATAATTATGCGAGCAGTTGAAAAATATATGCGTCAACTTATACATATTTTATTGCGCTCTATTCGTGAAGTATGCGATAACAACACTCGGTTGGCATTTTTTTCTCGCATAATTCTTGACACATTTCTTTCATATGAATAAGCATTAGCGGAAACCATAAATTAGTATATGTATGGTAATATTTATTCGTTATTACGATAATACATAATTCTTTCTCTTAATTTTTTTAGATTATTTTGAATAGATTATTTATTACATAAGTAAATTCGTGTAATTTAGAAAATTATTTTTAAACTATTTTTTAGTTTGAAAAATATTAAGTATTAGCTGAAAAAAGATGATTTCAATTGCCTAATTAATGAATAATTTTTTTTTATCTCTTTATCAATCTTTTTTTATCTCTCTTTAATATGTATAATAATATTATTAATATTATCTTGCTAATTTTTTAAATTAGAGTTTATAATTAATTTTGTTCAACTAATTTTCAAAATATAATTCCAATTTGGAATTATGTGAAAAAAGCGAGAAAGCATTAAAACCGCGTTTGAAATTTCGTGCTTTGCTATGTATTACTTTGTGGACGCCGAAGACCACCAGTTATTCGGCGAACGGTTTCCAGCAGAGTTTAATTTGGTTTTATTTGCATTTCGCTTCCTTATCCTTTCAATCAGAGAGAAGAGAGTAGATGTGACCTTTAATTATATAGTGACTCACGATAAAACACAGGGTCCTTTGTACATTAAAAGTTGCCCGTTGATGGAGCTTTTCGATTACGAGGGTGAAGTAGGAAAGCGAGGAGAAGGAAAGGGCGCTTTGGATATTCTCTATTTAAGGCCGGCACAGTGACAGCTCGTGAAAGGGCGTACTTTCCGCACGGGTATAACTTAATGAGAAAACTGAATGGTGATTTTTTTTTTTTCAAGGCAAGTATCCTCCGCCGAGCAAGATTAGCGTTATAAGAAAAGATTACGTGAGTTGATGCTTTCCTACATCAGTAATAAAAGCTATAAAGCCATTTATTCGATTGATTACGTTGAAATACGGACATTAATAATAATAATAATAATCGTGTAATTATATTCTGATAATTGTGATCAGTTTTCAAACCGTAAACAAGAGATAGAACTTGGAATTAATTTAAAAGATGCAATTATTTTCAATGATTTTGTGTATTTTAAGTAATTATTTTACGTAGATAATTACGTAATATTTAAAAATTTTTTAAAAATATGTACAATATAAATATAAGTGTCTAATATAAATATAATATTGTTCTTAAAGATATTTAAGAATAAAATCATAAACCGTAATTGTAATTACGTAAATTGACAGAAATATTTCGTTTTTTTTAATTTAATGTCAAAATACACAAGTATCTTACAGTTGGCTCTATAGTAAGACTGAATTATATTTCTTAGCCAATCTTTTGTCACTGATAAATGCGATACGGTAAAACCATCCGTTAGTTCAATTATTTACGCGAAAGTTATCAACAAAAACTTTAATCTTGCGGCTCGGCTTCTTTAATTAGTTTTTCAAGAAGATGCTTTTAAGAGGTAATGAATAAAAGTGCCGCCAACTTGTAAGTTGCACCGTAATCCTGCAGGTTGCGTATTACATAAGATGCATTTTAATTTATCGGCTCGACCTATCGATAGACAATTATTCGAGTTCTGCGATGCCGATCTTTCCTGCCCTTACCCTCGTTATAAGGGCGTAAAGCCGATGGCGATCAACTGCGTTACGCAGGCCGTGACGCAATTCGCGCGCACGCGCGCACCCGTAACGAGATAATCCTTTCCCATGCTCACGTATTGTACCCTGTTTGTGCTTGCTTGCGGATTGCAGTTTGTACCTTGGGGCGTTGGCACGGTGACGTAGTGCGAAGTTAGAGTCAACATATTTAAAGTTTTAAGTACATGGTCCGCCTACCGCGTCGGTTGCTGTTTGCGGCTGTACGAAATAAATTAACCAACGGCGAAGGAATTAAAGATTTTAACAGAATTTCTCCGATTTTACCAATTTTCGCCGTATATTTCTCGCTTTGCGTCAATTTCAACAATTACAAATATTAAAATAATATATAAAGTGATAACAAAAATTTGCATGCACAAACAACTCTTAAATATCATTATGTGAATGTATATATACATATAAATAACGATTTATAATGACATATGTAAATTCACTGTATAAACTTTAACCATTCGTTATTGATATTGAGATGTAAAAGTATATGATAATACTTATCTGTCTTTTGTTTTTCTTTTTTCTTTCAATAATGAAATATTAGTTATATATAAAAATATAACTATACCATGTCGAAAAAAATAAACAAAAAATGATGAAGAACGATTATTTTTTTATATAATTGAAGTATACTTATATATAATTTCTGCGTGCAATTGAGTAGTTAAAATTCTAAAATATACTTAAATTAAATATTAAAATGCATAAAGATGAAAGAACTACATCTTTTTTCTCTTTTTTTAATTATTTTTAATTCAAAGCAGCAGTTACTAATTGGTGCATTTTCTAGATATTGTTACACATTATTATATTTTTATGTGTTATGATTAACTGTATGAATGATCTTTTTATATTATATTATTCTTTTTCTAAATTTCTCTTGACGCAATGTTAATTTCACATACATACGTGACTAAGAAAAGTGTTAAGTTAAAGTGTAATAGTGATTTAATGTCACTTACATTCGCTATTCGCTCTTGTACGCTAAGCATATTTCATAACGAGATTAGTGGACTTAATCTTAGATAAGGACAGAATATATAGGGACATATTAAGCTATAAATTTACTTAGTATCTACATATTATATAAATAATTTATAAGTTATTTAATTTAGCTTTCATATTTTAAAGTATGTCAAAAAGTTCAATGTTGAAAATGCATTGATTCTCTATAATGCGTCCCATATACATAAATTAAGATAAATAAATAAATAATTATCAAAAATATTATCAAATTGTTATAATTGGAAATTAGGTTGTTGATATAATAAATATTCTTTACATTAATTATTATGAATTAGCAGTAGAATCAGCTGACTGATAGTAAAAAGTACAAAAGATACAGAGACTATCCATCATTAGAGATCCAAGATTGCCTTTGAAATTCTGTTTGTAATTTCGGAGAGCGTTGGATGTCCGCGTTTTCGGTGCACTGACAGAATTTGGATCACACGGACCGGTGGGAATTTATCAAAGGCCAAATACAGCGAAAACTGTCAGGCTGCGATACCTGCCTGCCCGTCCGTTGCAGAGTGCGTATACGCATACGAGGTCGATCCTTGTGTATGTACAGTATAAAATACGCTCGCGCCACACGCATTTGCGTATGTATATACCCTCGGACACAATCTCACGGGGATAGCGCGTTACACGGAAACGCGGTAATTTATTCCACGGAAATGAAAAAAGAGCTGCGTTCGCAAAATTTGACGTGGGAATTCGCGCCGTCTGTGTCGTTGTAATCCGTGGCGGACACTTTACGTTCAGCGCTCGAAATAGACGCTCAAACAACTTTATAGATTACTTAATCAACTCGAAAGAATTTTGCTCAAAAAATATCTCATTATTATATTCATTAGATATATTATCATATTAAATATCATCAATACAAAATATATAAAAAATAACGATTTATTCTGAAATTATTATAATATGCTATAGTGTTACGTAATTATTATTATAATTATTCACTTCTTGAAATTTATTGTAAGGTGTTACAATACATGAGACATCTTGCAATGCATTAAATATACCGACGGTGTGAACATACGATACCACTAGGGAAAGTAACAACTTTACTTGCTTATCTTTCTCTGCAACTTACTGCTAGAGTTACTTGTTTGTCAGTTCTATGTAAATCTAACTTGTGATAATTGTAAATGCAGCGTGCACCTACTGATGTTGTAATTTCAGGAAAACTTTATTTCTAGTATTGTAAATAGTTCTCTTGGGTTTTTATCAAGAAGGCTACATTTTGTAACAATCTATTTACAAAGATGCGTACAATATTATACATTATCGTCTATTGTTACGTTTCAACGTTATTGTTACGTTTTCTCTTTCATTGCGTGGACTGGTTCTTGATTATGTCGTGATTGAGTTTCATGCTATTCTCGCAGTTACTTGTATAGCGTATTGCAAAGAGGTATCGCTGGCAGCTTCAGTCAACTGGAATGACGGATGCTTCTCATCCGTCAGGATCAACAATCCAATCACATTGCAGAGGAATAACTCACATATAACACACACCGTTGTCACGTAGGAACCGTTGTCAGAAAGAACCACTTTCATTCGATTCTAAACTTTTCCATGAATACTTTTTTAACGGCTTGTCGATTAGCAACAATTTAATTTTGATGACACAAAATCTCATTGATTGACCGATTCATTAAAATTACAAATACAAATTGATCCTATAACAATCATTTTTTTACTAAATAGATTTTTATTGCTGGGTACGGGTAATATAATCGTCATTAAAAGATTATGATTATTGATTTAATCGTGAAAAAATATGGTAATGTTACGCTCATTTTTCATTATTGCATCGTGTATTATTAATCCTGATTATTCCGGCTTATGGTCGCGAGTGGTGAAAAGTTTCAAGACCTTTCACCACCCGCGACTCGGTAGTTCTTACATATGTGTAGTTACGTATTTATCGTTGGTGTGCCCCTTTAAAATCCTGTTAATTGCCAACGTACTGACGTCTGCATGCTACTCGCTGAAGACTTAATCTACGCGATCTACTTCTCGCGACGAAGTGAGCCACGCAAGACGTGCACGACAGCGCGTTAATTAGGACGATGGATGATGGAAAAGCGTAATAAGAATGATAGTTTCGAGATAGATAAGCGGCGCTTTCATCTATTAATTGCGTCGAAGGAAATTACAAAGTGCTAGTCTGCGCATTTTCAATGTGTTTTTAATCCTGATTACATTTCTCTTTATTCCGGATTCTACATTTCGAATTGCATGTTTTAATTTACGTATTGCGGCGTGATTATTATCGTTCATTGAAAACCAGCAGAGACTTTTCAAGGGAAATGTGATGGTGCTCGCACTATTAGTGAAATTATTATCACAAATTATCATCGTCCTTTGATTGTACAACAGCGTGGTTACATTTCTATGATTTGTATGTTTTAATTTATGTATTGCGGCATGATTATTATCGCTTATTCAATTAAATCAGCAGGTGCTTTTTAAGAGAAATGATGGTGTTTGCTATTAGAGAAATTATCATCACAAATTATCATTGTCCTTTGATCGTTCAACAGCTGGCGTGTGCATTTATAGAACGCGTACGCGATTCTATATTTTTTTCATTTCGAAAACTGCCCGCGATTGCGCGCAAATCACGATAGCTTTGTTTCGAACGCTGATCGTGCGGAGATTCATGAAATTCGCGGTCCTCCGCATCGATGCGAAGTTTCGATTGTGGTTACGCAACTCGATGTCCAGTGTTCAGCATATCGCATTGCTGATCATTGATTCGCGATAGATACGTCATTTCTCACCGCCCGCATATCAGCCTGCGTTTCCAATCGAGTTTCCATATATTTTCTGCAATGCAAGCGCCGTGAAAAACTATTACCGTCATTTTTCGTGCCCGATAAAATTTCCTTCTAAAGGAAGGAGTTATTTGGGATATTCGCAGTAAAGCTCGTTTCTCGAAAGGAATTTAATTTCAATAAAAAGATAGAGCTATGGCTTTTAGAGTGAGAACTAAATTTATTTAATAATTTATGTACCGAATTCGAATTTAAATTAATTAAATATTATCTATTCATTGTTATTACTTTATTTCTATTATTTTATTTTTATTATTTGGCGATTCGGTGTATCTTTGATTGTGTCAATAGTGTTACTGTATTGTATAAATTTCGAAATAGCTCAACATGAAACATCACTCGATATTCAGTCATGTCCTTTGCGAATATGCGCTAGGACGTTGCAGCGTGTCTGCAGGCTGAAAGTCTTTGATAAGTTGGCCAACATCGCTGGACAAACACATAAGCGAATTAATGAGACTCTGCGTGCGTGGCGCACTTGTAAGTTCTTGCGCGACTTGAATAATGGATGAACTGACAAGACGGGCCTCGCGATATATCCAACGGTCTTTCCTCTATCCTCTCGATTATCTCTCGGTTTCCTCCTTCCGTCCGTTCGTCACGTTTCTTCGTGATTTTCGACCGCGCAACCGGACCAGTTTCTAAAACGACGACCAATGTGCGTCTGATTCGAGACCAGCATTGCAAATGCGTCTCGTTTATACGTGCTTGCAGGGTATGATTTGAAGAGTTTGTTGAACGAGATAAATCATGCTTTTACACAGATTTTATTAATCTTTAAATAAATAATCGATATTAAACTCGATCAATTGTCACTCATACAAATAATAATTTTTCCAATTAAAAAGAATTTAATTTTTCCCTCTGCATATTTAGTACAGTACAATATAAAGCCAGGATCTTTAAAAATTTTTAAACCCTAAGAAGTAAAAGATAATATACGCAGAATTAATTTCTCACGACGAATAATGAGTGCATAATCTAACATAATATCCAAAAGTTAATTCTACAAATCTTTCTTTTTAATTTAAATTTAAGAGTAATGTTCAATTGGATTTAATTTTTTGTTGTATCGCATCTCATTTATTGGAAGTTTCCGAAAGACTGGGTAGTCGCGAACAAATTCGCGCAACAAGGGCAAGTCGAGTATAGCGATTCGAAGGTTGGCCAAGCAGATATCAGAGATATCGAATTTCGCGTATTCGCTTTAATGGGCATCTCGTGTTCGGGCCTGAAAAGAAGAACTGCAGACGGACGAACGGTCGAGCAGATAGATGAAGTAACGGATAGTGTCTTGAAGTTATTTAATTAGAGAAAGGCGACTAGGGCGCCGCGGTGGGGAAGGGCAGGGGTACATAGCGGAGGGTGGTCGGAAAAGTGGAGCTAGTGAAGGTAACCTCGTATATACCCTGTATATTGGGTGTACCAGACTTACGGAACATCGTCTCAAGTGTTCAATTTCCGGACGAGTTTAGAGTCGACGTTCGTCCAGTGACGTGAAAATTTGGCAATGTCAATCATTGTCGTGTTTATTTGACGTTTGAAGCTAGATATTTCTCGACAGTTTAAATTGAATTTCATATAGAAAGGTAGAAACGAGTCGAAATTTCAAGAAGAGTGAAAATAAATAAAACAAATCTAATTTTTAGACTACTAAATAATTTTTTTCATTTATAGAATTTTTTCATAATTTTTTGTAGTTGTAATATTTGTGATTAAAGACATTTGATACAACAATTTGAGTACACCTTGTATGCAGTCCAGAGTGACAAAGGGGAGAGGAAGTAAGGTACGGTTGTATCTACAGTGAGAGGTCGTGCTCGAAGGCAAGTGGAAGGTCTGAGAACACGACATAGCCGTAATGATAAATGAGATTCGAATCATTAATTAACACCGGGAGACCTCTGGTGGATGGCACCATTCCGTGCTTGCAGCTTTTGCCGCGTTGATGGCTGTCAGCTTAGATTTAGATAACGATACGGTACTGTTATTATCGTTCGTTCGTCCGTCCGTCGAAAATGATGATTGTCATGGCATTCCGACTACGAGAAATGTAAATTAACTGACCGGCGATATAGAGTAAATAGGTAGAATTCTCTTTGTGGGTTAAAATTAATTGTTATATTCTTATATTTCGCCCGATTCCTACATAATGCAAATATTATTAATATATAAATTTATCGTAATATAATTGTCAAAGAATTTAATTTTTAAGTAAATTATTTCGTTTCTAAAAAATAAAGAGAGTTCTTAAGCTATTTTTACAAGTGAAGGAGGAAATTTGTATATTTTATCGCTTCCCCGAGAATATAATATACAAGCTATGGCAGAAGAGGCAATCTTAATTCTTAATGAAAGTCTGGATTGTTGGAAATTTGGATTAAGGTGGAATCGGATTATAGAGATTGCATCGCAATTTCCTAAGAGTTAATGAGCAATCGATGTTTGCTGTTACGAATTGCTAATTTCTGTTTTTGAAACTAAATATTTAAGATATCATTGCGATATATTATAAATAAATTATACATGTTGCAAACTTTTTGTGCAAATTCACCCGATTCACCCGTTTTATAAAACGCCGAATGTTTCAAGACTAGCGTTCTGTAAAGATTTTTTTTCAAGAAAGCTGAATTTACGAAAAGCTCGCGGAATATATTATTTATTAAATATTAATTATACAAGTGTCATGTCGGTTATAACATAAGTGAATCCAGCAATGGGTTTAAACGACCGGAACGCGACGTGCATTGCTTTCGTTCGTCGCGGTTTTCCAAGGTTTCCTGGCTGTCGGCACTTTGATTTCATACCACGGTTCACCGTCTTCTCGATATTGCCTCGCGACACTGTCCGTCCTGAGGCACTCGGGAAAGAAATTCTTATTTTAGACCTCGCCACACTGGAACCTTTCCACAAGAGGTTTTAACACGGACAATTTTGCGCGGACGAAAACTTTCGTAAATCACGTACGATATTGCACCACCAGTGTTGCATTCGTCGTGGATTTAAAGCGTGGTTTCCGAAAAACGCTCGGAAGATTTTAATTGTCGGCGTGAGTTTAATAAAATAATTTTAAACGTTGTCGATATCCCCGAATTACGTCAAACCACTTGCAATTTTGCAAAAAATCGAACAGGTCTGAGTTCTGTTGCAAATGCTTGCGCACGCGCACAAAACAATTGGGCCATCCACACAAGAGATAACGGGTTATATTTCCTGCTGATCCTGATAACATCGATCACGCATGACATAATTTTGTTAGAAAGTCAATATTTCTAGCCGGTAGCATGTAATACATGTTTCACATCTTATATTCATATTTTAAATGCTTGAAATAAAGTCTAGAATATATTGTTTTATATTATCATTTATGTGTATTTAAAAGTTATGTTTTAATCTTTTTATTTATTTTTTATTTTTATATATATATGTAAAATATAAGGTTAAAAGTTCTCTCTTTATTTTTGTCTCTATTTGATATGTGATAGTAACATATACGAATGAAACGAAATGTATCGATCAGTTTTTAAAAAGTTAATAAGAGTTATATGTATATTTTTATTGTGTTTATGTTTTTTTCAATTTATTTTATTTTATATTAAACTTTTAAAGCGCTCGATAAAATTTGTTTTGGAGCATTTAATGAATAAAAATACATAAATTACAACAATAATATTTTAATATGAATAATAATATTTATAATAAAATATAAGCTGGAACAAAATATTAGGAAATATGTCGATAATTTTCCGCAGGAACGCTGCAATTATCTCGTGCCAATTATAACAAATTTAGTATGAAACTTGCGGTTACACATCAAACACGTTAATATTAGCGAATTTGCTAATTGATTTTGAAATATGTATGCTACATTAATATTACAAATATTCGGGAATTTATATGTTGTAGTAATACTCTTATAAATTTGGATACTTCAGTTTCATTAAAAGTTCAATTTTATAATAAATCGATTTTTCTATATATATAGTATTAGACTCGCGAGATTGTGTTGTTATATCCATTTCACTTTAAAATGCATGTTTTATTACACATTTTTTGGTATTGCAGTGGAATAAAAATGGAATGGGTTCCGTGATATCGCGTTATCCGATGAAAGCTTATGGCGAATCGTACGAGAACGGCACTTTAACTAAAACCGTTCGACGACAAGACTCGCAGTCACCACTTCCGTCCTCGTACAACTTCTCCTTTCGAATAAAATAGCCCACTGGATGATAGCCACCCAGTTTTACGAAAGATTCTGCATATCGAAATTCTCGGCCGTAACCGTCGCGCATATGTATTCGAGTTTTCGCGAGGAAAAGCTGGTGAGACTAAAGGATGATCTCATACCATTTCTCGCACCCGCCTTATCACGTGCTCGCGCGCGATCGATTCGGCTCGTCTTCTTCGGGCTCTAACGCTCATTTATATTCGTCTAGCACAGCTTTCGACTTTTCGTGAGGGTGCGGAAAAGGAGGGGATGCGTTGGATAATCCCGTTGCAAGTTTCCGAGTAACGATTTGACATTCGCTATGTAGGGGAGTAAGTATACCCGCCGTCGGAGAATCGACCCCCTTTAACTGTTGAGGAAACGCGGCACACGATGACGAACATGGTTGCGTAAGCACTCCATCTTCCCTGGAGGTTTCGTTAATATCAGTTTCACCGTTCGCTTGCGTAACGAGCCAATTCCCTGCCAATGACTTGGGAAGACCTTCCCCTTCCGCTACTTTGCCGAGACGTATCCGTTGCTCTAAGCCGCCTGCGATTAACCCTTCTGGCGTTCCTAAGTGACTGCTTCGCTTGGTTTCAGCCGGTTTGTGTCAATTCAACGACGGTAATCGCTGCATATCGACCAGGATGTTTTCATAGTAACGTGAACCAGCTCGAGTCTCCTCTCAGTTTGAGTTTACGTAACGCCATAGTATACTCCAGTATAAGTGACGTAATATATATCGTGACGTAATACATATTGTGATAAAATCACTTAAGGAAGAAGAATATTATGCAATACTTCAAGACCTGCGTATTTAAACAATCCCGCAAGATAATAGAAATTTCTGCTTTTCTTCTGCGGCTTCCGGAAACGCCGTGTTTTGATAACAGTCGGGAGAAATGCGGTATTTCTAAGATTATTCGACGCTAAGTGCCGACCGTAATACTAATATGGTTTCGGCGTAAAACAACTGACCTCCTCCAGGATTGAATAAATCAAGAATGCGACAAAAGCTTATTATAAAAATAGAGTTAAAATAAAGCGCAGTGTGTGTAATGTCATCCACGAGAGATTATTTTCCAGGAAAACGTTAAATCTTGCTACTCTGCGCATGTGCGTCGACAGATTCAGTTTCACTTCAACGATTACAACAGCGCGTTCGGAATTCTCCACGGGGAATGTTTATGAAGCCTCACGTTCCGGCATATTTATTAACGCCGTTATTCGCGCCTGTGCATCGTTTAAGCAGCATTTCACTTTTTTTAATCATCGCTCATGCGCGCGTAATCGGATTTCACGCAAGACCGTACAAATAATTACGATCGCAAATACGTTAATCGAGCCGTGATTGCACGCTAATTCTTTATGTATATTTCCATTTGATCCTTTTAGGAGACGTTTATATATGCGTTTTTGTATTGTTTTTCTTCTTTCAATCTAATTTTTTTTTTAATTATAAAGTAAAAGGAAGAGAGAGAGAAATAAAGAAATTTCTTCTAAAGTTACAAACTTCCTCAAAGAAGAGAATCTCGTTATCAAAGTATTAATTCTCTCGGAAGCTATATTTCTGGAGCTGATTTATATATCTGCGAAAGAGAGGAGAAACATGCGGTAATCAAGCAATAAAAATTTCTCTTCTAAAATGTCATCATCTTTTCTAAACAGTATTAATATCCCGTGTTTGCCCTCTTTTTTCGCATCCACTTTTCTTTTTGAAATTTTCTCTTCGTGCATTTCTTCATTATATATTCCTCGTATGAAATTCCTCATATGAAGTTTATTTTATTTAGTGCTTGTTAGCAAATGCGCTGAATGTTTGATGCTTCTCTCTTCTACGGTTCTTTCTAATTTATTGACTTATAATTAACGTTTTCCCTCTACGAATTGCGAGCGATTTCACGTATACTTTTCTGCCTTTCTTTCTAATCTTAACTTTACGCAAGATGTGTTAGCGCTCTAACTGAAAAATAATTTTCTATTTGCAGATCGTACATTTTAAGACACGTCTCTAATAAATTACGTTATATTAATCAATTTACGTAAATTAAAAATTACGATAAGTTTTCGAATTGTTTTTTTTTTGAGAATTATCTTAATGTATATATTACTACATATATTACTACAATATTATTTATTAAAGATATTTTAATCTATTTTACGAGAAAGCACATATATACATATATTATATATGTGTGTTATTATATATTTTATAATGCGAATTAAGTAATTGAGTCAAAATATAACGTTTTTCCCTTTTTCTATATATGTTATTCGTTAAAATAGTTTTTTATGGATTTTTTTTAAACTCAATTTTCTAGTCGATGTACAAATATGTTAGAAACAACGGCTTCTACAAAATGTATGATATAATACTTGCACTGCAGTTTACAAACTACCAATATTTATTGAAAAACACGTATCCTAGCGTCGACAAATTTTCACTGCTTTGATACGATATTTCTTAAATATTTAAAGCTCAACAAGCTTTACAAATACAAATTTTGTTTTGCCATAAGACTATTTAATTTTATTAAGACTCCTCTTCAAAATTTTTTTCTTTTCTAAATTAAAAATTTATTTCAAGATTATCACGTTTTATTATCATGATGAATTATAAAATAATAAATCATAAGAGAGTTATGCATCGTTTCTAATTTAAAATTACAAAATGTAGCAAGTGTTATTTTAATGTTTCTTTTTCTTGTGGTTAAATTAAAAAAAAATTGTAGAATATTTTTATATGTAAGGTACGATACTTTAAAAAATATTTAACATACATTTTACAGCACATTATATATATTTCATATAGCAGTTTCGTCGTTCCGTACCGAAATGGTTGCATCGCGGTTAAGTGAAACGCATGCTGAAACGCACATACGCTCTTCTTTTTCCATTTTCATCTATATTCCTTTGCGTTTCCTACCTGCCTTTTACTCTTTATGTCGTTTATTCAGTTCTATTTCGCGTGTTAGCTGCCACACGCGTTTACCACCGTAACATTCTCGTTCGCCAAGCCGATTTGGGAGAATCACCATCGTGCATGTGTATGTGTGTATGCATGAGACGCGCCGCAGCAATTTCGAATGAATTTTTCGTATTTTCAACGATATAGTTGGCGCTTCCCTATCGTCTACAAACGAACGAGCGCGACTTGTATGTATGTATGTACACGAAATTGGTGAGGCTCTCAGTGACACGAACTCGTTATTTTTCTACGCGGCTTGGCGCCCGCGATTTGTCTTCTATCGATTTCCACGGTGCGCCATTCAAAAGTCGATATTTCGCTTGTCGATCGTACCAAACGAGCCAATTTTACGCGCAGTGTGTTTATCAAGTTTTATAAATTTGCTAGTTATTAGATTGCCCATTCGTATACGGTGTGTGTGAAAATAATATACTTACTGTACATTTTCTATGTACTATATTTTAATTACTGTATTTTAATTAACGTTCTCTCTCTCTCTCTCCATGTAGTTTCACAAGTAATAGGAAAATTATACTATAATATTACATTTTTTACAGAAACAGTTCTACAATTATTCTATGAAAATGAAACAAAACTTTGGACAAATAATTATAGTTTTTAATGCTTTTACATATGGATAAAATTCAATTTAATATATTTTTTTCGTCAAATTCAATATTTATCTTATGACACATAGATATTATATCCATATTCTCTCATAGTTATTCGTTACAAATTGCGCGCATATTAAACATAACGAATATTCCATTATTGGAATGAGATATTAATTTCTTTCTGAAGTGCGCTTTGATACGCTTGTGTTCCCTTTGACAGTTACAGCTTCGCTCAGTTTTTATATAATGGATATTCCACTCCAGTGAAACGGTAAATCCACGATATATTTTTTTTGTTTTGCGTCGATCCGATGTCAAAGGCAGAATTTTCGTTTCGCGCGTTTTTGAACAAAAACTACAAACGCATGCTTATTATTATTTTATATATAATATTTCAAAATAATAAGTGAAAGTTGTATGCATAATAATTGGGACACGTATACAAACATTGTGTAGGCTTGTGCTTCAATCCACCTACGAAAAAAATATTGCTGGTTTCTATTCAATATAAAATGTTACTGCATACATATACTCTTTCCTACGTCTGATCCGGGTTATATGATTCTAGAAATATGTATATTCAGACAAGATTTCAGAGAAAAATATATACAGAGAAATATGCATGTCGTGTGTACATTTTGAAAACTATCCGTTTAATTTGGCAGTTCCGCTTTGTGCTTGTCTTTTTTTGATGATGATTTTCGAAAACGGAAATTACTTTCCAGCGCATAGCACGCGAGAATTCGTCCGCTTTGTGAATTACATCAAAATGGAATTGGGGTCTTTCTCTCTCTCTCTCTCTCTCTCTCTCACGAATTCGCAAATGATCCTGGGACATTCCGGACTATCGAGCGAATTTGCCGTAAAACGAATTAACTCGTAATTATATTGAAATATAACCTAACGTGGTATAGCAAAAATTGTTCGTTTCACGGTATAAAATTACGTTTTAATGTG
Organism: Nylanderia fulva; assembly: GCF_048542155.1. Taxonomy (NCBI): domain Eukaryota; kingdom Metazoa; phylum Arthropoda; class Insecta; order Hymenoptera; family Formicidae; genus Nylanderia; species Nylanderia fulva. The sequence continues at coordinate 3,178,464 of NW_028189622.1, forward strand.
ATACTAGAAGAACATTTTTTTAAGGAAGCAGATATGCAAAAAAAAAAAAAAAAAAAAAATACATTTATAATATATTGTAGAGATAATATGTCCTATTTTGTTATTTTTTAATTATCCATGAAACACGGATTTTGTCATACATTGAAATTGCTTAAATTTACCAGAGTGGATAGGTACATATATTAAAGAGTGCAATTAATTTGCAATAAAAGTTTTCGGAGTTATTTGTAAATATCTCAATATTAAAGTTCTCTGTGAAAATGCCATTGATTTGATTAATTTTATTTCAGTCCGCGATATAATAAAATCACGATATTTGATATAGATATAGGTGAGTGCACCAAGCCAATGTTTCAGCGTTTATATATTTCTGTAAAAAATTAGTTTTCCTGCTTTTCGGAATGGCCGCTACATATACGCATCACTTTTCACAAATCATCCCTCGAATAATAACGATAAATCGAACGGTGCGGCATGAGCGAAACGTGGTCGAACATCGCTGGTAGCGATCTCGTAAAACAAAACGCGAGTCTCTTTTTCCGGTATATCGGCTCGCAAAGTACGGTCATCATACTTGGAAACGGCGTGTATCTATCGTCGCGCATATACGTGAAATATTTTACGGCTTCAGGAGAGCGTTGAGGAACCATCCCGAGAATATCATTCGCCCCTCTCTCTCTCTCTCTATTTCGATCCTCCATGAGGGTTGACGCCACCGGAGGGGTGCAAACGCGGGGTTGAAGTTGGGTGCGATCTCTTATCGGCGCTACGAGCAACGCGAGTCTACCCACGTTCTCCTTATCTTTCTCACTTCTCTCGCGGAACTTACAACCTCACTCATACATACATACGCGCGATACATATTGTCGTTTGAATGTACATACGTCGCGCGATATGTCGGTAGCAGCGAGCTTTACCTCTATGGATGGCCGCCATCGACTGTCCTCACCGTCTTCGAGGTCGTCGCGATGAGAACGTTTTTCACCGTTTTTTCGCAGATCTCGCGTGATCCACGTGATCTTTTTCCACGGATATAACCGCCGCGTTTCTCTTCCTCGTTGTTACTTCCGCGATGATCGATCAGCGTTCACATACGTACGTACGTTCTCGAATGAGTTCGAGTCTCGGCGATTGGTTCGAGCCCAGCGTCGTAAATCGCAGGAACGGCGATCGATTCATCATCGCCGCGCCGGTACGTTCTTTCGTTTCCGGTTCGGATTTACGGAAGCGAAACTTCGGGCTCTCGATTGTTTTAGGATCGATTGTACTAGCAGGTGCGCGATATGTGGATAGAGTGAGTCGAGTGCGATCGAGGGAGCGATATCTCTTTCACGGACGCTGATTATTTTGTGCTATGTATATACAAGGAGAGTAAATGGCATAAGAAGCAATTGAATGCAACTCTTATACTTTCATGAAAGGTGCTTTTCTTCATCTTTATGAAAAAATAATTATTAGTTTTTCGTAATCGCATTTGCAACATTACCTCATTGCAATTAAAGTTTATTATTATTAGATGCGATTCGTTTAATTACGTAACATTACAACGTACTGTTAGAGTTATGCATTTTTTCTCCGATACATTTCTTGGTATATTTCGCTATATATAAATAATGTATTAATAAGTAGTTGTACAATCTTAATTGCACGGAAATAACAGTTAATTAAGCATACAAATAACGATATTAATACAAATATTTATATTATAAAATATTTGCAGTACACTTGCAGCAGTATTTATTAGGTTACTCCCTAATGGTATTAGTCACAGCGTTCATTCAGCTCTCCCTCAGCTAAAGATTGGCGATTAATTGGATAAAACTTTGAGCCTTCTCATGCAGCACGTACATAATACAAGCCCCATTCCAATGTTCAGTAATCTCGTAATAACGAGGCATTGTAAATAAATAATGTTTAACTCCGTTAACGTACTTATGTACTTACTTATCCTGTTTTGTCTCGACATTAAATTCACTTTATAAAATAAATTTTCAAGTGAAATGTTACAAAATACAAATACTAATACATATGTTGGCGCTCACACAGCTTATAGTGGATTTGACATTTAAAACCTTTCTAAGAAAACGAATCAACTTTTAAGTACATTATGAAATTAAACTAACATTAAGAAAGTAAAAAAAAACTTATATTTTAATTCAAAATAAATGATTGCATTTCTTAGGATTGACGAGAGATGTATTGATGTTTTTGTAGAAAAGCGATTTTCGCGGCAAAGCGACTGTAAAATGTATAAAGTTTCCGCTGTCTTTAAGATGACAATACGTTCGTTTCAAAAGTCACTTTATTAAAGCCAAACATTGCCCTTTTTCAAGTTTTCCATTTCAAGCAAAAGAAGCTTATCGATCAGAACCCGAGTGCAACACCGTGCATACTCGTTGAACTATCGTCCACTCTCTATAGCTATAGTCGCTTCGAAAAACTCAGTCAGCTGGACGAAGCCGAGTAGCGAAAGTTTCCTGAAACTCCGGTGGCGCGGCTGAAAACGGGCGTGATTGAAATACATTCGTTTCGCTTTTCTCTTTTCTCTCCTCTTTCCCGCTTGCTCTTACTACCTTCGTTTTTCGCGCGAGGGATTCGTTGTCTTTATCCCGGTGCTCTATGTCGGATTTGTAATTCGGCGACTCGAGCCGAGCTCTACCATTGATGTCGAACTCAAAAGCAGATAAAGTTCGAATGTGGGCCGGTGGTTATCTCTTTCTTCCAGGTTAATTTACACGGTTCAATTTTGATGATTACAAACGAGAATCATTCAAAGTAAGGAAAGCCATTCATTATGTAAAATGAAAAAGCAGTTTTAATTGTGTATGTGTGTGTGTGTGTGTGTGTGTGGTAATTTTTAATCATGTTCTTTTTCAAAAAAATTTGATTTTGTGATTTTTCTTCTTTCTATTGCTATTGATAATATATAAAAGAATACAATATGATAAAATAAATCGAAAAATTTAATATGATAAAATAAGAAAGATCAAATATAGTATAATACATTTGAAAAAATTGCCTTTTTTAAATAAACTGTAAAATAGCCGTGTAAATAGTGCTTTGCAGAAACAGTTTTGTAGAACCAATCTTTGCTTTCGTTCATTGCATGTGATTATTTAGGATTATCCAGAGAGAAGCGTGTAAACATTTAATCCCAAGTGACTAAGGTGTACTAAAGCATTGGAAGGCTTCCTTTCGCCAGTTATATTGCCAGAATGCACAACTCGAATATTAAAGCGGAGTACATGACTACATCCAGTTTAAATTAAAATTAATTGAATCGCATTATCAAACTTTGTTTCAACAGTTTCATTGCGAATATATTGCACATATATTTGGATTTACAAAAGACTATTCTCTGTTAACAAATTTTATACCGTATTAGCTTAAATAAATGATTATTATTTTAATTGATTGCTAAATTGACAGGAATTTATGCATTAAATATTGTGCATTTTGTTTAAAAATTCCTTTTTCATATATAACACATACATGTATATATTTAAATATAATTAAAAATGCATTTTTTTGTAATCAAATCTTTTTCTCTTGAAATGAATAAAATTCTTATCAATTAATTTCGAAACAAAATTTGATTATAAACGAGAAAAATAAAGGACTAATCTTTATTTAAAATTACTTTTTTATTTTAGTGACATTCTTCAAATTAAAATATTTTTTTATTTAACAAATCAGTTCTTGATTAAAGAGAACAGCAATATCAAATAAAGTTTAATTTGTTATGTTACAAGTTGTCTTGATTGTATAACACATAAATAAGTTAAAAAAAATCAAATTGAAGTATACGATATAAAAAAGTTACGAGTGGTGATCTTATATGCTGATAGGATTGCAAGTACTTTCCTTCTTACATTCAACCTCTTCAAGTAACGAGCGGGAAGCGAACATGTGCAGAATATTTTGTTTCTCTTTAAAAAGATTTGCATGAGGCGGTTTAGAAAAATATATGCTTTTCACGATGTCTGAGAAATAAGGGATTATGTAAATCCGTAAATCAGTCTGCTATTCATCGCAATTTCTTCGACAATTTTTTTCTTAAAAATTAAAGAAACAAAAAAGTTTCTATTTACGAAAAGTAATAGAATTTAAATGTTTGATATTTTTAGCAAAAGAAAGCTTCGTAAAATAATTTCGTTTTTTTTTCAAGAAAAAATGTTATCAATTTTTATAAATTAATATATATATATATATAATATATATTTTATAGAATAACAGAAAAGACTGTTTCTTGTCTTTTATGCATTTCACATCACAATCTCAATCGAAATTTTCTAAAATGATTAAATTGGAAAAGCATCGATAAATCGTTTATTTCGTATACAAATTAATGTAGCAGTTAATTTGTTGATCTTCGTGTGGTAATTTTCGAATAATTCGTAAAATGAATTTAGTTGCACACGCAATCTAGGAAAGGACCGTGAGAATGCTATTGCATTCACGAGGGCCTCAAGGGCTGCAACTCGTAGAATTCGAAAGTTTAGATTGTACCTCCACGCTGGCCCCGACCAATTGGTTTAGCAGTTTCGGCCAGTAACAATGGCGGAAAATGTCGGAACTGCGATGTACCGGTCAGGGATGCGATTTTGTGGTATTTCAAACACAAATATAGTTATTTTTTATATTTGAAAACAAACAGATGAAAAAATACACATTTTATACGATTAATCTTTAACTATTAAACTGCATTTTGATCTAAGCATGAATAAATTTGTATTTTTTTCTTGCGATCAATTGATATCATTTTGAAGTAACTGTTTTCTTGATTTTTAAATAATTTATTTTAATAAGGATATATATATTTATTATAATATCAATATAAAATAATTACATTAAAATTCATTATATACGGAATATTTTTTAATAAAAATTATATAGGAAGTTTCTTCACTCTCAATAAACAAGAAGAGCCAGTGTAGATTTCAAAACGTCAATTTTTTAATAAATATATATATCAGTAAAACAATGAAGTAACTTTAAATAATGTTATAACAAATTGATATCAAAATTAATATTTCTCATTTAAGACATTGAGATTTCAACGATCGCAGAGTAAGTTAAATTTCACAATTAAAAAATATTTTAAATAATAAGGCATGTGAAAGTAGAACAAGTTATTTGTATATTACTGTATTTCACATGCGCGCGCGCAAAAATTGTACCATAAAAAAATAAATATTTTATCGGACTACGGAATTGATAGTGCGAACGTTTACAAAGTAAAACCACAGAACACGTATACTGCTGACTAACCAAAATGTTTTGCCTTGCCGTAAATAAATTTGTCGACGTTTCACTAAACTGTTTTGCACAATATCTTATTTCTTAATGCAAACGATATTAATTCGTATATCGCAATATTTTTTTCTACGCTTAATGCGTATATAAAATCAATTTAAAACGATTCTTTTCTTATTTTGTTGCAGGTTTAAGACAACGGCCTGGACCTACGGAGTCTCCGAGAGGAGGTGAGTGTCTTTTACTAAAAATATGATTATAATAAAAGCAAGAGTACTCACTTTCTTTTTTCTGAAAAAATATAGATATAAAATTTACTTTGAAGAATTATCACTCTCTTTCACATTATCAATGTAATAATATTTTGAACGTAATAAATTTCGTTGATTGGCAATCTTGAACAAAAATTCCATTTTAGAGCAGATAATAATATTATAATATAATATTATGTTATTATTCTGTTGATATATGCCAAGAATGTTTATATTCGATTATTTGCGTTGTATGAATTATGTTTACGTTGTAATATTAATTACATTTATTATCACTGTATTAACATAAAATAATATTATCGTAATTATTATTATTATAATGTTTATTATTCATCACGAGTGCCACGATTTTGAGCGCGCCCACGCGCTATTTGCACCGCATGCGCGCGAATCGTGTTATATAATCGAACGTATGTATGTATAATTCGGCGTGCGATAAAGAATGCAGATACCGAAATCGATTTGCCGGCTTTCGTAGACATAAAATTTGATTCGAAAGTACGTTCGAACCAAACGCGAGTGCTAATACCCTTGACCGTTTGTGCTATATTTTCGGTGCCGCTCATTAGCGTAATTGGCGTAAGCTTCTCGATTAACGAGAACGAAGTTCCGCGAATTCAGGTGGACACGGGACAAACGGATGGTTCATTCGGTACATTCGGTTTCATTAACCGACACGAATCGTACGAAAATAAAGACATTAAAGCGCGCGATTATGGTACATCGTTTAATTTAGCACGTGCTTTTGTTACTTCGTTCTCTCCATCGTGGGGTGCATTGTATGCATTTTCGATCGAGCGCAGGCAGAACTCGCGGCGCATTTGGCAATCGGGGATGGTGGTTGTACAAATTGCACGTTGAGATTACGATATGGCCGCGGTATTTGGCGTTATTCGTCCGCCGTAATTCCACATGAGCCCTAAAAACTGTTCGACTGTGCTGATCGCGCACTCTGCTCAGCGTGAAATGGCGCGTCCGACGAGAAAATGTTACAGATTTCGTGACAAGCCCCTGTGAGTGCTTTATCGGTACATTACGCCCGTACAAACGGCCGCTCGCGTTTTACGGTCGGTCAGGGCTTCATAGAAGAAAATTGAAGCGTTAGCGGCTTTTCGCATGCTCGTTCGCAGCCCAGTTGGAACCCGCTATCTTTTCCCGTCGCTAAAACGCGCCAATTTTTCCGACTTTCGGCCATGTTCGCGTTCAACCGCTAAAAAATACACGACCGACCGGCGGCGCACAAATTATTTCCGTTGGCTTTCAGTTTTTATTCGAGCTTGTGACATTACTCTTTCAAAAAAACAATCGAATTTTGTCTGTACCGCGTGTAAACACACATGTCCTATCCAATCCTAATTCGGATTGCTATTAATCGATTTGCCGATTTTTTTTTCTATTTTTTTTATATTTGATTGCGGATTTTTTCCTGCGCCACACACATTTATAACGTTTCGCATACACGGTAATGTGCAGCACGTGATTTTATTCAAATTGAATCGTTTGTACCGATTCGTAGTCGTCGCCATCAATCGCGCCCCGATAACTCTATTCTGCCGATTTATTGAGTCGGAATTCGCGCTTTACTGAAAATTCGCTATTTATCCGACGCATGCGGAACCAAGGACGTTTCTCGTACCGACTCGTTAGAAAGTAATATATTCCGTTAGCGGCTGGAATACCGACGAGAGAAGAGAGAACTGTCCTTTTTACGCCCACGGCCCGTACGGATGTCCTCATCAAAGGGAACATACCGTATCCTTCCCCGCTGCCGTTCAAGAGTAAATCGCTCGTCGCTCTTTCTTTCTCTCTCTTTTTCCCCCAGAGAATTGAATTGCGTCCGTTTCCCTTGCAATGGCATCGCTGAATTTTTAGCTCGTTTCTGAAGCGTCTCGCACTGTAGCACGTTCGTTCGCGCGATCGCGACATTACTTCGCAGACGAGCCTTCACAATCGCGGCGAAATCGCGGATTGGTCTAATTGAACATTCAATACTTTATACAGTGCACAGAAAGTATATCCAAAAAATATTAATCTCTTACAACAATTGAGGAGGGAAATTATAATATATTAATATACCTATATAATACAATATTATAATGAAAATAAATTGTCTTTGTAAAAAAACGTACATACATATATCGCAAAAGTATTGCAGATTGACTTTACATAAATAAGTCTAGCTTTTAAAGTGTATAAAGTATTACCAAATACTATTAAACTCATGATTCTCTCCTCTCGCGCTTGATTCATCTTTTGTGCCGCGGTCTTTACCTCAGTGTAACGGAGCTTTATTCAGATTCGCGATAAGCCGGTGTGCCCACGTTGGGTGGGCGAATTAATCGAACGTCAAAAGCGGCGATAAATCCCGTTGTACGCGCGGCCGATTCATCCCCTGGCAGATGGCTTAATTTGAACGGCGCACAGAAGAGTCTTCCGTAATTACCGGCAAAATCGAGGTTTTGTTTCGTATCCGCGATAGGGAGCGTGTGACGCTCTGACGCGATCTGGTCTCTGTCTCTTTCCACTCGCGTCGTAATTAAGGCCGAATGATGTTCGCCGTTTTGCCGAGAGTTTAGATTATTCTGTCGCGCGAATGAAACAACAACGCGCCGGAAACAACTCGATTATTTTTCGTCGCCCTCTCATTCGCGTTTCTCTCACTACCGAGTGGGCGTTCTCTGATTATATTCGAGGATTGAGTTCTCTAAATTTTTCCCAGTTTTCCTTTCATGCAATTTACATGCATTAAAAACTTGAACGCACTTTTATCTCGCGTCATTTCGTTTTATCATATATACTAATTAATATAATTGTTTCCATTTATATGACTTGTGTCGAAAACATTTGCATTATACGAGCGGTTATAATATTCTCGGCTTATGTAAAATATTCATACAAATTATTCTAAACTTTTGACGTAAATTTCCTGATTGTCAAAGGAAGTTAAAGAAAATTTATACAAATATGTAAATTTTATATAAGCTGAAAATATTTACGTATTTACGGCTGTACATTAGATAAAGAATATATTGCTCTTATATAGAAAATTGACACGGTATTTCGTTGCACCGTGTAACGATAACGCATTTCATCTAGCTCCGTCGTCGCGGAAAGCTTAAATCTTCACTCAAACATCATTGCCCTAATAATGTTATTCAATTGCGCTCTATTCCCGCGAAGGACTCTCGACGACTCATTTCGTGTTCGCGCAGTTGTATATGTACCTGGGAGGTTTCAGGTCGCTCATTTTCGCAGTGGTAACGTTTGAATCTAACGCTCGTATCTAATTCTGTTTAACGAAATGACCGAAATACATAAACGACGGCGCCGCGTCAAGCCGCGCTTGCGGGAAAGTTTAAATTATCCTGTCCACCGGGAGGAAGCATCTCTCTCCTCCACGGGGAAAACGACTCGGATTGGTCGAGTCTGATTAGTTCGGCGGTCCCTCGCCTGTTTTATCCTCTGTCTCTTCGCACCGTTCCTCCCTCGTCCTCCTTTTCGGAGTTTGGTAACTACAGCGTATACTAGGAGAAAGACTGGCAATAGCGCAAGGTGTTGTGCTACGACTTTTCTTCCGAACGAATTAACCAGGAATTGCGAAAACTGCCGGAACTGCGAGAAGGTGCCGCACTTCACTTTGGATTTTCTTTTTATATCTTGATTTTCTTTCTTTTTTTTTTTCTATTAAATATACAGGATATGAAGTTGTTACCGTACGTAACGACTATTTCCGTTTCGCGTTTAATCAAACCCCCTGTGAGATTTTAATGTCGCGATGGTTTCGGAAGCCCGTATCAATTCACATAATGAACGCCCGGAAGGTGTAGAAACGGCTTTATGGATCTCGAATGTCCCGAGAGACGCAGCGGGCTTGGTTTAATCAGCTGGCGGATATTCCTACGATATACACAGCAAATTCAGAATCTAGTCTCCAAAGTGGCGGACTATAATCTAAATGGAATTCCTCCAGGTCATCGAAAGTTCCTGAATGCGCATATCCTTCTGGTCGAAGTAATCATCCAGAAACTTGTTTAACAAAAAGTTTAATTATCGCGAGTATCGAGTCGCAGAATTTTGACAAAAAACTCTCAAGTTTGCTTATCGTAAATTCGATTATAATAAATATTATTTAAATTGTCGCGTCAATACGTCGAAGCGGTAATTCGGACAAGAGTCTGCGGTTCAACACATTTCTAGGTCAATCTTTCCCGAGATTAAACACGATGTGCATGAATAAACGCGAATAACTGAAAGGTAATAATTACGTCGGTGCGAAATATGAAAATGTATAACGCGAAATGAGTGTCTAGGGAGTCGCCACCTGTGGCGACGACCTGGATCGGATCCTGACGCATCGTGTCGCTGCCATAAACTATCGCTTCCGGTAAATCACGTTCCATATCTCGCTGCGTTGATGTGTATCGCGTGAATTAATATTTATGGCATTACGTTGACCATATCCTCTCTAGCCCGCGTTTGCTGCCGGAATGCGTTCTCCTGATGGGATGGGAGGTGGAAGGGAAACGCGTTAGGATTGACACGAGATTGCATTCGTATCAAAATGTACGCTATGTATGGATGTCAGATGGTGCACGCATCCTCTTTCCCCTTCCACAGCAGCGGGGGATCGACCGCTTCGAAATAGCGGCGTGGAAAAAATTGAGCCGAAATAAACGAGACGGGAATTAAACGAATTCAACGAGCCGTGGGGTATACTATACATCAAAGAGTGGCCGCGTGAGAGAACGCGAGAGGCGCGAGTTCCCTTTTTGTATGGATCGCCGCGGCAAATAGGATGCAGGATAAAACTGTCGGATTATCTACAACGATTCATCATGTTCCGATCAGTCGCGCGACGCCACAGATGTTCACGTGGGCGTACAAAATTTGGATTTCGCGTAATCGGTTTATTTTTTTAATCACGGAGTCGGATTTAACTTTCGTTCCATAGACCGTTGCTCAATTTTGATATCTATGTTGTATCTCGATTTCTGACATCGATTTGCATTGTAATATCTTTATATCTTTAATAAGAAAAATGTCGTTATTATATAATGTTGTTACATATACATTGTTCCTTCCAATCGGAGTTATATAACTTAAACGGTTAACAGAATCTTGAAGCTTCCCCTGAGGGAAGATACATTAGAATGTAATATCCTGCAATTTTTGCGATATAATTTCTCTTTCAAAGAGTTTATCCACACGTTTAAACACGTTTTAATATAGGAAATAGGCGCGAGAGCGCAAAGCTTTAGAAGCTTGGTAATCTCATTGCGTTGAAGTACAAAGGGAAGTGTTGTACTAACGTAGCAATGACGTTGTGGCGCTCGCAGCGAGAGAGGTGCAGAAATTTACTTCGAGACAAGCGCGGAAGAACGCGACTATTATTATTCTCGTGTAGATCTCTGCAAAGTTCTGCGGCAAGGATCTGCTGAAGAGCGATAACGAGGAAAGCGCGAACTTGCTTCTCGCCAGGACGCATTCCACGCTAATTCGCTCGAGCGCCAAGTATAGTGACAGTACCAGATGTTAGACGGTGCCATTCGGCCCAAGCGTCTGCGTTTCGATCTCGTAACGATGAAGTTTCTTCCAGAAGTTCGCGAAAATCACAATGGCGCTGATTAAAAATTTAAAAGGATTTTCGAAAAGTTGCACAATGCATTGCAGGAGTCTTTCGTTATTTCCTGAGACACTGATCTTTTCGGGGCTTACTTCGTAAGAATAGGATCTTTTTATAAAGACGTCTCGGGCTTGGATTTTAATTAAAATTAAACGGAATTTCGAGTGAGAGAGAGAGGGAGAGAGAGAAAAACAATATAATTATAATTTCAGCATCTCGCCGTGTTACTACTCGCATAAAAATAAATATTAATATTTCAGTTAGAAAATGTAGAATAAAAAGCGAGCCATTATTTGTATCTGAATAAATCTGAAGAAACAAGCAACGTCGTTGTATAGATTAATCATAACAATGTTACAATCTTTACGATGTTATTCTTATGGAAAAACAGATTACAAGTCACAAAAACAGTTACAGGGACCAGCTTAACTTAGCTGCGCACTAAAGTGAAATTAATGCAGTTTCGTAGTTTTATTTGCGCTTTCTTTCGTTCGTTTCGCGATTTAATTATCTCTTGTTTCTGCTTCTTCTTGACAGACGTTTTAAATTAGGTTACGCGAATAAATCTCTCTTTTTTTCCATTTTCACTTGACGCACATTTTCTCTTAAACAGTTTTATGGAATATTCGACTGTCGGTAAAGCATTAATTGTCATAGATTTTTTTTTTTTTTGCGAAAGAAATTAGATTTATATGATACGATTTTCAAAACGCTCTCAATGGTTAAAACTAAGGACGAGCGAACGGGTTGAAAAGACTTAATAATTCGCCTTTGGCCGCGTTCACGAAGGCGTAAGTCAGTCGCTCTTCTTTCCTCTCTCTCTCTCTCTCTCTCTCTCTCTCTCTCTAGGCGGAAGTACCGTCGATACCCGGCGGTAATGCAACTCGCGCTATTTAATACCGGACCCCCCTAGCAAAGTATTTCTCCGGGACCGTAGGGGCGAAACTCAATTAACAAAGTGGCTCGTCATCGTCTCCGGCGTCGAAGCGAAATCCGTTTAATGCACTTTATCTTTGTTGCCGCAGCAATGGAAAGCACTTGAAATCCGTTTAATACACTTATCTTTGTTTCTACAGTTTACTGGGAGCGTTTTGCTTTCAACGTTTATTAAGTTACTGCGAAAGCGTGGCAAGACGTAGAGAGCGCGAATGCATCGGTTCATATATATGTATATTGTATATACAGAGAAGAACGTTTTCCGGATAATCTTGTCGAGGGGGACTACTGTGTCCATTCGCTTTACGTTTTCACGCATACGTGAGGTATACGCATATAGTCTGGCCATCCTTTCTCTCATCTCTTCCTGTTTCCGGACGCGATATGATTAATGCCAAGCGTTGTCTTTGTAAGACAAAATCGTTGGAAAGTGAAATAATATTACGCGATGATATATGAATGCGAGAGACTTCATTCCGAGTATCTATGAATACCATTTGCTCGCTAAAGGCCATCTCGATTCGATCTTAATTCAAACGTGGAATTATTTTTGTATTACACGTGTAGGCAAAGTGATACTTTGTGTGCGTGTTTTCTGTGCGGAAAGCGGCCGATTTCCCACGCCGCAAGATGGCGGCGTGCGATCGGCCACCTCGCGCACAGAAAACGCGCACAAAGCCACTTTGCCTGCGCTTGTAATACAAAATAGTATGTGTATCACGTGCGGATTGACAATTGTTCATTCAGCACTCGTGACCAATTGTCAACTTTCCGCACTTGATACACAATATATTGTATTATACTTCGCGCGACTCTATTTTTACCGCACAAGAACCATTCGTCGCCTCTGTACATTCGCCGCATAAAAACTCACAAGATTTCTTCAAAGGGCAGAAGGAGAAGAAAAAGAGAGGAGAGAAGACTCGAGCACCCATTGGGCTCTCGATGGATCCGGGAGGGCTTCTTTGTGCCATCGAGTGGATTCCTTCGTCACATTCGACAGGTGCGCGCACGTTTGAGGCTAAAAGTATACGGCTCGAAATTCCACCTCGACTTTTTATCCCCGAGACGTCTCGAGGAAAGACTAAAGCTCGATGTCCTTCCCTCCTTCGCGATTAATTGCCTCGAATTATGCCGTACATCGGACATTATTCGTCGGCGAGATAGACGCGAGTCATCGGGGCGACGACAACGACTTGAAATTTGCAATTAGGGAGACGAAGCGCCGACGGTAAAATCGTGTCCGGCCGGACCGTGGGAAAACGGACACGGACAGTCGGCCGTCTAATGGGGACAATTTATTATTTTCAACTTCCCAGCAAGAGAAGCCCGGTACGACTCCGGAGGATCTCGTTTCTCGCGTTTTCTCTCGGCGCGGGAGAAAAGCCGTTACGGTGATGGATCGTGGACCGAGCCGGGAACGTTGAAGCGGAATGAAATCGGCCGGAAGGGTGATGGAAGGAGACGAAAACTAGACCATCCCGTATATAGCGAGTTAACATAGCGGGGGAGTGGTCCGGAACGATTATTTCACCGCATAATCGTTCCGGACGACTTCGTTCGGAGGAATCGCCCTCTTTCGTCAGCAACGACAGATAACTTCGACGCGCGTAAATGACGTAAGCGACGTGACGGTGCTTTTACGGTATTCGTTCGCGCTCTTATCCGGGAATGCTCCAATTTCGCTCGTGCGCTCTCTTTGTATGTAAATGTTCTGTGAAATGTCTCCCGCTTATGATGGATGCTCGTAACACAAACGACTGTTGTTGCGTGTTAAATGACGAGTATAAATTTACAAGAAGATTAGCGGCGCGTACACAATGTAACATATAATGTATATGCATTCTAAAGCGTGAAAAATAATAATCCTCCGCTGAATAGAAGGGAATTATAAATTTGAAAGTTTCAGGAAGCACGGTTTACGCGTACGTAGAAACGTATAGCGTATCTTTCTTTTCGATAAAGCGACGGCGACTGCACATCCGATGAATATCCACTCTCGGATGCTTGTATCATTATCCCGAGCGTTCAAACAACGCAACCGCAGTCGTAGAGCTATGAACGCGCTACGGACGAATTGCGGACGAATCCCCCTGGTCCGGCCTTTAATGCATCGCCAAGCGATGTTGTTTGTCAATGGCTACGGGACAACGGAAGTATACCCGCGCGCGTATATACGGATACATATGCGCGTTTACACGTGCCCCAGAGTTAACGGGGATTGCGAGTTGCAATTTGCAACCGGAATTCGTAAGGTCGGGTCTTGAATACGCGGGGGTGTGTTGAGCTAATTGGCTGCGGGGGAGCGAACCGTGCCACTGGTTTACTAACCGTTACCAACGGCGCGGCATGGCGTTTTGTATTGTGTGTGTGTGTGTGCGCGCGCGCGCGCCAAGTTTCCAACGTCGATGGATTTTAATTGCGCCCCGAGAAATCGGCTCGCGATGCTCCGCGCATAGCTCGCGCTGCAATTCAACTGCGATTTCAAGCGCCCGCCTGCCGCAAAAAGAAGGGAGAATTTGGTTTAACGAGGAAAAAGAGAAACAAGAAACGAGCATCTCGTTTTCCATCTGTCATTTTCTTCGATTCGTTATTGCGCGATCCCGAAGCTCTATTCATCAAACCGTTTTAATTTTGTGTATCGAAAAACATTATTATTTGTTCGTTTAACGTATAGGTGTGCGTACTATTATAATATTTATTATTCCATTCTCGCGCATTTCATACAGCCATATTATTATTATTTTTATTATTATTGTTATTATTATTATTATATTGTTATTATTATTATACCATATTCGAGATCGTGATTATTATACGAATTGCGGGCGGTCTAATATTTGTGAACCAAATAATTTTCTTCTTATACACTCACCTGTCATCGACATGCAACGTGCTGATCAGCGGATATCGAATCGTTAAACTTGGTTCGATCTTGCCGATGGCGTTGGGAAAACCAGTCCAAAGCGCGGATGGTATCATGTCGAACGATTTCAATTTCACTCTCGTTATCGATCCGCCAAACGAAACGAGACCAGGCGCGCGCGGCACAGTCGTGCATCACGCGGAATTAAAAGTTTATCGCCAGCTTTTGGAATACGTAATAACTCGACGCGCTGACTCGCGTCACGCGAGAAGTTATAATTCCATAACGTATATATAGGGATATATGAATCAAAGGAATATAGAGTGCAACAAGTTGTGTGTGTGTTTTCAGTTTTTCTCTCTAATGAAAAAAATGTCAAGACCGATTATTTATGAATTGTCTATACACTTTAAGGATTAAAAAATGTTTCAATGGTAAGAGGGAGGTAAAAAGAGAACTTTGTGATTCACATAATTGTGTACGGGTAAACAACAGAATTTTATACATTTAAACTATTGTATGGTTTTTCAAAGGGATTATATTTTAATCAAGCTTTTGATAAAGAAAAATTTATCGCGAATGTATCGCGGAATAAAAAGTTTGGCGATAATTAGTAATTTGGAATATATTCTGTTCATATTCATATAGTTTTATTACGATATAAATTCGAGGAATCATTATATTTTTGTAATTATACATAAAATATACTATATTGTTAGATATAATGAGAAAACATTTGTTTGCTAGAGATATATTGTTATAGATAATAGATAATCTTAATGACTCCTATTATTTTGATAAATATCTAAGTAGAAGGTATACCAAGCTACTAAACAAGAAATTATCATGCATATTAATCTGATACTAATCTATAAAGCTAAATAATAATCTTAATTGAGAAACTAGATGAGTAATTTTGTTTTATAGAACTCGAACTCTATATAGCTTTTTCATTACGTCATAAAATAACGATTTCTTATCATTTATTGCTACCTAGAGATACACCTCCAGTTTGATAATCTTTTATGATTAAGTGTACGTAGGCGTTTTTTCGAACGTATAGACGTTCGTCGACGTTAAATATCCTGTTTGATCGTATCCGGTATACTTTGAGCAGAGAGATGGTCTGCGTTTTATTTCGATTTTTCGCTACACTTATCGATTAACGACTATCTCGAGAACGTCTGCGAGCTATTCAAGTCAATCTGCCGACGAGCGTAACGTAGGGTGAGCAAGCAAAGAGGGAGAAAAAGACGAGACACGCAAAGGGGCCAAGAGGGTCGAGAGGCAAACGAGGACTTACCCTTATCCTGCGGCTAAAACTGAACGTGGGTGAAATTTCTGGCCTAAGGATGACAGCTGCGACACTTTGAGAACCAAAGAGTGCGATCGGAGGAGCTAGACCAGAAAGAAAGAGAAAGAGAGAAGAAAGGTGGAAAAAAGAAGAAAATTGTGAGAGAAAAAAAGGTAATTGGTCTGGCAAGAGAGCGTTTCTCATCATCGCTTTCTTAGATAATTTCAGACGGACGTTTTAGCCAACGTCGTCGTCAGAATTTTCTCTCGCCTCTCTAGGTTCTTTCGTCGGAACACTTCGTCTCGCGGCGTCCTGTTGCTATGAGCTTGTAAAAAAAAAATTCTCTTTCCTCTTTACCACCCGACAACCATGTAATCTCTATTTGAACGACGCCCGAAATAAAGACGGAACTGCCGCGATAAATATATAACCGCGAAAGCAAAAATAGTGTTGCCTCGAGGTACAGAATTCTCGCCTAACTAATTAATCCTCCATAATTTTATCATTTGCGGTAAGAATCTTCATTATATCACCGTATTGTTGACGTGCTGAAATGTAATAGAATGAGCGCTAAAACGAATTTGAAGCAGAAAGAATCTTCTTAATTTTTAATTTATGGCCAAACAAATTATATCGTGATTACAATTTTATAATAGTGACACGTGCGCTTCTTTACAATATTCGAGTTCTTTTATCAGATACGATTTTCACGTCTTAATAATATTTCCAAATGTTTTATTTTATCGGATATCATACAGAATTTTTTTATATATTTTAATTATACATTCTTCTTAGCAACACACACACACACACACACACATTAATCAAATATTTTTATAGGAAAATCTATTGGAAAAAATTTCATGTTTTTATTATGTTCTATAATTATTTAATTTTTCTATGCCGATCACAAACTTTTCTTTTAACGTATTTTTAAAAATACACGCATATAAAAATAATAAACCAGATATGAAAGATATAATAGCCTAATTTAAATGAAAACGATTGTATTTTATTTAATTGTGCGTAGCTAGCATTGATATTGGCAACAATATATGTGCCAATAACAAATGTCAATGTGCAATAATTGTGCTTAATTCTGAAATTAAATAGCTCTGAATGGGATTGTTCTTGAAATAAGATCGTGAAATTGCGACTACACGCTATCAAGATACGAAAATATTATTAATTGTTTATTGCTTTTTTCTTTAGAATTAAATTGTTTTATCGAACGAATCTTTTCGACTTCTGTCAGATGTTCTTATGAAATCGCAATATTACTGTCGTAACATGTTATGACCAATTAAAATCAGTGAAGCAGATTTTATGTCTTTACGCGAAACTTAATATTCCTTAAATTATTAAATATTAAGAAATATAATAAAATTATTGGTATATACATATACATATAAACGAAAAGAAATAATTATTATTAATTATTATATGTTATTATATTAATAATTATTTTCTACAGGATTGGATCATAATTATTTTATCTATTTATTTTTTTAAAGACTTAATTATTGATGCCATCTTTTTGCTAAAGAAACGCGCAAAATGGAAATTACGTGTAATAAATTAATTGTGCAAATTAATTGTTATATGTATATGTATAACATTGATAAGATATCTATAATTTCTTGATATTTAAAACTTCACGTTATCGATGTTATACGATACGTGATCGAATGTTCTATACGTCATAAATCGAATTAATTATAAATGTGTTTTATAAATTACAAATTACGAATTATTTTATAATATGCAATAAACAGTAAACAACGAAAAGAGTTTCTTCATTTCTGGAATCTACATTGATGATTTTATCGTATAACGTTGGAAATCTAATTTTAATCAAAATTTGTTGAACACTCACTCAGTTTAAACCGCCGCGAGTGACATTGTCACGAGAAAACGTGCGCACGTAGCCTCCTCCCTTCGACCTAAATTTCATCTTGGTACGACGCATAGAAAACAACGGCGAAAATAGGTTACCGGAACAAGAGAGCTTTCATTGAATCTTTCGAGTATGCTTCAAGCATTCGAGGAAATGAGCAGTATTGTTTAATGAGCAACGGAAACAGGGATAGGCAAGCTTTTCGTTTTGAAACTCAGTGGTCTGAAAATTACGCGATTAAAGTATTTTTACAGTAACTTTTAAAGTGTTAAAGAAAGAGAAACAAAGCAAAAATAGCTATAAATAATATTCTTTCATTATAATTAATTATGTCAATTTTGCATTGTGTAAATGATCAATAAAGTAGATATATTATAAGTAGATGTAATAATGTGATATAATACATACATACGACAGAATTTATATAAAATCCATAATACTATATTATTTCCACCAATTAACTTAATGTTAAAATAATGCACGGGCGTTATTTAATACGTTTCGTAATACGACTTTTCATTTTATAATCGAGCCTCGTTTGTGCGTATATTTTCACGCGAAACTGTACATATACATGTACTGCGAATAATGGACGTTGAGTCGTACTTGAAATTAAACGAATTGTAAATATAATAATACGACGCAAATGATAATGTAATGTAATAAAACCGTAACTAGCTGTGAGAACTCATTTCCGCAAATATGAAAATTTATGCCGTCGCTATTGATTAATCGTTTCGTAGAACGGCAGGGTATGTTAGCTCGGTGGAATCAGCGGACAACGCGAACCTGTCTGCGATATTTTGTTATGACACGAACCTTCCCGTGCCGTATTCATCAGCATATTCCGTTCGATTTCATTGTGCATGAATCTCTTATCGCAGCTAAGCGCAGTTCTTTGAAACATGAATGCATCGCTCGTCATTTTCAGAGAGGCGAACATTCGACCGAATTTCGTTTTCCGACTGAAATTATAACGTTTTCATTTAGTGCTTTCGTGCGTAATACGAGCGATTAAAGCCTGAATATTAATTTAATACGCATGTAAAAGATTGCAATAATTATATTGATGAATCTCTGCTAGATTGCTCTGATAGAAGCAAATTATTTTGGTGTTTGTTAAATTCTATTTGTAAAAACAAATATTTTTTATTTTGATTAGAGGAATTTGTTCATATTTAGTTTGTATATAAACATTTTAAAGACTGTTTTATTTTTTTATAAATGAGACATATGCACTCGCAAATATGATGTCATTGTGATGGTTGTATTTCAAATTATTTGATTATCGAAGTATTAAATATTGAATTTTCAATTTATGCCATTGGTTTTTTTCAGAATTTCCGACATAATATTACAAGTGTTTCTTTCCAGCAATGTTTTTGACAATAATTACTTCGGTTCCATTCATTATTTATTCATAATTATTCATTAGATTCAATTAAGAATTTAATCAATTCTACAGATACGGAATAATGAAATTCTAGTCACGTAACGAGATCAACAATTCCTGTTAATTATCGGGATCGTTCTATATGCATCAAAATTCGATTCGAATGTTCTTGACTCGATGTTTCGCTGCATACGTTTAAATTGAGACATTTTCGTTAGTACCGGTGATTATCGCGACAATTTTGGCTGTGACTTTCCGCAATGTATTCCAGCGTAGGTGACATCCCTACACCTTCAAAGCGTCGCGTCGTGCTGGGTACCTAGGTTCTAGCCTGCGGCAGTTTTAACGAGAGTTGTTTCGGGGTTGTTTCGGCAATTAAGAGGAAATTACGCAGAACAGACCACCGCTGTCGTAGTGTTATAAAAGCCGTGTCAGAGAAGAACTCGTCTCTCGCTTATAAGCGACGAGTTAACGTTCAATTAGCTCGTCGATAGTGAAGTTGCATTTTTCGACGATATTCCCTCGCCTCGCGTAATTTTTGCATCACGTTAAAAGACCGACTCGTGAATTTATGAAATTGCTTTGTTAATTATGTTACAAGTGTTCATATCTGCCGATTAATACAGTGTAATAAAGTACCGTGCATAATGTAGCATAATAAAGAGGCATGTTCGTTTTGACGCTTTTCATTTTCATAAATCTAGCATGAGCAGAGGAATCTCAACAAATCGTCTGCTTTCAAATCCGAAAACGTCACTTTTTATTCTTTTTAATGAACTTTTATACGAGGGGTGATTCATTTGCCGCGTAAAACATTAAAATTGACTCGTTGTCGAACGCATGTCGAACTCATCGAGTATATATATCTCGCGATCAGGTTGATTATATATTTACGGTATACACTGTCGCTTGTTGTCAATTACCGAGCGTAGCGTCAATGGACAAACAAGTGAAAAATGGCAATCACATAGAGCTTTCCATTATGTCTTCAAAGGGCGTTGTGCCGATGGTGTGTAATATTAATCTGTAATTAGCGCGCCGCGATATTTAAATACGTGCTCAACCTGAACGATTATTAAACATTCAAGCGTTGGCTTTACGGCAAAGTCAGCCGCTATTTTAAATTTCGTTAACGCGGCTACGGTTAAACGCGCAGGATATGGATCGCAAATGTAATACCTAACAATGTATCATCCCCGTACATTATATTGTTTGCGAATGACGGTCAGTTAAATTACAAATGCGACGCTGTAATTTATTGCGATTCGTGTCCGTAAATGAAGTTTTTCTTGTCTTGATCCATTAAATCACTGTGGTACTCTGTATAAAAAGAAAAAGAGAAAAAGAGAAAGATAGCTAGAGAAAAAATTTTTTTACTGTTATAAAGAATTTACGGTATTTATATGTATATTATTTAGTTTGTTTATAATTAATTGATTAAAGTTTATATAATTGATATTTGTCAATTTTAATGATTACTTTACAGTTCTGTATTTTGCTACATTATTATCATGAACACAGGTAAAGAAATCATAAAATGTGTTAGACACGCTCGATGTGTCGGGGAAGATGTCCTTTTCAGTTTTTACGAAACGAACATATTCCTTTGAGAATGATTTTTACAAACGGTCTGGGAAACGGGCTTTCTTCTAACATGATGCAAAAAGATATTATAGAGGAGACTACGGGATAAAATGCCAACCATCAATCATTTTTCCTGTTATTCGATAAATTCGTTCAGATATGTTAGGATGTGAGGAAAAAGACCAAGCAAGAGAGCGAGAAGTAGAGAAAAAGAGAGAAAGAAAGAAGTGAGAATGAGAGAAGCCCCGTTGTTTTTCCTTTATCTTTTATCCCGACAATAAATCTCGGCGAACACTTTGATATGCTGGCAGATTTAGTGGAAAAAAATTTGTGACACTTAACAAAAGAAGCTTGCTTTGCACATATCGCTTTCTTATATGAGTTAACCGCGCCACTTGTCGCCGGAGAACCGCAATGTCGGAGATTCAGTGGAGGAAATATACGAACGACCCAGCCATGCCTCTCGTTACGCATCTGCTCTACGTTATACCTCCGAGGATAGACCTTTTACTCGATAGAATCTACATGCAGATGAAATGCAGATATACCGCATCTCGAGAGACGCATGTTCCTTTTTTTATCCCTCGGGCACACTTATCGGCATTTGAGCTAATAGAGTAACGCGATGCAACTTGATGGCGATATCATTTTTCTTGGATCTATATAAATATATAATATAATAAAGACAGCCAAAGCTTACATTTATAAATTGTTAAAGAGTAAAAATTGTTGAATTTGACCGACATTTCATATATTTAACGCTACACTATTAAAAATTAAAAACTTATATGTATTATGCAATCTACTATTTATACAATCTTTGATTACCATCCTAGGAGCTCTTAAGCGTTAAAAGTGTGAAAAGCTTTTCATGATTCTGACTAACCAACAATACGTCGAGTCGAATGAAACGTGCAGAAAAAGCGACAGAGGTGGAAGGTCTCGTGAGTCAATGAAAGTTCAAAGAGCGAGAATGTACTTCTGTCAGCTCCTTACTCGCCTTTCCAGTCCTTTTCACCGTCTCTTTTAAAATAATGTTACTTGCACATCGTGTACATTTTACATCTATATAGCTAAGCATAATCGATTTGCGATTATTTTTGAGTGCCCTTTTTGCAAATTGCGAGAATGTTTCTAAAAATATAATTAATTTTTGAGAAGACAATTATTTCTATGACATTTACAGATTTTAGCATATAGAATAAAATAATATGGAATTTTTTAGTAAAATCACGAAATTATTATCATTATAATCAACATAGGTATAAAGATCAAATATCTTTACATTAATTTTATTATTACAATTTTATTTATTTTATAAAAAGTAAATCTTTGAGCGTTTAAAAATTTAGTTTCTTATATAAATTAAATGGTCATGCGGTTTTATTTGCTTAGATGTTTTTTCTCCTAAAAAATGTAAAGCTCGTCAATATGATCGTCATGGATGAAAAAAATATGCATAGTTTCCCAAGCATAGTTTCGATTTTTTACTCGTTTTTTCTTACATATTTTTTTTCTCGTGCTTTATGTTTTTCACTTACACACGCTTTATGTTGTTTATCAGAGACAGAAGTTTGCAAACGTTTCTGTAAATTATACTCGAATATATATACATATGCTATTTACTATTCACTCAATACCTTTCACGCGAACTAAGGTACTAGAAACTATAAGTTATAATTACATCAAAAGATTTAACTCACTCTCTCTCTCCCTCTCTCTTTCCCTGTTTTGCTCGCTCGATATATTCTGCTCTTCATATAACTACGAATACGCGCGAAGCTATTCGTGAGAATAGTCATCGACGTTTGCCGAATAATTTAGAATGCGACCCTAATGCACATATTGCACATCGCACAGGCGCAGAACGTTATGTTTGTGTGATGTAATATGTAATGAAACGAGGTACTCTACTTTATAATATCCTTGAGAGATATACACATTTATATAATAGAAGTCTATCAATGCGACCTCATTTTTGTATGTTTCGCAATCAGTGTGTTAGATGTTCTAGAAGTCTTTCTTATTGTTACGTATTTATGTTTGTTTTCTTTTCAAGAGTTGTTTTCATTTTTGAACATTTAATTATCTTGATTATTAAATCTCAAACCGAATATAGTATACATTTTTACGCATTTAAAATTAACTAAGAAAATAAATCAAATTTTCTATTATATATCATATTTTATTATATCTACTTATATCTTGTAGTAAATTGATCGAAATCTGACGTATCTCTCATATAATTTATACCTTAATATAAAAAGGGTTTAATAATTTTTTAAAATCTTGATCACTAGTATTTTTATTTCAGAGAAATTGCACGATATCTAGGACATTGCATAATTGATTAAATAGTCGGTTGCGATTGCTATACAATCTATGCATGTTAATTGACAGTTTACTATGCACTCGGAGACTTATACTTTGAACGTACCTTGAGTA
The DNA here is from genome assembly GCF_048542155.1 of Nylanderia fulva. Lineage (NCBI taxonomy): Eukaryota > Metazoa > Arthropoda > Insecta > Hymenoptera > Formicidae > Nylanderia > Nylanderia fulva. Next base: position 3,202,030 of record NW_028189622.1, read on the forward strand.
TATCGAACATCTGTTACGCGTTGAAGTGCACGGCGACGATATCGGAAAAGCTTCGAAATTTTCGCTTCTCTCTCGCACAACAGCCACGTATTGCGGGCGATGCACTCATTCGCACATTCATTCCCTCGTTTCAGTCCTACACAGCGGGACCGATAACAGCAATTGCAATCGTAAAAAAGTTTGGTGAATCGTGGATTAACGGCACGAGAAATTCGATGGCTGGGAACTTTACGACGCGATCGTTGAGATTTTCCCCTTCTTTCTACTACTTCCGATATGCGCGCGCGCATATCCGGTAATTTGCGCGGTCGATTTTACGGATATTGTGATTGTTGACATTGGACGTATTTTCCAACCCACGCCCTATTTACAACGTGTGACGCGCTTTTCAAGTTCCGCATGTATCAGAGAGGAATCTGGGGCGACTCCGGCGAACCGTGACCGTCCCTATTCGATTTCACTTTCATCCACCTTTTTCCGAGCTGCAGCTGTCGCTTCGGGAAATTGCGAACTCGTAGAGAGAGAGAGAGAGAGAGAATACACTGTTCCTTGATTGAAGTCTATTTTAAGAGATCCTATGATTAAATCGCTCGCTGTTTAAATGGAATAACATTAGAAGATTGAAAAATGTCCTCTGCAGATGTGTTATACAAAAACCATTTTATTCGTAGAAACTTTGATTTCAGTAGAGAAATTTTTTAATAGATGGTTAACTTTTACACAATGACTTTTGCTCTAGGATTAAGAAGAAATTTCGGTAAAAATATATCGAGTTTTAATAATATATTTAAAAAAAACGATGTGTGTATATAAAACGTAAAATTATATATAAAATTTATATTTTATGCGTATTCTATTGTTAGTTCAAAAAAGTTTTGGAGATTCTTATTTAGTAAGTATGTATAATCTTAATTATTGATAGAAATATACATTATTTTTTTATCATATGTATGTAAAATGGCGCAATATATGATTTTTAACTTAGCGTGCTGTGATATTGACTTTGAATTAAGTAGAAAAATTTCTCTCGCGTTTCTCACGTTTCCTCCTTGCTCATTTTAGTATCCTTCAGTTCTTTCGAGAGCCGATTTTAGTTTCGACTCGCAAAAGTTACGAAGATCCGATTAAGGATAACAGTAGCTACATGAAGATACTTAACCGGCATCGAAAGTAGTTACGACCCGCTCGAGTCAGACTTGACCTATTGTACCGGCACAAAGAGATCTATGTCGATGGATTAAACGATTAAGGCCCGGCTTAAATGTCCAGACGTAATCGGGTCTTGCTCAGCTAGTAGGATCTTTCGGCAGTTCTCCTCTTTCTTAAGAATCTCTAAGATCTAATCTTAAGATACTATGACGCATTAAGGATCACACAAAAGTAGAAATAGTTTTATCGCGGAATATATCTCATATTTCTCGTTTAAGCGTTCCAAATAAATTTTATTCAAAAGAAATTGACTGATCGCGTGTAGATTTTTATGTTAATTTAAAAAAAATCATGCTGCTTGAAATCTTAATAATCTCCCTGATAATTCAGAATCGATAATTGACGAAAAATTGAAGAGATAGAATTCTGGGCATGTTTATGTCATCTACGAAAATACAGAAACAATGGCAAGTCACAGATTTTGGCGAAACAACACGACGGGACAAACAAAACTAACGAGTTGGCGTGCAGCGAAAAATCTTTCTCTAGTCCCACCTTGACCGTTCTGGCGGAATTACTTCGACGTTGTTCCGGTGCACGGTAAAGGTTGATCCTCGCGACAACCGATCTATGTGGTCCACCGAGAAGTACGTGAAACGAATACGACAGGGCCGCAGAGTTTCTGCTTTGTTGCCCACCCACCTCCCGCCTTCGACTTCCTTCGGAGTTATAAAGTTCACGTAGCGCTCTGAAAGCGAACGGCGGCACACAGAAGATATCGGAAGCGAGTTACGCTGCCCGACCCGATCGTTGCTACGGGGCGATACCCCTTTGTGTCGCATAGGTGATTCTTCTTCGGATCAATGCAGCCGTCGACTTCGAGTTCTTTCCGGCGTGATATACAAACGCGTTCACAATCATCCCTCGCATACACAATCATGAATTTTAAATTGCAATGAGACGTTATATATATATATATATAACGTCTCATTGCAACTCATATAAACGAAATTTATATCATATATATATATATATATATATATGATATAGACTCTACGTATGTATATCGCGTATAAATGTCGATTATATACGGTTGCGTTTTATTATATTGATTTGATATAATTGTTAGAGATCAATTAATTAACAGTGACATTTTCGAAAGTGCTAATAGATATCTAATAAATTATGATCGATTCTGAACGATGTTATGCGACTGTAATCATTGCACATGACATCTGCATACGATTGTATGATACATGACGTCCCGAACGCTGTTAGACGCAGTTAGACGCAGTTGGATTTCTAAAGACCGATGGGATTTCGTGATTCCCGGCCATCGCGTGACAAACTAGTCTCGTAATCGCGTCCCTGCAGAGACTAAGACATATACTCTCAAGAAAGAACGACTACTTAGCTTGGTCGCTCTAGGTGGTCCGGGCATTTCAAATTAATGGGGAGTTATATTTCACCGTCGTTTTCTAACATTATCAACGTATTCTTCAACAGCAATTTCAAATTACTCACATTTGTATCTCTTTACACGACAAACGACTGTTTAATAATCATTTTAATAAACGCAAGACTTTGAAAATTAATTTTTTTAAACATTTACCTAAATTTTCATCAGATTTTTCATATGTAAATAATGTTATTGCGCTATCATTACATAAGTTATATTAAATCATTTATATTTTAAATGTACTTACAGAGATAATTTTAATTATATATTACAAACTTAAACTAAATATAAATATAGCGTTCTCACAATTATTAATGTTATATGTAACTTTTCAACAGAGTTATTAAATTTATTATTCATTTATAGTTGTGTGTTTAAAACTAGCCAATCTCAAGAGCACTTTATATTCAAACAACTAGGTTATTTGGTCGCTACCAATTGTATTTTTCAGCATGTTTATTTGACGATATTTGCTCGTTCACTTTCTTTCTCCTATTTCGATCCATGAGAATTGTTTCCTCCCCTATCGAAGCCTCGGCGATAAAGCGAATCTCTTAGGGTGTAAATCTTTTCTTAGGACGACATAAGATCGTCAGTGGGTCAAATGCTAAAATATTCACGTTTATCGTGACTTATCTCGACAAATGTGAGTCTGAGAGATCTACATATTCTGCTGTCATGTGGACCGGAACAGTGTCTCACGGACATTATCTCGATCCTGTCCCCTTGAATGAATATCTCTTTACGCGTCACGCAACGCACCGACTTCTCCGAATATTCGTCATGATATCCGCGTTATTAAGAGTTTGTCCCGTCCGATACTCTTGGAAGGACAAATATCAACGCCAAATGGCAGCGCGCGCAATTTGTTTGCATTACTTTGACGTGCCCCGGATCAACGCCGCGCCGTTGTTTTGCGCGCGAACAAAATAACGAAATGTATTTCTTCGTTCACACATCACGCACAAACATGTTTCCGCTCTTCTACTGGCCTCGTTCCATGTTATCATCGCGAAAATGAAAGTTCTAGAAATATCTAACGCGCTTTAAAAGTTGCCGTATAATAAACTTGAAAGTCGATAATAGTATAAATATTAATAGTATTAATATCTCTTTGTAATAATTCATTATCTTATGCAATTCAAATTATAATAATTATAATAATTACAATTCAGATTGTAATAATGATTAATATGGAAATTTCGAAGTTTATACATTCGTAACTATGTATACAGACAATATTTTGCTTAATACATTTTAGATGAATGTTATATATATATATGTTAAAATATTACACACGGATTATATAAATATTTTATCTTGCTACTGCTTGTCGGTGTTTTTTTTTATTTTACACGCAAAACTTATAAAATATTATTCCAGCAAGTTGACCCGTTCTAGTTACTAACAATGTAAATTGTAGGAATAGCATCATCATTTATCGTCTAGATGACAGGCGCGATTGGCGGATTATAGATTGAGTTTTTAAGAATCTAAATATACTCGCGTATGCGCATTTATATCAGCGTGATAGAATTAAAACATTCATCATTGGAAATGCGCTCCGTAAAAATTCGCCTGCTCTTCGGCGATGGTACAGAGAGAGGGAGCAGTTTTATATCAAAAAAGAATCTGCAAACATTCCTTGCTTCGAAAAATCTGTTTGCACTGAAGATATTTGTTCTTCCATCTACTGCAATAAAAGCGTTCGAGCATTATTTATAACGGAGGTGCTCTCTACGTCTGATGAAAGTCGATTCGAGGATCGTGCAAAATAAACGCTTGTCCGGAGAAAATTCGATGGCGCAAGGTTTTCTAAGGTGGAATATTCCGATGAGTACCTCCACGATCTCTCTTTTTCCTTCCATATAATAGGCGTCTCGCATAGGAGATAGCGGAATATCGTATGAGGCATCTCAGTATGCGAGCCTGTGTCTACGGCATCTTGTCGATATGTAGATATTCCTCGTCGATTTTTCCTACGGATTTTCCTACGAACCCGCAAAATTCGCGTGAATTTAAATTCGATGCGGCCACGTCGTCGCTTGCCAAGACTCGTTTTCGACGCTCGTGACCTCTCGTTAATATTAAACAGATTTTTGCTCGACCACGACAAGAGTCATTTGCTCGCGTGATATATCGATAAGCGACGCGAAACTCTAACCGATGGTGAAAGGTGTTGGAACGATTGCACGAAGGCGATGCTCAAATGCTCATGTCGTATTATTCGAGAGAATAATTGCGGATTCTTGTTTTTATCACGGTTAAAAAGCTGTAAACAGCTTTGCTTAAATAAGAAAATCTTCTGTCACGAGTTGCGTGACAGTTCAATTTATATAGACTAGTAACACGGAGAAATTTTCGCAATTTTCACAAATTATGATGGACAGAATGACACTTCGGAGGCACGATGGTTCTTGATATTTGATGGTACTTTAATTTAATCGATCCTCTTGTCTTATAATAATATTCGCGCCGGTGCAATAATATTCGATGCTTGTGATAGCTGTCGGTACACTCTCTCGTTTGTACGAGAATAGATAATTACATGTATGATGAGCTGTTCTGTCACGTTAGTGCTGTCATATTTTATGATATATACGATAGCCGTATGCGTAACTTATTAGCTACAATTAATTGCAGCAGCTCGTATTAACGCGCGAGACAATATTGCAGCAGCGCGGAAGACTTCGAAATAATACGATTTCAAACTTTCGAAGGAAAATGTTCTAACGAAATTATTTGCGCTTTGTGCATCTATACGCGCGCAATAATGCATCGGAATAATGCTGTAGAGAGCATCTAAGAGAAAAAGAGAGGGAGAGAGGAAGAGAAATTACCCATCAGAATTACTTTACCGACAATAATGACGAGATAATGTTATCGCATTATTTATTTTTTTACTTTTTTTCATTTTTAAAATATATTATTTTTACAGATGTTTTTAGGGAACCTTTTTTCAGTTATGAAACATTGACAATCGTGTGCAAATTGACTGGAATGAATAACTTTTATATTTAATATTTCCTATTTGTGTCATATATTTATTCAAAATAATTAAGTGAAAAATAAAAATATATAATGTATTATATCATAATAGTTATATATTTTTAACTCTAACGTTTGGATTTTCATTTACATACTCTTTACATTGTCGGGAATGCGTGAACGAAATGCACGCAAGCGAATATATACCCGCAAACGCAAATGTTATTTCTGTGTGACACGTAGGTAGACACGAGAGACATTGGGAATCGTACGTGGCCATGAGCCAAAAATAATTTCCGTATGTTGTTCCACACGACGCGGATTCTCTTTGAGAATCACGCCAACCGACACTCGTCGCTGGAAGGAAAACTATATAGAGGCTGCAAAATATTTTTCGGCGCCTGACATCGTGCTTTTTTTTGGCCGAACAGAGTGTGAACTCGCGTATACAAACTTTCCTACATCCGGAGTGGCAGAGGATATGCCGTCGCTCCTTTTCCATCGGAGTTTCCGTTTTCTCATCGAAACTGCCACTTTCTTTTATAGCATCACCTACCCTCCTTATCCCGATCCACCCTGTCGTCCTCTACGGGCCTTTTCCAACAAAGAGCGCCGCGGGAGCGATATATGCCACAAGGGTAGAGTAGGAAGAAAAAAGAGTGACATGGATAAAAGGTCCGAAGTTCGACAGACAGAAACAAACAGTCGTAAACAAGGGCCGAGCGAAGCTGAAAGGGCATGGAAAGGACAGCTCGTGGAGCGCTTAAGGACCTATAGACGGATACTTTTATCATATAATGTGTATATGTCTCGGGCTTATTTTTTTTACAAATTCGGGATTGCATAGATTGTTATTAAGAATTTAATCCACGACGTCACATTTTTCTATGATAAACTTTTAACGGTGTCTTGCTAATTTCTAAAATTCAGGATTTGTTCAAACAAACTCCATTAACTTAATTAAAATGCTTTTATCTTTAGTTATTTATATACACATTAATATACATTAATACATTATTATATATGCGTAAGAATTGGGTCAGATTTTTATATGTTATTATTTATAATTTAAAATATGCTGAGACACTCTACGCGGACAGATGAATTCACGATAGCTTATTGCGAGGGATCGAAGAATGGTCACGTCGGAAGGTAGAGGGAAGAGATGCATAAAAGGGAAAAGGTCGATGCTCGTGGAATACATATTTTATAGGGTAATCACCGCCGACCCTTATCTACGGTTTGCTTGGTTATCTTCCCGCTTGCTTTAGCACTCTTCCTACGTCTTTACTTATCCTTCGTTCCCGTGAGGCTCCTAACATGAAGTGACTGACCTTCGTCAAGTGGCTCGGAAAGATTTGCGCCTTTGCTAATGAACGATAGCGTCTCGCTTGGACGTTAGGTTACGCCTCGGTAAATCATTTAATATTCCTCGTACGTGATGAACTTTTATCGACTTAAATGATTGCAATGTTCTTCACAAAAAGATAAGATTAATGAGATAAGATTATTATTTTTGAGATGTCACTTTTGTAATTAATCTGCAAATGCGTTTATACAATATGTAATCATATTTATGAAGTGCTATGTAATAGTGCTGTATAAAGAAATGCTTCTAAAATAGATCTTTAAAAAAAGGAGAAAAGTTCTTTATATAAACTTTTTTAAATTAATGTTGAGCACAATATATTCTCTAAGTGTTTTAAATGGCTTCTATAAATTATAATATATTTTTCTAAGCAAAATAACATGAAAGTGTTTTAGCATAAATTACAGAAACTTTAGAGTTTATATTTCACGTTACAGAATTATTAAACTTCTAAATATATTTTATAATATATTTTTGCAACTTTTAAATATATTTTTGTTTTCATGTTTTTTTCGCTCTAATAATACAATTACAATACTTAATATCTGTCAAACAAAATAATAAATTACAGAATTACATAATATACATAGTTAAACACACATTTAGGAATAGATCATGTCTGCTGGATAACGTGAAATATACCATAGAGAGAGAATAAAAAGAGGTATAACATTGAAACTAAAGTGTGATAACAAAAAACGCAATGGCATTGACAAAAGCGACGATGGAATATTTGCGAGCCGTGCCACAATTCGTAGCCACGATATTTCGAACGTGCGAGAGTTTTTAGCGATACTTTATTGAATTCACGTAGCGCACTTTATACGAATATGTTTGATTTCCTGCCCTTGCCGCATCGAAAACTTCGCTCGGGAACGTTTGAATGGGCCGTAAACGAGAACGATTCTACGCTGTGTGCCGTGTGAAACACGGAAAAAAAAGCTGGCACTGCCTGTCGAATTGACAGAGTATGGCGAGAGTGAGAGAGAGAGAAAAGATTAAACGTGAAAGGAAAAGGATGAAAAAAAGAGAATTTGCAATCGTTGCCTGCTGATCACTCTGTGACAAAGACTTTCCGATACTTGACGAACGAATATAGCTCATAGTATTGTAACATGTGTATGTAGGACAAGTAAGGAAATGATTTTTTCATCGAAAAAATTATTTGCACATATCGTGCTTTTTTAAACCTTTCATAGAAACGCCATTGTGACAACGACTTCGTATAGAAATTTCTGATTTAGAGTGGCTAAAAATGGTAGATCTTTGTGATAAGAATAGAGAATGAGATGTACGAGAATGATATAAAAAATATGGAAGTAATATAGAAAAGTGAAGAAAGAGCATATATACGCAAACTGAAGCAAATTTCGCCTGCGGGTCAGTCTACTTCGTCGAATCTGCATTCCCCGAGGCACTAAGAATATTGCACCTCTCTTTGTCGATGCGCAATCGCTTTGTGCGAGAGCGTTTCTTCCTTTCCGTCCTCTTTCTCAAGCACATACACACGCATATTTACATACACGGCTTTCTTCTCTTAGATTTCACACAAAAAGTCGAGAAAGCATATTGTAATTTAAAAATCGTAAGATATGGCTGGAATTATGCAACTATATCAATTTCGAAAGAGTACTTCTCGTATTATCCGATTTAATATTACAATAAAAATAATACGACTGACAAGAAATAGAATTTGTTTATATTTATTATATTTATACGCGTCGCATTAAAAAGACTTTGTTGATTACTTAGTTTAATAAGTTTATTGACTTAAAACTTTTACTTACCTAGTAAACAAAAGTTGATTAGAACTGTACTTTATGCACAATCTAGAATACTCAAACGCGCACAGATGTAACAATGAACGAGACGTACGTCTTCTACATGCGCAGTGAAATTAATTCGGCACTCTCTAAGTACTTACACAGTAGAATTAACGAAGCTTGCATGGATCAGCCAACCCAGACACAACTAACTGAGTAATTGTTTTCCGCAAACAATTTTGGAATTAATTGCCTTGCTTTTTTCAGCGTATTATTATTATTATTAATAAATTTTGACACTACATTTTTAATTGATCAAAATTATCGATGTGCAAAATATTTAGCACAGAAATGTTTATTATTTTTGTTTTATAGTAAATAAAAGTAAGAAAAAGCGCAATTGTCATTAACGAATTTATCAATTAAAAATCATTATACATTAGCTTAAATGATTAAGCATAACGAGGATAAGAAAGTCTCCTTTTATTGTATCTCCTGTTATTGCGCTGTCAATAATAATTATGTAAACGTGGTAAAACGATGGTAATGACGTATGTCCGATTTGATAGCTATATATACGATTAAATGACCGAGAATATAAAACAGAGCAAAAAGTGATGATGAAGCTGTAGTTTCGTTGGCAAGTTAGAGCGGACTGCTAAAAAGTTCAGTGTAATTTCCGCTAAAGTAACTGCAAAGTTCGTAGATCATACTGTCTCTGGCGCATATAGAAATTTTATGTTCGACTTACTACATATATTTCGCGCGTTATCGCTTCATAAGAGATGGCACGACTGTGAATACGGACGTTTTTATGTAAATTACCAGTGACTGGGATGGAAAGTCGCAGTTCAGTGTACGTTGTGAAGATTTACGATCGATAAATCGTTGCGCCGGCGGAAATAAAAATCGCGATCATTAAGATACAACAGTTCGTAAAGCATCGCATTGAGTAAATGAGCAACAGTTTTACAGCGAGATGCTCTTTCCATATTTTTCCATAATATATACGACGTCGTAAAGCTGTTTACACCTTTTTTGAATTGTAAATATAAGGACTAGAAATAGAATTGATGATTTGACACAAAGTAAGACATCTCATCCAAAAGACGAGATACCATTTCGAGTTTTTTATGCTTCAGATTGTCTCGCGTGCATTTCGTTATGTTTGTCCGGAAAAAAAAGATTATGGATATATATAATTCACTCACCAATTTGTTACACCTGTCTGCATATTTGCCATTCCATTCGATGCCATTCAATTCGCTTCCAAAGTTCACCAAGACACTCACATTCACACGGATAAATCGCGAAAATACACTCGATTATAATCGTGCGCGCGCGATATACGATCTATATACGATATATGATTTAATATTATACTTCCGAAGCTAATATTTATTTTTGCACACACGGTTCGCCTATTCATTTTCAACGTGGAAAGAACGCGGAAAATGCATCGATGATTACCGGATTATCGCTAGCAATTTCTCATTTTCGACACATTTTAATATTCATCAAGCGACTGTGTATATTATACTTCGTCGAACGAGTAATTAATAATTATTATTATATTAGCGTAAGAGAAATGTCATTTAAATGAACGTATATATATATAAAATAAGAATTTTATTAAATTTAAACTTTCACAATTTACGAAGTATCCGATAATTACATAGCAATTAGCAACACACATTTTAATTCGACACTCCCGTCTCTCTACATTCATACGATTAACGTTAGCCAACCTATGAATGCGAAAACGTGGAAAGTCCCTCTATATTCGCGGTGATTAATGTTGGACAACTTAAGAATGTGAAAACGCGAAAAGAGTGGAAGAGTATTATATTTACATTTATACACACCTATATATATATATATATATGTATCCGAAATTGCATTCAACGTTCAACTTCGCTACGACTGAATGAATGAAAGAATGCGAAAACGCGCTCGTGAAGAGAGAGAGACATGTTTTCCTTTAAGAGCACACGCACACTTCGAGGCTACATGCGTTCGCGTCTATCGCTTATTAAATTTCTGTCTATCGCGCGTCGCGCACTCTCTCGTCTCTCTATTCTCTATAGAAAACTAATTGTGTATGCACATTCATTCTAATAATGCGATCTTATCTAATAATATACGATATTATTTAGTAATTATCTTTGATGGATGCATGGAGGATTTTGATATTAGAATCGCGTGATTAAAATTTGAACGTGAAAGAAAATTTCTGTCTACCGCGTACTTCACTAATAGAAAACTAATTGCGTATATACATAAATGCGATATTATCTAGTAATATGCGACATTATCTAGTAATATGCGATAGTATTTTCTAATTATCTCTCGATGAATAAAGGATTTTTTGATATTAGAGTCGCGTGATTAACTTAAAATATATGTGAGCATATCGTTGTGTTGTGTTATCAACCGGTCGCAGTAAAAAGTTGGCGCGCTTGTAAGTGACTCGCATCCCTTGCGAGCCCAGACTCTTCCTACTCTTCCCACGTTTTCACGTTCTTAAGTTGCACAACGTTAATCGCCGCGAATATGGAGAGACGAGAGAGTCGCGTTAAAACGTGTTGTTATAAAATAACGAACAATTCTTATTCAATTGCAATTAATCGCGACTCACGCGAATATTTATCACGGCAACGCGGTAATTACTTGATAATATATGTATAAATGTCGGGAGTGCGGCGATAACGTGATAGTATATATGTATATAAATGTCGGAGAGTGCCGAATAAAAGTAAGTGTTGAACGATTATTGTGATTACGGGAGTGTAAACGCGAGTGAATATATATATCGGTAACCAATATTCAATCAAAATTACATTGCCGCGCGTGAAGTGTGAATGTCGGAAGAAAGTATCGCGAATTTTTGAAGACGTTAATATTTGAATAAATCGGGAATATTGGAAAAAGTATCGTGCAATCGTCGAATTTTAATCATCGCGACTAGTGAAGAATGGTAAATGACATTTAACGAACTCATCAAAATTTTGGACGGAAAGCTGAGTGGATTAAATAACGGGAGGAAAACAGCCTGACAACGACTTTGTAAGTTTATATAATTTTTTATAATTAACTCTTATATATGATGATACCAGCGAGTTGACACACACGATTGTGCAATTAAATTTCGTTCTGTTGTGAATCACTGAAAAATATTTAATAATATAACAAAAAATTATTTTACATATATGCGTTGAAAATAAGATTTTTGATACGTATTTTTCCACAATTTTTAAATTATGTTATTTGTATGATTTATACGAATAACATAGGAACAATTAATATAATCGAATTTTATATTCTAAAATATACACAAGATTCACAATTTTACATTTTTAAAAATATAAATTTAAAGAAATAAAATTAATATAATATAATTGAATGCTGTCATAATCTGTAGTTAATCTCATTTAATCAATATACTAACATATTAAAACATTAATTGATTGATGACATTTATTGTAGAGCCATTATGTATAATATAATCCTTTTAATGAGTAACAATACTATTAATATGATATTATTTATTTAACTAATAGTTGATTTTGCATAACAACGATAACGATAACGTAATTATGGAGAATGTAATATAATCTCTCACGTACATTCACATATATACAAATAAGAGATTTGTTTACTAAAAAATAAAAATGATTTAAATAATAATAATAATAATAATAATAATAATTAATACTAATTTTTAATTGATTGATTATTACTAGAATATTACTGAAGAATAACTTACTGCATTTAATTAAGCAATATATTATTCAATACTCGACAATTTATTATATCTATTAGTTTAAAAAAAAAATAATTTTAATATCAAAAATTTGCAAAGATGCAAATTTTTTATCTAATTTCAATTATTAACTTTTCACACCACAAATTTATATATTAATTTTAAAAAATCTGCATCTTTTGATTAATTAAAGTTGCATCTGTTTTCTTTTTCTGTGGAAATAATTCCGCTTTTTGTGGCTTTAATCGTCATATTATCTGACTTATTTGCTTATAGTTTTCCGATTTGTTGTCACATTAGCTGTATGAAAAATTCTGTAGAATTTTCGTTAATTTCACGTTTTAAATTGATTTTCTCTTGTTTTCAAAATTTAACATTGTATGTTATAAAAATATGAAAAATATAATTATATAGAGAAGGCATGTGATACTCATAATTACTTTTACTCAGAAATAATTAATTTGAAATTTGACAAAAGTTTATATATATATATATATATATATATATATATATATATATATAATTAATATGTATATATTTAATTAATCGTTATATAAGAAAGTATGAAAATATATACATATAAGTGTGTATATATATATTCACTTATACATATATGTATATTTTCACATTTTCTTTTATTATGATTGACAAATAAAATGTCTCGGCAGTAAATATTGCAATATTTGACATGAAACACATTGATGATGAATATACATAAAAAGCGTTATAAAAATAAAATCTTTTTAATAAATAACGGAGAAACATATCCTTGGGATTTTTTCGGAGTCGTTTTCCCCCTAAAGCTTTTGTTGGAAAAATTAAAGATCGTTCACCGGACGATTGCTTCTTTTGCCTTAGAGTTTAACTTTTTTCTCTTGCACTGGTGCATTGCCTTGCTGAAAGTCCCTCTGGATGGCTTCGGATCGTTGATGATAAGCAGGCTCTTTCCCGCGTTTCGGTTCCGCGACAGCCTCCTTTACACAGCGCGATGCGCCGCCAGGTGGTGACCATGTAAAATGCATGAGGGTCGTGTACGGCGTGTATACGAGCGCCGCCGGCTGGTAACCAAGCTCCTTTCTTTCTCCCTTGCCTCTTCTCTCTCTCTCTCTGAATGCGGGAATTAAAACGCAATTTCCCCGCACAAAGCGGGACAGTTTATGCCAGTCCCTTCTTTCTCTCTCGATTCTCCTTCTTTCTTTCCGCTCTTCTCGTTCTCTGCTTCTTCCACTTCACCACCGTCGGTCGTCTCTCCCAGCGCGGTGTCTGCTTAATGAAGCTTTCCCGCGAGGGCTCTCTTTCTTTTTGCTCAGCCGCAACGGGTTACACGGCGCTTGCAAGCAACGCGTTGCTCCGTCGCGAGCTTTGCGTTGTTCCCTCGTTCCGCCTGTGATTTTACCCACTCACCTTGTTCTTTTTACGACGGTCGTGACCAACCTTTCCAACACTTCTCGTCGCCGGCAAACCGGCCCTCTTAGTCGCACTTCCGTTTCCGCGGTCGTTTACGTAAAAGTCGCCTGGTGCACCGTCGAGTAGTTAAAGGACGTTTTTAGGCGAATTGTGCACGATTCTCAAGAGCAATAGCGCTTCTTCTCTCTCTCGACAAGCTTCAACATGCTTAACACGCCTATTAGTTTGCCAGTTTTTTCGCGTCTCTTTCAAGAAATTCGTGAAAAGCGAGAATTTGTAATTTTAAGGAGAGAAGATATATATATATATATATATTTTTTTCTTTTATTAATCGACATTTCTTGATTAAAATTGATATCTTTCAATCTTTTTATTAATATTCTTTGACGCGCTTTATACAATTTATCTTAACATCTCGGCACAAAAGAATTTTACGTATCACAAATGATGCTGAATCTGCTACAGTAATTCTGCTATCTTTGATCATTCGTCTATACAGAGGAGTATATGTAGTACATTTTATTCATACCCAATTTGAGCATAAACTTTATGTCTGAACATATACATCGTCAGTGAGATAAAACGTAGGACTGTAGTATAAACTTTGCGTTCTTATTCATATGAAACGGGAGTTTATACTTCCCGTTTCCTAAACACGAGTTTATACTCCACTTTCTTCGCGTAGCCCATTGTCTCGCTCTGTCTCATCCCATTTCGTCATGCGGACGTTCTAAGCCTGCAAGTCCCGACGTGCTAGAGGAACGTGCTAGAGGCGAAGTCAAGAGGCGACCAGCGCTACTCGAGGAAAATCGAGTGAGAATGAGGCGTGTGTGTGAAGTCGAGTGGTTAGAACGATGGGGGGAGGACTTTGAGATGGAGGTAAACTCGGTTAAGGGGTCGCGCGCCCCCTGCAGCCTTCTGCTAGAGAGAGAGAGAGAGCTCGAAAGAATTGCCGGTTGTTGCCTGTGCAGTGAATGAATGCGATTTTCCAAAGAATTCAACCATGTTTCTCTCCCTCCTCTTTTTCTCTCTCGAGTGCAAAACTGCATGCGCGTGACTATATATGGGAACAGGTGTACAGGGTGTTCTCGACGGATAAGCATCGTAAAACAAGATAAAGCTGAGGCTAACGGAAATGAAGTAAACTGCTCCTTAATAACAATAGTAGAATGGTTATACAATGTTTTGTCTTTTAATCTATTTTTCATCTTTCGGTAAATGTTGAAATAAATTCTAGAAAGAATACTATTATTTTTTTACATCGCTGAGTAATAAAATCAATTAAAAGAACCGGTCTTATTTTATTTAGACATTGGTTTTCATCGATTTTAATTATAATCTATATTAATTTTGACGACTTGAACTGTTGTATTCTTTTTTTTTTTCTTCTTCCTACATTTCGAGATACATTTTCTATTCGAAGATTTCGTTGATGATTGATTACGTCAGGCGACAAAATACTTGGCAACGATTTTAAAAGTCACGCTTCGCGTCCCGATATTTGTATGTCAGCGCCAACTTTTGAAAGGATGTTTCAAAATGCATATGTACGTATATCATATGCAACGGTATGCAAACTAACTCTGCGACGTGGTTTTGTCCGCAAACTCGCGCAGCTTCGTGCGCATAGTTGCTCGATTACGTTAGATACACCCCATATACACATATATATGTACGGATATATACACGTATATATACACACAATAGAATGTATCGTACGTGCCGTTTGTGCCAGCGCTTCTCGCGCATGTATGTTGTAAGAGCGTAAGGGGACGTAAATCTCGCGTCGACATAAATTCCTTTATCGCGGCCCGTCTTGCAGCGAGAACGCGATGTGCCTGGCCGGTTCTTACTTTTCCTCTTACTGCGAGTCTCTATAGGGTTCTTGCTATCCTCGGAGATATGCGTTCCGGGATAACGGAGCCTCCCCGAAGTAGCGCGACAACGCCCTTAGCAAATATTAGTTGTAAAATAAATCTGGCGGAGTTGGAACTGTGCCCCGAACGATAATCCTTTGTTTACTGCGGGGAACAGAGATCCCGGTTAAGCAAAACGACGCGTAAAAATATCGCGTATTGTCTTCGATCCTATAGGGATCATGCTCCAATTTCGCGAGAGTTTTGCGATGTTTGTGTTGCCTTGAATACGTATATGATACAACGATATATGGTATATATAGCGTATTGTCTCGTGAGAAAAAAATTGGAGCGCACTTGATATATAAGTTTATTAAACTCTATCCATCATCTTATACTAATTGTAAGACGGATTTTACATTAAAATTACGACAAGGGCTCTGAGTGTGATTAATATTCCTAACTACGTTTTATACACTTCCGCATTTTAAGTGTCACTTAATCGAAAGTCAGTATTGCGAACTTTATTAAAGTTAAGGGTCTCATTTTAAATTAGAATTTAAAATAAAAAAAAATTTATAATCAATACATATTTAGAGAATTTTCTTAAAATTGATAAGATTCGTGTTGCATTTGTCAATTATATATACATATAGAGATATCGAGATATCTCAATACAATTGATGTGTGCAACAGTTGCAGGGAGAAAAATTTCTCACTATCTTTCGAAGAGAGAAACGAGCGCGAAGATTACTGTGCACGGTGACTAATCAAGCGCGCAGCCGTTTTTGCTGTATTTATCTCTTTCTGTTGTCTGAAAGTAGAAAGACGCAAGTAGAGAACGGCTTTGGAATAGGTGCGGGATACACGTCGCGCCAATTAACAGTTCGCGGACGTCGCTCGAGCGGCAATCGAGACAACGGAATAAGAGGAAACCAATTATCTACCCGAGCGAGTGGCTGCCCGCCAACGCAGTTGTTTCCTAATTGCGCCAACGTCCGGTCATTGCGCCCTACGCCCGGTACATATCCCTGCGGAAACGGCACCCTCCGATCGAGCAGGGTAAACTTTGTCCGAATTTGCGTTCGCTCGACGCGCGTGTGACGGCAGCTTTTCACAGCCTACGTGATAGGAATTCGATTTGAAACATGTTTTGTGCGAAAAAGCTACAGAAGATCGTTTATTACTTTGTACGAGGAATTTAGTCGGAAAAAATAAATAATACGAGAAAGATTTTAACAAAAATCGCTTTTTTTTTAACTCGGATTATATCCCAAATAATGCTCAGATATGTTTCGTATAACGTTTTCTCTTGAAAAAGGCATGTAGTAGTTTTTCATTTAAATATTATATCTATTTTTTATTGGACACATATTAGATCACAATTTGGATTACATTTATTATATTCTCCTTAAAATTTATACTTTATAGTTAATATGTGTCAAAAGAATATACTGTTTTTATTTGTATTATTTACTGCATTTGTTGCTGAATATATTTATTCAAATAGTGGAATGTACAGATCTTCAAAATATTTAGTCTGTATTGCGTAAACAATTTTCAGTGGAATTTTATTATCGATTTTACCGTTTCATTTAGCTACCTCTCCAAGCGTAATTATTACGAAGAAATATGTGTAGTAGAATTTTATATAAATATATTTTTTATATTCAGTATATATATTTTAATGTTTATTAAAGTTTTCCTAATGTATTTGAAAGATCGCAAAATATGTTAAAAATAATATTTTAAACAAAAACTTTTTTTATACTTTATATATAAATATTATCAGCAAAATAGAATTTTTTATTTCGCCAAACTTAAAAAAAAATTTACATTTCAATCAATATTAAAAATTATATTATAAGATTTCTAATAGATGAGATTTTTAAATATACTCTCATTGCATATATATTAACAAAAAATTGTTATGGTATTGAAAAGTTTTCAAATGTAATACGAATAATATTACCAATTAATATGAATAAAAGATTCATTATTCGTTCGGTTTTCCAAATGAACAGCGTAAAATCTCAAAATACGAACAAATAACGAACTCATAACAATTTACAAATTAAAAACGACCTCCGTAGAAAACAATATTTATTCTGGCAATTTTTTTGGGACATAATCGCGTCTCTCAAATTCACGGAAATAACATGAAGCTTAAGAATCATTATCTCACATCCGGCATTTAATTAGTACAGCTCTATATACGTAAAGCGTTAAAGATAACAGGCAGTGACGTGATGATAAGACAAGGAAAGAAGGTTCGATAACGCAATTCACCAGTCTCGTAACAAAGAGCGTTCCTCTTCTAGACGGTGCATAACAGAAGAGAAGATGAGGAAATGGGATACGTATATCAGTGCAAACCACGTGTGTCCAGAGTAGAACGGAAAAGAGGTTACTTACATAACGTGTGCCATATGTCTGCGCAATATGTCTGTAAACGACAGGATAAAGATGGACGAGCGAGTTCTCGCTTCAAGGCCGTTCTATGACCAATACTTTTGTCCCTCTCTCTCTCTCGCTCGCTCTCATGACAATGGCTCACGTAAAACAGGTACGATGGGTAGGAACGACGAGAAACGGTGTCTCGTTGATACAAGCCAGGGAGCAAATTTATGTGAGTTACCGGGCGTATATATAAGAATAAGGGGAAAGGTAAGAGGAGTAGCTCGCCTTTACGTCTCCGTTTTACTACTCCGCTTCGCGATTTGCATAACGCGCACTCGGCTCGTCTTTCCCTCTTTCAATCTTCCTACCGACAACCCGCTCGCTATCGCTTCTTGGCGAAACGTCTCTGCCGGATGTATGTATTGCAAGTTATGTCGAACGTTTACAGAAGCACGATGTGAACTTTGATGTCCAAACAATCATCAGAAGCCATCTCGAAATCTCAGAAAAATTTTTAAATTAAGATAATGAATGATAGAAGCGTTGTTTGATCAATTCTATGTTTATCGTTTTATAAAAAAAATACGTGAATTTTTTCATTAATTATTAAAGATGAGTAAAACAGATTTACTTTGTAACAGGAGCAGTTTCTTTTTTCAATTCCAAGAAATTAAAAAGAAATCTATCCTCGTGAAAGATTTAATCAATTCGTTTATCAATCCGTGGTTATGCTTTCAAAATGTATTTTTCAAGTGCTTTGCTTATTATGCGATCACAGTTAATCGAAATTAACTAAGCTTTCAGCGAAAGAATATAGGCTGCTGCTTTAAAAAGTAATTTTTTTATTTTATTAGACCTCCAGAGGCAATATACATATCGATTCTCTAAGATTAATATCACTTCTTTAAGATTAATATAAGAATAATAGTATTCCAGTTGCACCTGGCGCTCGATGCTGACATATTTATGAACATCATTCTTTCTTGAATACTCGTCCTTATATCTTTTGCCTTCGTTTTACATCGAACATTTTCCTAATATTGCTCTATGCGTCTGGCCTGATTCGCTGGATTCTACTGAAATGTTCGATCTACGTTTGACATAGATTTCGCTTTACTAGTGCACTCTGTAATCTCATGTATATATATATGCTTCTAAGATTTATATGATATATATATATATATATATATATAAATGCCATTTTATTACAACTCTGCATATAAATTTTATCATGTCTTGTAAGACATATTAAAATTACTTGACTCTTTCAAAATTTATATATGTATGTAGATAAAGTATCTAATATTCCATTTTTAATTGACCTTGCATCGATTTCAAGATATTTTTTCGACAAATTACATTTATAAAAATATTTATACGTATCTATAATATTATTATATTTAATTGAAACAACTATATATCAGCTTATAAGCTCCATTATTATACTCGAGAACACTTTCGATAGTGAGAACAATTTCGGGAAGACTTGACAGGACATAGAGAACGCATGGGACGACAAACGGCGCGGCGAAAGCAGTTCGAAGGACGACGGTAACGTTAAAAGTTCGAACGCGGTTTTTCGAGCGAAATCAAGCGGGCCGTCGAGCATTAATCCCGCGTAATCTCGCGAAGCTGGTGCGAGCTGAATCCCGATCTGGTTCCAATTAAAGGGCCGCGGGAAGCCCTCGAAAGCAAATTGGCGCCGGGTGCAACCAGCGCGAACCAGTTCGTTGACTTTAATTTCGAAGCACCACCTTCCCACCCTGTTTCCTCCTCTTTCTCTCCTTTCCGTCTCCTCTTTTCATCCTGGCAATCCAACTCTCCGCCGTCTCGTCCTTTTTCTCGCTTTATCTCGCGTTCCTACGATTTCCGGCGATCTCGACGATCGCGCCCGGAATCGACGACTTTACGAAAGGACGCCTGTAATTGGATGGTCTCGCTTTATTGACGGTGGAATTAGCCCGTTCGAACGTGCTCTCTCTTCGAGCACGGAAAGCTCGACGTACCGTTCCGGACGCGATCCTGATTTCCGGTGAATTTCCGAGGATGTTGCTCGCGCATTTTTGAATTTCCGCGTGACATATTTGACGCGACCTGCCACATCACTTGGCGGTTGTGCTCCCCTCGAAATCTTCCCGAATTTTTCGCGCAATAAAGCACCGCATATTAAATACTGCACCTTTATGGCCTTAAAGCGGATGTGGTATGCGCGAGATACGGCAAGATGTTCCTCTTCGGCATCGGAGAATAGCTTCCCTTGCCATCTCTCCGTGGAAATGCGCATATGTGGAAAATATTTCGCGTTGTTATATATCTGCTGGTTTTATATTGCGCGTTTGTCGTTTTAATAAGACAGAAAAATAAGCAATTGTTTTATTGCGCCGCGCACTTTGCATATGTAATTTTCCCAAAAATATAAGAAAACTAATATACGACGACACGTAGAATTTCGTTTAGATTTTCCAGCCGGAGAGGACAACTAGGTTATATATCGACTATTCGCAAACTCGGTCTCGATATTCGAGTATGGTAATATCCGGCGGCACCTGATGGAAGTTCCTGTTTTTCCGAAGTCGCGCTCTATTAAAGTTTTCCTGCCTGCACACGCCGGGAATGAGGGAATGAGGTTCCTGGAGCATCCGTGGTCCGCGAATGGAATGCGGTGGTGGTGGAGGCGAGACAGAAACAGGGCGCGCAGAGCGAACCGGATTGTAAATTAGAATCCCCATAAAGCGTAAACCAGAACGCGGCACGCGGGAATTGCAAATGGCGCCGTAGTCTCAAGGGTGGTTTACGTTACGTTGGGGGTGGGAGTGAAGAGGGATGCACATACAGACGCAGCTGGATAGACGGGTCGGGTTGTTCTCTAACAGCGCAGATTGTTAGTAGACATTCGGAACTTCTTACTGGCGGTTGTTACTACGATCCCGAACTTTTGCCGATGCTACCAGTCTCGCATTCGCTTCATCGCTTCCCTCCTTTTTCTCTTTCTCGATTTCCGCGGAACTCTCTCTCTCTCTCTCCTTACTTTTCGGAGCCATGTAACGATCATGTATCGACTCTCCTGTATGGACGTGCTTCTGCACGCGTGCGCGCGCGTCCAGAATCGATAAATCCTGCGGAGCTCGCACGTTTTTTTTTTTTTTTCAACTTCGTCATTTCCGTGAACTCTCTACCTTCCTTCCTACGTGAATTTTTCTTCTTCCATGGCTTCCTGGATCGTCGGCTCTTGGCTCCCATCTCGTAACCAGGAATTTCGATTCAGCCGCATAGGAGAAATGCGTAGGATCGACGGGAATTTAATTAGTCGGGAAAGGACGACGGCGTTGAAAGATTTCGACCGTATATATATATGTATGTGTGTAGAAAGCTTGCGAATCTATGTGTGTGTATATATATATATATATACCGAAAGATGTTCGTCTCGAGAACCGAGGATCGTAGGCTTGAGCGTGATAAAAAGAAGTCGGAATCGTTCTCGTTTTATGCGAAACTCGATAAAAAGCATGGTTCTTGTCGCGCAGGATAGCGGAACGTGAATCACCGATACGAGTTTCTGGGCATCTCCGTGTGCGATAAAGTGCGATATAGTCGTTCGATTTGTAACGTTACGTTCGAGAGTAAAATTATAGACGCGATGGCAGAAAATGATCTCTTTTTACGACAAATAATAATGCAAAGTATCGGATATATTTCAACGACAATTTTTAAACGAAGAAATGCCTTAAGTGCTAATGACTGATCGTTTTGAAATCTGAATTATATTTGCCGACCTATTCGTTTGGAGGTTTACCGTAAAAAGGGGGGAAATGAAATCGATAATCTAACGAGAAATTGAGAAAATATACAGTGAGTGTTTTTCTTTCGAAAAATTATTTTTTTTATATTTTTAAAAATACATATGGGCATTTAATATTTTAATTGCAATATTATTGTAAATATTATCTTGATATTTTTTTAGTTATGATACAAAAATATACTGGTACTACAATTTGAACTGTTGTTGTTTTATGTGCAAAGATTAATATAATGTAATGTGATCGAAACTATTGTTAATTCTAATGTCGAATAATAGATGAACGGCCTCTAAACCGGGTCGCAGTTATACTGCAATGCAACTTCCGTTTGTCGCATATCATCAATTTTAAAGCTAAATCAATATATAGCTTAAATTATCATTTCAAAACATTGTAATAATTACGACAATCTAAAAGATGCTTTAATCTACATCGTCATTTGTGATTTGTGACGGGGTTATGCCGTTAACTTGTAAATCAATAATATCTTGAAGCTAATACATTCTTGAAAAATTACATAACTGTAAAGTAAAAGAAATATAGTAAATGCAGCTTGCTAGATTTTCTACTTTTATACGTTGATATAATTATTAAATTATCAACTACATAATTTTTTATAAGATCAATTCGAATTGTTTTAAACTATTTTGAGCTTTTACTTGTCTTATTATTTTGACAAAAAAAAATTTTTTTAATTCTTAAAACTTTTCAATTCAAAACCCATATTAAAATGGGTCGAAGTCAAGTATTCTGTGTACCTACTGTCGTAAATCTCATCATTCGTATACACATTGACGGAGAATTTCGCAATCGCGCAATCGTCGTGTAATTCATCCGTTCTCGACGCACACAGACCAATAATATGGATGCCATTAGACGACGCGTGATACTATCGGCCGTGTAAACACGCGTGTGCACGTCGACGTGAATTATGCCCGATAAATCTTGGGCGTAAGCCCGTTGATTCGGGCTTTCTTCGGGATCTCACCATTTTCTGGTCGACCACTTAAGGATTTACGACCGTTCGGATTTGCACGCGAGATATTTATGCTCTTGTCAGGCTGTCGCGGTTAGCTGCGTAGACAGCGCCGGTGAGGTTCGATCGTGACAATCCGATCCGGCTTTATCCGGTTAATTCCGGGAAGTCTACGTTGCCGGATTGTAATTGAATCGTCACGCACCGTGTAAGGCCATTGATTACTTCCCTCGCGGATTCCGAATTACTGCGCTGGTCGCAATGACTGTCGCACATTTGGCTATCAGATGCTGGCTGTAAAGACGAATTTACACGGTTCACTCTTGATAGTTTTGGGTAGATCACTTGAAACAAGTTGCATGAAGAAATCTTTAAGCTATTTGAACAGAATACATACACACGTACGCAGATTTATATGTCTCTTTTCTCTTTATAATACTATAGAATGAAAATCATTGCATACTAAATGTAGTAAATATATTATGAAATTAAATTATTATAAAGTAAGAATTTTTTCTGCTTCTTTCTAAAAATTAGATAAGTGAAGGAAGGTATTTGTTGCGTATAGTAAATCATAACTTGAGCAAAACATTCAGTTTTTACCTATATATGTTCAAAAAATATGGAGAAAATATATATAAATATAAAAATGTAGAAATACTTTTTTATATTCATATTATTTCTATATTATGAAAGATATGATACTTTATTTATAATATATGTATATGTATTCTTAGAAATAATACTCGTGATCTTCCTTATAATTTCTATAATATAACAGAGAATATATATATGTATAATGCACATATATGCAGCTTTCACAAGAGGTTTGATTGTGTTATAATCTCAAGTACATTTAAGTTTAAAAAATAAGTATGGACGCACTTTGAACATACAAGTATCCTTCGTATAACCGGAAATACTAATGATTCTTCGCGTTAGTGGTGCATCTGTATATAGCGTGCGTGGTGCGAAACATGGGTGGTAAAAAACTTGTAAATTAAAGTAATATACCTTTGTGTTGCCGGTAAAAATAATGCGGCGCGCGAAATGTAGGAGCCACTCGCGGCTTACATCGCGCCGCGCGTGTTTAATGCATGCCAGAAAAATATGCCCGAGGTACTTGTCGGTTTTTATTCCGTTGTTACGAAAATTGGATTCTACGATGATATAGAAGGATATAATAATGAATAATGTAGATGTGCTATAATAAATAAATTACATAGCTTATGAACATTTAGAAGAAAGATTTAACAGCATATTTTC
The DNA here is from genome assembly GCF_048542155.1 of Nylanderia fulva. Taxonomy (NCBI): domain Eukaryota; kingdom Metazoa; phylum Arthropoda; class Insecta; order Hymenoptera; family Formicidae; genus Nylanderia; species Nylanderia fulva. The sequence goes on from NW_028189622.1 coordinate 3,226,223, forward strand.
CAGTTCACATCTCTAAATGGTTTATATATAAAATACCGAGGCAACAAATTTATGTATATATTATCATAAATATAAAATAACTGTGTTTATGCGTGTAAAATGAAAATTACTAACTTTCGTATAAAGTTATTTTTTTTATACTAGAAGTTTTGCATTATTTTATGATTTATTGGATCAAATCTCGCGTACTTTGTGATTTATTATATATAAAAGTAATAATATTTATATATATTTGTCTGCAAAATCTCATTATATGTTGCCAATAATGATGCAATTTTTATGTTAGGCCAATTAACATAAATAACGTTGAAAGAAATACATTTGTCTCTTGTCACAACAGATAAAGGAACCTTTCTTTCGTGATCTGCATATTCAGTGAAATTCATAAGTACTTTGATTTGTGCTGCATCGTCGCGTATTATGAAAATGCTGCACGCGGTGCTAGAGTTATGAGTAATATCTTTGCTTTGATGCCGCGTTTCTTGATCCTAGTACCATTTTTCTCTGTGCGCTCTTTATTGAAAGGATAAAATTCTCATATTGCTACGATGCGTCGTGATTGCCTGGCGTCATTTCATTTTTCCAATAGACCCCACATAGCCAAGAGACGATCACTACTCTTCTCTCGCTCTCTTTCTCTTTCCTTTTCTTCTTTTTTCTCTGCACATCGCTCTTAGATTATGGCAGAAAGAAAGAGGAGAAAAAGGACCAATGGAAAGAGAGAGGCACAAAGAGAGGCTAAGAGGACGGAAGGAAGGAAGGAAGAAAGCAAGCACGAAGAAGGAGTGCTTGGTGAAGTGTCTCGGGGTCGGGGAGCGATAAGCAGATTATCCATCATGGAGCCTGTCAGATCGTATAGAGAACCTGCCGCGGGTGAAGAACCTGCCTTCCATCCTACTAACTTGTCATAATATTAATGTTCCCACGTCTAAGCTCCGGCTATTTATAGGATAATCTAGAGATACGCGAGAGCCGTTCACCGGCGCATCGCGCAAAATTGTTTCGCTTCCCGCAACCATCACAACCATCTATCAATTTCTCGCGATTTTTTTTTTAATTCTGTTACGAGAGTATTTTATCGCGTCGCGACACTCGCATTCCATTCAACATCCATGAATTTTTGTCGCGATGAAGCGTCGTCGCTCATTAAGTCTCGCGATTGACGTCACTCATCAGTACGTAATTTCGTTGACATATGACGCGCTGTTACACGAAGTGATGCGCACCGAACGACGTAAATTTCCAAACGTAACGCAAATCCCGGTCTTTCATTTTCCAGAAGCATAGGAGGAACGGCGGTGTTCAAAACGGGTGGAAAAGTCGGGGAAAAACGGGAACAAATTCGTTGGTGAATTACTTGCCTTTCTGAATTCCCGGCGGCGAGTATTCTACCTATACTTATCCGCCGATCTACCTACCTGCAATAATTTATTTCCCGTGGAATTCGTTGCATTCTAACGGGGTGATAAATTAAGAGAGGTTCAATTGTTTCGAGCGAGGGAGTCAGTCCGCGGGTGGCCGGCGCCGAGTCCGAAGATCCAGAAGCAGACAGGCAGACAGGGATACAAGGCTACAGGGAGAATCGGGTGCAATGATCATTTCTATACCTGCTCCGTTTGAAAATTCGTTGAACAGTTTTACTCGCGTTTCGGATGGGAATAAAAAAAATAAAAAAGAAAATGAGAGAGAAAGAGAGAGGGAGATGGCTTTTTTCTTTCTGTATGTATATATATATATATATATACACACACACACACACACACACACATAGCGTAACGTTGCAATCCTTCAGCGAGGCGCGGCCATTGTATGTCGGCCGATCGATATCGGCTTGTTACAGGAATCGTAATCCCGGCGCGCACGCGAAAAAAGACGCGGCTTTTATTTTCGAATATAAAATAAACCGTAATATTGCGCGGTCAATGCTGCAGGCAGTCAGGATAATAATCACTGCGCGCGAGCAATAACGCGCACGAAAGCCGCGGTAATGCGCGGAGAAATATTATGGAAATATGGTGTGTATTATTGGACGTATTTACCGACATTTGCCAGCGAACTGCCAATGGAAATCCGACATCCGACGAATATCCTGTGAATAAAACTATCGGCATATAATTTGTGTATGTATGTTTATATATATCTATATATATATACACACACACATATATATATATATATATACATATGTATACATATGCGTGTGTGTGTGTGTGTATTTTGTGGATTAAATGCTCGCAGGACATTTTGGTTGGCATCGAATTTATATATGTGACTCTATCTATCGAGTGTGCAGAAATATACCTATAATCATCAAAATTTTTCATTTTGACATATTTGTATTGACATGTTTTAATGTACACACGTCAAATCCGATGTATAAATGCGCTCAATCGAACAGTAACATTTCGGAATGTTCGATTCGATGATATTACAAATAATATTCGAGGTTTTTTAATTATTTAAGCTTTGATGTATTGAATTTATAATTAAATATTTCTAAGTTATACATATATAATAACTATATATAACATATATATGTAATATCTGTAATACATAACGCTAATTGCTTTGATTAAAATAAGTTGTTTATCTCTTATATGTTAATACTAACGTATAGTCTTTTCTCTTTATTTTTCTTATTTTAATACATCATATAACGGAGAAAAATTACATAAATACTGATGAAAAAAATAGAATATATTATATCTACAATATTTTCTCAAGTAAAGATTGTACATTATATACATACTTATATATCTGAGGAAAATGCTAAATTATTAATATATTCACTCGCAGTATTTGTATAATTTCTGGTTGAAAATCTCGTGAATAATTTATAAGAAAAAAATTTCTTATTTATAATATACTTATATATAAATTATTACTTTAAATTATTAATCGTATATTACGATACGACGAGTTTTAAATGGGCTTATAATTTATAAAAGTGCATCTCGACTGCTCGGGTAAAGATTTATTATTCCAATAACATGGGGACATCAAGAACGAAGTAATCGAAACGCGACAAGAGTTTGTGCCACAAAGTGGAAGCCTCGAGGATCCGAGGAATTCTCGATGTGGCGCGGCTTTACAGGGTCGACGATGTTTAATCGGGCTGGAAATCGTGTTAGGCGATTGCGGGTGCCGGGTGCACCACTATGTCGCGCTTTGCATTCCCGATATAAATTGGGAGCAATTACGTTGTTTGAAGTAGGCTATTAGACGCGGCAATACGGGCGAGAAGAAAGTCACCGTGAAAAAGACTGGGCGAAGGAAAAGAACGGATGCCTTCTCTCGCCGTCTTACGGGACACAAAGGGTGGTAAATAAAGGACTTCGCGAAAAGAGACGAGAACGAAAGTATAGGGAAGGGCGTCGTATCTCGCGTATACTTACGAGTGTGCCTATACATATAATATATTTTATATAACATATTCTTACATTTCTCGAGGCTTTCTAGGATCTTTCTCAATCTTAAGATTTCTTCTTCACAATAATTTTCACAATTCTTTAATACGTATTTTTGATTTATTAATTCTATTTGCCACGTTCTAATAGTATGTGCAATAATTATAACAATTATAATAATAATTAATGTATATAACTTATTGTTGAAGACATATTAAAAGTTTACCTTCAATACCGTTTTAAACTAGATAACTTATTTGAAATGTATATAATACATATGCATCTGAACAAATACACCTACTATATACCTAATATATACCTACATGCACCATATACCTATACGTGAACGCGCGTGAACCTACATCTAAGAACTCGTGGAGATAGTGTGAGACGGAAAGTGCCGGTTTGCTCCTTTCACGAATACTTGAAATCGTGTCGCGTCGCTGCCGCGGGTCGGGAATGCACTACGCCACCGCAAGGTACACTGGAATTTTCAATATTGTGCCGGTGGATTGCCTTGATTAATGAGACGATATGGGCGCGGAGATGCTGTTTGGTACCACAAGCGGTGGTGACTGCATATATATGCATCGGGAAAGTGTGGGAGAAGACATGGTCGCAAAAACCTCGAAATATCCTTGGATCGATCCGGATTCTGTGCGCGAAGCTTTTTAAAAAGTGTGGGTGTTCTACTTAATGTTACAATAAAATGGGCAAAAAAAAAATCAAATAAAGAATGCAAGTACAGATTTGGCATTTTCTGTCGGATTTTTATCAATTAAGTCTTATACATTATTAAAAATAATTACTAAATATTGTATCAATTAAATCTGATTTTTTTTTCTCATATTTATTTGTTTTGAATTTGAATCTTCGGTTTCAATTTTTATACACATATATGTAGAGAAAAATTTTCAAAAGCCTTTTGCACAAAAGAAGGCGATTCGCAGTAACAAAACGAGTTTAATTTGTGAAATAACTTTTTTCGCTGAAAGCTTTAGTTTCCAAAAAGAGAAAACTGTGTTTTTAACTATTATATGTAGATGTAGTCGGAATAGAGGTATGTAACTCCTTTGATACATGCGGGCGTGCGACGAACAGAACACTTTCACGTGTTGCAACAATTTGATATGACATAAACCGGAATTTCATTTTCAACGTGAAACTCGAATAGATGCGTCACTTTATAACACGCTGTATTTTAGTTACCGATACTATACATGCCGGCAAAATAAAATAGAATGTCAATATATTATTTCTCTGATATTATTGTTTGCACAAAGAAGTATAGTTTACCATGTCACTTGACACAAAGAATGCGATGCACAAAAAGTTTGTTCGAATATTACAGACAAAATTATTACATTCAATGCAGTGAACTCTTTCGATACACGTGTGCAATAAATGCATGCTTTTCATATCACGTTTTATATTTTGCAACACTCGGATAAATCCGACGGAATTTTATTCGCGTTGTAATATCCGAACGGAATAATATAATCGCATTACGCAATGTAGGGACTATTCTGAAAAATCAATATTTGGAAAACGGAGTAAGAAGAAATACCTCGATAATAAACGGCAAATACCCCTTCCGTTTATCATTAACTATGTCAATTGGTAAATAATTACCTTTCCGCGAATATGATGATCGAATGATTTATGCAATGAGAGCGAGCACTTGTCGAAATCTACGATGTATCAATAATAACTAATCGTTGTTTCAACAAATAGCGCAGGGGTATAATGGAGACCCATTAAACACGACTCGATTTCTGATTCTGAAATATGAGCGAGTATGCGCTCGCGCGCGCGTGTTTAATCCCGGCAGCTCGTTTTTTATGGCGAGACCGAAACGAGGAGGAGCGAATCGAAATAAATTGCCTTTATGTCTAAATATACGCTAACGTTGCGTTAATGAAAAATCCAATCTTTTTGACATTTTGCAGGAGAATCGATTGACCCGGCAAAATTGCTCTGATTACTAAAGAACTGCGGTGTCGAATAAAAATGTGATGCACGTTAAAGCTTAAACTGATTTATACGTATAAAGATTAATTTATAATGTGACCAAATTTTACAATACATAATATTTTACATTCTATAGCAAATTTAATAATTTAAAAAATAAAATAAAGAAAAATTAGATAAAATAAGATAAAATAAAAAATGTATAATACATATTAAAAGAATTTACTTCAAATATTAAATTGTAGAAATTATAATGCTGTGCTAAATTTTTATTACTATAAAAACCAGCTTTATTAACTTATATAAAGATTTTTCATGTAGATATATATATGTATATACGCAAAATTAGAGATTTCTCATTAAACTTCTCAAGCACATCTGCGCAAGCTGCAGATTCTTTTATTGCGCGTAAAGGATCAGGCGTGATTCCGAAGAACGTCCTATAGAAAGACGAGGCAGAAAGACTATTCCGGAATTTACCATCCTCCTTTTCTTTCCGGGCCGAGAATACCCAGCCGTATCCCTGGGCTGGGAATATCGGCGAACGGTAAAAGAGGAGCTTTCCGCAAGAGAATTCTCCGATACGAATGCCTGCGGGAGAAAGAGAAGCTGGAGAAGCGGCGCTCGGCGCCTCGTTTAATTCGCAACCGACAGTGCGGTAGCTGGTGCGAGGGCTGTTCAACACTAGAGAACATGCCGGGAAGCCAACCTGTTAGAGAAAGGTCCAAAGAGAGCAGCTCGAGAGAGGATGCTCTATCGGTTGCGTACTGACGAACGGATAAATTCGTTAATTTCTCGCGCGGAAGGAAAGAAAGAACGAGATAGAGATCGGGTCGGCTATAGTGAAATTGATTCGCGATGAATCCGAAGGGCGTAACATTGTTTACGTCGACGAAACTGGGCGATATTTCTCGATATTTTCCTTCCTTCCTTTCTTTCTTCCTCCCGTTCTTATTTTCTTCCTTTCATCGATGTCAAACTTTCCGGCAGCATTTCCGTTAATACATTACGCGCGCCTGCTGTTGCTGCTGCAAGACGCTGTTTCGACGAAATTGTTTGACAGATATAATGAAAGCGATTAGAGAAGCATTTACATGATGAGCTGCTTGTTCGATAAATCATCCTTTCTCTTTTTCTATCTTCAAATTTCCAATCTTATTGAATCATTATTTAATCATTTATAGTCATAAGAAATATTCTCATGTTGTAGGAATTAAAAATCACAACGAAATTAATAACAGTAACAATAATATAACATTTATTGCAAAAATGAAAAATCTAATACATACATGCAATTATTGATGATTAATACTTATTCGAAAAATTTGCGTTCAAATTTATTTCTTTAGTTTAATTAATATAATTAATATAAGAAATGCAAGAATTTCCAAGATTCTAATTTTTGACATTAATGCGAGAGACCGGATTTAATCCCACAACATTCGTATATATATATATTCAACGACCATAAATGCATCGTGCTCTTATTTCTCGCTGGTGACGAGCGTCGCGCACTTTTTAGAATTCATATCCCGCGTTCGCATCACGTCGACTCGCGCGCGCCAATTATATCCGGTGTATCGAGAATAATTCCGACCACAGCCTCCCGTGCACGTATGACCGCGCGAGCGAGCGCGCGTTCGTGCGCGAGTAATACCATCACGTATTACTGTGTGTACTAACGGAGTTGCCCGAAGGGACGACACGTTAATTTGTCTCTTGTCTCCTTGCTGAGCATCGCGAACCCGACGCGATGCGTCGCATCTCGGCGAGCAATTTTCGATGACGTCGTTGTGTCGACATGACACGCCCGCGCAAACAACCATCGATAGGCCATTAGCCAAATTCTAGCCAATTTCGATGAATTATTTTGCACCCGTCAAAACCTAATTGAAAGCTTGATTGTTTTGATGAGATCAATTCCGCGGCTGCTTATCATACGCGCGCGGACTCTCTCATCAAAATCGAAATTTCTTTTTGCAAATGTATTTATATTTACAATAGGGACAAAAATTGACTCTTGTTATATAATTTATATATATATATACATAAAATATTTATATACAACACCATATACAATAAGAAATATTATCTGTTATTGTTTTATCTCGTTTTAATTCTCTGAAATTATATATTCTATTAACAAATATTGTGTATCTCTGTAGACATAACTTAATAACAAAATAACATATATTAGATGAAGATACATATTTAGCAACGTAATTATCTTACACATATAAAATTTTTAAATAATTTTGTGTAGCAGATATTTAAGTGGGTGGAATAGTAAATATTTTTTTAAAATTACGTTTCACTCGTTTGCGTATATATTGATTTTAAATATGCATTTGCATCTCTACTTGACCTAGTAGTATATAGTACTTCTTACCACGTACTCGCTTCAAATACAAAAAGATAGTACGCGTGCTCGGTATGGAAATTGCTTTTTCATAAAAAAGATCCGTTGCAGATCGTACAGGTGAAGCAAACTTCGATCTATCGTTCCTATTTACGATAGTATTTCCTATTTGTAGCGGTAAAAAACCCTCATTTGCGCAATGCAGTTTACGCAGGATATTACACGAATTTCCACGGAGAGAAACTCGCATTGATTGCAATTGTGAGATTTAATACAAAAAGAAAAGCATATAATAAACCGAAAATCGAGGGAAAAATAATTTGACTTGTAAAGTTCTTTTACGTTTCATATAAATTTATGAAAATGCAAAGTTTTTGCATCTTATTTTGAAAGATGCTTTGAGATGTTTGCGAGATTGTTTGTCTGTTTAAAATTTAATTCAGGAAATATTGAAATAATTTGTTAAAAGCCGTACACGCAAAACAACGAAATAATTGTAAATATTATTAAATGTATATATACCGTGCATCAAATGCATAATGCATACACAGCGTACATACTATACATGCATAGTACATAATAATAATACATATAAGCGTAGAAGCACGCACACGTTCTGAATATAATGACATAATTTTAAGTTACATTTGTACTTAGGAGGAGAATTTCCAATATTTCACTGAATATTATACTACTTATGACAGGTAAGACGTGCAGATTATTCTAGAAACGCGAGTTGATCTGCGTAAGAGGGTGCGATAGAAGCGCGAAAGAGAGGTCGAGATGACAGCGAAACGAGAGTACGAAACTTGATAGAAAGTGGAAGCAGTTCTCCGTGGCGGAAACGATGAACGCGAGCTGCGACAATGGAAGTCAATCAGATGGGCGTGCTCGCGTGTGGGTGAATCGGTTCGATTATCCGGTACGAAGGCGATCGGCCGTGTCACGGTTGCGCCCGAAATCGCTTTTGCATTCGCAGAGAGGCAGCTAGTAGCATGGCACGATGCTGTAGCTAGTTTAGGCGCGATGCAATGCAGCCCAGGCTGAACCGGTGAATGTTGCAACGACGTTACCGTAATAGGGTCCGATTAAGATGTAAATTTTGGGGTTGGGTCTCCGCCCGACAATTTAACCGGGTAACCGGGCTAATATTAAAATAAAATGTCGACCGCGGGGAGAGGGAAATAACGAGTAGAACGGAGAGAGAAAGAAGAGCAGGGAGGATTTTATTATGTGAAAGAGAGAGAGAGAGAGAAGGAAAAGAAACGGAGAGAGCAAGAGAGTGAGTGAATCGTCAACATGGCTTTGCGCGATGCAACGCTTGAAAGCGGGTAATTTTCATTTGAGAAATTGTTATTAAATTCTGCCGCGCTGCCTCGGGCGTCACACAGCCTCTGTCTACCCTTATCTTTTCCTCGTCTCGCTTTCCACTTTCCTCCTCAGCTGCATCAGGCGAGGTTCTCTTTCTTCCTTCCTCCATTCCCTATTTCCCTAGCGTCTTTTCATTCGCTTTAACAACCTTTTCTCCGCCCGCACGCAATTGCATGCTATAATTTTGACGAGCTACTGTCCTACTTTCCATTCTTTCGCAAGAATGACTCTAAGCAATGCGTAATTACATAATATTCTACCGCAACAGGAATGGCTTGAAGAAAATCTGTTTAATTCTTTTCGGCATTCCCGAGCCAACTACGATGACACGTGGAAACTCGAAATAAAATGTTATCTCTCCGTTATATATTTTTCGCGTGAATTTCCGCGCGAATATAATATTACAAAAATTCATATATTTTTACTTGATTTATATTTTATTTGAGCGACGCGACAAACCACTTAAATTGCGACACGTCGCACAAAAGATGGATAGCCACAGCACACAACAGTACTTGTTTTAATGGTCACGCGCGATGGGACATTCTCGCTACGAAATGTTATCTGTGACAATAAGTTCCTCTCTCTCTCACTCTCTCTTTCTCTCTCTCTCTTCTCGAGGATAGGGAGCGTAAGTCGGTCGTCTAAGCGTCGAGAACGCGCGGCGCCGCTTACACGTACAAGTCATATAACAGCGAGAACGTAATTATTTGAGCTCATAAAAGTTATCCGCGTAAATTCTCCGAGCTTCCCCGTCCGGGCACAAACTTCGCCGCTCCGCCAAGTCGTTTATATTACGACGGAAACGAATTACGAAATACTTATAGCAGTTCGGATCTTCTTATCCTTGCGTGGCGCGATATACTGTCCGATTACTCTTGAAAATGTCTCGTCGATGAATAATTCGCGAGTAAAATATCATTCGATGGCCACTAAAAGCTTTTCGAAATTTCGCCCGATAGCGAATCTTTCGCTCGCCTATGTACCGTAATTGCTTGAAGTTAAAGGAAAAGATAATCAAGTTGAACTTTATAATTGAACGGCCAACTTTCGGTCTCGTTATATCGAATTAATCGTTGCTCCTTTATCTCTTGCAACAATCGCGGATACATTTATCGTCGCGGATCATCGAATAGAAACGCGTAACGATTATGCAAGAATGCAGTGCAACGATGCAAATTGCATGTGTAAGCGGCTTGTAACTTAATCGCTGAAGGCAGATGTTTATTCGGCAGAGGTTTCGTCAGGTAGGATCTTCCGGATGATAACCGACGAGTGAACTCTACTTGCAAATGCACAACGATATCTATCTTTCTACAGAATACATTTAAGTGAAGATAAATGCATGCATTTAAGTGGAGATAATTTGATATCCCTTTTGAACAATAGAGAAGTGATCTATTCGTCTTGTTAGCGATGACATCAAATATAAATTAAATTTAATTATTTGAAAATATAATACATGATATTTTTATTCATTATTAAAGAAATTGCATCTCTTTCTCATATATATTTACATTATTTATTTTTCCTTATTGTGTACATAAAGTCTCGGTATGCCATCGAATGAAATAAAACTAAGTCTTTCATTGCCATTGATAAAGCACACGTGTGCAACATGTGTGCATGCTTTTAGATGAACACATGAGTATATATAAAAGCGTCAATTCGAGTTACTAACGTCTGCTGTCGTACATTTTGCAACGCGATGTACCCGCGATAAAGCAACCGCAGACCGCTAACACAGAAGCTAGCAGCGTCGGCGGAATTTTTCCCAGACAGCAGTAGATAGTAGGTCTTCTTGTCGGTCTGAGACAGGGCGGGAAGTGGAGGGTGAGAAGCTCAGACGAGAGAGAAGCTTCAGAAAAGTGCAAATAAGATTAGGCGCCTTGGTGCCGCGGCGGAGTCTCACCTTTCAGTGGCCGCCAACGAGAGAAACAAAAGCAGCACGGACATGACTCGGCACCGAATAGTAGGGAGTCCAAACGCAAGTAGACGAACTCAACGCCCAGCTCCGCCGCGCGGTCGACTTCGTTCCTGCTCCTCTGGGCGTTCGCGAATCGATCTTCTCGCGGCTGCGGGAAAACGGCCGGCACGACGCGGCTGTCGGTTGCAGAAATGACGTGCAACGTGCGCGATTTATCGTCACTGCGCGTCGATACGCGCCTTCGCAACGCACACATGTGTACCGCGGATGATTATGACGCTTGCGCATCGTGGGAAAGGTATAGCTAGAGGTGATAAGGGATGATGTATAAGGGTATATCAACAACGGGTGCCCGCGCTTCCTCCGAGTGGTAAATTCCTTGACAAATTTCATATCAATCGCTCCTCGTTGTAGAAAGTCTTATTGGATGCCATTATTTTTTATCGCAACTCTTCACCTATAACGATGTACATCTCGATGATTAATCTTATTCATGTTTTGCAGAATGTATCGATATATTTTTGTAATATAATACGTATTTTTTGGAATTTAATATAATGCTTAATAAATTTAATATTATTTTTTATTCGCGCGTGAAATGTAATACTAAAATACGTACTCGAAATTTTGTTTTCATATGCAATACTTAAATATTTTTTGTTTGTATTTAAATTTCTACGTAATGTTGAACGGTGGAGATTTACTCACGATGGTTGCAAAATATCGTTGCATATTCTTTTTCAACGCGCATGCATCGCAATGTAGTAGCTTATGTGTCGCGAAAGAAGCTCTCTTGCACGAATTCGTGCAACAGTCTAGCTGACGTGACATTTATTTTCGGAAAACATTCTGCGGTGGTGCAACGTGATAAGCGAATTCCTGTGTGATTCGTGCACAGCAGCAGCCACAGTATCGCAGCTCGCAGAAGTAAATAGCGACCGCGTTATATCCTTGATCGAGAGCAACTTTATCACAGTCGAAGAATGCAATTACTATTTTCAGGCTTATTGCCGCCGTTTAGCGCATCTCTTACCGTGAAGCGAAAGTTGTCTCGTGCATGCGCGAGTATCGGTTTTCAAAGTCGTCTACGGATGGTCGTTCAATTATCGGTTTCCGATAAAATTGCTATGATACATTATATTGCACCATATCTATTATATTATGAGTTGCGCGTCGTTTATTCTAATTTTATAGTCAACTTACCATATCTTCTTCATTAGTCATACTACGATAGATGACTTGCCGGTTCTATATGCAGTAAATTCAAAAATTGATAAAAAACTGAATAAAATAATAGAGCAAATTGCTTTTATTATCTTCTGTGTCATCTAAAGGAGTGCTCTTGCAGAGTAAAAGAGAGTTGCCAAAATCGTATCTTACATAAGATATTTTCTATTATATTTCTTATTTGTTAAAAACTTGTATATATAAGTAACTGTTGGAAGTTGTAATTGGACATTTAACATGTACTTATTATTATATATTTAATCTTGTATAAAGATACAGAACAATTTTAGTTGTTGGCCTTTTTACATATAAAAAGTGCGATTTTAGCAATCAATTTCATAAATCATATCTATCAGTTTCTAAAGTTATATCTTCTTTAAAACCAGTTGTGGATAAAAATAATTAAAAAATTAAAAAATATGATTAAGAAAAATAAATTATTTATTAATATATAATTATTTATGTTAATAATTAATTAACAAAAGTACAAAGTTCTCATACACAATATGCACAAATGTATTATTAGTTATTTTATGTTATATATTCTTTGATTTATATTCATATGTGATTTGTATTTTCCATTATTGCATTTAGTAATACTAGTAATTAATAAATACTTAATAATAATTAATAACTAATTAATAATTGATTAATAAATCTTTTTCAAATATAATTATTTATGCGCACTGTTTTCTGCGTCTGACACTTATTAGCTCGTTTTCTATTTTCGTATATTAATAATAATCAAATACAAATCACATATTAATAAGTCAAAAAATATCTCCAAAATAGTAACATAAAATAAGAGTAAAATAACATTTATATTAATATTAATATATCAGTAATAAATGTAGATATAATTTATATAATAAATTAGGTGTGTCATAGCAAACTTCTTGAATTTTCAAATGACATCAATTCGATTTAAAAAAATCTTGCAGTAATACGATTTATTAGAGGAAATAATAAATTTTATGAAAATGCCGGTTTAATTTTTTTATAATCATGGCAATATATCAAATATGATGACTATATATATGTCATCAAACTTATTCTTTAAAGATCTCTCCATATATGGAATTTTGATATTATATATTGTGACTATTGTATCGGTATTATACACTCTCTCTCTCTCTCTCTCGCGCGGACACACATACTCTTCCTGAAATCGATCCTACCAAAAGGGGACAAAGGGACACCTGACGTTACACATGAGTGTGCCGTGCCATTTCTCGTCACCGTTCCCCGCAATTTAACACGCGACTACGATTGCAGCGCGTGACGGCCGTCAATTTTCGTTCGCGGCCGATTTACCGTATGCACGTTACTCTGCGAGAACGAGTTTTAAACTCGCGAACAGCTCAATTTCCGAACTTTCCGACACGGATTAATGCAACAATTTGTGAACCTTTTTCAAATCTTTCATGTTTTTTTATATGTTTTATTTATTCTGCAAGAGAAATTTTTCGAACGCGTTGAAAATGCATCCTCGATTTATCTCGATATATTGAAATATCGCGTACATTACGCGAGAGATATAAAAGCGAGAGAATAATTTGTGAATAATTTTTGCAATTACTATGTCGGGATAAAAACGCGGCACATATCGATGAAATATGTTACATCATATATTCTGGCTGCGCGAATTTAATCGTTAATACAGTTGGTCGAGTCGATAGTGTTGACTTGTAAATGTAAACATGACTGTAAACAAAGTCCTTCGTTACAAAGGGCTTCATTCATTGCCGATTGTGAGGTGCGAATATGAACCATTGAATTTTCTGTCAACAGATGGTGCGCTCTTTATCGCATCGGCTGTCGTAGTGTAGCCTGTGTTCACCTGATATTTCGTTCTATAAACAACGGAAACGTTAATTCTCGCTAATACTCTCTCGAAAAAGCTGGAAGCTCTATAGTTTGTCGTGCGTTAATTTTTTTTCGCCACGAGTATCTTCACAAGAGTGAATACGTTCTTTATTTTTTGTAACATTTTAAAGAATAAATCATTTTAAAATCAATACTCGCGAACACACTTCTGTGAATTATGATTTAAATCATTTTATTTCGACATCTTCTTAATAGAGAGGCACTCTTTATATCACCATATGATAAATACTCGAGAGATTCGAGGAACAGAATTTTTGGAATAAATATAGCCCGATGAGGCAGTTTAGGTTTATTTTTCTCTTTTAAGTAAAGTTATCGGGTGCAAAACTGAATCGGATCGAATCACGCATAGCGTCACGTCGCGCGACTTATGGCGCTTTAGGTGCTAGATGCGTTGACAAAGCGATTTGCCTCTTGTTACCTTCCTCACGTACGCGAGCAAGGTGCTCGCTAAGTTGTTGGAAGACCGAAGAAAGCTCAAGGGGAGGGAGTAAAGAGTACGCACGGGGAACGAGTTTCCGAGTCACCCATTCTCCTTCATTCCCCCTGTTTACCGAGCACGTAACCGACGCTGGCACCTTTACGACATTCCAAAAAATACTGTAGTGGGTGTGACATTCGTATATCTCGTCTGATAATGCCTGCGGGGACTAACAATACGCTTTTCGCGAAACGTGCATCTTTAAACTGATGCGCATGCTGAGTTATTGCATTTTATCCAACGAAATCATTTATCTTAGCGTAACATTTTTATTCGACAACCGTGAATAAGTTCGATCGATACAAATCTTCCCTTCAGTAATGAAAAAGCTTGTAATATTAAATTAATTTATAAAACATGTAATATCGTTTTCTTAATATGTCTCACTATTTGCGATAAATTTTTATTAAAAAGGGAATCCTTGATTCAAGTATATTTTTATTCTTGAACGCTATTTGATTGATCTAAGCATAGAATGCTCTTTGTAATCACAAATTTTCATTTGCCTAATAAATAAGTTTGTGTGAAGTATAGTTTATCCTTAAGATATATTCTTGTTTTAAAAATCGCATATGGTAAAAACAAACTTAGTCACATTTGAACTATTAGAATTATTATATATACTTGAAAGTACTGCTTATATCCGATGCTCACTTGTCACTTGTCCTTGCAATATTTATAAGTAAATTTCAGTTTCAACCAAGAATATTTTGCACTTTGTTTTAAGTATAAATTATCCTTTATACAAAACTATTTATATTTGGCGCTATTATAAAGATAAAATATACTTGAATCAAGGCATATTTGCATTCTTCCAAGGATACTGTTTTTTCTGTGTTGATATAAGAAGACTAAATAAAATTGGTGACCTATATATTACCGATTCTATAACTGCACATCATCGATTTTGCCATACAGATTTTAAAAAATCCATAGATTAACAATAATAAGGAGCACACGGTCTCGCTTAAAAGCAACCGCAGCGATAAGAACTTTATTTTTCTTGCGCACCGATAACGACCATATTGAATTTACGCAAGCAAATTGCTATTACGTGCGTTAAGCGTGATATAAAAGTGCGCCTCGAATATGAGAAAAGGTACGCTCGCTTATGCCAGCAATAATAAACTTTATTTTGCGCCGGGCGAACGAGACGCGCGAGAGATGCGACCCGACGCGAAAATCGAAATAATTTTTATTTTAGGGGAGAAACAAAAGCACCCCGGCGCATTCTCGCGCAGTAATAACAGCGCCGCGCTGTCGGGTCGACGGGTGAATTGAGCCGCGGGTATATCGGAAAACGCTAAATATCGTTCATAGCGCTCCGTTCTATGTCATTCATTTTATTTGATACTGTGCGCGAAGTGCGAGAGCGGATGCGGTCGCGGCAACCAGTGTGCGCGGAAAAATCGCAGATGCATCCGGACGTGAGTTGAGAAAATTGCGCTCCATTATTTTCCTCGATAAATTTACGCACATTAATTGTTTCATTTCTTTGTTATTTTTTTTTTTAATAATAATAAACGATTATATAAGCGTGACGTTTGATTTGATGTTGCGCTTCCTTCTTCTTTTCGAATTAGTTTTTGCGTTTCTACTTTTTGAATAAGGAAAAATGAAGAGAGGTATAATAAGTCTCCTGTTGGTTTAAACAAATTTAATTCGTCCGATATTTGTCATATTGGCAAACTGTGTTTTTAGATAAGTGAAAAATGTTAAATAGATAGTAATATATTTCTCGCGATTAATGCGTATAAATTCAGCGAGAGCGAAGCTCAATAGAAACTCGATTGAAAACGAAGCAAATTTCATTCGTAGCGATGAATAATGGCAATGTCAAGATAATTGTAACAACGCGGAGATATTCATTGACACATTCTGGCGTTATATTGAAAATATGGATAGAATTGTGTTGGAAGTTATATGCAGATACGCGAGGAAAATTGCAGCGCTGATTACAGCGAGCACAATTTCACCGGATGAGTCGAACGATTATTGATCACATTGCTCGGAATCGATGCGAATTGGATATAACCGATGGAAATCAAAGATTTTACTCGAATCAATCCCCTCCCCTATCTATCATGTGCCATCGTTCTGATATTCCGTTTTCGATCCTATCGCATTTGATATAGCAATCGTATAACTTCGTGACGACGTGGACTGCCTGTCAGAATTTGTAGCAATAGGAGAAAAGAGGAGGCATAAGGGGGAGGTTTTCCGAAGAAATTACGCCGTGAAATTGCACAGAACGATAAATCCGCGCGCATTAATAGCTACATCGTTACGAGATAGGAAATTAAGCGCGATCAATGAAAATCAAGCATCCTCGGTTCGCGAGAAATTGAGGCTAACGTCAACCCAGTCGCGTCGCGCGTCTCCGATATTTTTCAATAGCCGTAATTTTCTGAAGGGTGCGCACCCGGTGGCGGCGGCGGCCATCCGCGATATCGTTTTCTATAATTCCCTCGGACTGTAAATCACCGCGGCATTACCGTTATCGGAAACCCGGGTCCTGATTAATCACGCCCCAGAAAATCCTGTTTTTCTCCGCCGCGAAGTAGAAATTGCCGATGAAATATTCATGCGCGCATTAAACAGCTGATTTTGCGCGTTTTTTAAATGATGCGTCCCCGTTAAACGCGCGGATGGCGGAAAACTCCCGATGCGCGCTCATTTATACGTTCGCTCTTTTTATTTTTATCCTCGTTATTCCTATTCGTCTCGTTCAATTGGATTTTGATGCAGCTCCGCAGCTACACAGTATCATCCGGTTTTCTGTGTTCTCTCGTACACTCGCGTATATATGTATACGCGTGCCAGTTAAAATATTCGCCGCTATGAATAGTAACCGGACAGAGCTCACCGATATATTCCGCGTCGCGTAAATATATTATAGGCATTATATATGGCAATATTTGTTAACCAAATTTCGCTCGATTCCCATGTATTTACGTTCTCTATATGGCGCTATTTTTTTCTTCTTTTTTTTTTTTTTTTTTTTTTTTGCGCGCGCGTTTTATGCGAACGCCCGCCAATAAATAACGGTTAACGATATACGCGCACGGCGAAGCGCGTTATAACCCCGCGGCGGGACGATTTCAGATGGAAATGCAGCAATCTGCAAAGTCTATTACGTCGTTAATCGCGGATGTTATTTTCGTTTTCGCCGTCGACATCTCGTCAGGGGGCGTTTATTTGCCCATTCGCATGCGGGAGGAAAGCCTCCGACAGCATATAAATCAATCTCCCGGCGCGCGATCGCATAAATCTTTGTAGCACCCCGGCCTATGCACACACGTGTTGCGGCGCGTTTAATGACCTGTGATCGTATTTTTCAAAATATTGACCATCGGATAGGACGCCACTTGACGTGTCGGATATCCTTAGCGCTAAAAGCCATCGCGCGCGAGATCCGTTGTTCATACGATGACTGATTCGTCTATGAAAAGCACATTTTATGTTGCAGCATTCTCGAAAAATCGCAATGGACTCGCGCACAGTGAGTGTGACATATTTCAAATAAATCAACGTCGATACATGTCAAATGTGTAAAAACCGATGAACATACGGTACGTTAAAATGTAGAAAATGTCAACGTAGTTGCAACTTATTGCTATCAAAACATGTCGTTTTGCCGATATCATGCATATGTATGTGTAATTTGTTTTTATTATCGTATGGTACAGATTTTTTTAAATATCTTTTAATCTGGAAAACCTACCTTTCTTTTACATATCGACTTTTCTATTTTATAATTCATTTCCTCCTGTAATATTGCATGCGACGCGACGCGACGCTTGCAGAATGAATTGGCTATTCTTCTCGAAAGTCGACGAAAGTGCCACTTTTCACGATCGGAAGCTCAAAAGTATTGGTCTCCCTTCTGTGTATGTATATGTGCCGAGCCATAGTAATTCTTCACTGTCTTGCGTTCGCTGCGAAGTCGGGGATCGTTATGGTGAGATATACCACTGAGGTATACCGCTATACCCTACCGGGACTATTACATTATATTCAGGATTTACTATCGCCTCTTTGTCAGCGCTCAAAATGGGCAAGATGTGCCCGGTAGGACCGGGATTATTTGCAAAAGAATGGAAAAGAAGGTGGAGCTATGCCGCGCCGGAAAATTGGCGCGTCACGCGATTGCTATTCTCGAATGGAAAATGGCCATTTTATCCAAACGAAAGCTATTGAGCACCGAACTTTTTTAAGAGGGCTCTCTCTCTCTCTTCCACCTTGTTTTATTCTCGCGAATCGTTGTTTGTGATGATTTGCCGAAGAAAACGAGTTATGCGCGATGAGCCCAAAATATTGTATGTTATCATTAACTATATTTTTGACAGATATAGTTAATTCCGTATAATAATTTTATCAAATGCTCATTGAAAATAATATACGAAATTTATTATTTTCTTCAGTAATTAAAAAATAATATGAAGAATAAGGTTATAAGAAAGATACATTTTCTGTCTTACATTAAAAAAAAAAAACAATATTTGTGACGAAAGTAGGATAATGCCGCAAAAGTTTTCGGTTTGATGTTCGGATTTTTTTTCATCAGACGTGCAGCTTGAATCAATTGCGGCGTATCGGCTGCGGTAGCACTGGACCAATCTCGTTTATACAAAGCTGCTAAAGTTTACTGCCGAACTTGGCGAACCGTCGCGTCCGTCACACAGGATATCCGTCGCCTTTGAAGTGTGAAAATCGCACGAACAATGGGAGAGGGAGATAGAGCGATAAGGCGGCCGGCGTCGATGTCTATGGGAGAAGGGAAGGAACCGCAGGGAGATAATGCGGTTGGCCAACAGGAAAGGGCAGGGGTTGGTTCTCATGAAACTTCTGCGTGCGATATATACTTTCCATGAGGTTCAACTGCGTTCGCAGATTTGTAATTTGCCACACACGCATATCCACGCACGTCGTCGCCGAGTTCTATCGACGCGATACGACCAATTTTATCGCCATTCATTTATAACGTCGTATCGAGAGAAATTTATAAGCCTCCTCGCGGGAAATGTGTTCTTTCTCACTGCGAAAACCGCGAGGCGAAAAAGTCGCCAAGTCCGACACGCGCGATTCTCGCTCTCATTGCCTTTCAATGATTCTTCTCGTAGATCTAAAACTAGCGTTGAATGGCGATTTTTATAGGTCGTAGCCGAAAGACGCTTTTAAAAACTCTTTTCTCGTCTTTTCACTGAAAACTTTTCACTTTGCCAACAATACGTTAAACGAGAAAAGCAGACTATCAAAACTGACGTATTGACAAAAGCAAATTTTTGTTTCTACAAATATATATATATATATATATATATACATATATCCTGTTGTTTTTTAACATTAATTTTAGATGCACATATTGCGTGTCGTGTCAATGACATTAAAGAAAACTTGTATTTTTTAAAATTATTTTTAATAATTTTATTTCTAATAATCGATTTCTTGTTTTTATAAATCCTAATAAAAGCCGCAATTGTATATCTATTTTTTTACAATTGCATGGCTATATGAAATTCATTGATTATTGAATGAAAGAAAGAAAATTATACTTTTTGTTATAAGCACTAATTATAATAAGATAAAATTGTAGCAATATTTCTTTTAACGTCGAATTAATTTATAATTATGCAACTTATAATTCTATTTTACTTTGCTCTTAATCAATTAAAAAACATTTACTTGCGAACATCTACTGTTTTTTTACAACAAATTCAATTTTTGCCTAAAAGCAAAAACAAGTAAAGTTTTCGAAGATAGAATCCAGCGATGCGCGCTTAAAAAATTCGAGAAACTTGACTACTGACTTTATTTTATTATGTATATATCTTGCAAAAAGAAATTGCGCACATTCACTTCTTTATTTTTATATCGATCAGTTGAACTTTGGTCGAGTTAATTTGTAAAAGCTCTTCGTCGATAAATCGATATAAGTTTGCAGCAATTATCTGCCGACTCTTCCTCTACTTGGTTACAGTCGTTGGTTTGATCTTTTTGCTTACTACTTTATTTCTCTTTCGCTGTGTTCTTTTTTCCTATTAGTTATTCTATCTTCAATCGACTAACTTATCAAAGATAATTTTTACGAATTTATATTGTGAACAATTGTCCACTACAAGAAATTAAAAATTCAGCATGTTTTGTTAATAGAAGTTGGTTTTTTCTTTTGTTATAATAAAATAGCTTAATTTACACCGCACATTTATATATAAAATTTAATTAATATTTATATATATATTAAGAGATTATACTAAATAGAATTATTTAAAAATAATGTTAATAATTTATGTGATTGCAATAGAAAATTGAAACAATAATATATGTATATTAAACTAATAATAATGAGATTAATATACACACACATATATATATATATATATATATATATATATATATATACTTATATTAAATATAAAAGTAAATTCAATCGTGCAAATATATTGTATATAATAGATATTGTGCTACAATTTTATACATTTTAAGATATTTGAAATGAGCATAGAAGTGAATATAAAAAGATATAGAAAGATAACAAAAGAACATAAGAACAAATTGTCGGAATAAATCTTATTTGCACATTCTATTTTCTTTCTTGTACAATGGCGCAAGTTTTTCTTCAATCTTTTTATTTTTCTCTATAGCAGATATCTTATTCTTTTATTACAATCTAGTTGTTATTTTAGGCAGCACTGGAAATAACTTTCATTTACATGGAAATTTGCATTCGAAGTAGAAGTGAATTTAACTAAAAAAATACAATAAGGGGGCACTAAATACATTTCCGACACCTTCTACGCGTTAACTAAGGTAGTGTTATAAATGAATTTTACTTCGGCAACGAAGCGCCTTATGTCACAGCACCAGCAAACTGCTGGTTAACACCGCTTTAACTTTGATATCATATTCAGCTTTTTAATGACTCGCTTAATAGCTTTACCCGTAAGTGTGTGTCGCAAGCGAAACGCGCTTAAGCGTAACACCGTAAAATGATGTGAGTATATCGTAAAGTGTGCGTCTCCAAGAAAATTATAAAGCAACCGCTTATATAAGTAAAACATTGGAATTACAACGTGTTACGCTTATTACATTTAATCTTTCTTATACGCGCAAAGAATTAGATATTATTAGGTTTTGTTTTCGAAGTCAATGTGCGTTTTTTACGCGAGTCATGATTCCTCTCTCTTCAAACTTCTTTCTCTTCTACTTTTTCTTTTATATTTGACTCCTCCTTCGATCTTTCTTCGGTCCGTTGCAGATAACTTCTTTGAATTTGCATTCGAGATGTTTGCAAAAAAGAAAAACTTTAGAAAGTTATCGCAAGTATTGCATTTCTCTCACGGTTTGTGCATTTTAAGTGAAGGGAAAATTACCTGTGGCGATATTTCGTGGCGTATTTTAGTCATGTATGTCGATATATTAATTAAAAAAACATTGCGTGAGGCAACTAACAAGTGAAATAGCAACAAGTTAATACGATACTGTGTTTTTCTTAATTATCTAAAACGTGTAATGTTACATCAATCTTTTCTTGTTATTGCATGTTATATTTTTTATTCACTTTAGACATCGAGAATATTTTTGACACAATCAGAACAGTGTTGCTTGTTTTCGATGATTAATAATGCATAAAATCCGAATTGTGTCGAGTACATTTTTAATGTCAAAATTAATAATTGTATAATGGACATATTCACGGCTTAAAATAAATCGTGATTTATCGCATAAAAATATGCGAATAAAACTAAAATATTTATCTTGTAAAATCGGACATGCAATTATTATAAAATTCTGATTCAAGAATCATTCTTAAAACAATCGATATTTTTTAAATATATTGAGCATTTATTAATTTCGTATTATTAATTTATTATTTCTCATTTTTACGTTAAAAATAACGCTACGTAAAATCTTAAAAAATCATACTCTGGAAGATAGCTTGCTTTTTATGCTGAACTATATATTTTGTCTAAATAATATAATTCCTATCGTTCAATCATACATATATATACACAGAATATATAGTACAAATATGAGAAATTTATTAATAAATATATATTTGTTTTATTTATTTTTTAATATTTGCAAATAAGAGTATACATATTCAGTTTCAAGAATATCTTCTAAATATCAGTAGTATAAATCAACGATCAGTAGTGTAAGTAAACGCTGTTTGTTAGACGGAAATGTGAAAGTTATTAATAGAAACATTTTCGTTGTATTTATTTTTGAATATTTGTGAGTAAGAGCATATATGTAGCTTTAAGGTACTTCTGAATATTAGTAGTATAAGTCAACAATCAGTAGTATAAGTAAACGCTGTTTATTAGACGGAAATGTGAAAGTTATTAATAGATACATCTTTGTTGTATTTATTTTTTAATATTTCTGAGTAAGAATATATATGCAGTTTTAAGATACTTCTGAATATCAGTAGTATAAGTCAACATCAGTAGTATAAGTAAACGCTGTTTATTAGACGGAAATGTGAAAGTTATTAATAGATACATCTTTGTTGTATTTATTTTTTAATATTTCTGAGTAAGAATATATATGCAGTTTTAAGATACTTCTGAATATCAGTAGTATAAGTCAACGATCAGTAGTATAAGTAAACGCTATTCATTAGACGGAAATGTGAAAGTTATTAATAGATACATCTTTGTTGTATTTATTTTTTAATATTCTGAGTAAGAATATATATGCAGTTTTAAGATACTTCTGAATATCAGTAGTATAAGTCAACGATTGGTGGTATAAGTAAACGCTGTTCATTAGACGGAAATGTGAAAGTTATTAATAGAAACATTTTCGTTGTATTTATTTTTTAATATTTCTAAGTAAGAATGTATATGAAGTTTTAAGATACTTCTGAATATCAGTAGTATAAGTCAACGATCGGTGGTATAAGTAAACGCTGTTTATTAGACGGAAATGTGAAAGTTATTAATAGATACATCTTTGTTGTGATTATTTTTTAATATTTCTGAGTAGGAATATATATGCAATTTTAAGATACTTCTGAATATCAGTAGTATAAGTCAACGATCGGTGGTATAAGTAAACGCTGTTCATTAGACGGAAATGTGAAAGTTATTAATAGAAACATTTTTGTTGTATTTATTTTTTAATATTTCTAAGTAAGAATGTATATGCAGTTATAAGATACTTCTGAATATCAGTAGTATAAGTCAATGATCAGTGGTATAAGTAAACGTTGTTCATTAGACGGAAATGTGAAAGTTATTAATAGATACATCTTCGTTGTATTTATTTTTTAATATTTCTGAATAAGAATATATATGCAGTTTAAGATACTTCTGAATATCAGTAGTATAAGTCAACATCAGTAGTATAAGTAAACGCTGTTCATTAGACGGAAATGTGAAAGTTATTAATAGATACATCTTTGTTGTATTCATTTTTTAATATTTCTGAGTAAGAATATATATGCAGTTTTAAGATACTTCTGAATATCAGTAGTATAAGTCAACGATCGGTGGTATAAGTAAACGCTGTTCATTAGACGGAAATGTGAAAGTTATTAATAGATACATCTTTCGTTGTATTTATTTTTTAATATTTCTGAGTAAGAATATATATGCAGTTTTAAGATACTTCTGAATATCAGTAGTATAAGTCAACGATCGGTGGTATAAGTAAACGCTGTTCATTAGACGGAAATGTGAAAGTTATTAATAGATACATCTTTGTTGTATTATTTTTTAATATTTCTGAGTAGAATATATATGCAGTTTTAAGATACTTCTGAATATCAGTAGTATAAGTCAACGATCGGTGGTATAAGTAAACGCTGTTTATTAGACGGAAATGTGAAAGTTATTAATAGAAACATTTTTGTTGTATTTATTTTTTAATATTTCTAAGTAAGAATGTATATGCAGTTATAAGATACTTCTGAATATCAGTAGTATAAGTCAATGATCAGTGGTATAAGTAAACGTTGTTCATTAGACGGAAATGTGAAAGTTATTAATAGATACATCTTCGTTGTATTTATTTTTTAATATTTCTGAGTAAGAATATATATGCAGTTTAAGATACTTCTGAATCAGTAGTATAAGTCAACGATCGGTGGTATAAGTAAACGCTGTTCATTAGACGGAAATGTGAAAGTTATTAATAGATACATCTTTGTTGTATTTATTTTTTAATATTTCTGAGTAAGAATATATATGCAGTTTTAAGATACTTCTGAATATCAGTAGTATAAGTCAACGATCGGTGGTATAAGTAAACGCTGTTCATTAGACGGAAATGTGAAAGTTATTAATAGATACATCTTTGTTGTATTTATTTTTTAATATTTCTGAGTAAGAATATATATGCAGTTTTAAGATACTTCTGAATATCAGTAGTATAAGTCAACGATTGGTGGTATAAGTAAACGCTGTTCATTAGACGGAAATGTGAAAGTTATTAATAGAAACATTTTTGTTGTATTTATTTTTTAATATTTCTAAGTAAGAATGTATATGAAGTTTTAAGATACTTCTGAATATCAGTAGTATAAGTCAACGATCAGTAGTATAAGTAAACGCTGTTCATTAGACGGACATGTGAAAGTTATTAATAGATACATCTTTGTTGTATTTATTTTTTAATATTTCTGAAGTAAGAATATATATGCAGTTTTAAGATACTTCTGAATATCAGTAGTATAAGTCAACGATCGGTGGTATAAGTAAACGCTGTTCATTAGACGGAAATGTGAAAGTTATTAATAGAAACATTTTTGTTGTATTTATTTTTTAATATTTCTAAGTAAGAATGTATATGCAGTTTAAGATACTTCTGAATATCAGTAGTATAAGTCAACGATCAGTGGTATAAGTAAACGCTGTTCATTAGACGGAAATGTGAAAGTTATTAATAGATACATCTTTCGTTGTATTTATTTTTTAATATTTCTGAGTAAGAATATATATGCAGTTTTAAGATACTTCTGAATATCAGTAGTATAAGTCAACGATCGGTGGTATAAGTAAACGCTGTTTATTAGACGGAAATGTGAAAGTTATTAATAGATACATCTTTGTTGTATTTATTTTTTAATATTTCTGAGTAGGAATATATATGCAATTTTAAGATACTTCTGAATATCAGTAGTATAAGTCAACGATCGGTGGTATAAGTAAACGCTGTTTATTAGACGGAAATGTGAAAGTTATTAATAGATACATCTTTGTTGTACTTATTTTTTAATATTTCTGAGTAAGAATATATATGTAGTTTTAAGATATTTCTGAATATCAGTAGTATAAGTCAACAATTGGTGGATAAGTAAACGCTGTTCATTATACGGAAATGTGAAAGTTATTAATAGAAACATTTTCGTTGTATTTATTTTTTAATATTTCTGAGTAAGAATATATATGCAGTTTTAAGATACTTCTGAATATCAGTAGTATAGGTCAACGATCGGTGGTATAGGTAAACGCTGTTCATTAGACGGAAATGTGAAAGTTATTAATAGATACATTTTTGTTGTATTTATTTTTTAATATTTCTAAGTAAGAATGTATATGCAGTTTTAAGATACTTCTGAATATCAGTAGTATAAGTCAACGATCAGTGGTATAAGTAAACGCTGTTCATTAGACGGAAATGTGAAAGTTATTAATAGATACATCTTCGTTGTATTTATTTTTTAATATTTCTGAGTAAGAATATATATGCAGTTTTAAGATACTTCTGAATATCAGTAGTATAAGTCAACGATCAGTGGTATAAGTAAACGCTGTTCATTAGACGGAAATGTGAAAGTTATTAATAGATACATCTTCGTTGTATTTATTTTTTAATATTTCTGAAGTAAGAATATATATGCAGTTTTAAGATACTTCTGAATATCAGTAGTATAAGTCAACGATCAGTGGTATAAGTAAACGCTGTTCATTAGACGGAAATGTGAAAGTTATTAATAGATACATCTTTGTTGTATTTATTTTTTAATATTTCTGAGTAAGAATATATATGCAGTTTTAAGATACTTCTGAATATCAGTAGTATAAGTCAACGATCGGTGGTATAAGTAAACGCTGTTCATTAGACGGAAATGTGAAAGTTATTAATAGATACATCTTTGTTGTATTTATTTTTTAATATTTCTGAGTAAGAATATATATGCAGTTTTAAGATACTTCTGAATATCAGTAGTATAAGTCAACGATCGGTGGTATAAGTAAACGCTGTTCATTAGACGGAAATGTGAAAGTTATTAATAGATACATCTTTGTTGTATTCATTTTTTAATATTTCTGTGTAAGAATATATATGCAGTTATAAGATACTTCTAAATATCAGTAGTATAAGTCAACGATCAGTGGTATAAGTAAACGCAGTTTATTAGACGGAAATGTGAAAGTTATTAATAGATACATTTTTGTTGTATTTATTTTTTAATATTTCTGAGTAAGAATATATATGCAGTTTTAAGATTTTTCTGAATATCAGTGGTATAAGTCAACGATCAGTGGTATAAGTAAACGCTGTTTATTAGACGGAAATGTGAAAATTATTAATAGATACATTTTTGTTGTATTTATTTTTTAATATTTCTGAGTAAGAATATATATGCAGTTTTAAGATACTTCTGAATATCAGTAGTATAAGTCAACGATCAGGTGGTATAAGTAAACGCTGTTTCATTAGACGGAAATGTGAAAGTTATTAATAGATACATCTTTGTTGTATTTATTTTTTAATATTTCTGAAGTAAGAATATATATGCAGTTTAAGATACTTCTGAATATCAGTAGTATAAGTCAACGATCAGTGGTATAAGTAAACGCTGTTCATTAGACGGAAATGTGAAAGTTATTAATAGATACATCTTTCGTTGTATTTATTTTTTAATATTTCTAAGTAAGAATGTATATGAAGTTTTAAGATACTTTTAAATATCAGTAGTATAAGTCAACATCAGTAGTATAAGTAAACGCTGTTCATTAGACGGACATGTGAAAGTTATTAATAGATACATCTTTGTTGTATTTATTTTTTTAATATTTCTGAGTAAGAATATATATGCAGTTTTAAGATACTTCTGAATATCAGTAGTATAAGTCAACGATTGGTGGTATAAGTAAATGCTGTTCATTAGACGGAAATGTGAAAGTTATTAATAGAAACATTTTTATTGTATTTATTTTTTAATATTTCTAAGTAAGAATGTATATGAAGTTTTAAGATACTTTTAAATATCAGTAGTATAAGTCAACATCAGTAGTATAAGTAAACGCTGTTCATTAGACGGACATGTGAAAGTTATTAATAGATACATCTTTGTTGTATTTATTTTTTAATATTTCTGAGTAAGAATATATATGCAGTTTTAAGATACTTCTGAATATCAGTAGTATAAGTCAACGATCGGTGGTATAAGTAAACGCTGTTTATTAGACGGAAATGTGAAAGTTATTAATAGAAACATTTTTGTTGTATTTATTTTTTAATATTTCTAAGTAAGAATGTATATGAAGTTTTAAGATACTTCTAAATATCAGTAGTATAAGTCAACATCAGTAGTATAAGTAAACGCTGTTCATTAGACGGAAATGTGAAAGTTATTAATAGATACATCTTCGTTGTATTCATTTTTTAATATTTCTGAGTAAGAATATATATGCAGTTTTAAGATATTTTTAAATATCAGTAGTGTAAGTTAACATCAGTAGTATAAGTAAACGCTGTTCATTAGACGGAAATGTGAAAATTATTAATAGATACATTTTTGTTGTATTTATTTTTTAATATTTCTGAGTAAGAATATATATGCAGTTTTAAGATACTTCTGAATAACAGTAGTATAAGTCAACGATCAGTGGTATAAGTAAACGCTGTTCATTAGACGGAAATGTGAAAGTTATTAATAGATACATCTTTGTTGTACTTATTTTTTAATATTTCTGAGTAAGAATATATATGCAGTTTTAAGATACTTTTGAATATCAGTAGTATAAGTCAACATCAATAGTATAAGTAAACGCTGATTGTTAGACGGAAATGTTCGGATGAGAAAATTTTGCGGTGGAATCGATACCGCGGCCAGGCAAATCAGCTATGTTGTACGTTTCAACAAGGGCAAGTTTTTCTGTGAAGAGCAACTGTCGAATGGAACTTGGCTTGCTTCCATTACTGGCCCGTAACGACGTGTTCGCGCGACTCCGTCTCGTTATTTCTCGACGCTTTCGTCTCGTAAGACCTACAACGAGAATTCCTTCTCTCTCTCTCTCTCTCTCTGTCTCTCACACCCATCTCTCTCGTCCACAAAACTCGCGCAACGGACTCGAACAACGGGGTAACGGTCATGATATTGCTCTCCAATTTATGATTCGAACTCCTGGAATCTCTTCACGCGGAAAGACACGACGGAAGTTTCCACCGAGGACGATGAGATATCTATTAATAGCCTTGACATCGCACTCTCATCGGTCGAGAACTTTATAAATGTACGCCGGAAACCATGTCGTGTTCACGGCTTGTTTAGACGCTCTGCAAAGTGTGTTTCGCATCGCGGAGCTCCGCGTTGAACGTGGTGGCGCGGCACAATGTCAGAAGCGGAAGACGCCGTCAGAGACGCCTCGCTCATTTCCGTGCGCATCGCTTTATCGACGTTTTCAAGCGCAAAAACAGTTACCTATACTCGCGCCAGCAAACGACACGTCTTGCGACTTCCGCGACGACCTACGCGTACCGTATCGCTTATGCTAAAAATGAGTCGCACGATTTTGATTAATTTCAGTATTTACGTTAACAAAAAATTGCACGTCATTAAAAGTTTTTACAATTTATAAAAATATATTCCAAATTTTTGTATGTAAAAATTTTATACTTTGTTGCAGAGTTTGTGAACATTTTTATTTCTAGTAGTAAAATTAAAAACATCATGTTAAAATTCTTTTGGTATAAAACTTTAATTAACATCAGTGGAAAATCACTGTTTTACTAGTTGTTTAAACAACATTACTTTTTCTATGCTAGTTTAACTAGTAAAACAATATTAATAGAAAAATTATACATTGTAATGTCGATGTTTTAGTTTATTTTTGACAATCTCGAAAAATTAACGTGCAGTATAGAGATAGTTATGAAAGAAGACACACTCTTCGCTAAATATTTGCACACAGTATACCACGATGATATTTTCCTTTCCAATCAACACAACTACTCTCAATCGACAGATGTGAGTGAACTCCACATAGTAAACAGAGGTCGTTATTCATTACTGAAACATCGAGTTAAATCTAGAAAATACACTCGGATATTTAACAGGGATTTCGATATCTTCCAATATTGCCACAATTTTCATGCCTCGTGTGAAGTATCGATTTTAACAGTCCGGTTATTTTTGCGCTGATCCTAATTCTAGTTTCTTATCGTTCAAAAATATCTAAAAACGCCTATACCGTTAAATTAGACTCAAGCAATAATTAAACTACTAATATTAAAATTATCATAACGTTTAAAAAGAAAAAAAGGGAGAGATAGAAAAGGAGGTGAAAAACGAGAATTTTTTATTTTTTTGAACGTTGATTCAAGTAAATTTGAGCTTCGAGAAAAACGCTGATTAATCGTTCGTTTAATCTTATGTCGCCGTTATAAGTGCGACATCTCGCGCATTGGCAATTCTATTAGCCGTGAGTATGCAAAATTTTTTATTCCGTCGCTTTACGATGTGTGCGGCCATATTATTCCTTCGCTTCGCTCGCGTTACGCTCGACGTTATCCTTTTACTTCCTTTCCTTACGCGCTCCTTCGTCGCTTTTTCTTCTCACCACGGAGCGGTGAGTCGTTCACCGCTAGTGCAATTCCCTCTGCGGCGCTAAATGTGTAAGCGATAAAAGTATCTCTGTCGGGAGCAAAAATGCGTCGTTTTATGTACCTTCTGCATTTCCTCAAGGTCCGACTGGTGGATACCCGTAAATTCGTGAAACGTTTTCAGGAAAGACCTTTCCGCCCAAGGAGAGAAATGTCTTTGCCTTCTTCATTCGACGGCGCCGCTTAGAAGCTCGGAAAAAGCAATTGCGAAATTTTTTAAACGGATCAGCGAACATGTTTCATCGTATCAAATTGTGGGATTTTGGAGTAGGCGATTATACATATATAATATCGAGTTACAAAAAATATTACATATTTTTATTTTTGTATTATGCTAAAGGTATAAAATATATCTAAAATGCAAAAATATTAAAAATAATATACATATATAATAATGAA
Organism: Nylanderia fulva; assembly: GCF_048542155.1. Classification (NCBI taxonomy): domain Eukaryota; kingdom Metazoa; phylum Arthropoda; class Insecta; order Hymenoptera; family Formicidae; genus Nylanderia; species Nylanderia fulva. Next base: position 3,257,095 of record NW_028189622.1, read on the forward strand.
ATGAGACTTTTAAACGTATGTTGATTTTTAATCAACATTTCGATTCTCTTTCATGTACAAATTTAGTTTCGGCATGGGACACGTATAGGTATCGATTTTCGTGTCATATGGCTTCGCGGAAAATCGAGTGTCGGTGCGATAACAATTACCGCTAAACGGTGGACGATGAGCGCTCGAACGGGAATACGAAACACGGTCTCGCGCAGCCGCCATCAGTACCTCATTAATAACGTCACTCACTCATGGTACATCGGTGATTTAGCGGGATCGTGCAGGCACACGACAATCCTCTCTTCTCTCCCCTCGGAGATCAACGGCTTTCGCGAAAGAGAGAATAATGACGTACGACGTGAGATCTTAAGCCAGGAGTCTCGCGAAATCGCGATTAACGAGAGCGCTTTCTTCGCGTTGGAGAGAGAACGAAGAAGAAGTCCGCCTATGATAATGATGAAATTAAACTCTGGCACTTATTTATGCATCGCAATTGACGGTAACAGCCAGAATGTCCGTTATTAAGCACCAGCTGGCGAAATTTCTCGCTGGTGAAGCGTGCCTGTGGTGCAATCTTAAGTGGAAAGCAATGCTCTCCCATTACACGGTGGCTTGCGCTTTAATTAATCTTTCACTACTATCGGAAACTTGCAACTAAACCTGAAAGTATCCGCTGCCGCTCGTAAATAAATAAAATGGCTTCCGATAGTTGGTTGCTGACCGCGCAACGTTAGCCATGCTTTTCTTATGTGCGTCAGATCCCGGAAGGATCGTATCAGAAGAGAAATCTATTAGCTATATCTATTGTTGTACAGTAGAATAGAGGAGATATGTCATCGAGGGAGAAATTCCATTCTTTTTTAAATTGTATTTGTCACAATTGAAATTGTATTTTTCGCGAGAGCCGCGATAGGATATATATTTATTAATTGAATCGACATTCTGAAACGAAATCATTATCGAATCAATAAAGACACGCATTTTTCATGTGTATAGATACTTGACGGAATATTTCAAGTATATTCTTTTTCGAGATAAATTTATAAATTTTCCAAATTAATTTGTAACATTTTATTTTTATTATATTTTTCCTCTCTTTTCTCGCGCGTATTCGGAAGTTATTTTACCATTTAGTAATGCTCAAAGTTTAAAAATTGCAGCCATCGGGATCGATTCTGAAAATTTTTCTCTCTCGCGACCGTAATTTACGACAAGTAGCTCTTGCTCTGCTCCGCAATTGTACCCTTCTCAGTTCGCGAAAACGGATTCCCACTTGGCACAGGCGGCCGGAAGCTCGCGCACCGATTATGCAAAACGATCGAACGTAACGATAACAATTAGGTGGAAGTGCTCGGGGATGCTGGTTGGCTCGCGAGCGCGAAGATCGCATTCTCGCTTCCCCCTGCTCTCCTTTTTTACCCTTTCCGCTTCTTTTCTTCGGGGAAGCTTTAGATGCCGCGGGAGGTGATTTCCGGTTTGGCACCGCGCGGTCCTTCGCGCGTATTCGGCGCTCTTTTTGGCCGGGCTTCAGAAAACTCGCGGAAACCGTAAGCTCCGTTTGGCAAGTGAATCAATCACTCGGTATCTCTCGAAGGCCAGGCCTACGCGCGCGCGTTCCAAGCGATTTGTTCGCTGCGGAGATTCCTTCCGGATCTGTGACGTGGCCCGCCGCCAGAATGGACCTTTTCTGATGGCTCCGCGCTCGGCATCCGGAAGATTTATCAGTGCGTTAAGAACCCGACGAACAATAGCCTTAGCACTTTTGGCGACTGATTGTTTATCGCACACGACATAACGTAGCGGATGCTTTTACACTTAAATGCGTTATCCGTCTACTTGCCGATTCTTACCATTGTGTTATTTTATGATAAGCCTCTTAGAAATTTTCTTATTTGCAACTTCCTCTCTTTCTCGCAAGAAGATACGAAATTATACATATAATCTTATAAGAAGTTTATAAAATATTTTTTCGATGGTTTTGTTATTAATAATTCTTTATAGTTTAATGAAAAAATACTTGGGTTTTTTTATATTAATCCGAATTAGATTTATCTGAAAATTAATAGGTCAAGCTTTTATTTCCATTAGCTATTTCATCAAACACAAAAGCATCTCAATTATTCGCTGTACTGATTTGCACATCTCAAACTGTCCGTTAGAGTAGAACCATCCATCGTTTCCGAATACATTCGTACTTGGGCTACTATCGATCCCTTGGAATAATATCCATATCGCTGTCGGAGGAGCGGTCGCGCCATCGGCAGTGTTTACCAGCGAAAACCCTCCAATCAGCGCGAATCCTCCTCTTCCAACATTCGCCGTAGGTCCACTCGATCATGTACGGCAGGATTCAACGACGAGGAGAGATCCTTTCTCCTGCCGTTGTCGCGTGCGATTTTTTTTTACGCCGGGACACATGAGTGAGCGCTCTCTTCGATTTAATTTACATAGTCCAATCTCTCGCGCGTCCTCATCCTTCATGGATTCGAGGCGTCGTCGTCGGGTCCGAGTCCTTGTGTGTAACAACGTTACACTCTCGTAATCATCGGGATCGCACGCGTCTCGTGGAACGCGTTACCGCGGAATTAATCAGCCTCTATCTATATTAGAAGGCATGCCCTGCGGTCAGATTAGAATCCCGATGGATCCGTTACGTGGACGGACAGTGGTGCCCGTTAATGGAGCCCGATCGCGTACCGATCCGCGATTGTCGCTAATTTGCCACATGGAGCGAGGCTCGATCGCTTGCGACCACGAATCATCCTCTGGGTGTCTCTGGGTGCTTTATTGCAGCGAAAAAGCTCATCGATTATACTACATTCTCGCTCCGCAATGGAAATTGTTTTTTTTTTGTTTTTTTTTTGCCTGAAATGTACGTATTACGTTAATAATTTACGCGTAATATTTTTTATAACATATTTTTTTTGCGTCGATTTGACGTATAATTATTTGGATTTATTATTTGATTTTTTTTTCTAACAAATTGTAATGCTTCCTTTCGTGTTTATTCGCGCACGAAATGCGTTATTTACAAGCGATTTAGCAAAGTAATATTTTAATCCGTAAATTGAGTTATAATTTGAAATTTAATTAAAAGAGATGTGTTATGAATAGAGTGGTGAAATTATGTCGGAGGATTGCTTGAGAAAGATTAAAAAGCGTTTGAGGCGCGGACGGAGCTTGTCGGTATAAGGCGAGTGTAATTTTTTTTCTCTGCCGCTTTCTGCGCGTATAAAATAAAAACTATTGGATTTTTAACACTGACACAATATGCGACCGCGACCCGTTTTATCCGCCTACAGATATTATAACACCGAGACCTCGACTTTATAATTTCAGATTTTTATAAGGTTTGTCGTGCACGCCTGACATCTGCGCTCAGCAGAGAAAATGCACGATATTTACTGAGGAAGCAAACATACGAACACGGTGGGGAGAACACGGAAATGCAAAGAGCACTGCAAACAATGTGCTACTTTTCGCTACAAAAAAAGCCAAGAGCGCACTTTTTCGCGAGTTAAATAAATAGTTTTATATAACGTCCGTGTCTCTAAATCTTTTATATTAAAAAAAATTTCCGCTGTCATTATACCAAAAGTTTTTTTTATCAGAAAGTTTATCGTACGACGATTGAATTCAAAAATGTGAGAAGCACAATTTCCAAATCACTTTTCTCGCGTGTTACATAATTTATTTTTTTTTAATCGGCAATTTAATCATAGAAAATATATTGGATATAAAATGTCGCGTTAGTCTTGTCGTTGAAAAGTAAATTTACGTGGACGTAAGTTACGGGGTAAATTATTTTTTCGCCATTTTTTTTTTCACAACCGTACCGTCGACCGGTGGATATCGCCGAGTTTTCAAGAAAGTCAGCTCGACTTTGCTTTTCGCGAGACGCTATTGCGATCACGACGTTTTTAACATTATCGCCCCCGTTTTCCTCGAACGCGACGGTTATTTACCCCGCGGGATATGAGAGCCGAGCTTAACGAGGAACAACGCAATTACGTTCGCGCGCTGTTTGGGATCGCGAATGAACGGAATTGCGTTAGTCGTTGCGGGATAATATAAAAACAAAAGTCGTGTCGCGTTGTGCTTTCACCCCGGCGCGGCATAAAGGTTCCAGCCAACGGTAATAAGAAGCAACGCAGTTTATAACGTATCGACGGTGCGCTTAAAAACAAATGGATTCCCGAGAGCCCCCGTAATGTTTACGGTCGCCGACGGTTACCGTTATCGTCGGTATCGATCGTAACGATTTCTAGTTACCTGCACCTGGCCCAACGCGTTGCGGTGGTCGCGCCCCAAGCAGTCCTTTACGAGGCAAGAAGAGATGCCTCTTGTTTTTCTCATTTAGTCGATATCCGCTCTGCTCAATTTGCTTTAACACAAAGCTCCTCTTTTCCCTCTCTCTCGTATATACTATTGCGGTTTGGAACGAACATCGATAAAAATGATTTAGATCTTCTTGCGCGTATCATATATGTAATTTTGACAAGACAGTACGGCGATGTGTGAGTTTTGATTTCAATTTTATTATTAATAATATAAATATGAATGTTTTCTAAATCGGCCAACAGAGCCAAAGCACGAAAAATTAATTATTCGGAACTGTATCTCTTGGTTTGAGATCACAAAGTTCCATATATAAATTAATCTCGAAACTTACATATGGAGAAATGGGCGCGAAAAATATTTATTTCTGAGTTTATTATTAATACCGCAAATTTTTCGATTTGGAACAAACATCGATAAAAATGATTTAGATCTTATTGCGCGTATCATATATGTAATTTTGACAAGACAGTACGGCGATGTGTGAGTTTTGATTTCAATTTTATTATTAATAATATAAATATGAATGTTTTCTAAATCGGCCAACAGATCCAAAGCACGAAAAATTAATTATTCGGAACTGTATCTCTTGGTTTGGGATCACAAAGTTCCATATATAAATTAATCTCGAAACTTACATATGGAGAAATGGGCGCGAAAAATATTTATTTCTGAGTTTATTATTAATACCGCAAATTTTTCGATTACACCGAGAAATTATGGGAAGTGATTATTCCGTACAAACATCGATCAATTACGGCTTGTGTTGGTTTATCGGAAGACAGTCCTGTCAATCCAAATTAGCGCAGGCGTTGCGGCTCTACTCGGAATTATTGCGCGCGAATTGTGGAACGACACAACCAGTCTATAACTACCGTCGTGCTGAGAGAGTATTACCGAGAGCTTAGCGCGGGATGACATCGAGGATGGGGATTGAAGAGGGAATCGGTGGGAATCGGAGGCAAGGATGAACAGGGTGGGAAGGAAGGGCCAGTCCTGGCCGAGAGAATCACTTCCGTAGCCGTCAGAGACGATCGTGCTGCGAATTCCGCTGCGAAAGATAGATTCCCTCGACGATATACACCCGAATCTCCTCCCGTTTCTCGCTCGTTCCATTTCTCTCTTCTGCTATCCTTCTCTCTCGTCTCCCTACGTGTCCCAGGAACGCCTCTGATCTTTGCCGCTTTGTATACACGGTGCAAGGTCACCTCGGCATCCGCCGACAAGAGAGTTGATATAAACCCGTACACGCCTTTCCTCTGTATGGTATGATTGCTCTCTGCGTGCTCGGCGGCATGCGAAACCTTACCCTTGAAACTTTTCGGCGAAAGGTGGACACTGCTCGTCCCTCGTACACGAATCTGAATGCGACGGATGTGATGGGTTTCGTTGATGTGTTTTGAGACCGAAGGTCTCCCCCGGGAAACGCGAGGAAGGTGACTATACAATTGAACAAACTTGGGGAAATAGGGAATACGGCGAAAGGCGCTTAATAAAATATTACGAAAGAACTTTTTTTTGCGATTTGAATTTGTGGATACATTTCATTTTTCGTTCACTGCTGCCGAGCACTTTATAGTTACATATGTGTTTGCATTAATTTTCCTTCCGTTTACATTCTGATATTGTAACGAAACGCATGATTGGGATTCTCCGTTGACCTAATTACAAAATTACACGAGCAATCGGGCGGATTAATTTATTATTAATGTTTTTTTTTTTTTTCATCGACTGTATTACTGTATTACACAAATTGGGGAAGGTTGAATATTACGGATAAATTGTAGCTATTACATATTACATATATCTGTAAATCGCATTTCAAATATACGCGAATATTATTTTATGCTCTATATTGGATCGTATAGCGTAAGATACGGGGATTAAAAACTTCTATGCACGTGCTCTTTTATAGGGTCATAACGGCACTTGTTCGAAAAAAAAAAAAAACTGAGAAAAAGAAAAAGAACATTCGCGCTCGAAGTATTCGCTCGAGAGAGAAAGACCGTTTAAAATTCTAATTGCAACCGAGCCGAGCCGAGAAAGTAGAAAATTAGCGGTGATAAGGTAAAATAGATGACAGTCGAAGTGTAAAGTGCAACTTTTGCGAAAACTTGGCTCATGCGATGCTTAAGTATTTCGCGGCAATGAAATTGCAAAGCTCTCCTCTTCTTCGAAATGTTCGACAAATCTAGCGCTTCCGGAATTCCGAGAGAAAGCGATGCTTCTTCGCGCTTGGAGTTTACTTGCTCCTCTTTCCAAATTATCGGAATTCCTATGGCGAACTCTCGCGCTATGTTTTTTCACCTTTGATGCGCGACGCACGCAGAGAGTGACGAAGGTACGTTGACGGCGATTGTGGAAGGAAATTTCGCAGCGAAGAGAACTTCACGTATAAGGGAAAAGGAGTTTATCCGGTGACACACGAGGTGACAAATCCTCTTAACCGCTTTACCATCCTGCATTGTTGCGAATCGCATGCATTGTGCGAAGAAAAGCGCGATTCAATTCGTCTCTCTCTCTCTCTCTCTCTAGTAATTATTAAGCTGAATTCTATTAAAAACGTTAGTCGTGTATTGAAAAGAATCTTTCGAGTGTATGAAAAATATACGTCGTTTTTTAAATGTTAATAATTCTGAATATAGATCTGGGTCAAGAGAACTTTAGACAAATGATTTACTTATACATAAATATATGTATATTAATGTCTATTTCTAAAGCAACAATTAATTTTCGAGCGATATAATTACGCCGCGATAACGAGTTTCCTGAACACGTGTCAATTCTATTATAAACCAAGAGTTTATTACGTTGCGTCGCCAAAATATATATACACATACACGCGATGCCGTAAATTCGTTATGTTCACGTTACTCTCGCAACGTTGTTCCTTTGAACCTGGTTCGTATATTTCGCTTAGCGTCCGTTTTCACTTTCTGCCATAGCGACGTGCTCAGATACAGATCGTGGTCTGTTGACATCCATTGATCATGACATGAATAATGAATGGATACACCGCTTGAATAATGCATGCATCAACGTCGAACAACATTCACTCGATAGCGGTGTATAACTAGTCGGGTATACTATTGGGAACGTTGATGAACACGGAGTCCACATTCTCGTTATTGGGCGACGCCATGATATCGCTCCATGATCGCAGGATCATAGATTTTCTAGAGAGATTCTCTGCATTTCGCGCTAAACTAAAATCGTATTATATAGGGTGCCTCAGACCTACCATATCCCACATTAATGGGAGATTCCTGAGGTGGTTTGGAGACAATTTTTCCTCAGCGAAAATGTCCAGGCACTAATTTTCGCGTTACAAACGATTGAAAATAAAAGCTTTTTTGTAAACTAAGCCTTGTAAAAATAAATTATTAACAAAACTATATTTTTTAGTTAATTTCAGGTAAAGTTTAATAGAATTTTAATTTAAGGCTTAGTTACAAAGATACATAATTTCGAAAATTGGAAACATTTAAAAAAATGATGAACTTTCTCGACATTTTCATTCCCGACAAACATTGATTTCGATTATCGAACTGCTTTCATCATTTGATTGCTGAATTTCTGCGCATATCTGCAAAATGTTTGTGATTAACTAAATTAGAATTTATATAAATTCTTTCTCTTTCTTCTCGCCAAATAAATTGCAAGTACATAGCTTAATTATATAATTTTATCGCTTATTTAAAATTGAAATTTTATTCTATCAAATTAAAAATAATAATAAACTATTTTAATATTACTACATTTTACATTATTTATTAATCAAAGTTAAATAATCATAATAAAATAATATAATAATAAACTTGTTTTTGATATTAAATTGTGTTTGAAATCAAGTTTATAAAATTGTTTGTTATGTTGCTATATTGCAATTATTAAAATTTAATCGTCTTTTCATTTTTCTCTCATTTCAGTTTTTTACATTTACTAATAAAATACAGAATTTTATCATGAATTGAATGATAATTGTCATGGTAATGAATTAATAAATTAACGATATCGTTTAATTGCGAGAAAAATAACATATATTATAAGAATGTTTGTGCATTCTTTCGTTATAACGCTGTTTCGCAAAGTTTTACTAGGCTTGTATGCCTCTTCGTAGTTCCGAAGAACTTCAATTTAATAGTTCTCGAGAAATAGGAAGAACTTCGGTTGTCAGCCGGTCTTCTGCGGAATCTGCAGCTTCGCGAAAGCTTTGCGAAGGTTGGTAAAAGTAGAATCGGAGTCCTGTTACCTATGTAAAATATATTTACATATTCTTCCTACTAATACCTTCCTTCTAACTTGCATATTTATATTGCGTGCTGATTAAACAGCATTGCTCAAGTATTAAACAAGAGATATAAAACCGAATTGTTTAATTATTCAGAATGCTTGTTTACAACATCTGTGGAATTAATAATTGTTTGCCCGACTATATAAACCATAACAAAAGCTAAAATTTGTAACGCACATTGCGCACTAATATAACTTTTATATAACACGCGATTACTAATATCTTTTCTTCTCTAACTTTTAAATTATTTTGATTTTGATGTGTTTCATTGCTTTCCTTACATCTTATATTTCTAAAGAGATTACGATTAATATCAACAACAGTTGAAAAGAAAAAAAGAAAAATGAAATTTTCTCCGCAAAATTGAAAGATTAAAAATTATAAGATTACAGTCATTAAGTTGTGCGAGTACAATAGATTTCTCCTGTAAAGAAACTCATTATTCTGGTGTTAAGAAAGAGGTTTGAAAGAACGAAAGAATGTATATGCTTTTATACCGTTAGCCAAAAGAGAACGTTAATGAATCAGCCGTAGAACGTAGTTCATGGCATGCAAACAAGTTGGGCTGTCGGTCACCCTCAACTGTTGGTTGGCTACAGAGGGATTGCGGAACTCGCGGCTACAAGATGAGAAAGCAGGGGCGGAAAGAGAGCTCTTAGCTACGTTAGGTTAGGTAGTTGCAGCTATTTGCGGCTCATCGAGACCATAATTAGTTTTCCTCGTGAAGTCTCGGTCGACCAAGCTCGATAGGCAGGCAGTTTCAGCTGAGGGCGACCGAGCGTGCGGAAAAGGGGTGAAAGGGGGGTTGAGAGGGAGTGCCTGCTCGCGCAGACTGGAAAATGCCCTTCGCAACGACGTTCTTGTCGTGGCTTTATCGAATTCCCAAGGCTGCGCTAACTCGATCAAGCTCCAGCCTTCAGAATATTTACCTCTCGATAAAGCGTGGCAGGGGCACGAAGAAGAGGCGGACGACTAATTTCGTCTGTTGTTCCGCGCCATAAAAGGAGGCCAGAAAATTTAGCCGCCCTTTGAATTCGAGCGGATGTAACGCGTCTCCCTCCATCGGCGGCTAAAGATGGAGAATTTGCGCAGTGCGGAAGATAATACATTGCGTTCATTTTGACGCAGCTTCTACATGTACTTTACTAAGCTTCGAAGAACATTTCTCTCTTTAGAAAGAGCGCTAAACTTTGTGAAGGGTTCGTATATAATTACTACTATTTAATTATATAACTCGACGTGCACAAGTACATTATGCTCTAATTAATTTCCTTGTCCGTTTAGTTAATTAATCGCGGTCCAGCGTGTAAAAGCGATATATGGCGGTAAGAACCTATATTAGTTGAACTCTGGTGATTAACGCGATTTCTTGTGAGAGACGGATTATCATGAAATATTTAAAAATCAGGACACTGATAAAAACTTGATAATAACGAAAACACGATTAAAAGCAGGCGCTGTAAACGGCGCGAGACACTAAACGAAATCACGGTAACTGTCTTTAATGGTAGAAAGACTGACGTCATTATACCGCGTTGTTACAGGTTCCGTGAACGAGGCTGGCGTTTTTGCGTTACGAGGTAGGCAGGAGGGTAGCCGGCGCGCTAGAAAGACCACCACTAGCACAACGAGCACGACACCCAGCTCGACATTGATATCCCTGGCCGACGAAGTGGCGCAGCCCGCTGCTCTTTTGGCCCCCGAGGAGGAGTCATGGTCTACTAGTTCCTCCACCACGACCAATGTTCCGCTATCCTCAGACATGGCCGACACGTCGTCCAATCCGCCTCTGGAGCTCGTGGTGAAGCCTCATAGTAAAGTCATTTTGCCCTGCGAACTGGAAGGAAATTACTCGAGATTATTGCTGCCAGGTGCCAGGTAACGTGCCAGTCTATATTTCATCGAGAATATTATTCACACCGACGTTAATCAATTTTCAAACGATTTATTATCGACGTATATTCAAATTTCGAAGAAACGTTCGATTTGAATGGAAATAAAAATGCGCGAGATAATGTAAATTATATGATTCTTTTTTTCGAAATAATAAATAAATAATTTCTAAATTACGTTTCTATCGCGTTATCTTCGTCATATATGCATGTGTATATGTTAAACAATGATCCTTTGTGTATATCTTAATATCCGGTTTCAGTTTGGTAATAGTAACTTCCGTGTCGAATAACATCACAGCGAAATTATTCCCTCTATGGAAACAAAGTCTCGCGCCGCGATAGTAGTTCAAGTCCCTTCGTTGCCCGAAGATCGGCTGCGACGAAGTTTGTTGCACAAACTGGAGTAATGCGAACGTTGCGCCTCTTGTCAGAAGTTACAGAATACGACCGGCAACGTGGCTGCACGAGGGTAACCCGGTAGACATGATTACGATAGATACGAGAACAGAAATGAGCGGAACCGGGCACCGATACATCGGCGATTCCACGACCGCGGCGTTGCACATAGACAATGTCAGATTAGAGGACGACGGTGTGTGGAGCTGCACGTTAGAGGACGACCAGGGGAAGATCCTCTTTGGCAGACCGGTGAAGCTGGTCGTGCTCGGTAAGTACCTTCCAATCCCTTTCTCAACGCTTAATCCTTTGAAGTCGGATTTTCTATTGACGTGAAGAATTAAAGTTCGCCCGCGCGAATCTTGGAAAATTTTGCGCTGTTTATTTTTCACCCTATATGTATACTCGCTTATCTATATATTAATAAATATTAAATAATATGATGAATGTTATATACATAAATATTATTGTTAGAAGTATAAATATTATCATTATGGTTACTGTATTTATAAATTTATGAATGCTTCATTTGTGGACTATATAGCCGTGTTATATTATTGGAAAAAGAATTTAAAGAGCATGTCATGTACATGTTAAATAAGATATTTGATAAATTTGTAAAGCTATTGGAAGATTTAAAACTGTTGAAGATTTATCTATCAGAAATATCGAATATACAATTTTCTGTATGAAATATTAATAGATTGCTTTATTGATATATTGTGCGATCAATATTACAAACTCGAATACTATTTAAACCTTTTTAATGGCTAAAATATTGTGCTATTTGTAAATTTTATATATCATAATATTTTTTTAGTATAAAATATTATGAAGAGAATTTTTAGATTTTATCTTGACGATTATAAAAAATAACATATTTTTTTAATAATGCAGTTTTATGCCCTTTTTTCCTGAAAAAGCAAAATGTACATGAATTTTTTGGCAAACATGATCCTACCTTGCATAAAGCCTTTCAATTTCGCGCAAATAATTAAATTCGCACAAAATTCTGACTGATGAAGTTTTTTAGGAATGTGCCGGATACATTACAGAAGCGATAATATACGAGAGAAAAATTTTTCTGTAACATATGTAGTCGGAAACGCAGTTTTACTATTCTTAATGTTTTCTATTTTTAAATTTTATATAATTTTTTTCTAAAACCTATGATCGTATTCGATTGAAAATATTATTTTAGAATTTGGTAAATTTTAGAATTTTTGATTATACGAAAATACACCAATACGCAGAGAATATAATTTTATTTTGATATTATATAAAAAGATAAAAAAGTTTTTTATCTACGTTTGTTCGCGTTTTAGACATTTAAAACTGTTTCTTTCTCATGTCTCATTGGTTTTTTTATAGTAGTATTTAATTTATTTATTTTGTATAATATTTGTATAATAAATTTATATAGTATAAAATTTATTACCTTTAATTTCTAATTAGAAAATTTAATTTAAAATTAATATAAATAATTTGAACTTTTTTTTTTATCTTTTTTATATTTATTATTTAAACTCTTCTAATTATATTATTAAATTTCTTAATTTCAATTAAATCTTTTAAAAATCGAGAAAAAACATCCCCTTTTGAATGTGGATTTGATCCTTTATCAAATTCTCGAATTCCATTTAGAATTCAATTTTTTATTATTAGATTAATTTAAAAAATTTTTGATTTTGTATTTATTTGTATAATAACATTAGTAAAGATCGATTAATATTATTTAGCATTATGCAACATAAAGAAATATGTGTCGCGTAGCGTTCGCACAGGCGAAACTTTTATTGCATTTCTTTATCCTAGCTATTTCCAAGTTTAAACACTATAGTAGATAGTGTCACTATTCTTAAGAATCTTCGGCAAGTGGTTCGGGCCACGAATAAATTGCGAGACGAGACGTTCTAAGCTGCTTGAGTCGACAGTAATAGCAGGATTTATGCATATTAATTCGTGCCACTTGGATCCGCCGGTCGCATCGCCATATGAATATGCATTTACCCTAAAAGTTTCCGTTTTACGTCTTCTTTTCTCTCTTTTTTGCCAGACAGAAACGTTCGCTCGTTTTATCGGCTACATTTGTCTCCGCACGTTTTCGCGGCGCATATCGCGAGGCAAAGTAATCGCCAGTTGTTGCGCGAAACGAGCTGCTCTTTGGTATCGTTCGAAAGCTCGACTAAATAAACCTTTGCTTTATACAGTCTTGCTCCGCACTCTTCCTGTTTTTAATATCCAACCACCGTGTAGAGAACGAAAAGAACACGGTCAACTGTTATCTCTCATGAAATGACACGTCCGCTCCAGGCGCGATGTGTATAAGTGTTGTGGAGTGTGTATGAGTGTTGGCAGACTCTTCTCTACGTATGCGTTTTTCTGCATTCTTCTCTGTACGTCGCCTGGTTACTCCGCTTCAGAGCGATGTTTATTTTTCGGTGCCCGCGCGAAAATTTTGCACTGACAGCGATCTTTACCGACGGTGTATATTCGCAGCTTTGTGCTTAGCGTGACACTTGTAAATGTTAATGGAGCTGGAGATTATTTACCTTATTCGCGTAAGATTCATCATTTTAATATAAATCTTGCGAAAGATTCCCTTTTCAAACTAAGAAGTAGAATAGACGAAGAGACATAAAGACGGACTTTTTAATTTCTTCTCTGTATCTGAAAAAATACAAACTCTTATGAAAGCGATAAAAGTGACAAAGATTTTTTAGCAAGATTCATTTAATATTTACTTACGATCAAATGTATTTATAAGCTTAATTCGCATATAATGAATTCATAAATAAACGCTATCGTTGATGTAATATCGAAAAGTGGATTTTGACTGCTTCCAAAATAAATTCTTGAAACGTAAGCAATTACTTTCGTTTACTTCTCGGCACTCCGAGTTATTTCACGTATTTCAATGAACTGTACCGACTTTATAAATCTTCAGATATATCTTCTCTATTGTGCCTTTCGCAAACCGGTCGAGTAAATACGAAAGAAGAACGCTAAAAGTTGCCTGCTGCATGAAATATAGCACCGAAAACCGCGGTGCACGATAAGACGTTGAGTACACTTAACGTCTATCCTAGCGAAGTCGAGAAAAATAAATCAACTCGGGTGTTCCAATCCGGAAGCGCGCGTCCAGCACGCCAATGCGGCCAAAGTAAGCTTTCATTGAAATGCAATGGTGCTTGTGTTTCTTTATATATTTTGTTTTGCACACTATGCCGTGCCATACCGTGTTCTCTGCGAATCGCGAGATATCTATGAAAGATACATATCGCAGTTGTTTATTCGGTTATGTTAATATATGCGAGAATTGTGCAACATATATATATATATATATATATCCATCCAATATATACGAGCTCGTAAAGAGAGCAAGCAACCTTAGATTTTTAGTTTAATTAAAATTTTATATTTAATTTTTGTCATTTGTATATTATACATATCCATTCATTATAAATTCGGCAACATTCGATCTGTTCATTCGAAGGATGTTAATGATTTAATTATAATTTATATAATTAGGAAAAGAGATCCGCAGTTAAATAACAAATAATAATTAATGATGTGTATTTAATTTGTGTTGTTCTAATAATGCCAGAATATTTGTTGAATAGTATATATACATATTTGCACCGGCTTTTAAAAGCTCTATTGAATATCAGAAAATTTGCGATAAATTTAATGGCGGTTGTAGTGTCGATGTAACGCCTTTTGACAATAATTTCATAATGCATGCGGCATGTGTTTATGGTTATCATGTCTCTCTCCGGTTATCGGACTTAGCTTTAACTACGTAACGCATACCGCACGTCGCCTGTAACATAAAGCCACGATGAGAGAAAATATACAAATTTAGTTTGTGACATGGAAATTTCAGTCATATTCCGATATTTTTGTGTTTATTATTCAATTATGAATGTAACGCATTCTCCACGTTCTTGATCGATTTAAAATTACGTATTTCTGCAGAACTAACATTGTGAAATATATTGGCAGGCTCATCAAAATTTTGCAAATTAGTGTGGCTAATTCAAAATGTATAACATTAAATGGATAAAGACTATTAAAACATATGATAGAAAGAATAAATAGCAATATAATAGATAATGTGAATATATTTTTAATAGAACAAAATTAAAAATGTATAATTAAAAAAATTTTATTATATAGTCAATAGTGATTTATAAAAGTTATGATTGAATCGAACATATTTCACAATAGATTTCAATACTGTTGCATGTCTCAAATTTCAAAAATATATGTTAATTCGAAATTTAAAGCTAAATGATATGTGGAAAAGTTTTTTTAACGATAACATCATGTTTTCCGCGAAATGATCACTTCTACGTTCTACCGAAAACTCAGTCGTCCCATCGTGTAGGTAAAATGCGCAGGAAAAGCGAGGAAGGCTTTCGTCTTCCGGGTGAACGTACGTCTGCGGTTGATAGGGATAAATTTGCCTAGCGCTCCCCGGGTGCTCGACACCGAATCCGTGAGGGAGAAAAAGTTGAGAATAATGTACGTTTTATGCGGTTGCTAGGTTCTCTGTATTTTATTCGACAAATAGACAAGAATGTTAAGGCGCTCACCTTAACCCACGCGTTGGCCGCAGGCTGCGGCCTCCTCAAAATATATCTTCGAGTCATCCACCTTTGCATCTTTCTCTCCTCTCGCATTTTCGTGATATTAGTTTTCTCAATTTCTCATTATTTTTCTCTGCATGCAATCCTTCTATTTTATTCTTTCTTATTTTATTTAAATACTTTTTCTTTATATATTTTACACACAATTATATTTTATATAATTTATTTATAATTATTGTCTATGTATATTTATTCTTGTACTAAGAATTCGTACTTGCACATCAGAAGAATAAATGTAGACTTTTCTGTAGCCTGTCTTTTCTCTTTTTTTTATTATTTTTTCTCATCTCTTTTTTCTTTTCTCCTAGAGGAAATTCAATTTACTACCATCTTTTCGCACGTCTGCGCGGAAAGATGACATTTAGCAGTTTACTAGTACTTGTAATCGTTATCACTCGATCTTTTCGATTTTTCACCTAATTCACCATCATTACTTTCAACCTTCGTAGTTTCTATTTTTCCGTCCCTTTCTTTCGATCGCTGTCTTTAGCTTCTTTTTGCTTTTTATTTCGTACTCTTTCTCTTTTTCTTTTTTCCTGCGAGCTACCACTCTATAAAGTTGACAAGATCGGTATAAGGTACAGAGAAATCCTGTTGTCTGCGCGAACAGAGGGCATTCCACTGTCTGACCAATATCGAACTACTCTCCTTTTGGCTGACTATACGCGTGCCTTTCTACTGTTGCCGACCAATAGCGGAACTGCATCGGTATACATATATAGAGCTACGTCAACGAAATTCGTGTCATTCCGTTCGCTCGTATCGCCTTTCGATTGCGCTCGACGTAGTGGCGCTTTTTGATTCATGTACATATCGATACCGTTGCTGCTTCAAGCATGTTTGACCTCGATGCTATTCGAGGAAATTGAGATTCTTATCTCAATGTTTTTTTATGATTTTTTCTTCAAGAAATTATGATCCTTAAACAAAAATATTAGAGTTTATTCGCGGAAATTCTTGCCATTATATACGCGAATTAATTTATTGTTTTAAATAAAAAATGGATATGAATGTATGTATGGTAAATTTATACAAATTAATGTCATGTAGTAAAATAATTATTTTATATAAATATACGATTTTCATAAATTTTTTATAAACATATTACTAATACGTGAGTGAACATATCAAGGCAGGAATATATTATTTAAAGATTAAAGAATATTATTAATATTATTTCGACTCTTTTTAAGAAAAATATATTGAATATGTTAAAAGAATGACAAATATAAAAGTAACTAAAAAGTATTCGAAGGGAGACGACAAAATATATTTCCAATTAAATATATTTTTACGCTGTCGTGGCAATTTGCCGTTTCCGTGAAGGCAATTATCGTGCTCATTTTCTTTACAATAGCGTGTTCGAAAGTCGAAAGTACAGTTAACTCATAAAGCGGACCGCTTTTCTTTCTTTCTTTTTTTTTTTTTTTTTTTTTTTTTTTTGCGCACGCGGTGTTCATTTTGCTGCCACGCGCTGCCACGACAAAAGGAAGAGTTTACGCTCGTTGTTTCTATCATTGTCGTCGTTCAAAGAAACGGAAACGCCGCAGAAAGCGCGAGCGAAACGGATGGAGCGGAGGACGTTTACACAGGGTGTTCATAATGGCGCTGAGAGCATAATAGCGAGGCAGGTGCGTGTAAAACACGACATACCGCGCGTATGGCTGTGTGTAAATTTGGAGAACGCGCGCGCGGATTATCTCTTCCCGATTAAAAAGAAATAATGTCGCTGATGACGCAGCTCTGTCACTTTGTTCCTCGTGTACGCAAACGAGAACTGTTATGAGGTATTTTTGTCGCTTTTGACGATCTGTCGATGCCGGGCGCTGACGCGATTTATTTCGCGACTTTGTCAGCACAGATCGGAACGATTAATTAATTTTCGGTGATTCAAATGTAATTGTCGGACATTGCAAGTACTCAGAGTCATTACATAAAATCAGTAATGCGCTGTAGCAAACGAAGATAATTGAATCGACCGATGCCGCGTGCTGTGCTAAAGTACTCTCATTGAATCCATTATACTGTTTGTGATTTATTATATGTCATTTATGATTGATGAGAAGTAATTGACGACAATACGGCGTTCGGAAAATGC
Source organism: Nylanderia fulva (assembly GCF_048542155.1). NCBI lineage: Eukaryota > Metazoa > Arthropoda > Insecta > Hymenoptera > Formicidae > Nylanderia > Nylanderia fulva. The sequence continues at coordinate 3,274,759 of NW_028189622.1, forward strand.
GTCAATTAAAACTCATTTTATGATTCTGTTCTGTTTCCACTTTACCGTGTGAATGATGAAGTGGAATCGTGTAACAAATATGTTGTCGCGATTGTTATGTTATAGTTGCTATTATTTCGACGGATTTTGAGCGACACAAATGAATGAAATATCACTTGTTATCAAGAAATTATTTGATTTTATGCAAATGGGGGAGGGGGAAAGGAAATTTTTATATTAAAACTTGTTTTTGTGTTACGTGCATAATAAAACAAGTCCTGATTGATTAAATATTCTTATTACATTATTTATATCATTGATTTTTATGCTTTCATGGATGTTTATTACAATTAATTCGTTAATGTGTAATATATTTTGATTATACGCAAAAATTTATTTTCTTATTTTACATTATTTTCCGCGCATATCGTTTATTTTGTAATATTTCAATATTTTATAATTATTAAACAAATGTTTGATTTGCAATTATTTTCGTCATAAAATTGCTATTAAAATTACCGTGTTAAAATGAAATTGTGTAAATACATACCACAAAAATATACAGCATCGCTAGTATCTGAATAATAGCCAAGAATAATTCCATTTATATAATATATCGAATTTATAATTTAATCGAACGAATTTACCGGTCTGTGAACAAGCCCAAAACTTGCGATGCAAATTCTATTCGCAAATAATTCGCTATGCCGAATTACGTGCCACAGAAACCGCGCCTTTATGCTCAAGTGCAACGTTAATATATTCCCTCCGTATATGGGTGCTGGCAGAGTCTGTGCGCGACATGTGAATCATACACTTAGACAATCATTGTTCCAGACCAGTGGAACAAGGGGACAATGAGATCGAGGCATTAGCGCAGGTGAAGTAAATTAGCGCATCAAAGCCCGGCACCAGACTACTACATTGTCCAGTGATTATTGACGCGAGTTGAGTATTGGCCACTAACTACCCATTGAGTAGCTGAAGGTTGCCTCGTAATTAATGGAACAGTCAATGGGGCAATTTCCCTGAACTGCCGTTCTATTGTGATATCATTTTTACTTATTTTGTGTTACTTTTTGTCATTCAAATTGCCGGAGCCAAAAGCGCAAGTTCGACTATAATTACACATTATTTGGATCGTTTTGAAAATGGTGGTCTAATTATCAAGATTTTGTTAAAATACAATGCGTATATTATGCATTATATCTATAATTCATTAAATTTCGTAATTAATACAATTTTGCTGCCGCATTGTTTTAATTATGCCATATGATTACCATATAATATTTATAAAAAGTGAACAAGTAACAAATGACATAATGCATCTTATTCACAACATTATTTTATTGGTGACTTTTTATGAATTCTGTTAGGTATTTTTTAACTATATTATATAGTTATAAATATAATATCATTTTACTATATTATAGCAATTTCTCATTTTGATAACAAGATTTACAAAGGCGTGTGTTCTTGCAAAATAACAGATTGATCGGTTTAAATTATATACACATTATGCGCTGGATAATTGCTCATTTATCTCGAAAGATCGGTTTACAATCGCGTGTATATAGATATATAGTCAATGTATCCGAAGATCAGCGCGGTGTTATGTGTCTTGTGATTTATGTAATGTAAAAGAGCAGCCACGTGTTATTCGTGTAATTAAGTTGGTCACTGATTTGGCGCTGCTCTGGCTCCAGTGACGTTTCGCATTTTCGATGACAGCATTCCCAAGTTTGAATTTCAAATGTAATTAATGCCAAATTAAATCCTATGCTAATTTTCTCGTTCATTTTATATACGTACAACGGGCGTAATGCTGGATTTCAATATTTTACACGCGATATCGGCTTCTTTCGCACATTGATTTCAGCAACATTAAAATAGAAATTAATTATTAACGTCCGCATGAGCGAATACTAAAATATAATTGTATCATTTTTTTTAATACGAAATATTTTATCTTTTTCGAGTCATTGCTTTTTTCGCGTATTTTATGATTATGCTTCTTTTACGTTTTATCTCAAATTTATTATCATGCGAAATAATGATTTAAAATGCGATCACATAAATATAAGATGAAATCATATAAGCGATAAAACATTCATAGAATATAAAATATACATAAAAAATGAAGATATAAAATCTCTCAAAAGCTATCTTCTATACTTACCGATAACACAGTTCTTCTTTTTCAAGATGGTTTTCATTCATTTCTCGCTTTTCTTCTCTTTACTTTGCTCTTTTTATTTTTCTCTCTCCTCTCTCTTTCTCTCTCTCGCCCTCTCCATCTCTATCGAACATATGCGAGTGTGTGCATGACGTAGATGTGTCGGTAGTCCGTATTGAAGTGGAGTGGCGAGTCAATAACCCCGAGCTTCCGAGCGACGGTGCACTCGAAGGGCTGTCAGTCGAACCGAAAGCTCTCCTGGCTTTACGACGTTATCGTCCGTGTGCATTTAGCGTCGGTCAGCGATATGCGACGGCCACTGTTTCCGGTGTTAAAGAAAGTGCACTTTGGCCCGTGCTACGCGCTAGTTGCCACGAGCGCGACGCGATTAACGATCTGCGATGAAAAGCGCCTCTCTGTCGGTGAAACGCTTGTTGAGCAAGCGCTTTTCCTTCCAGCGCACGATTAGATCTCTCTTTCTGTGTCAGATCGTATTATTTTTACATTTCTAGGCAGTCGTTCGATTGGTCACTATCAAACTTTGAAAATCAATGGTTTAGTTGTTCGCCCGCACGCAATTTTTGATAATTTATCAATTTTAAGTTTGATTTTTAATCACAATCCTTTTCGTCTCTATTTAATTTTGAATTTACTATTTTAAAGGAAAAAGAAGAAATTTTTACACGTACATAGTAATTATATTATGGCATGCTCTTAATATTATTTTATGATTTGTAGTTATGCTGCGTATAAATAATTATTTTTCTTTATTTTTGAATTGTACTAAATCTAAGAAATAAGATTCAGTATGCCAATGTTATATTAGATTTTGTAACGTTGCGAGTCAAATATCGAATTTATCGAGACGTGAAATAATGCCTTTAGATCTTTTGAGCTCTCTGTGTTTCACTGCATCCGAAAATAAATTGATTTATACTGACTCTTCGTTGACCCGCTTGACTCCGACAGTACTTAATTAATTGCTCGCGCACTGTGCGTCCGTTTTCATGGCGATTCTGTAACCGGGCTTGCGCCGCAATACACATACCATTGTTCTGTTTTCTGGCCTGCTAGGAACGCGATAATTAGTTGGCTAGCTCTGGTCGTTCGCCTGATGCTTGTTCAGTTGCCGTGCAAACAGCTGCGGAACAATCTCTGGTGTTCGATGGGATTTAATGATGAAGCAAGACCGCAATCCCATTCGTGATCTCTCGGTCATATGGGCGCATATTTGTTTCACGATGTGATGGTAACACGGTCAAGTTAATCTGCGCTCTCCAGCTAACAGTCTTCTTTTCTGACAAACGAAAGATTAATTTTTTGGGATGTTAAAGCAAAATGGAACGTTCAAAAAAGATTAATTTTAAATAAGTATTGTGAATTGCATATAACATTTTCTTTGATGATATATTTAAAATGACTTACACACGATCGTATGTAGTTGTACGTAATCGTGTATAAAAATAATAAAACATTTCGCGATAAATCATATAAGTATCTTTTAATATATTCTCGTATTCGATAGAAATTGTTTAAAAGATTGAAAGAGAAAGAAGCATCGTTAAATTATATCTTTGCTAGTTTCCTAGTTTAATTTTAAAGAGCAAGAAATCTTTTCTATCGTTTTTGCAATGCTTAGTGTTCAATGTCCGTGCTTATACGAATCATTTCTATGTAAGAGCTAACACTTTATAGCTTGATAGCGGAGCTCAGTGGTGATGTTCATTTTATACGATGAATCCAACACAATGGTTATCAGTTTTTTTCGCTTTTTTCTTAAGGCTTATAAGATTACTTCATATTGAAAGCAATATATCGGTGGTGTATTTTGCTTAAAAAAAAATTCTCATAATTACACACATACGCATATGCACACTTGTTAAAGCTTGCTATGTAAAATATATATATATATGAAATTGTGTATAGCTCTCACTAATCAATGTAAAGGAAATTTAAAATGAGAAACGTTTAATTACCATGTTAAATAACTCATCAATTAAACCGTATAAATGTTCGCAGTGCAAAAATCGAGTGGGAATTTTATCCTTTCAATTGAGATTTATGCGGTATATTTTATTGGAAAAGCTTTATGTTTCTTCTGGAAAATATTTCGTTCAAATATCAACTTACGTTGATTTAAGGATACTTACGTTTTAAATTTTACATTTGATGTACGTTTTTACGGTCATATTTTATAGTTTGCCGAATAACACAGATACTTTCCGTTTAACTTTATATATTTCATGCGAAAAAAATATTGTTAATATTTAAAAGATGATGCGTATATGTGTGTAATGAAAACTCTTGAAAACTTTTTCCTCCAGAGAATTGGAGCGTAGCTTAAAGAGGGTGCCTATGTAGGTGAGAGCGTATTGAAAGTCGAGAAACCAATACAAGCGACATAGATCCAAAGCTATCTCTGATATTGAGTATCTATTCAATCGGTCCCGACGGATCTGATTTCCGTTTATTACCACGTTGCACGAGCAGTCTCACATCTTCAGTTAAGCGAAAAATCGGCATGGATATGAAAGTAAAAACAATTTTGCGGTTGCATTTCATTTGAGAATTTGATGTATGTTTATTAATATATTAATCCGCAAACAAATTGACTTTCAAATTTAGTTTTTGTCGCTTTTTCTCTCAAATAAAACATTAAAAATAGGGTCCAAGTTTATCGAGAGAGATATAATCTCTTATGTAAAGTGTGCTTAGAATATATAACCTAATCGCATTTATATTAATAATTGAAATATACCATGGATTACCTTCATGAGTGCACACTAATATTGTTAGAAGAGATTGAATTAAATATGATCCTTTTAATTACACTGATAAGTTTAATCAGCTATAAAGAGTAAGCTTTCTCTATTCTCTATTATGACAGAAATAAATTGCATTAATATTTAATAAGAACTTGATAAGTGTTTTTCTCTTGATATCTACATAAGAATTAATAAGAAGATATTATTTGCAAATCAAGGTATACGTAGATTTATTTTTATTTTTATGAGAAATAATTTTATCATGCCTGCAATTAATTATTTTTCTATCTTCTATTACATTATGCTTTATTATGAAATGCAAAAGTTCGTTTTTAAATTAGAAAAATATTATTAATTTTATTATATTTTATGATTTAATTTATAAATTGAGTTTCTATGTCTTTTTTCTAATTCATAGTAATTAAATAAAAATGTTTTATTTATACATTTAATTTTTTATCGTCAAAAATCATATGTATATCTCTAAAAATATAATTTAATTGCAATATACAGACACACAATCATCATTATTTATGACTATGACAAATAAACAAAAAACTATTGATTGAGCAACACACAGAATTATTTAAAAAGCATTAATTTTGAAATATCTGTCATGATGCCATTGAGTTATTACATATGTGCGCGAGCCGCGGAAATTATGACATAAATCATTTTATCTTCAAACTGCCGCACGCATCTCCCTTCTCTTTTTCCTTTTCAATACACGCAACCAATTGTCAATTTTTTTTCAACGTCATAAAGCTTGCGTCCCATCAATAAGATTGCTTTTAAACAGATTTGCCAGCGGCGAGCGATGGACGGAACGTAGATGATAAATATAAAATGGCGCCGCGGGGATAAGGGAATGTGCCTAAAGCACTGAAAAATTGGCATCACTCAAGTCGAGATAACGAGCGATCTCTGCGAAGTATATGGGAGATCATATATGTATAACATCGGTCGTTAAGAGATTTCGTCCTTCCACCCTTCTGTTTTGATCCTCTCGTACGCTTTTTTCGTCGTTGATTCGTCTTACGGCCTTTCGTATATATTTTTTGTAATTTTACATATTCCGCATTCTCTTCATTTTAATAGGCACCTGATAAATTAGCAAATCAGTCACCTGCAAAGTATTGCTGATTAAAACGTGTGATGAATGTTTCTGAATGTTGGTTGTTATCCTGTTTCTTTCATGTTGATGTGTTGTGTTTTTGTGGCTGACAATAAGAGAAAAAAAGAGAGAGGAAATTGAGAGAAAGAGAGTAAAGAACCGAGAGGAAAAAGAGAGCAAATCTATAATTCATTTTTAAGACGAGAATATTGATGACTAATATGGTAATGAAAAAAAGATAAAGATAAGTTCACAAATTTTATCAGAACAAAGGCACAAATAAAAAGAAAATATAAATATATAAATATAATAAAATATAATTTGTTGATTATTTTAAATGCGTAAGTGCCTTTGACATGTAAGATTAAATTATAATATTGAAGAAGATATTTTTCCTGGTCATATGAAAAAGTCATTCGTCAGTATTCTCGTTCTTTCATTAATACAAGTAAAAGAAGATGTACAAGTATAAGAAGATGTGCCCTCTTAGGCGATAGGTATTGACAGCGAGAAGTAGTCTAGTCTTCTTTTTTTATATTAAGAGTCGATATTCAGTCAAGACTTTATTAACTTTCCGGTTGAATCCACACGCAAACTATTTTTCTGTATCTGAGGTGCTGCACGGATAAGATAAAACTCCAGGTGGGATAAAACCACTTTCAATTTTCCCTTAATACCGAGGATAGAGTCTCGTGTATCTCGAGTTACAGGCAAAGGCGGGTGTGATTGCCACTGGAGAGCCTCAGTAGTAAAGGAAAACCATTTCGCGCCCCACTTGTCTCACTGCTTTTCTCCTTGCTTAAGATAGACCGTTTTGCGTCTCGTTAGCGCATCCTGTTTCTTTTATGGAAATATTTTATTTTATGCTACGATGAATAACTATTCGCTCTATCTATTCGTATCAGTAAATTTTTAATATTACGTACGCTGTTTTTTCTTTCTTTATATCAGATCAATGCTTTTATACATTTTTAATATATATTATGACATTTATATAAATAATAAATATAAAAAATGTAAGAAAAAGATTGATCTTCCAATTTCCTTATTTTCTTTCGCGCAGAGAGAAAACACCCTCTTTGTATTATTATACTCGTTAAATATTTCACTTTGACAGATAGGTATCAATTATTTTGGAAATTGAAACGCTAATCCTATTAACGCTCAAGGAAGATTACTTTCGGGACTTTCTTGACTTTTCTCTATCGCGCGTATCTTAATACCCGAGAATAAATGCGTTTCATGTATCTCGATGAGCGTCGCGCAAAAGCGGTGTCGCAACCCGGATTGGTAAAGGAAAGCCATTTCACGCCCGACTTGGCGGCTCCTGTCCTGGCGAGAGTAGTCGATCGTTTCGCGTCTCGTTAGCATCTCATCCATCGCCCGTGTCTGCCTGGCTGTCGGCCGCCGGCGGGTGAAATTTCGCAGTGCCGTGCCGTTCCGTTCCCTCGGGCGCGTTCCTCCTCCACCGCGTTTCCTCTCCTGTTCTCATCCATCCAGGATCCGGCGGGAGAATCCGAGATTTTCTCCGAGAAAATGCGTGCGAAACCGGCGCAACGAAGATGTCTCGCGACGTGTAAGAGCGCGCTATGGTCGCGGACGTGAAAACGCGAAAATAAGGTCGGGCCTCTTCGGATGCGCGATATTTTTATCGCCGAATTGGATGCGAACGAATAAGAAGTCGCATCGAATAGCGTGCCGATGCACGCGCGGATGTTTGCATTTTTAAATTTCTTTCATCTTTATCTTGCATACGAGGCGTATGCCGATGAAATATCTCACGGAATAATATAGCGGAAAGTTTTCTGTTAACTACGTAGAACTTTGATTAACGTGTGTCGCGTTTCGCGATGACTTGCAGAAATATAATTTGAATTATAACTTTAGATATATTTTCCATCATTGCGTGTTGGGTACATATGCAGTCTCGTTAATGAAGTTTTAGTTATACTGAAATTTTTTTATAAACGCTGACAAATTTAATACGATAATTCTTATTTTGCTAAAAATTGTTATTTTGATACAAAATTCCAATTTGTTTAAAGAAATAGGATTATATGTATATTTATCACGTTATACAGTGATGTTTAATTATTTGATTACATATTTATAATGTGACTCTCTTATCTTTCTCTTTTTAATTAAGCATTTTTTTATTATATTTGAATACATATTTTTTAATAATCGAAAAAACATAAATTTTCTTTTAACAATATTTTCTCTATGAGTGGCTCCGCGTCTCGATCTCTTTTACACAGTAAAATCACCTTAGATACCCTTAAGATTTAAAACGTATACGGCGATGTTTCATAGTCGAGAGGTCGTTGGAAAACTTATCCGTCGATACATAAATCCGGAATTTATTCACGACCCTTCGATATACTTCGCGGAAAGTATCCTCACAAAGTAATCCGCGTCGGAGCGAAGGATAATTTAGTACTTGTTTTAAGTCGGGTACGATGAACATTTTCCCCGTATAATAGGGAACTTTACGTTAGACTTTCATCGCGCGCGCGCGCGTTAAAGCGACGAAGTTAGCCTCGAGCCGATATAGCCGACAATCTCTGCTTTATAAGAAGCAACATTTCTTTCGTATGCCTTCCTCGCCAGGATATTTGCATTTTAAAAGAATCCTTTCCTATCCCACTCGACTATCCGGCTGGAATACATCCCTTGAAAAATTCGAAACTGTCAGGCTAGATGTCAGAGCACCCCTCATGTCAGTTCACTGTAATTTGTGGCGTCCGTGATAAAATCTCGACGAGTCTCTACCAGCGAGGGTCACACCCGACACGTTCAATCATCATCCTTGTCGTGAAAAAATACTGCGAACCACGGTGCGAGCTCTATAAGGGAAATAATTGGTAACAGTCGAGTTCATTAAGTGGGCCATAATTAACAGGGATCTTATCACGGTATATTAATGCGCAATTAGTAGAGAACGAGAGCAAAGATTCTTACTCTAGACTTTTATGCAATTAGAAAAGTTTTGAATCACTTTTATTACATCTTTTTTTCGAAAAAGTCTAATGATGAAAGATAATATAACTTTAAAAATAAAAGAGCAATCATTAATGCTAAAAACAACGGCGTGCATGAAAAAATTCTAAATTATTTTGTATATTTATTTTTACCAATTATCGAACAAAGGTATAGATTATATGAAACCTAACGATCGCGAGAGAATATAATGTTCTTTAGCGATTCCGCATAAACTGTATCGACTATCCAAAGAATTGGCAGACGGCCGCTTTCCATATCAAAGGGACGTAGGCAACGTAACCAATTTTGCATACAACCAGGTCGACCGATCGTTTGCGGGTTTTCCCACCCTTGTAATGAAACATCAAGCGGCCCTTTTGTACCTGCGCTCTTCCATTAGTCTTATACCAATTAGAGGATTATAGAAAAAGTTAATTGACGTTTCAAGGGCGGAATAATTTTTTTTTCAGCTTCTCATTTGCGTCGCCATTTGCGAGAGTCTGGTCGCGAGCGTGAGTCGGGTGAGAAGAGTGACTAAGTAGCCCAATAACAGTAGGGCTTTGCGTTTCATAGCTCACAGGTCGGAAGCCGACCGTTGTAAGAGGAATTTCAGGCCGTCTCGAGCCGAAGGAATGCTCAAAGACCGTGGAACGGCGTAGTGAAATATGGCGAATTTGCCTTGGAAATTATTACGATAAGTCTGAATGGCACTTAGGGGCTCCAATTACACACGAGAGCATTATCACGACGCGCGATGAAATCCGAATTTACGTACGTAACACTCGCCATTGTGCGAACATCGTTATTCTCGGCGGCTCTATCGTGTCGAATCGGAGGATCGGCGTTTCCTCGAAGAGAGGAAATATATATATCTCTCTCGACGATGCGATGCGGAAGGGACGTGCGTGGAAATGGCAGCTGAAGAGCCAACGAGATCCGGGAATATCGCATCAGTGACAGAGCTTATTCGTGGCACAAACATTGAATTTTGAAAAAAAAAAAATATATGTGGTATATCTCGTCCGACCTCATATTTTACATTGACGAATGAAAAAATGAATAGATTGCCGACGGAAGAATTTGAAAACTTCTATATCGCGAAAAACAATTGGCGAATTGTTCTATAGGATTCTCTTCACGACTGTGATACAATAATATTTGATGATTTAAATCCTTAGTTGCTATATAAACGTTAAGAGAAAGTGAAATTTTTTTGGTAAAATCTTTTGTTTAAGGTATCAGAATCTCGTTTATACTGTACACAAGTAATTTAAATTATATCTGTGAATTTATTATGACAATCTGGACTTATTTACGCATCTCCGTTACAGAAACAATGTCGCTCTCTCATGGTATATCTGTTCTGACACACATTATGCACTAGCTATCGATTATGTAAACAGATTGTTTGCTGTTGCCATGTTACGGTAGAATATCGTTCATACACACTCGTGTCGCGTTAATCAGCGTCAGTTTGACGTAATTGATTGCAAATTGTTTTTTAATTTGTAATCTGTACCTATGATACTTGAAATTGCAAAATACGATTATACGATCGCGATATCGATCGTAAACGTCTCGCAAGTTAATGATCTGCATTATAAAATAATTAAAAATATTTGTTTTATGCGCATTATGCAAGTGTCATACAGATTTCGATAATGATCACGCGGATTTAATTAAATAAAAATACGCAAATAATTATCGAAGTAAGAATATATTTCTATTATAGAAGCAGAGTTTTAGCGAATATACATAGGTACATAAAAATAGGAATGGATTCGACTGATAGAGATTGTGAGATATTTTTTCTCAAGATGTGTAATGCAAGAATAACTAATCTATATTAATGGAATTTTCACATTCTAAGGAAAAATATATCACATTGAACGTAATGAGATATCTTATATGTCTCGATTGAGACAGACGAGAAGGCCGAAGTCTTTGTCACGGAAATTCATTTTCTTTCGAGCATTTACTGTTCAAGTATGTGCACCTGTTGCGCATTTGTTGCGCACGACGAAAACGCAACGGATTATTCTTTTGAACGTGTATCACCACGTCAAGCATTAAGCATTCGTAAGCAAACATACTTCATGTAACAATTCTTCCAAGCATCCGCACACTCCAAGATTTCACTTAATTTAACTCACAATTATCAGCCATTTTAATTATTAGCTTCTCTTCCTTCTTATAATATCATATCTTCTGACAAATCATGAAAAGGCCAGCTGAAATTACTCCAATTAAGAAGGCGCAATATTGTTTTGAATAGCACAAAAAAGAATTTATTTAATCAAAATACGCAATACTTCGACTTGGACATAAAACATGTTTCCATAAATATATTCAAATCTGTTTTGCAAACATTGTAAACATAAAGTATAAAAATATTTTATATCAAATATAATTAATTTCGTTTTGTTGCGCCTATAATTGGACAAATCTCGGCCTTTTAAATAAATCGTTGATGGCTGAACGAGAGATCGTTTGCAATCTACTTCTTCACGTTGGGAAACGTTGATGGTGTAATATACTGAAAGTGTATCGTCAGCACAGATTAATGGCGGGGTCCTAAATGTTTTCGGTAGCGTGAGCGAAAGCTCTCAAGCCGGGAAACGTCGAACACGTAGATGTGATGAGGATAGGCTACGGTTCGGGGTTCGTCTTGAGATTCGCAAAAAGCCAAGGAAAGAGATAATCTTTCTGCACCAAATACGCAGAGGAGAATCACGTGGACGATGAAGTCGATTAAACGCAGTGATGCATGCGATCTCGATTCTACGAGAGGTTTTTCTCTGGGGGAACGATAAATCCTACATATTTATTGGTCTTTTTTTGTTCGAATAAATGTAATATGAAATATGGTTATATATATATATATATGTACATATATATCTCGGAAATTTGCACACCCGATTAAATCAAATATTATCTGACATTTCTATGCGCAGAAAGCAATTCTATTCACTTTGGCTGAGGTGTTTGTCCGGTACATCGAAGTAAATTGACTTTCGATGAAACGAAAACTCTGAGAACCAAGAATAATATACTTGTTAATATATTTCATATTTTGTTATGCAAAATCATCTATATTTAATTTTGCTTTAACCGAAAAATGTTCCAGTAGACGTAATTAAAAAAAAAAAAAAAGGATATAATGATATCGAAGATACAGATTATATTATCGCAATTGTTTGAAATTGCTCTGCCCTGCAAATTATCAAAATTCTTTTTATGAAGTTTGAGTTCGGATGATGAGAATTGACTTTATTATATTAGCCATAATTTGACTACAATAGCAGAAAGTATGATTTCACATGACATTTCTCTAAATAATAGTTTGCGTAAAGTTTTATCGTCTTGGACGGATACTTCAAACTCTCGATGACTCTTTGGCTTATTGATAGTTCTCAATAATCCAAATAGTCATCGATCGAGACACGAGCAGGGTCGATTGTCGAGAATAGTCTTTGCGTTTGATTGGATTGCCTTGCGAATTGATTTATTTCATTTGTATTTCTCTTCAGGAGAAGTTTACGAGTTGCGTTGCTCGACAAATTCACGAGCAAGGCTTTATTGTAATTTTACGATCTACTTGAACTTAATAGGCTCTAATGATACGATTACGTTTACGATGAAGTTAAAGGATTATGAAATTAATACAGTTTTAGAAAGTTTGCCGCGAGAAATTAACCAATGTTCTCTCACGATATTAAACTAGCGCATAACTTCCTACACGCTTCATATGCATATTTGCTTTCGTATATATTTTCTTGTCGGCAGTTTGCGAAATGTTAATTAAACTTGTAACAGTTGCGAAAGTTGCGTTTTATTATTTATACACAGTTATTCCCACGTAATTCGAATGCGTGTAAAATCCGGGCGAAATAAGATATCGTATTTAATAATAATTGTTCGTTATTGCGTTAAAAAGTATTCGGGTAAGAAGACGGGTCGTTAAGGCGTAAACGCTGCGGCGTCTAAACGACTTTCAAAAACATTCCACTCTTCTCTCGCGGAGGCAAAATTACCGAGACTCGCTCTGAATATTTAACGTTTCCTTCGAGTTTCTTGGATACCGGAGAGAGGTGGCGTCTTGAGACAGACATACCTTTCGTCTTGGCATGCGCTAGTATTGCAACGCACATTTAAGAACTCCCTTGTCTCGCGTTGATTCCTTCATTACCAGAAAGTAAAGTCTTTCTTCCTTAGTCTCGAAGTTATTTTCTCTAAAAGGCGCATCGTCGCGCTCCAGTAATTAAATCAAATTTCAAGACAATTTGCGTTCGCAATTCTTATACATTAGTACAACTTCTAAATATTTTTCAATCCTTAGCGCTTTCACGTAACAAGTATATTTATATTCAGAGTATAATTATATATATATATGAGTTTATTAAATTATTTCTTCTCTCTATATTTCTCTTCTGCGATTTTTTATTACATAATTACGTTATGCAAAACATATCGTTTAAAGAAGTTGAATATATATATACATATATTAATTGATCAAAAAGTTATTATTTTTTATTTAATTTTTTATTGTTGTAATAATTACACACAAGCGTAATCTCAAAGTCATATATTATTATATTAGCTGGTTCTTATTTAAAGAATATATCCAGCAGATACGTTTTATTTATAGTGAACTAATATTATCTGCGCATAAAATAATACAATATAATATAAGGATTATTCAACTTTCGTAAAAATAAAAATAATATATGCGTGCATGTATATATTTCATACATTTACTTTCTTTAAATATAACATTGCAAATAACTTTACTCTATGGAACATTATAGTATTATCATACAACCTTTATATAAGGATAAATATCCATGAAAAGCGGTGAATGCAGCATCGTATCATATACCAGATAGTTCGTTTGCTTTCCTTACTTGTGACGTTCTTTCTGAGCAGGATGAAGGGCGTGCTCACGATATTATGAAATTTTACGAACTGCAAGCGGACCTGAAATCCTCTCGGGGCAGATACGGCGCCATATGCTGCGAATGCGTTCCCATCCGCGTCCTGGGAATGTTTCTGGCGTTATGTTTCCGTATTAACACCTGCTGCGATCCCCCTTCACACTCGCGCGCACGTCCAGACGTTCTTAGAATGCAAGTCTGAGTTTTCGTGCGAATCGTACGTTTTCTAAATCCACCGTGACGGTGGGTCTGTAGCCTCGACGACCCGGGGAAAATTTCTTTCCGAGATCCCTATTCAGGCGTCCCCTTTTACAACGGTAACCCGAGTGCAACGCGGATCTTTGGAAACTCTCCAAGATCGTGGACTACATGATCATTTCGTGAAAATTAAACTACATTGCGCCGACTAGAAAATTTCCAAGAGCCATCTTCCACTCGTTTGGGCATCGTTTATGCGCCTTTTTGTGATAATGCGAATACCTTGCATTCAAATTGCCAAATTTTTCCTTTAAACGTTACTTAGATATTTAATTTAAATTTACGTTAGAATGATGGCGGAGATATATAAATTTTTCCCGTAATCCTCGAAAGGAAAATGTCACTAATCCATGCGATACGACAGATTTTATTATCGCTACCGTAAAAAGGTTTAATTACGTGATTCGGATGGACGAAAACGCTGTTGGATCAAGAGCTGGGCTTAAGCTTTTTTTTTCTCTCATCTTTTTACTTTAAACGATGCATACGTTCAAACTCTCTGGGCGCGCATGGTGGGAAAGGATTAAACCCTTTTCACCTCTCGTTTCAAACGAGCAAAAAATATCTTTGCCCATGCGCTAATACCCGCTTGCACGATATTTTGCCCGTTACTGTCCGAATCTAAACCTTTGGTTTTTATCGTTGAAATAAGTAAAATGCAGTTAAGAGACTTATCTACTAACTTATGCAAGACAAATATTGCTACAATACAATCCTCCGTTGTCCATTATTTCACCAATGCCTTTCGAATTATACTTTAACAACCTATTTTCTAGAAAGATTTAATAACATTTTTTTAATGGGAGATATATGGAGCCATTTTCGTGAAAATGTACGAGAATAGTACTTAAGAGATATTCGATGGTAAAAGCATCATAATTGAAATTACACAGGTATGTGTGTGTATAGTATTATCTTACAGTATGAAAATTAATTATAAATACAATTAATTGTTCTCATTATAACAAAGGAATAATACATATATTCCTATTATGTATATAAATATGATGTTTTTTAAATCGGCCAACAGAGCCAAAACACGAAAAATTAATTATTCGGAACTGTATCTCTTGATTTGAGATCACTAAGTTCCATATATAAATTAATCTCGAAACTTATGTTCCTATTATGTCTAACAATGTACGCATTTCACATTTAGAGATGGTTTAATCTACGATTCGTTAATATGATAATTAAAACAATTAATATCACGGGTATGTTAAAACACAAATTTATGCGAACGTATTGTATATGCGAAACGAATTTTTTTGTATTACGGGAATTTCATATTTCCAACAGTATTCGCCTTTACAGTCTTTCAACGAAACAGCATACGTTCATACGAAAACATATAACCATGCACACTCGGTGTGCGAGGACTTTTCTCTCCCAACCTTTTTCCCTTCCGCAATTCGCGATCGCGTTACATGATTCTGGAATCTTTCCAAGGAGACGGCTCCGTGATTTTTAGAGCGAAGATTGAGGCGAAAAGTGTATGCAAAGTACCTCCGGATTTTTCGAGGTTCTTTGTACGTTTTTGAGCTTCATGTTACTATCTAGATAATATCGACTTGACACAGTCTTCTCATTGGTGCCTGTCGAATTTTTCAATGCGATTTTAAAATGTAAAGAAATTCAAAGCATTTGTTATCACATTGAATTTGTTATTTTATCATTGATAATAAATGCTGTAAGTTGAATCAAACAAATTATTGCAACAAAAAATATAAGGAAAATAATTTTTTTCTTATTCAAGTCACTGAAAATAATTTTGATGATAGCTTTCGATGATAAAATTATTAATTATTACATAATCATTAACAATGCTATGTATTTTATTGCCACTATTCTTGCATTATAATTTATTCATTGTATTATTAATTCAATCGACCTAATTTTGACAAAAAATAATTGGGTCAGGCGATTAAATATATAAAAATTAAGAAATAAAGTAAAACATTAAAGGTACAAAAATGGGATAAAATTAAATAATTTTTATTGATTCATGGATTATACATTAATTGGAGACATTTACATTATGATGGGTAGTTCGATAATATAGTAGTAGAATTAATTATAATAGTATCGAAACCATTTATTTTTCATTTATTACTTTTCCAATGTTTCTAATTATTTATCAAATCGTTAATGCTATATAAATCTAGAGATAAAAAAGTTTCTCGTACTTACTGAAGTCGAATGTATAAAAAAGGAGGAAATAATATAACAATAACATAAAACTAAATAAAATATAAGAAAATAACAGCTCGGTACTGGCTGCTAATTTTATATATTTAGTTAACAAATTGAAAAAGGACATAGTCTCGGCCGTATTATTAAATCTCATGGTATTATTAAATTTTCCGTCATGCCTGTGCCGTTTTACTCGGCTGCAGGTGCTGCTTGCGCTATATTTTATTACATTAAATCATACTGGAGATACAATTACAATTTCTGTCTTTAGAAGGCTTTGCACGTTTCCTCTTATTCAGCGACCTATTTCGAGAACGTCCCTACCATCCGTCTTGGCAAGGCCGACAGTACGAGAAAATTTAATGAACGTGACTAGATCTTATCGAAGCGCGGCTGGAGTATGGCGGAGAAGTCAACTCGGAATTGGGAGAGATTGGCACCGCACCGTTGCCGGTTTATATAAAGCAAACCTCCCGCGAAAGTGACTTTTACGAATTTTCGCTGCCGAACAGCAATCTAGTGCAGTTCGCCTCATTCTTTTACGCTCTCCTCCCGTTGAATAAGAATTACGTCGCTCTTGTAATTTAATTTGGGATAAATATAAATTGCTGTTACATAGTTTTCCATTTTTTTTTCTTTTTGTACGAACTTTCTTCCCAGCATTGTTTAAGCTCGCAGTTTTCATCGCAAGTTTTAATAACTTTACGTTTCTCTCTTTTCCTCACGGTTTACAATTTACTACTGATGTCTTAATGAATGGTAAACTGGCGCAGTCTACGGCGCTGCGAAGGTCTGCAAACTAAAAAAAAAAAAAGAAAGAAACAAAAAAGATAGAAGCGGATACAACGAGTCCCAGATGAACGGAGCGCAAACAGAGAACGTTAAGTTATAAACTGAATTTACAGACGTCTCTCTTTCTCTCTTTCTCTCTCTCTCTCTATATATAAAGCATTACGCCTCTCGTGAGAATATTTCGGATACCGAACGATTTGCATCGTTAGATTTTCATTACGCATAAGTTCCGGACATTTAGAATTGAGAGCGCAGAGCGAAAAGGGAAGGAAAAAAATGTTAAAAATGGGATAAAAAATTCTGAGAATACATTAAAGCATCTCGTGGGCGGTTTCCTAGGAGATTCAATGTAGACAAACGGTCGGATTACTCTTCTCGCGAAACGAAAAGCGTGGCCGGGTGGAACGGCAAACTATTTTTTTCGTTTTTTTTTTTTTTTAAGCCGAGTACGAGCTGCCAGATTAATCAGTTGTTAGCCCAGAGTCTGGCCAATTGAAAGTTGGCGAAAATTAAAGAGGGCTTCAAGTTCCCGTGTTCCCGAGCTGATCTCCCGTGGGGTTCGTGATCCACGCGAGCGGTTAAATCGCGTCGCAAAATGAGAAAAGGAGTCAGGCGGAGAAGTTACGCTCTCGTACAACACCGTCGTAAAACTGGCCAGTTCGCAATGGGCATTTGCCGCTCTGTAAATTGCTGTCCTCATATGTCGTGCTTCCTGCTTCCCGCTGCATGTCGCGTAAAAAGTCCACCGCGTACGTAAGACTTTAATTTACGTTGTCCGCTGGCAACGATAGCACGTTTGAGACTAAAAACTGCTGCTCTGCGCGCACGATATGCGTTTGATAAATCTGATTAAATCGCGCGACATTTTCCTCGCCACGAAATTATTCCACCATGATATATAAACATTGGATTTAATACAATATACTTGTAAATTAGAATTATACTTTACGCCTGAAAAGCGTAAACAACAAAGTCAGTTGATTCTAAAATGATTATAAAAATATCTATAATATATACACGTAATTATTATCGTACTTAAAAAAAAAATATATATATATATATATATATATGAATATCTTTTTTTATTATTAATTGATTTTATCACATTTTTATTATTTTATTAACAAAGAATTTAATTAAAAAAATTTTTTTCACACGTTCATTATTGAAACAAGTTGCATATGGATCATGTCGTTTATTAAACGTGCCACGGTGAAGTCGTCAAACTATGTCTTTCGCGTGCCTCGATAAATTTTTCCACGTTACGAAGTCACTAATTGAAGCGGTTACCGGGCTCCTTGTTACAGAGGCACCTCGTGGAACGTATCTGCTGATAGATGGCCGCCGGCTGGATCCCGGAAACCAGTTTGTGCCGGTGAAGGAGGGCTCGGAGCTCACTCTCGAGTGCGCGGCCGAGGGTGGAAATCCGCCGCCCATCTTGGCGTGGGGCATGACCTTGTCTCAGGCTACTTTAGACGGGCCGGAACAACCGCCGGACAACCTCACCGTGCTGCCCTCAACGTCCGGCAGGCGCAGCGGGGCTCACCTTAAGGTCCTGAGAGGACATCACAATGCTACCATCGTCTGTGTCGCGCGTCACATCACGCTGGTGATACCGATGAACGCCAGTATCCTGCTCGACGTTCAATGTGAGTACCTGTCAATAATAAATCGTATATTGTATACATCATTATGTTTCACGCAATTATATTCTCAACGAGAGAGCAAAATTTCGTCTCTCGCTCGACTTCCTTAAGAGAGAAATAACTTTGAGATCGCGGTTTAAAAATTAACCGAATACAATTTTTCTCTGCGAGAAGTCTTTCTTTTAATCTTTAAGTTTAAAATATTTCTGTAATTAGACTTTTCGAAAAAAAAAAACTTGCAACAGACCGGAGTACGCCGGGATATAAGAATAACAAGAAATAATCAACGCTTATCATACATATGCATGAAGTTAAATTACCTTTTGAGATAGAACGAACGCGAAATATAATTCCGCGTGTCGTTTTTACTTGGCGGGAACGAGCCGGTGGGATTTCTGCAATATTAGACCTAGTCGCGGGCTAACATGCCGGAAACGAGCAACGTGTGCTCGCGTCGAGACAAGCTGTGTGTACCCATCGAAACTGAAATGTAAACTTAATTAAGTCTGAATCCAGCAACGCGCTCGCGACTTGCTTTAAACGGGTCCGCGAACCGAGAAGAAGCAGCGACGCCGCGTTGTATTTGAGGCACGACGACCGTGTTTTATAGGAACGTCCTTCAGGAAAAGGTCGGCAGAGAGCTTTCGGGGGACAGAGGAATAGCGCCGGAGGTAACGCCGTGTATTACGCGATGTGAGGGTAGTTTATTTTGCGCCGTTGCGCTTCTCTCGCAGTCGAGGTTCAGTCGGGAAGTCCTCCCTTCCCGATTCACTGGCCCCTTCGGCACGGTCTAGAAAAGGGAAGAGAAAGAGGGAGATCCGAGATCGCCGAAAGAAGCTCTTCCAGCCGGTCTCGAGGTAAACTCCGAGGGATTAACTCTGCAGCGCGAACAAAAACCGGTGGAAGCGTGCGCTCGCGCCACTTCCTTACGCCCTTTTTTACTGCACGTCGCTCCTTCGGGTGTTTAGGGGAGGCTCGTCGAGGCGAGACCGCGAAGATATATCACCTGAAACTGGTTTCCACCTACTTCTACCCCTTCTCCTCCACTTCCTTAAGTCGGAGAACTTCCCGGACGTCTCGTTTTCGCTCCTGCGAATTGCGTAGAGTGGCATGTATTTGCTCCTGATCCAAATTTTCTAAATTCAACATGAGGACTGAATTTTTCCAAATATTTGTTTTCAGTAGCTAAAGAGATATATACAGTGAAAAATAACGAATTTTTTTTATAACATTATTTTATTTATTTTAAATAAAATAATATACTATAATAATGTGCGAGCCAACTTTATCGACTTTAAATAATCGAGGAGAGAGAAATGATATTTCGCTCATTTTAATGAAATTAAAAACTCTGTTGTGTTTGTTTTGCGAAGAAGAGCGTCGCGTCACGCGGATTATAGTTTGGAAAACCCTGCTTTAGATTATACGCTTAACCGAAGCTGTCCCGTTGTCGCGGACAGTTCTTCTTCATTGTGGATGTAAAGGAAGCCCATTGTGTGTCGACATTATTTCACTCTTTTAATCCCTTCACGCCTGTCCGAGCGCCACGTCGTCGGGCAGCCCGAGCTTTTCGAGAACTTATTTCACGTGGGAGAAAGTTCGCGGCGAGTCGTTTAACTAACGGGGAAAAAAGTGACAAGATATACTGAGACACGTGGATTTTCCACCGGGGATTTTCAAGGACACACTGTCGATCGATCGCGTGATTAATGTTGCCAGCTCCTCGTAATGAATGATTCTTAATATATATATATATATATATATATTTATAAAACGATTTAAATAGAATTTATATATAAATCACGGTATTTTATATTTATCGCGTGGGGAGAATATTAGATTTTTCAGGGTATAAAAATATACGCGGCAATCAATAATCGATATTTTCGATTCATTTAACGTTTATTGCGATTCCTTTTTTTTCTTGCGTTATTTTTTCTCGCTTGGTTTGTGAAAATCTCCGCGTCCCTTATCGAATTTGTGGCGAAACGGGTACTTAATTCCAAAGGCGATACGGGCGCGAGCAACCGGGTTGAAACGCCTCGAGGATGCAAATTTTCTAGGCGAACAGCTTGCTGCGCGCTCGACATCTTGGAAGGAAGAGAGGATGCGGGTGTCTTACGAGCGATAGTGATATCGCACGGGTCGCTCTCTCTCTCTCTCTCTCTCTCCCTCGCTCTTTTTCGTCGTGAATTTATTCCAGCCGTACTCATACGTCCTCTCGCTCGTCGCGCAGAGACAGGACGGAGGAGGTACATTTGTCGGCACCTGAGCGAACAAATTTTCTGGTAGGACGAACGCCAAAGGCACCCTCGGACAATGTCCTGGGACGCCTTTATGACGCCGGGGTGAGGAAAAGGCGAACCCTTATATGTATATATATATATGTATATATAGAGTGACCCATTTTCCATATCGTTGCGGCGCATCGTCGTTTGTCATTACGCGTAATGTAGGCTATTACCGGTTGTCATCCCGCTGGGTGCCCGTCCCATATCGAATAAATGATTTTACTTTTAAATCGCCCCGCCGACGACGACAACGCGATTAATCATCGCGGTGCGCGCGCTTCGTCGTTTCTCGATGCAGCGCGCACGCGGACGTTGCTGCTATTTTGCATAAGCGCGATTCTCTTTTTTCCCGCTCTTTCGCGCCGGGGAGGCTTTTCGATTTGTACTCGACGACGACGGCCGGAAAACGAGACGATCGGACTCGCCATAAATCATGAATGATTTTTGGCTGCAGTCGTTATTTGCAGCTGACCCGAATATGCGCGACGGCAACTTCCGGAACGATCCTCATCCTTCGCGGCGCGTTATGAATATGTAGCGCGCGTAACCGTAAAATTCTCCAGCCGCGAAGGGCTGGATACGAGGCGAGCTTCATCTCGGTCTAATCGATCTACGTGGCCTTTGCTCGCTTCGTTAACCCGAGTATTCGCGTTATGAATTACGAACGTGCGTGAACACATTTTTGAACGAAAACTATTTTCCCGTGCGATAGAATTTTCGAAGTATCGTTTTGCAAATTTATTCATTCTCATTTTTAGCCCTTTGGGACAGATATTCGAACCTTCAAACTTTTACGTTTATTCTGTTTTTTTTTTTTTTTTTTTTTTTATACAAATTACGAGAATAATTATATTGCATTAAAAATATTTTCGTTGAAATAATTTAAAGAAAAGATTTCCGTGCTATATTAAATTTGAACGAAAACTATTCTCCTGTGCGATAGAATTTTCGAAGTATTGTTTTGCAAATTTATTCATTCTCATTTTTAGCCCTTTGGGACAGATATTCGAACCTTCAAACTTTTACGTTTATTCTGTTTTTTTTTATATACAAATTACGAGGAATGATTATATTGCATTAAAAATATTTATATTGATTCATCAAATTATTTTTAAATATCGATATCGTTGAAATAATTTAGAGAAAAGATTTCCGTGCTATATTAAATTTGAACAAAAACTATTCTCCTGTGCGATAGAATTTTCGAAGTATTCGTTTTGCAAATTTATTCATTCTCATTTTTAGCCCTTTGGGGACAGATATTCGAACCTTCAAACTTTTACGTTTATTCTGTTTTTTTTTATATACAAATTACGAGGATGATTATATTGCATTAAAAATATTTATATTGATTCATCAAATTATTTTTAAATATCGATATCGTTGAAATAATTTAGAGAAAAGATTTCCGTGCTATATTAAATTTGAACAAAAACTATTCTCTTGTGCAATAAAATTTTCAAAGTATCGTTTTGCAAATTTATTCATTCTCATTTTTAGTCCTTTGGGACAGATATTCAAACCTTTAAACTTTTACGTTTATTCTGTTTTTTTTATATACAAATTACAAGAATGATTATATTGCATTAAAAATATTTATATTGATTCATCAAATTATTTTTAAATATCGATATCGTTGAAATAATTTAGAGAAAAGATTTCCGTGCTATATTAAATTTGAACAAAAACTATTCTCTTGTGCGATAGAATTTTCAAAGTATCGTTTTGCAAATTTATTCATTTTCATTTTTAGCCCTTTGGGACAGATATTCAAACCTTTAAACTTTTACGTTTATTCTGTTTTTTTTTTATATACAAATTACGAGAATGATTATATTGCATTAAAAATATTTATATTGATTCATCAAATTATTTTTAAATATCGATATCATTGAAATAATTTAAAGAAAAGATTTCCGTGCTATATTATATATACGTAAAAATATGTTATCTTTTTTAAATTATATTAAAATATGTTATTATTATGCGCTTTGATTGTACCAGTGCATTGTATTTATAGAAGGAGAGCATTATTTTCGCGATGGTGTCTCGCAAATCTCTTGCATTAAGTCGACGGTTATAATAACAAATAATAGCACTTATACGTATTTGCACTTGAAATAGTGCAGTACTAATTGGCACTTCGGAAGGATCTCTAGATGGATCCACTACAGTTGTCGTACGGAAACGTTGCTGAGTTGCTCTCGTTTGTTACAATGAGAATTTAATCGCTCCGAAAGAGCACATAAATGCAATATTATCCTACAAGTTGCGGCGACAAAGCGGTGTTGGACGTATTCGTAAACCGATTCCAGAGCTTTGAGGAATAAATCCTGGAGATTGTCGGCCAAACAATGTAGTGTTATATGGTCGAAGAACATTATTTTTCATATATATACACACATGTTAAATTTCGAATTTGGAATTATCGGATATATTAGCTGGATCTTTGTTCGTCACGAAGAATGAAAATTCAGTTTTGTTAAAAAGCTATTGAATTTAGTCAATCTATAGTTTTTTTTTAATATTAAATAATAACAAGATGCTATTTTTATTGTTATTTAACAATGAAAATAGCAATAAAATAAAAATAGCCTCATATTTATGATCCGCTTGATATTGCAAATTTTAAAATAATTTTTGAAAGCATTTTACGATATCATTTTCAGCTATCAATCATATTTACTTAAACGCATAGAGATCGTTGCTTGAATTTTTCTGTTCGGGGTCGTTCTTTTCTCTGACATGCAAAAAGTATGCAAATAACGTAATCAACATGCTTATCGTGTTCGAGTTTCAAAACTTTTTTGATCACTATCAGACGTGGTGTATTTGACGCGCGTAACGTTCAAAGAAGGCCACGGACCAACGTTCATTCAAGTTCGCACAAAGTTCACGATATTGGCACGGTACTTCGGTTAATAAGATGCAAAACACTTGGGAACTAGCCGTCGCCGAAGATGACAGGCGTAAAGATCAATATGCGCTGCAATCTTGAAATGCAGTCTTGAAATGCTGTCAGAATGACATAGTATAGGTGCCTGCGAGGGTTACGATCACGCAATAGTTTCGAAACGTATTAACTCAATTTCCACTGAAAAAAATGACAGCCATGTCAGATGTGGGGAAGTAAAAAACGAATCTCGATTTTTCTTTGAAATTATATTAACATACTAGTACTTTGACATTTAGAGTAATATGTATTTTAAATGAAATGTACTTACAATGTCGATAAAAGGAAAAACACTCGTATGATTGAACCGTGATTCAGTTAATGTGAAAGTTCAAAATAATCAAGCTTAGCTTTCGTTATTTATCTCGATTAATGTGCCTAGATATGGTTTATGCTACACGATATTGCGTTTTATTAATTTTGTCACTCAGGCTAATCACATTTACTTTCGCAAATTCTTTGCTTCCCTTTCATAAATCCCCTTTCATATTACAAAAAGAAAATGTGAATAAATAAATCATGAAATTGAATATCGAAAGCTACAACATTTTTCCAGCACGCAACAACTGTTTCATCGCACCTGCCAACAATATTTACTATCAACAAACAAGGAGAAAATATTTTACTTGAAATTCCAATTCTCGTTAACATTTTTTCCCATTAATTCCATGTATTGCGCTCAAAAAAACTGGTATGGAATTCAACGCCGCTCGTTGTTATCGGTTTTGGCAGGAAAGATTCGTTGCGCGATGATATCGCTGATGCAGGTATACAGGGTCGATCGGGATAATTTGATGAAAGAATAATGCAATATATACCCAATAGCTTTTTCTTTCTCTCTCTCTCTCTCTCTCCCTCTCTGTCTGTCTCTATTGCTACGGCGCTTCTTAAATACGCCAAATATCAACAGGTTGTTGATTTCGCTGACCGTTCGCTCTCCGGTTATTTAATTCACCTTTAGACAGGTAGAGAGCCTGTGTGCGTGCATGCGTGATGTACGAACGCCTGTGGGTATCTAAATATAAATACTGTGCGTGACCATTTTCGATGCGTACTTACACAAGAGCCGCAGAAATTTCGTTATACGCAAACATTGGGCTATTATTACCTATCGCGCGGGTTTTTAATTATTCCTTGCGACGCTCGCGCGCGTGCAATCAACTAAAATCGTCGTTATTTTACAGCTCGCCCGATACAGACCGTTGTGTTATCGGTTATTCAAGCTCACGGGCAATCAATTACGCATTCGAAACTGCAAACTACGGACTGCAGCTTGTACGTAAAACTTGTATATTTGTCCGACGTGCACGCGATAGTATACGATTTGATACATACGTTGTGATTAGCGTTTACGTGTAACGCGATTTACGAGATAAAATACAATCCCATTGCGTATGCTTAAACGCATATTAGTTCAGCTATGATATCGGATATGATTACGGACAGTTATAAGGGTCATCAATATTTTATGTGACATTTAGCCTGTCGATATCATTTGCAATTTGTGCGAATGCGAATGGCGCTTCATTGATTTGACAGGTTGTTACGAATTATTATTACTGCATGTTTTGCCCGCGATGCTTGCACTCCTCACTAATTCATTCCGTGTAATTCGCCACCCATTGGATTGAATAGCGTAATTGTGAAAGCATCCAGACGTAATAATGAATATCGAACGCGATTATTGCAGGGGCACCTCGTCCGTTTTAACGAGTTTCGAACACGCTGTTGATTGAAGAAAATATAAAAAGAGGGAGGAAACAAATGAAAAAAAAAAAAAATCAAAAATAAAATAAGAAATAAAAAGAGAGATAACAATAAAAATCTCCGAAATTTCGATGTATCTCGTATTCGATGACATCGATATCGACGGGCGATATAGCCCGTCGTTTTCTAATGCACAGCTGCTGTCACTTAATGGCTCTTGCTCTTTTTTTTCACGAGCGCTTTTTGCGCGACTCTACTTCGCATGTCGGAAAAAATTCAATTTTGCGATGCGTTTTGTAGCGCTGTCGTGCCGAATTTTACTCGTGCGATATTGTTTTTTCAAGAGCTCGCACAAGTTAGCTCGCCGTTGACAATGCGCGATACGACGGGGGAATATTTTGCATTTCGATTAAAAGGGAAATAAACGATACGAGAAGGGGCGGCGGATGTGTGATATGCTAAACCACGTCCTTCCGTACTCGCTGTTTCGTTCAACCATTCCATGTTATATTTGTTATTCATTGTAACGTTATTTAAATTCTCGGACGGAGTAATCAAACTTCAAATAAAGGAATTACTAAATCCGCTAAAAGAATTACATTGCGATGCGCTGGTGACTGCGGTGTCGGTGAAATTACAAATTCGTCTGCTCGCAATAATGCTTAACTTTTCGGTGACGCGATTACTCATTGCGATCACGTGTCACGGCAATTTCGCCTGCGCGAGAGATCCCCCTTTCGCCAGATTCCTGATCAGAGTCGGCAAACCGTTAAGCCAAAAATTCGATTGCGGTCCATGGGGTCGGTCGGCGGCGAATCTTATTAACAAACGAGCCCCGGGCGAGTCTCCGCCGACCACACGGTCTGTCGACGTCATTTCCGCGGGATGATACGTGGCCCGTGAAAATGACGCGATTGGATCCGACGGGGACACGTGTTTAATAAAACTCGTCGTAAGCGAGATCGAAAGAGAGCCGGGCCGAAATCGAAGCCGCGAAGGGATCAGCTGGATTAGTTGGCACGCCAAATCTATCCGGACGCATGAAAGAGACACCTATAATTACGTTTCCCTTATAGCGAGAGGGTGCGAAAAGCCTTGGTGTGAATGACGCTGATATCTCTTTTTCAAAAGAGACGAAATTGGAGAACGCGCGCGTGCACGGTCCCTTTTTCACCGCGTATTTTCTCTCACGTATATACGAGAGATATATGCGTGTCTGTGTGCAACACAGATGCACCTGCCATTAACGAGTGCAGTGCTAGATTGCATAAATAGATAAAGAGACTTGTTCTCTAAGTTTAACACGTCTTGATTGAAAGATGATTAAAGCTTTTTGCACATTAGCTCTTAATTCGGCACTTTTTTCTTCGAAAAGAAACGAAAATACCCCGCCATCAATCATACTTGTTTCTTAATTCCCCTCGAAGAACCTGAATTTTCGTGCGACAGGTCGAGACACGCGATGCATCGATGCTGTGTTAATTATATCTTGTTGTATAAACGTGCTGAATTGATATATTTCGTGAAATACATTTTATTTTAAAACATCAGCTTTACCTTGTTTTCAGACTCCGCGTTCCTTTCAATTATTTATTTATCGTTAAAGCGTTCCGCGGTTAGTCGGAAACATTTTACATATACATATATATGTATATTCAAAAATTTACTCGCATGTAATGGATACATATGTACTTGAATACACATGTATATATGTATCCATTCACATATACGCGCTGATTCATTCTATGGCGCACAGAATAGGGGGATGGAAAATACAATACTTTCAACGGGTGAATCTCTGTGTGAGCGTAGAGGAAACTTTCCACGGTCCATTCTTTACACTCCGATTACCGTAATGTTATAGCAGCGGATGCGGGATACACCAAATTAGGGAATTTTTTCTTTCTTCTTGCTGCTAATTCTTTCTCTCGCTCTCTCTCTCTCTCTTTTTTTCTCCTTTTACCACAATGTGAAAATGCGAACACCGCTAGAGCGAGCTTCTCTTTGCCACACGCGCAATTTAGTTTCGAAAGGTGAAACTTTACGAAGGATCTTCTCTAGTAATATCGCAAAGTATGCGGGTCATTTTTCTCCGTTTTCTTTGGACCCCTAATAAACTCCACGAATTTTTTCCGCGTCTATTTTGCACCTATTACATATTAATTTCTCGCGTTTTTGTGATTTAATATTCCGCGAGCTATTTTATAAATTTATTTATGTAATATACTGTCAATGTTCTGTATCACATTAAACTTTGACGTCAAAAATGTAGAAGACGATTATAGATTTTCGCTTAAATCAGATTGACAGTATGAACGGAAAAAGATTTCGAGTGAAAATTAAATCTATGGCTACGATTAAAATCAAAATTTTTTAAACCATCAACAGCACTGTTATCGATCCTATCTAGGTAAAGTGCTTACAACAATGGCAAAGCATTTGCGTATTCATTGGCAAATCTACCATTTCTCCCCTGCAACGGTAGTGCCAGGCGCGTCAATGTCGTGCTCGATCTTCTTAAGTTTTTTCGCTTTTTTCCCTCGTTTTTCTACCCCTCAACTGTCGTCAGCTGTTTACCCGAACTAAGGTTCCCTCATCTTGCTCCATCCACATCGTGCTTGTAGATGCTCTCAATCAATCATATTTAGATCCGGTGGCAGTTTGTACGATTCGTTTATATGGACTCTTTCCTGCGAACATTTATATGTTTGCGTAAAAAGATGCTTTGTAAATCGTATATGTACACGTATGAGTAATTTATGCTTACACGCACATGCGTTTTATGTCAAAGTGATACGAATTTGTATGTTTTTTTTATATATATATGATGTCATAATAGTTATTTTTTCTTTTTCTCAACACTATTTAATGATAGCTAGTATTATTTAATGATATCGGAAAATATAACAAAGCTGTTGATGTCAGAAAATATAATAAGAAATGTTATGATTAATTATAAGTCTATTGCGTTAGTTGTTAATTTGTTTAATAATATCCTATTTTTAATTATATTATTATACACTTGTATAATGATTAATTATCTTTATTAATTATTATCTTTCAATCAAGAAATACGTAATTCAATTAAGAGAGATTCGGAGATTTTTTCAAACTTGTCATTTTATAACATATATATTTTAGAATGAGTGAATGTGTGATAACGACAAAAATTATCATTTATATAATTATTACTTTAATTTTTTTATGCACTTTGCGTTTCTAAAATTGTAGCCAAAGAATAAGACATAAGATAAATCTTAAATGTAAACTGCTATGCAAAGCTCACATGGCAAGAAGAGCATTGCACGTTTTCCGGATGATTAAACAGCTGATTGGCCGGAAGTAACCGGATGCGCAGTTAATGTGTAAGCATTGTCTCAGCCAAGTAACGAGAAACAGTTAACGGTTAAACGATGCAGTATTGATTATCGAAACTGATCAGCGCGCGATTTATAACGACGCAGTCGACTCGAGGGAAGATCCGAAGATCGCAAGATCCGTTAAACGCGAATCTTGTCTACCTAATCTCTCGACGAAAATTCAGGCTATTGTGTACGAAGTTGCTTCGTAGCGTAGTTTAGGTAGTTCTCAGGTGAACACCCGGTCATTTCGCGGATGTAGGTGGGATAGTTTCGATAGCGGAACACATCGTTAGTTTCGCCGGGGGATAAAGCGATCGATGAAGATAGCAAATCCGGATTACCACCGCTACGGTTATTAAAGATTTTCCGTGGAATATCTGACTGATTCCGCTTAATAATAGATCGGGGAATAATGGAGCGTATAACAGGTTCGGAAACGTACTATTCTCTACGTTCATGCGTTGATAAACGTTTAGATATGCTCACGCAAACGGTATTAAACACCACTGCAATTTACAAATTCACTACGTGGGATACCGCGGAATTATCAGTTGTAGAATGATTCTGATTTTACGTGAATAGAATTAGGAAAATTATTTTATTTTAGAAGAAAAGATGTGGTAAACTTATTAGTTTAATTATACGATTATACTGTCTTTTAGCGATAGTTTTTATCAAATTGATTTTAAATGAAAGATGGAGATATTCGCGGAAAATGATATGATTTTAAATGCAAACAATTATGTTGGAGAATTATTGTAATATTTTATTTAAAGGAACACACGTTTAGAATAATCGTAGAAAGTAGAAATCAGTTGTAGAATGATTCTGATTTTATGTGAATAGAATTAGGAAAATTATTTTATTTTAGAAGAAAAGATGTGGTGAATTTATTAGTTTAATTATACGATTATACTGTCTTTTAGCGATATTTTTTATCAAATTGATTTTAAATAAAAGATGGAGATATTCGCGGAAAATGATATGATTTTAAATGCAAACAATTATGTTGGAGAATTATTGTAATATTTTATTTAAAGGAACACACGTTTAGAATAATCGTAGAAAGTAGAAGGAAGCGTTTCGAGACTACGTTGCTGTATATGTCAAAATTGGCAATCAACTAATATCTCGCTATGTTGAATCTGGATTGGAAACCACTGAAACCGCTATGGACTATTGTTAGTTTACGAAGCAAAAGCCGTTAGCGATGCTAACAGCTTGCTTTCACGTATTACTGAACATTTGCAATGTAGGTCTATCCATTTGCATAATCAAAAACTGGCAATTAAGATGTTGCAACTGACATACTTAAATACAATAAATTGTAAATAAGCATGAAATTATAATATCGCGAATTGTTTCGCTCTTAAAAAATACAACTTATGTGTGTATATATATATATATATTTTCTTTATGCGTTTGAAAGAGAATTTAACACAGATGAAAACGTAAAGAATTAAATGACATATATTTTAAATTTTGGAATGTCTGAAGGACAAGGAAGCTATTGCAAATCTTTGAATTTTGGTAACGTAGGTGAAAGCAAAGCGGCCATTGAAATTAGCGGTTAGATTAATAATTTCCTGTACATCAACATCCTCTATATTGTCGTCCATCTTTCGTACAACGAGCGTCGGTAGCGAACTACGACCGCTGTTCAACGATGGATTACGGAATGAGGAGCGTTAGAGCCGTTAACGACCCGCTTTCATCGAAGAACCGCGAATTATATGGTCGCCTCATAAATGTCATTTGCCGGAGTCATTCGCTAAGGCGTGCAGCATCGATAAATTCGTGATAAACGATCGAGATTTGGAACGCTCGACGAATCGATAGAAACCTAATGACACGCTTATGTAGGTTTGAAATGTGTGTTTGCGTTTCATATTTCAAACTCGAATAATATATCAAGAGCAAGATTTGTAGTTTCTCTGTAATTTAGGTACAATTATCTCTGAATGCGAAAAATTATGACAACAATAACTAATAATCGATGATAGGATTATTGATGTTTGCCTACGTTAATTATTTACCTACTATAAATCGCCGCTCAGCTAATGATTTAATACAGCATATTCGTGAATTATCGGCCGATTTATCGAGATACATCTATCGACTTTGTATAACAATATGATCCGCGCTACAGTTGTTAATGATCGGTTTTCATCAACGATCGCCGACGCGGTGCGAACGTGACCTGTCGGAACTCGTCAAAGAGAGGGCAAAGAGAGGCAGACCGGAAGACGAAGTGTGGCGTAGTTTCTATTATCGGCGACGGGTACCTGTCTGTGCCGAGAGACGGTTCCTCTCTCACTCTCTCCATTTCGCGGAGAAGATAGACTCAGAGCGCGCGCGCCATGAGTTTGCCGATCACGTCAACCCAAAACTTGGTAGGGTTTAGTACGTGCCATTTCTCCGAGAGGTACCTGCGTGGTGGGACTTGTAATTGATTTACAAGGCTCGCTCCGCAAATGGCGGAGGAGGTAGGAACTGGAGTTTCTAGGGCGGACCGCGAAGATGTCTTCCGCTATCCTGTTAAAGGATCGGCCCCTATTGCGTTGAGAATCTCACGGGAAGATCCTCCTTCGGGCGGCTTTCGCGCTCGATCATGAGGAATTAGTTAGGAGGTGTCCTTTGGAACTTGAGGCAGTAAGGTTTCAGATAGCAAAGAGCATACAGCGAGGCAGAGATTAGATTATGGCGATGTGTGTCGAATATTTATCTCTTTTCCTTTGGTTTCTCTTCCTTCTTAGGGAAATGAATGGCCAAAGGGAAAAATAAACAATTATAGTAAAATGTTCACGTATTAATATAATCATTTTTATTATTTTACACATTTGAGATTGAGTTATGCATATATCAAACACATTTATAATCAATGCATATGGTATATGATATTATGATATAAACTTGATTGTACGAAGTTAATTGTCAATGAGTTCTATAAATTATTGAAAATTTTGAGTATAATTTGAAAGTTATTATTAAATTTTATTATTTAATTTCTGTAATGTTTGATCATGTGTGGAATGAGAATCCATAGTCAAACGACGCATTCAAAATGAATCCGATTATGTATGCAATGTTTTTGAAATGAACTCTTCAATATTTAATAGATATATCTGCACATTTAAAAATTAAATTTTTATCTCTCTATGCGAACATTATATTATATCATAAATTTTTATAAAGGTGTATATAAAAGGGAAAAATTTGTGAGAGCAGATTAAATTCACGATTTTTAAAATAAAAAGTTACTGTTAATGACAAAGAAGCATTTGCTTCCTAAAAATTAAAAAAGGGTTAAACCATAACTTCAGATACTTCATCTATTGTATTTAACTTGCCCTCAGCAATGACAGCAACTTCATTTATATCTTAGGAAATCATTGTTATCAGAGGACGTCGGAGAAGTACGAAAAGAAATCTCATCAATCATTAAGTCAAGAAAGGATTCAGTCGGGCGTAGTTCATTGTAGCATTCTTTTTTTTACTTTCTGAATAGAATTGAAACTCGATGTTCGACTTGAACGCACTCTTATCGAAGCGAAATTATGATTTTATGATACGATTTTATATTGGTTTTTCAAAGATTGTCATTGCATTAAACACAACAATAAAAATTTATTTTTATAATAGATAATTTATTTGCCTACTGCATAGCACTCAATATATTTATATATAAATAAATATTAATTAAACTAGCAAATACATTTGTTATACATATAGATATATTGACGATATATAACATAATATTACATATCTATATATATATAAGTAAAAATGTTTTACACGTGATTTTAATTAATTAATATTTTGTGCAGCAGCCATCAATATTTCTTTTAGCCAGTTATAAATACGAGTCGCGGTTACAAAAATAATACCATATCATATCATAAAAATACATTAAAGTTTATTATATATTCTCTCGAATTTCAGTCTCTTCGGAACAAAAACGGGAGCAATATCAAGTATTACGGAAAGATCGCAAACTACTATTCTTTTCTCGAACCGGATCATTAACCCATTTTTGAGTTTGCTGAGATTTCTTCTTACAATTAGAAGTTGTAGACTACTGTATCGAGATGAGCGGTTGTAGTTTGCCGTTCTTAGCTTAGGTACAAAATTGCAGACATTAAGAGCGGGATAAACGTGGGCGGTTGTCGCGACGTTGCACGACTATAAGGTATTCTTAAATGGAACGCAAAGTTACGTTAGCTCGGTTAAAAGAGGATTAGCGAGAGTTGCCTCCAGTTTAAAAGAGGCCAATACCCATTAGAAGCCGTAGATAAGTGTGATCTCCGTTCGCTCCTTTCGACCGACTCATACCCCTTGTCGCATCGGTCTTGTCTTGCGCTTTCATCCCAAGTTTCGCAGAAAATGCCAGCAGTTATCCGAACTTGTGCACGAACAATAGCAATGAGGCATGAGAGAGAGAAAGTCGAACATCGAGACAAGAAGAACGAGCAAGGAGCCGAGTAATGGCATCGTAAGAGAGAGAGAGAGAAGAGTTCTGTTTTTCCTTTCTCTTGCTCGACCTCTTGTTCCTTCATTCTGGATTTTCGATCTCAGCCTTCATTGAAAATTCATTTCATCTGTCGAATCCCATGACCAATCTTCCTTTCCATTTAATCCTAAGATGCCAACTGCGATATCCTCTTTGCCGATAATCAAGGTGAGGATCAGGAAGATCGCTCGCAGCCGGAAGTTGACTTGTCCCGAGAAGTCAAAGTGGCAGCTGACTGCATTACTTTGGTTAAGTACGTCGGTATACATTGATGAAAGCGACGATTTCCGATCCTACTGTGCTTTTTGTAAACGATATAAACTCTTATTTTACAATTAAATATACAAAATTGTCGCGATGAAACATAAAAATCATAGCTTGCCCTAATATGTATAATGAAAAGCATATATGTATATTGATTTTAATATTATAATAAAATTTTGTGGTGTTATATCAATATATCGAGAATAACAGAACGTTTACAATTAATGTATTTCGAAGAAATATAAATAATTAAAATGGAAATAATTAAAAATAGATCATTACAATTTTATTGTATTTTTTAAGCATATAGGTATAATTCGAAAACTCTCGAATAAAATAAAATAAAAAATTATTTTGATTGTTGTCAGATATATTCACAATTAATTGTAATTTTAACAAAGCTACAAAATAATTGTCACAGAAATAATAATTGCTTATATTTTATATTTAGAAAAAATAAATCTTTGTACATATAATAATCTCGCAATCGTTCTCTTCCATTGGTTTTATTGACGGGATTACGATGAATCTTATAAATACATGACGAAAAATGAAAACAGAAATGAAAACAAAATGCGGAAAAAAGGAGAAAAGAAAGAACGGAGAGAAAGAAACTACAGTACTAGTTTTGTAACAGAATTCAGCGTTGGTCATTGTACAACATTGCTGTTGCTGTCGGCAGTTTTCCGCGAGCGATGAGACAACAAACAACGTTCTTTAAGTTGCAGCAAGTTCTTCTCTCTTTTATACTTCTCCCCTGAATATTTCTTTTCTTCTTTTATTCCGCACAATCCTACCTTTCATTTCTCGTGTATCTCATCTGTGCATTCGCGCATTCTTTCTCGCCGTCTATTGACGTTTTCAATTGGAAAAAAATTTATGACCGGCAATTTAGTGCTTTCGTATCTGCTCACTGTCGAAAATGGGAGAGCGATTCTTTAAATGGAAGTGAAGTCTCGAATCGAATGCGCGTGGCAAACGAAGACTTGTATGCCGTTTCTGGTGAAGCATTCGTTACTGGCTTATACATATATATATATATATATATATAGAAATAAAGTAAGCGTAACGAGGAAGGGTGGTGAAGAATGGAAATCGGCCACCCGGCGCCGATCGGTCGGAAAATTGGGTTACATAAACATCTTTTGCTTTCGTACCCATCTTTGCTCTCATCTTTCTCCCTCATCGTCCTCGTCCTCGTCCTTCCATAATCTCTCCAACGCGATACTTTTTGTCTACCATGCATCTCTTATCATCCGCATCGGATCGCACCGTGTATCTTCCATTCTTGTTTTCAATGTCTCCGAAATCGAGGATGAAGTAACATCCTGCTACTTTAAATTTACATCGTATCTCTTAACGGTCGTCGTCTCTTTCCTTCGCCGGGCATTACGTTATCGGAATTCGATAATTTAAAGCTTTCCACTGCAGGCGGGCTAATAGAAAAGTAATGCGTAAAAAGGTTCCTCGCCAGAAAGTCAAAGATGCCGTCTCAACGCGGAATGCATAAAACATAATTGACTGCTTCTCTCTCTCTCTCTTTCTCCCTTCTACTCATCGCGATGCAAGCAACATCTCCGATGTCGTGACTTAATAATCCACGAAACTCTCCTCATCCGTCGACTTTTCGTCTTACTCGAACTTGTATACGAACTTGTTTTTAATCTTATGGCTGATGTGATTTTTATGAAATCCGACCACGAGCTCCACGCTGTTTTACGCTGTTTTACGAAGCGCAGGGAATTCATATCCGTTGAAGTTCTTGTCGAAAATCGCAGCTGACGAAGAAGCAGCTTCGCGAAAATATACGTGAAGTTGTATGTAGAGTCCTTCAAGCAGTGCAGCATGTTCATTTGCATTCTATCTTTCACAGTTTATCTTTTTCTAATCTTCTTTCAATGCAAAAACATTTTATTTTCTGTTTATCATAAATTTCCATTTCAAATTGTAAATTATATCGTTTGGAATTTAGGACAAATGTTTATTGTTTCCAAGAAGTTCTTATTATTGATTGTTAATGAATGCTTGATAATGACAAAATATGCGATATTACGAACAAAATTTTGCAAAGCTATATTTTATTTATTTTATAGGAAAAAAAATATATATCATATAATATTTGCTTATTTAATATTGGAATCATTGTACATCATGATTGTCGTTAATTGTATGGAAAATATTGCATAAAAAATCCAGTTAAAAAATATACTTTCATTGCACAATACGTGCTGAAAGCGACGCTGCGACGCAGAAATATAAAAGATAATTGGCAACATCATCTCTGAGTGCCGGCAGCTGTTCGAAGCTTAATAATCATTTGCATACCTCTATCGGGTTCAATGTAGCAGCGGCTATTCGGCGGCGGGTTAGACTCTTCAACTTTTCTCTTTGTAAATCGGCTAACTTAAGCTCATCAGCTTTACCTTCCACTAACTTTGCGCTTTTTCGTCCATGGCTATGGGCGATCTCGAGAGATCGAAACTAAGTTGGCTCCGAGAGAAAAAAAAAAGAAGAAAGCTAATCACACACACACATCCTTCCGTAGAGTATGCGAGCTCACGCCGAAAAAGAGATTTTACCTGCCGCTGGTGAAGCGAAGACACTCGAGAAGAGGTAACCGTGCTAATGAGCTCCGTCAATTTAGCGAAGACTGGCTTATGGGCGTAAGCTTTGCTTAATATGAAGTAATATCGTCTACTACTCCGGTTATAAACCCCCGTGATTCCTTCAGCCTTAGAGGAAAATCATCCTTACTTTACATTAATAGCAGTCAGTCCCGCACGCGTACACAACTCGCATCCTTACTTGCATAAACGAAATACTCGAAGTTGCAACACCGAAGTAAAATATAGGACCTATATGTGCGAGAAGAAACATTGGCTCTTTTTTTTCTTTTTTTTTTTCTTTTTTTTAAGAGCGCTTGTTTTTATAGACGCGCGTGAAGAGTTTTTATGATTATCTTTAACGTAAGTTCTTTCTTTTTATAGGCGACTCTGGAACACACGAAAAACTTTATTATAACTATATTCTAGGATATATTACATCTTTTAGCAAGTAGTTAAAGTGTGAAACATAAAACATACATTTTAAAATTCACATACAATTTTATCTTGAATTTAAAATTGTTATTAATATATATATACGTACATACAAAAGTATATAAAATATTTATAAAATAATAACTATGACACATTGAAATATCATACAGGCAGAAAAAAAATTAGAAATTCTACCTAATTTTATTCACTCAAAATAATTTTACTGAATCTGTAAAAAAAATATTTTGCTATAATAATAAACTGAATTCCATTTTGTCATTCAAGCATTAACAATTTCGATGCAACAGAGAAAAATATATTTGTTAGGAATAGACTGTGTTTCGCTCTTTGTTAGAAACAAAAATAAAATTTGCTTTAGCAACAGGTTCGTGTTTGAACACTTCTATGAAGAAATTTTCTCACATCACACATACAGCAGAGAACTTTTCTGTTTTACTAACAAACTAGACTTTCCTGCAATATCAAATAATTGGTTATGGTAGTGTGTTCACTTTCCCATCGAATATGCAATAGCAGCGGCGATATTGTTGTGACAGTAAAAAAATTATTTTTTTTTACGTATGTAAACACACGTATAGATACACATGCATGTAATTATGCGAGGAAAACTTGAAAAGTAGCTGTGGAAACCACGCATAGTACATATATAGTGAGCTGCATAGCGTGCAATAGTATGCATAAAATATTTCTAATTCCGGTAGTGAATACATGTGTCTTTTCTTTCTTCCTTCCTTCCTTGTAAGGGAAGAGTACATTCTTATTGAGCTCACGTAACTGCTCTCGCGTAAAAAATCTTTGACATCACTAACGGATGTTCGTTCTTTATTAGTATTCTATACTGTCGCGAGAGACGAAACTCTCTCTGATCATCACGGAACAATTCTCGCTACAATTGATTCTAGATTACCGGAACACGATTTTATGAACATCGAATTCCAAAGATTACAAATTGAATTTTTTGAAATATCCTCAATTTTAATTCTCTTTTGCTTAACAAGAAATTACAACTCGGACAAACGTAAAATCTCAAATGTAATAAAACTTATTCTAATTAAGAATATGTGATATATGTGAAAACGTAGATAACAAAAATTCTAAATGCACTTTTTACATTTATATATGCATAAAGAGATATTATTCTTATTCGTGTTATATTTAGCGTGAAAAGCATGAATAGTGACAATTATGAAAATTCGCCATATCTCCATTAGTTTCGCTAATGAGTTTTAAACTGGCCGCAGATGACGTCAGGTTAACGCTCATCTTTATGCGTTTTCACGGTTCAGCTCTCATAGAGTTTCTTTTGAGGAGTTTTCTTTTCTTTTTTTTTTTTTTATTATCACCCCTCGCTACGAGGAGCCCCTTGCTACGCCATCCAACCAGCTACTTCATCAACTGCATAGAAAGTATTTACATTTCACTCCGAGAAGTGGCTGAGCTTCTTCGCTATATATGTTACTTATTATACGAGTAATTTCACTCGCGCAAGCGGCGCTCTCGCGATGTTACACGACATCATTTACTACTATGCTATTCCGCCGGATTTGACGCTGTCGTAAATTACAGCGCTTAAAGACGCATTCTGCCATTCGACATCTTACGGCCATTATTATCCTCCCTCCGAAAGGAAGCGCGAATGATGCAACGTAGAACGAAGAGCAGAGATCGTGGAGCACGAGAGAATGAATATATGAATATATACATATATATATATATATATATATATATATATATATATATCTCGCGCGCGTTCTTTACAAACAAATATCGAGAAGATATATACCGTAGATAATCGACGCGCACCGACGAGTCTCGTTCGCGATCCTCGAATGCAAGATGCACCGCAGTACGTTTAGTTCTCTCCCTCGTTAAGGCGAGGTCAATAAACGTTTTTACGCTAGAGTTACGGGGTTATCGTATAAGCGAGGGAAAGTCCGGGACCAGTTTCGGACCGTAAGTTCTGGGATGTGCATCTCTGCTCGCGGACTCTTCGTGCGTGCGAAGGTGGAGAAATTTGAAATTCAGATTAATACCGCGCGGAATAGTTAACGCTCGACATAGAGCTATACCCCGGATTACCATATACACGCTGTCTCACGCATCCGGATGTGTGTATCTACGGTGTGTCTCGCGGACGAAACACATTCCTCCACGTCGCACCTATATTATTCGCATGCGGTATTTACCCTTTTTGGACCGGGTCGGAGAGCTCGGAGAGAGCAGCCGGCTTTCAATGAAACGACGTTGATTCTACCGGAAAGTAGACACCCGTCGTCTGCGCGCTTTCAATGGACCTGTGATTCTGAATTAGATATATTATTCGTACGCCTTTTGAAGACTCCCTTAGAGCGTAAGGAAGAATTGCTCTCTTAATACGAGATGAGACGCGTGCATGAGCTACATAATAAAATATGGTTACTTTACGACGAATATTAATATAATTTAGACTCCTTTCTTCAAAAATGTTGAATAAATAGCTTGAAAAAATAGGATACTAAAAATTCTCTGAATTAGACTCAAATCCCTGAAATTACTCGAAATAATTTCAGAATAAGCAATATTTTTTCGGCAATTGATATTTTTTAAATAATTATTAATAATCTAGATATATATATGTTAAAACTAATTACGTTTGAGATATGCCGTATTGTTTAATATAGTAGAAGCATGGTTGAGACTGTAATTTGATTAACGTTAGATTTTTCTTACATCTAGAGCGCTGAGTTTTTATGCGTTGATAAGAAAGACATTAGAGGGATTACTGGCTGGTTCTCTTATACCATTATCTTATCTGTAATTGAACACATCCATACCACAGCCAAGCGTCTGTTTTCTGTCTGTCATCTAATCTTTTTCTCGTTGAAACTTTAATTCTCTTACAGTTGATTCTGATGTAAATTTATGTATCTGATTTTTTTAAAAGAAATTTATGCTCTAAAACTTGTCTTTTAATTAAATTATCTATATTTTAGTAAATGATTGTGAAGGAAAATATACACATTAATATTTTTACATATTGATTAATAAACTTATAGTAATTTAATTTTATAACGATTTTTAACTATTTGTCG
Source organism: Nylanderia fulva (assembly GCF_048542155.1). Taxonomy (NCBI): domain Eukaryota; kingdom Metazoa; phylum Arthropoda; class Insecta; order Hymenoptera; family Formicidae; genus Nylanderia; species Nylanderia fulva. Next base: position 3,314,815 of record NW_028189622.1, read on the forward strand.
AAAATATTTGTGTTATCGTTTTCTTTAAATCATTTTTAATAGATTATTGTAGTAAATATGATAGAGTAAATGTGTAAGGAAGAAATATATTACATAATTTATTTTGTCTTACGAATGATTTCCTCATCAATGCTAATTTTCGTTAAAAGCTTTTGCGCAATGTCATTTAAAGTCATTTATATACAGTCGGTATATAAAAAAATACACATTAAATAATTTAATATATTCTATCAAATTAGCGGAGCTATATAACATTTAAAACTTTGAAAGTATCGACAAAGCAATTGGTGATAGACAGAATCAGTCGGGATGATTCTAATAATAGAATTTTTCCGCTCTAAAAAACTTACTTAATAATACTTAATTCAAAATATATCGTTAAAATGGCGAAATCTCATTTTACACGGTCCGCGTAATCTTTGCGAATGCGCATGCGATAAATCATCGTTTTCATCACCGACGTCATTCACGTCGTCGATTATTTATTACACAAACATTTACACCGTCGTCGTTGTTTAAGTGTCAACATTCGCGTTCCACAGATTCGCACACAAATGCGTTAACTAATGTCAACGAATGTATGTCAAGCCGTTTTGCCAAGCCGTTTTGCCATGGTCCGTCTAAGTCCGGGATTACGAGGATCGCAACAACAGCGTGAAAATGTTTGCGCAAAATGAGATTCGCGTCCGAGTTTTTAAGCACAATCGTCTGGACCGATTGTAAAACCTCGCGCTAGCTTTTGTACCGAGATCGGCTAGTTACCGGTTTGTGTAGGAATCTCTTCCGTTCGGAGTCGACAGAAGTTTGAAATTGTTGAAGAAAATTTCATGCTTCTGCAAACGGCTCTAAATTGCGGCTTGGTAAACTGGTGCGAGTTTCCAACAGGAATTGAAACCGATAAATTCTCAGTGAATTCAGATCTTAATGTTATATAGCTGCGAAAATGATATATGTATAGAGATGATAGTGAAAACGTGACGATTGGCATACACTTTTCCATATTTATGTGGCGTCGAAGATTGGACAGAAAATGCAATAGAATCGAAAAGAATATCCCGCGTGTTTCGAATGTCCGATAAAATGAAAGAGGAGAACGAGAAGAGAGGAACCAACTCGATACACAATATAAATAAAAAATATCCTCCAAAACGTACAATTATCGGAACCCCCGGAAAATAACGATGGACGCAATTACTTTTTGCCCGCGATGTCTTTCTAATTAGTACATTTCTCATTAGTGTCACCGCACGTTCTTCGACAGAATTGCGAGAGAGAATTGCGAAATAATAATTTTCTTTCTTTTTTTTTTTTTGTAAACCCCGAGCCTATATCTCGCGCGAAACCACCCCTTCTTCGCGGTCCAAGTCGGTCTCCAGCGAAGTGTGACGTATAATGTGCCATCCCAGCCGACTTTTCTCGCGTGTATCCCGTTGCCTGGCCGCATTAATATCACTGTTAACGTCTACACGCGGACAGCTCTGCGCGCGACTGTTTCTCTGACTCTTCTCTTTCCACCCTCTCTCTTTCACCCTCCCTTTTTTTACCCTCTTTTTGCACGAGCTACAGCGAGTTCCCGTCCCCGTTTCTCACTTTTTCAGCTCTCGCGGTGAGCCGTCTCGTCTCATCTTCTTTCCCGTCGCTCATCCGACCAACACCGTCGTATATAATTCCCAGAACCGGCCGGAGCGAGAGATTTCTACGTAGCTACGTACGTGCGAAATGAACGTCAGTGTGGGCGACACTTCATTAAAGCGACGAGCTGACGATTTTCCTTCTGTCCGGCCGGTCCGTGTTCGGGAATTAAAACGACATATACCGCATCGTTAGAGACCTTTCATCGTGGATTTGCCCTCATATAGCGAGGTGAGGAAACTCGAAGCGAGACCGGGGATGAGAGTTTTGTGTACTCTTAAAACGATGACGCGTGCGGTCTAAAGATGCTAAATTGTCGCTAATGTCGCGGGAAAAAAATGCGACGGTGATTGCATCGACGTCGATTTGAAGAACGTGCTTTTTAATTGAGGAGGAAAAAGTTGAATCGTGACGTATGTACAACTTGTACATTTGCAATGTTGCGTGCTGCGCAATCTCAGGGAACGCAGGAAAATCGATATTGTTTCGATGTTGCAGAAAAGAGCAACAATTATTTTAACATTAATTTAGATAATAGCTTTCAAACACATACGTGTATATATATATATATGTATATGGAAAAATCAAAATGCATAATTCTCATTTAATTTAAAAATCATAATTTCTGTAAGTATATTGGTAATTTGATTTACATTGATTTGAACGTGGAATCAATTATTAATTTTTAATAATCAACTTTTCTCTCATTTTAAAACAAATATAGCACAAAGTTCAAAACTGCATGTACGTATATTAATCAGAAATTAGTTGCAATAACCTTCGTAAAATAATTTACTAATAAACAAATGCCATAGTTTTTTTTTTTCGTATTCCTGAAGAGTTTTTCTTCTTATGGTAGATATTTTTTACATCAACCAATTCGATTATAATATAAAAATTAGATTTTGAAACCAGCAAACATAACGGTTATTCAATTACTGTGGCTCGAGTCGTCTAGTTTCCGTTTTATTTCTTCTTATATCGGAAAGGTCGCGACGGCACTTCCTGTTCGAACGCCTCCGTCAACGTCTCATGTCTAAAGTTGTGTATTCCCTGTTGAAGATGTAGAGGATATAGGATACCCTATACTCCAGAGAGGGAGAATGCCAGAAATACGTATATCCTCCACGTTCGCCGAACATATTCTATAGAGCATATACCACCAGATTCTAGTTACGTATAATTATACAGATGCGATGCACGATTATTACTACAAGCAACAAGGCTTGATGTAAGAAGTTATGATACAGATCAAGAACATTGTTGCGCACGATTACGGACACGTAGGTAAATATTCGAGTCGCATATAGACATCGGACGAGTAGATTATAGATTATTTTCACCAGTTTTACGTTGATCAATTATTTTCATGAGCGAAATAAAATGCAGAATAAAAATACATTTAAAGTTTAAAAATATAAACTAATAGAATTAGTAAATTAATATATAATTTAGTAGAATAATTTGAATAACTGATTTTTTTTTGTACTTTATACTTTCTAATTTCACTATTTTCTTGGATATAATGTGTAAGACGAGTATTTTCAATGTTACAAGATACAATGTTACTTGTTTCGGACAAGTCAAAGTACAAGTTCTCTAAATCTAATAACTATTGCATTCGAGAGAGAGAGAGAGAGAGGGGGGAGGAGGGAGAAAGAGAGAGAGAGAACGATATTAGAGGGAAGCAGTTTGCGAGTGCTTAATCGAAGTTCAACAACGGGTCGAATAAATTTGGTTCGTACATAGCCTCGAGCAGCAATGCTACGAATACCTTTGATATCGACATAATCGCTGTTCGAAGTTGAAGTCTTCATAAGCCCCTGGGGTACTCTTCAAAGGAACACCGTTCTTGTGCAGGATGAAAAATTCTCATAAAACTTCATAAATATTTCAAGGATTCGCATAAGCCGGCAATTAGGCTGAATTAGAGATCCCTAGAGTAATATTGCTTTTCTCTTTCAGCTTCAAAAAAAAAAAAAAAAAAAAAAACTGATGGCATTATTATATTCTTCGAGTTTGCGACACCGTGTAACGTCAATAAGTTCTCTTTTTATACGCGAGTTATGTTGCGAAATTTATGTATAAACAGCGTGCGAGAAACGCTTTGAAAAATATACTATACTGTGAAAAAATGCATGACACTGCGTATGAAAGAAATTCTATGTTTTTTCTTTCGTTCTATATTTTTTCTTTGCTTTAAACTGACAATGAATATTGATTAGATCAACATGTATTAATAGTTTTCTAATTAATTAAATCAATATTCCAATATATGAATATAAAGTTCTTTTCCAAATACAATACAAGTAAAAATTACATGTTTCTTTATTGGTTCACAAATATCAATTGACGAATCATACTTTTCCCTTGTAAAAAAAAAAAAATAGTCTTTATTTATTTATTGATTTCTTATTTTTTTCACACATATATCTACCTATTGTCATTTCTGTATATCATCTTATTTATCCCGTATGGGGTCGAGAGCGTTCTGTCTTTAATTCGATCGTTTCCATCTGTTCTCTAACGCAAACGCGCACACCCACAAGTCCGCGGTATTCACGCACGCAAAGTATGAAACTTTAAACGATATTGTGTTTCGGCCAAAATCCGATTTACATCGCGACTCCGCCCGATGAGCGCGTTGTTTCGCAGACATAGGTTGCACATATTCTCTCGATTACAAAAGTGCACGCGAGCCGACTCGCTTTAATTCACGCGCGCCCGAGCTTCGTGGGTGCGTCCGGTTTGAATAACACCGCTATGTGGAAAACTTCATGCGAAATTGCACCCCATATACCGGCTGCAATGTGAGCTCCGCTGACGCGGCTGACTAATCCGAAAATAACTTGTAAATTTATGAAATAATACGGCGACTGTGTGTGGAGAACGCGATAATATCACCATGGTGGTTGGTGCTTGTGGTGGTGGTTCAACCACCCCCGGTCTCAAACCCTCGTGGCGATAACGTTGTATAGTTGTACTCGGACGAGCATCGCATTAAGTGTATGTCTGGGGCCGCCAGAAGTCCCCTGATGAAAATTGTACCGGTTGTTGTTTCGAATCTCCTAATGCACGTACACACGCGATCAAGTGCCTCCATTATTCCGTCCTACAATTTGTATCCCGCTTATCGCGCACGCGTGTATACCGCTGTCTATTTGCATGGCTTGCTACGTATGTATATACATGTATGTAGCTGGCTGGCTAGGATTTAAGTACCGTATTATCGCTGTACGCGATGTCGGATGTCTCGTTAACTCTTGGCGTTGCGGTGATTCGCATTGTGGCCGTCGTTAGCATTATCGTCCATTCTGAATTTTACACCCACGGTGGTTAATTTTCAATCGTAAACGCTGTTAAACGGCTCGCTCGAGATTTTCAGATTAAGACAACGTTTTCCTTCCTGACTATCTAAACGTAATCTGGCATGCAGTGTCGCATACGTGCATCGGCTAGATTAATAGCGGCTTAATAACGACGCGACGGCACCGTAGTAGTTGGTAATTATGTAGAAACACGAGAATACTTAGGCAGGTAACGCAGGGACTAGTAGAGTTCGCGCGGTATAATTCCTTAGAGAATAGCTGCCAGCTTAAGAGTGAGAAAGCTGCATGAACCTGCGGATTACGATTCGGCACTGAAACAAAGTCATTAGAGTTTACAAGATCAGGATGCTCGAGTTTCGCTTACTTCTCTCTTGCATTTTCTTTGGCAAGAGATAACCAGAGCGGAGAAATTATGCTACTTCGAACTTTCATTAAATATCATTTATGTAAAAGATCTAATTTTTCTTTAGAAATTTCTTAAGAATACCTGTGTATTTAGATTTTTTTACACCATGAATATTTTTTCATCTATTTTACAGTGACGATTAAAGCTGTCAAAAATTTAATCTTCGATTTGATGCATATTATATTTTTTCTACCTATATTATGCCGTCTATTTTATCTTTTATATTTTATATTCCCATATTAGTATTTCACGAAGATCACCGACGATGTTTTTCATCCCTCACGTTCTTCCGGCTTGTTTGTCGACCGTCTATCTCTCCCTTCGGGCTGTGTTTAATAAAGTCACGCAATGTGTACGTGCGACGGCCGAATGGGAAAACCAGTCGCGTGGAGTTATTCAATGTCTATCATTCTTCGGTTGTGATAGCCGATACTAACCCTTTATGTGGTCGACACGTTACGACGCGACGGTCTAATTTTCGCACATGGCGCGCGCGCCGCCCATTGACCCAATAAAGCCGGACTTAAACTTTAACGACTGCCATCGTAAAACCGCGGTTGTTCCCGCTATTCGTTCGACTGTTACGGAGCTATCGTAAGTTTAGCGTGGCGGCTGATAGTGACGAAATGCGAGATCTGAATCTGAATTGTCCTCGTTTTGTTTTCGTCGGATGATTGCGTATGAATTATTGCCCAAATATATTATGACAGACTACATTGACGCGCGATTATCGCGAACAGGAATGTCACATCGCGATATAAAAATTTATGTGATACTTTATTTGTAGCCATAAAGATGATAAATGCAGAATAATTGCAGAAGAGAAAATATCTAAAATTAGACACACGAAATATTTGAACATTATGATATATCTTATTAATTATTAATTTATATTACTGTTTAATTCAAAAATGATTAGTCGAGGAAGAAAAAGAAATTTTAATTCATGTGTATCCACACTATTATTTATCACGAATATACAATTATGTTCTGAAACTATAATATTTTCCACAAAATGTGTGCAAATAATACAGATTGTACATATATTATAAATTTCAGTTATTTAATAATGTCACCATATATTCACACATTTTATCTATTCTACGTACATGCGTTCACAAAATTCTCTTCCGCAGATCGTATACAGCTTTGCTTAACGGTCCGTATAAACTTTACGAGCGTTCCGGTTGAAACGGCGGAAGAAATTTCTTTCGGAGAGATTCATTCTCTAGGCGAGAGATGGGTTTTCGCCTTAAGGTTCGCACAAATCGATCTGTACGATACGCAGTCCCGCAATCCATTACTTATTACTGTCAAATTTAAACAACTAGCGTTGCTGTTACCAATAAAAGAAGATATAAAAAGCTTGAAAATAATATTAAATTTTAATTATTATATTTTAAGATTTATATAACATTTATAAAGTTACAATAAAAGAGAATAAAAGTAACTTCCCCTATCTATTGAATAAGAGAGATGACTACAGGATTATAGCATAACCTGCTTTCCATGTTAAATCTAAGTTTTACAATTGAAAATGTGTTTCTTCCCGGAGAAAGAGAAAAATAATTCTGATAAAAGCTTTAGAGAACAATAGATTTCTAAAAAAAATAAAGAACGAAAATACCACAATACCCTGATAAAGAGGTTTTAGGCGGCGCGGTCACAGTTGCATCGCGTTCGTTCCTGAAATAAAAGATGAACCGGTAGTTTGCGGGCGTGCTTTAAGTTCTCATCAAGCGATCGGGGTCTGTGGGACACTTCTGTGTCTCATTGTTCCCTTTGTTTAGTGTTTATGCCGCTGCACCCGGGGACTACGGCGCGGCATGCCTGGCGGCGGCTCTCGGTGGTGTCGAGGCTACGATAGCCCCGGCGAATAAGGGGGTTGAGACGATGGGGCGAGGTCGCCGGGGAGAGAAGCTTTCATTAAGCTTGCATTGTCCCAGCACCGCGCTATTATAGCCGAGTGAATAACTTGGAGCTATCCCGGTAGTCATGCCGCTCTCTCCTTCCACGCGTTCTTTTCCACCCTCTATATCGTTAGTTTCATCTTTTTACATTTTTTTTTCGTCTTACACTACCCTCGCGCGCTACTTTCTTCCCACCACTCTCGATATATTCTCGAACGTATACTACACACGACCTGCCCTCCTGTCACGTTTTTCAGCGGCTCGTCTTTCTCTCCCTTCTTCCGCGCAATTTGACGCGGTCTCCAATTTATCCGCGACCTCGGCGGTCATCCCATTAGCGGCGGCGTGATATTAACGAGCCGAAGGGCGATATAACAGTATCGGCAAATCGTTCGAGCGGCGCCGATGCGGCATCGAACCGCGTCCTCTCGGATGTGCCATCAGAACGCGTCGGAGTGCTTCCGTCCAATTCATTCGTAGATGCGTCGCGCGGTTGTTGACAACTCGTGGTATTGGGGCTTTTAACGAGCACCTCCCGTAAAATCTTGACTGTCCCGTTCGTTAATTACTCGTCGTATCTGTACCTCGTTTGCTCGACGACCATTTTAATTTCTCCTGCTTCCTCGTTCTATCCGTCTCGGTCATTTTTTTTACCAACCTTGTTGAACACGTTTGTTCTGTACGTACATATCGATGGGATATGCCTGAATCTCGTTACCGGATTCCACGACGATCGTTAATGATGCGGGAAGGATATAAAATGTAGGAGAGAGAGAGAGAGAGAGATAACGGAAGAAACGAGTCATTTTCGACAATTATATTTGATTTCTGGAGATACTCGATGCGTTCAATTATATTTCCTCTCTCGCGATTCGCTTCTTCGTTATAATAACGAACGTTCCGATGGCGTTTTACTCTCTTGCTCAACTTTTCTCTCGCACTCTTTCATTTTTATATTCTTGCTTTCTCTGCCACGCGCTATATGTATTTGATGATGTGAAGTTATATCGCTGCGCATAATGTTGCTCTGTGTGTGAAAAGCTGGTTTATATTCGAGAAGCAAACTCTGGGCGAAAGCAGGTCACAATGAATTTTCATGGTGAATATAAGCATTTCACAGAGTTATGTATAGACAAAAGATTTATACAGATATTTATAGTAAAAAAAAGCAATTTTACATATTTGCTAAAATGTTGAGTAAATTTTAACACACTGCTAATCTGTACACATATTATATAATTCTATCCATTAAAAGAATAATGGGTATATTTAAATCATGTTTTTATAAATTGAATGAATATGCATGTTAAATATTTTATTTTGTTTCTATGTATACTGTCAGTGAAAAGCATAATAATTTGCTCGGTATATTGCATTGCGCTATAACTTTTATATTTATATCATTCTCAGCAGGACTAAATTAAAAATTTCTATTGAAATTATTTGTCTATTATATTATTTAGTTATATTGAAATATAAATATTATTTGTATAGTACATTTAATCTCTCTCTTGGCATTACAAAAAATAACTTATTTTATTTTTTTATTTTAGAGATAATTGCACAAGTAATTTTAACCACTCTGAGCAATAATTGAATACAATAAAAAATGAAATTAGAGCTACAATTTAAAGATTTTTTTACTATTGAATTTATTTTCAATACGTTCTCATGTCTGCTATTTTCATTTTAAAATTGGATATTTTTGCGGAGAAATTCAATCTATAATAGCTGATATCTCCGAGTGGAGAATCTTTTTCGTACAAAGAATAACTTTTGAATACAAAATAGATTATATCGTCCAATACATTTTAAGTTACCAAGATCTTATTCGAAAATAATGAATTACGGAGCTCGCATAGTTACTATTGGACTAATTATAAATAGAAACATATTGTAATTTATGCAATTTGCGATATCATATTTTTTCCAAGGGTGTAGTTCGAAATTTTTCTCGACTACTGCAAAGACACGATTGAATTATATTCAATGTTATTTTAATCCGATCTGTTTGCTATGTAACTGTGTCCAAATAACATTTATATATATTCTTTTTTTTATGTTTCTGCGAGACCATAGAGACACGTCAGATCGCATTGACGTTATGGCATTGACACTAATTGTTTAATACCTGTTTCAGATACTCCATCGTTTGCGATAACGCGTTTACCTGGTTTTGGAATTCCGATCGTCGAGGGGATGTCTGTCAGTCTGAAATGCGAGGTAGACAGCAATCCAGCCAGCACTCCAATTTGGCAGCGCGGTAAGTTGCAAAAAAAATAAAAATTAATTCAAATTAAACTCTTACTTTTGAATACTTCGCGAAACAATTCTATTTAAAGACAGAAATTCTTTTTTTTTAAGTTATCAATTTTTGAATCTCTTTCACTGTCATACTTTACGTAGAATAAGAGGAATGAATATATATTCGTTCTTTTGATATTTGCGTTTTTAGTCGAAAGTTTTTGCGAGGATCTTTATTATATTCATATTTATTATACTCGAGAAACCACCTGTCCTTTAACCAACGATGCAGTGAAATTTATTCATGCTGCTTTATTTGCAAGGAGATTAATTGCATTTTATTCATTTCGAGCAACACGTTCTCGGAGAAAGAGAGAGAAAGAGAGAGAGAGAGAGAGCGAATCAAATTAATATTCATAAAATATTCATAATTTATCCGCATGTTTTGAGACGAGAACATTTCGGGGGAAAGTAAAATATTAAATTATTACATACTCACAGTCTCTCGTTGATATCTTAATTTTCATCACTAACGCCACTCAGTTTCTCATGTACGAAGTTTCTGTGAGCTCAAAGCTGATAATCATATTACATGTATCATGTTACACTTTATCTTTCATTTAAAGTCCTCCATTTGAATGGCGTGGCGATTAACTCTTCTCGGCAGTAATGTAATCCGTATTTTCCACAGTCGGTAATTTTTGGCGATTTAAATACGTCCGAGTAATGAGATTTTTAACGAGTTACTGCCGCTGCAAATAGTCCCGCAAATAGCCGTTCTTACCCGCGCAAATAGCTACCCTTTACTCGCAATGCGAGTTTCAACGTACCAATTTAACGTCGTTCGCAGACATTTTACTTGAGAAAACTATCAACTTATATGCATGTGTGAAATAAATTTTTCCTTTTAATAAAATATGAAAGCATTTCAATATCTTTTAGAAGAGGTCAAGAATCTTTTAATGTCAAACAAATTAAGTGCAGATATAGAGCATTTCTATTTTTTATTCAATCTCAGACTTTATTTAAAAAAAAAATTAAATTTATTTGTTTCAATAAAATTTAAAACTATGCATTAATATATATACAGAGTGTCCCAGATTTACCGTATCACACGTTAATGGAAGATTCCTGAGGCGATTTGGAGACGATTTTTTCTCAGCGAAAATGTCCAGACACCAATAATTTTCGAGTTATAAACGATTGAAAATAAAAGCTTTTTTGTAAACTAAGCCTTGTAAAAATAAATTATTAACAAAACTATATTTTTTAGTTAATTTCAGGTAAAGTTTACTTTAATAGAATTTTAATTTAAGGCTTAGTTACAAAGATACGCATGATTTAAAAAATTGGGAACATTGAAAAAATGATGACCTTTCTCGACATTTTTGCTGAGAAAAAATGGCCTCCAAATCGCCACAGAAATCTCCCATTAACGTGTGACACGGTAATTCTGGGACACCCTATATATATATATATATATATATATATATATATATGTATATATATATATTAATATACATATATAAGTTTATATACAAATTTTGACACATTTTTTAGTCAAGGATTAAAATATTTTGTGTTGTAAAAATAAGTAAAATTCAATCAAATATTCACATATGTACATACGTCAACTGACAGTCAATTTTAAATCAGCAAACATTTTACAATCGGGAAATGTGCGACTTTCGAAATATATTGTACTATGCATGTTGCATTGAGATTTTGCTGATGAAAAGAATAGTGAATGTGGAATAGTGGAAATCATCAAGCGACATGCTCTGTTTGATAATTACAGGGATTGTCAGTGGACTAAAATTTAACACGCGTGAGCGTCGACTATATATTGATTCTATCGAGTTAGGACAGAATTTTGCAAATTGTATGAATTAACCAGATGGAAAAATATTGACTGTTACAAACCTCTTTTTGCAAGAATGTCGCATCACGTATTGCGAATGTAATTATTCTTTTTTATTTTAACGAGAAAAAAATTTGATTTATATCTTAACTAAAAAAATTTTGTTTATTTTAATTTTAAAATAGTATTTCATCCATTTCTACAAAAGGAAATATCTTAGTAATTTAAAATCGCGATTAAAAAATATTATGTCAAAATCTGTATATATACTTTTTTTTTAATGGAGAAGATTTGAAATTATTTAAAAAATAAAATGTCAATTCGTAATTATAAAAGTTCTTAATTAGATTTTCGTAATAAATCATTTTATAACTCAATTATTATCTTGTTATTCATTAATATTCTTCGTACAGTGCTGCTTTCAATATTTACGATTTAGAAAAGGTATACTTTTGGTGTATTCTGTATACATTTGCAGACTGTGCTATTGCAGACAGCAAGTTGCGAAGTACACGTGCATTATTTCGTGCAACTCCCCCGTTCCCTATAGCTAGGAAACGCGTCACGTTGTAGGTAGACACGTTAGCGCGGGCACGTGTAACGGCAACGTGAGCATAATTTAATCACTGTAAACAGGCACTTGGACGGGGTAGAATCTGATGCACATGACCCATCTCGGCGTACTAACGGCTTCGTAATAACTCTAAAGGAGATGTAACTAATCTGCAACCGCACGCATCGATGCATTGATGAGCGCGTAACACGGTTATAATTAAATTATCGCTTTCTCTCGTGCATGTCAACGTTTTCAACAAAACATTTTAGATTTAATCGTAAAAATGCGGTTTGTACGATCCACGATGATGTAATGAAATTATAATATAATTTCTCCATAGTATTATTTCTGTTTACAAGCAATATGATTCTTTCTCGTATAAAATAAATATATTTTATTATAAAATTGCAGAGTATGGAAATTGAAGAATCAATTGTATAAATAATAAACAAAAGTGAAAATTAGCAAAATAAGTGAATTAATGACTATATAGTTATTCGTATTTATATAATAATAAATATTATTACAAAGAGTTTACTAGATAATTCATACATTCTATAATAATTAATACACATCATATATTATTATAACTTAATTTAATAATTATTATACATTACACACATGCAATAATTTTTTAATATCTAATAATATATTACGGAGGCAAAATTCTCTCTTATTAGATCTTTGCAAGTAACGTTTCCGCGAAGCAAGAACACAAACCCTTCTCCTTTGTTTTCATACGGAATACACATTACGATGTCGCGAACTCACGTGTCATCTCCGTGAACGGTTGTAATTTTCGCGTAATTAAACCATTGCCAACGATATGTACTTGGGCGAGTCAAACGCACATGTCGCCATTTACAACACAATGATCTCATCTCTTTAGCTGGGAAGGAAGTAGAGGGTGGAGGCAAACGAGGGAACACCGAAATTCAGCATTCACGCGATTCCCGTCAACCCTGTCGTCTCAACTCGTCTTTGACTCTCTCTCTCTCTCTCTCTTTCTCAGAAATCCCGAGGATTTAGTCGAGAATCAGACGGTAAGGTAAGATCGTACAGCCCATAATCACATTATTACGCACCGCAACGGGTGCGATAAGTGTCTATCACATAGAAACGCCCTGGTAGGAATCGGGACAATGGACAGTAGTCTCGCATCCCTTTCCTTTCATCCCCCGGTAATTCTCGTCGGCGCACTTTGATTCGGCCCTCGATAGACAAGTGTACGCGCGCTCGATATTATCCCCGTTTGAATGCGCTACCATCCGGCCGCGCCTATTTCCACGTTGTAAATTTCGTGTCGGCATTAAAGGGGATTCGCGTTATGGCCCTCGTGTATGCGAGCGATGTCGAGGAAGCTGTTACGCGAGGCGTGATACCAGGAGCAGCATGTTGGCCCTTCGTCTAATCTGCTCTATTGGCCGACACCCGTTACGGAGAAAGAGATCAAACAATAGGAGCGATTATGTAGATTAGATACGTGTGGGCTTCTTCCCCATCGCGATACTCCACGGGACGAGAATTGAAACCAGAAGGAAATTATAAAACCGCGTTTCATTAATATAAACACAGAAAAAACAGTATCCTTGAGAGAATGCAAATATGCCTTGATTCAAGTATATTTTATTCTTATAATAGCACCAAATATAAATAATTTTGGATAAAGGATAATTTATCCTTAAAACAAAGTGCAAAATATTCTTGGTTCAAGCTGAAATTTACTTATAAATATTGCAAGGACAAGTGACAAGTGTGCATCGGATATAAGCGGTACTTTCAAATATATATAATAATTCTTAGTTCAAATGTGACTAAGTTTGTTTTTACCATATGCGATTTTTAAAGCAAGAATATATCTTAAGGATAAAATATACTTTACACAAACTTATTTATTATTAAGGCAAATGAAAATTTGTGATTACAAAGAGCATTCTATGCTTAAATCAATCAAATAGCGTTCAAGAATAAAAATATACTTGAATCAAGGATTCCTTTTTTTCTGTGAATGACAAGCACTGGGATCTAGTTTGATATCTATGAATAAATGAATAAGAATAGCGAGCAATGAGAAGATATATGAGTAAATAAAAAAATAGTGAACAATAATATATCGTCAGAAATAAATATTTTTATCGGCTCTCGATATAAAGAATATAAATATGATGTTTTCTAAATCGGCCAACAGGAACTGTATCTCTTGGTTTGAGATCACAAAGTTGCATATATAAATTAATCTCGAAACTTACATATGGAGAAATAGGCGCGAAAAATATAGGTCCGAAAAGTCTAAAAAATAATATATCGATTGTGACATTTACGTAGCTTTATATTTAAAATGTAAAGCGGTTCTGAAATTATCACGATTTACAACATAGTGTATCGAGGATAGGATTATAATTAAATCGTATTAAAATCTGCAAAAAAGATGAATAAGAGGGAGTACGCATATAGATTCATTACCATTTAGCTGTTCTTTGTCGTGGGAAAGCTCGCCGCTTCTACGGCCTAATAAATATTTAAAACTGTCTATAACTTCCTCTCCCTTGAGCAACTCTTCTCTGTGAACGATTCGCGGCGTTTAATCTCACCGTTATTTCATGTTCCAAGCTTAATCTGCTTTATCTTCATGGTAAATGTGTTCATTGGCTGAAATAAGCGATATAAATCTGTATCTCATAAAAAGTTATGATTGCGCAAAAGAGATAAAATTTTTGTGGAGAAAAGGAAAAATTACGATCGACATTATTTGAAAATTAATAATGTATAAAGCGTGAATTGTGAAAGAAGAAAATTATCTTGCTTCTTTTTTTGAAGGGAAAATTTCTGATAATATATACGTTATATATATATATATATATTACACTCAAGATTTAATGTAAATTAATGACAAAGCTACATTACGCTGAAAATGATTGAAACTAATAATAATTATATCTTCTTTATATTTACATATCAATCATGATGTTAGTTGGACAGACACTCTGTTTTATTAAGTTAATGATTATTATAAGGAAAAATCTGTTGCTTGATATTTTCAGCAAATAACGAGGCAGTAAAATAATATAAAAGTTAAACTTTCTCGTAAATTTTATATTTTTTAAATTCCTTATAGTTCATAAAATCATCGGCTGTTAAATACATAATAGCGATTAGGTACTGAAAGTGCGATTAAAAATAAAGATTTGTCAGAAATATTAAGTTTAGAGGTACAGATTTATTTTGAAAAATGATTTTCAAATATAATTTTCAGCAAGAGAAAAACAATTTCCTTTGAAAAGAAATCTGATATCCGCAAAGAAGAGTATCACATACGAATTATTCTCGCAAACAATATTGTAGGAAAATATCGCAATTTCGTTAAAACACTTCAGCTGCAGCCAGATTTCTGCTATCGATCTTGTGGGTGCTAAAAATACTGTGACATTAACCCACATTTCAATGCATGAAATATAATATTACATAATGAATATTGCGAGACTTTTCGTACGTCAAAAGAAGATTATGGATTAATGTTTATTTTAATAAATATACCTTTCGTTAGAAAACATATATTCTTTTGCGCGCGAAAGTATCATATTTCCAACAGCATGACCGAAATGTGATATTTCTCAGTATGCATTCACAAACATACTTGTTAAAAGTTAAAATATTTTTTTAATTATAAAAAGATTACAGAACAATTTTATTGTCGTAAAAAAAAATTTGTTAAATCAACTAAATTAGAGAAAGAGGAAGAGCACATGTATATATATATATTTGATATACATATTATATACCTAACATATTTTGAAGACGGTTAGCGATGCACGCTTCGTTGAAAACGTTTTGTTATCGTATATGTATACGGCGGAAATATGGAAAACTCATGAAATCCAGGACTATAAATTTCGCAACGCGCCGTTGTAGTCATGGTATTAAATTTCGGTTGCGTTACAACCCTCGCTCGCGTTGGTTGAAGAGATACGACTCTCGATACGCATATGTACTAGCAAAAATCTGTTTATCCATTAAATTTCGCATATTCCACATTTCGTTATCGCCGGTCATTAGCATAATTAAATCACATAAAGCGTCGTGTATTACCCTAGCCGTTATATTGCGCGAGCCCCTGGTTAGCCTGGCCATACTATATTTTTATTAAGCCAAATTGAATCCGTTTTCTATGTTGCCGAGTCGTATATCTCCATCCACCGCCGCGATTTCTAAACCTTTTTCGGAATTAAGGATCTCTCTTGCCCGATTGCGATTCTGGAGCAGGATTTACGACGGTATATACCGTCGTTCGTGGATTGGTAACGACGTTGCTTTTTAGCCGGTGCGGCGAATAAAAGCTCACCGCAGCATAATTTCCTTTATTCATCGTCAATCAGCGCGGCTCGAGCCGGGAGGCAGAGGAGAGGATGGTATAGAGTCGGCCGTAACGGAGAAAACGAGAGGGATTTCCGCGTCGAGTTCCCCGAGTTTCGCGTCGGGGAGACCACTTTCTTGATTAGACCGTAGCGTTTAAGCGGAGCGAACCCATTACATTCGTTAAACGTGCTGGCTGCGCCGACCAACTTTTCACGTAGGTGCATCTTCCCGCCGATATACGCGTCTCGTGTGCGTGTATCGCGAATCGCCCACGATTTTACTGCGCGCTTTATCGAGTGAAAATTGAAATCGCATGATTTTTCTTTCGCTATAAATGAATCGATATTATCGATAACTATTTAAGAGCGCGTTCTGCGTTCATCTTGAAAATTCACGAAACTGCATTGATTTTATACAATGGAAAACTGATATGATATTCTTCCGTGAATCTCTTTCATAAAAACTATTTTTTAGCTTGGAATTTTTTTACCCAATTTTATTAATTTGGGTTAAATAATTTTAATAGAACTAAGAAATCATAATTTTTAATATAATTTTAATATAAAATCCATTTGTTCTTAGTTCTATTAAATAGTTCTTAATATAACTATTTATATATAAAATATAATATAACTATAACTACTTAATATAATTATATAAGAGAAAAGATAAAAATTGAAAAACATTATTAATCTAAAACACAAAGCATGATAGTATTTAGCATTAATATTTACATTATATCTCGTAAAAGATTTTTATCGTGGTGCTTATATAATTTCGACCGACAGTTCATGCAGAAATAATTGAAATTGAATTAAAATAAATTTAAATAAATAATTATAAGTAAAATAGGCAAATACAAACAAGCGTAAGGTTAATAAAATGCGTACCTTTATTCTATACTGTTATACTTTATACAAACAAAAAATGAAAAAGCGAACGTTTCGGTTCCTTCTTTTAGGCCATTTTCAGCGCAAATATTAACTAACTAAGTCGTAAAATAATCGCGTTTCGCTTTTTCATTTTTTGTTTGTATAAAGTATAACAGTATAGAATAAGGTACGCGTTTTATTAATCTTACACTTGCTTGTATTTGCCTATTTTACTTATAATTATTTATTTTTGATTCACGAGCTAGTACATTTTATATAAATTTAAATAGCTGTTTCTTTTATATTTAAATTCTATTAATATTATCCTCTTTTTATTTAACAGACTTTGCACCGATTATAATCAATGGAAAGAATCAACTTTCCTAATGATTTTTATAAGATTAGTGTTGCGCGCCGAACCACGTTTTCTCGAAAAAGTATCTCGAGTTTAACGTGGCCGATTAAATCGCTTTTCAACCAACTTTTTTAATCCACCCTTCCACGTCCGTATTCTGCTCGTTAAGAAACATCTTTTTAATCGTTTTTATTTAGTCCGATCCACGTATTTACGCAAGACTGCTCTTTCGATCAACTTTATACGATGAAAAAAAAATTACAATTTCTCTCGAATTAATCAGAAAAGCACGAAGAAAAAAAACAGGCACTAAAACGAGAAATTCGTCGTTGACGGCCCAACTCGTTTGCCCGTTATGATGAAGTATCGGGCTCACTGGCGTAAATCACAATCGCGAATAACAATTTCGAGTTTCGATAGTCTTGCTCACGGTGTTCCATTCACATCTCGAGTGAATCACGATCGTCTTTCCGTCTCTCTGTGCCTTGAGTTATTTATTGTCCGTTAAAACTTGAAGCAAAACTATACTTCCCTTGACGCGCCTTGAAGTCGTACGCGAGAAATGTCTTGAAAATAAAGTGCGCATTTCTACACTATTTGATTTGATTCGAGTAACGAAAGACGTATAAAAATGATTACTTTGGAAAAATATCAAGATTTATAGACGAGTATATGTTTTTGTGCATTTTATGTTTGTCTTTAAATAATCATAAAAATAAAATATTTATATGAATAACGTGTTATATAATTATTTAATTTTTACATGATTATTTGAAGACAAATATAAAATACAATATAATATATAATACATACGATTATTCATTTAATTTTTATTAATATTTCAAAATATCAATAACTCTCTGCATATTTGCCCTGGAAATTTTTTGTTAATATAATTTTACATTAATAATCAAAATATAAACGATAAAATGTGAAACATCAACTATTTTGTCGCGCACAAACGATACATTTACATTGCGAAATAAATATTTAAAAAATAATGGGTATCAATTATGTTTCGAAACATTGATAAAAGCTACTCCTGTTATTAATCTAGGATCTGAAAATTTGGAAAATTGGACTTTGTGTAGTTTCGTTTATCTCGTTATTGAGTTACAAAATGCTGAGAACAGCTGCAGCCGTCACTTTCCGCTGCGATCAGCCGCGTACGAGTGATAAGAACTATGATGGACGACCTGTTATTACCAAACGTCAGAAGGCACTGCGATTTCCACAAGAATTATTGCCAAATACTGCTCTGAAGTAACGATTTGGCTGTATGTCTGACATACTGCGACTTTTTCCATCACGTATTCTCTCATTTCTTATATCGCGGAAAAAATTAGGCACTTGTTGTGCGCACAAGTTTCTAACATTTTTTATACATATAACTTTATACATGAGAAATAAGTTTTCTTGAAATTCGACAAGACCAGAACTTTACGATGCAGCAACTTTCTGTAATATATTTTTTTTAATCACGTGTACAATTTTCAAAATACATAAAAATATTTATACGTTATGCATGTATTGATAATGAAATACGCTGTTAGTTCTCACATTGTGATATTAATTGTTTGTTTAATTTAATAATCTCTGCAATTTAATCTCTTGGAGAATAATCCTGACCGCTCGTTGTAAATTAATTAAATTTCGATACAGGCAGTAATAACCGTTTCTATGACGACTATAATATTCCAGCGGACGAGTATTCGTGATATGTCTCTCGTTTGATGCATATTGCTCCATTTACATTGCTCCAGAAAGACTATACTTCCGATCTATATCAATATTTCCGCCGTAAATCGCGAAATCGGAGCCTTTTACGCGGGAATGTACCACCGGATTGGTGAAATAATTTTTTTTTTTTTTTTAGTGCACCGGCTACGAAATAACTAGATTTATTAAAGTCGTTCCTGTCTTCGTATTACGCGCGGGCAGACTGTATAATTAATCAGGAGCCACACCGGCACACAGGACGTGACAGAAAAATCGACGTCCCGTCGTCGTCGTGACGGATGACGCGGCGCGACTGCGATGGCGCGCGCGCGCGGCTATATGTGAGTTATCCTATTAAATATTCAATTATTTCTGCCTTCCACTCTTCTGACGTCTGGAATTCGCTCGGCGCGACGGCGCGCACCGCCGGGCCAAGCTTAATCCCTATTCATAGACTCAATCGAGTGATTTCGAATAAATCCTTCCAGCGTTCCGCGAGATCCGCTGCAATTAAAATACTTTAATATCCTTTGGAGCACGTACCGTGCTCCGGGCGATGCCTTCGCGAACCTCCTTTCCCTCTCTTCCCGAAACTCACCATTCCCAATTTCTTTTTGGTACGCTTGCTCTTATTAAAACGTCCCAATGCCGCCGCGTGCCTCCGGAAAGCACGTTCGCATCTTCTTCAAAGCGTCCTTTGTATACGGAGTGTAGAGGGCAAATTCGGACTCTCTCCCGATTCCTCGCATCGCAACGAATAATCGCACGCAAATTTACAATATCGCTTTTACAAAAGCCGCGAGAGACACGCTTTGAGAGACACAAACGAATAAGTTTAAATAATTTAAGTCAGACTACAACATTAAGAGTCTTCTCGAGCGCGTAATTCGATGATTATTCAATAAGCGCTGTTTATTCCAGGCGTCTTACATCGGACGCACACGTAACTTTCAAACAGAGATCAAAGTAAAAATAATTTATCATGCTTCTGTCGGACGATCTATCACACCGATCGCACGTTGCACGCAGAAACACTTTCTGCGAGAAGAAACGGGTGCGTCAGCTGTGTGAAATCGCTCAGGGAAAGTCGATTTTTATACGATCAAGTTCATTCGGAGGTGGCGTGTGATGCGTGGGTATCAAGATTTCTGTGATATATGCAGAAAACTTGGAAAATGCTACTCTACACGCTCGCCACTTTATGAATTTTTGTTTACGTAGCATATTTCCCCTTTCCCAGAAGATAAATGCAGAAAAATGATGGAAGGATCCGAGACATTAATAAATCGGTCGAATGATATTACACGAAATATAAAACGCAGATTTATAATGAACCCTTGTACTGCATTTATCTGGATCCACTTTGAATCAACTTGGTTTTTGTTTTTCAGCCAAATCCTGGCTTGGTTTTATCGATATTATCGCGTTTTTTGGACAAAGTCACAACTCGGGCTTATTTCATGCGAAATGACACGGCATCTCGTCGGGGAGATATCACTATACCTACAGACCGTTAACACAATCGAGCACGTTTTGGCAGCGTGCGTAGAGACGAACGGCTCCTTTAGTAAAAATAATCCGCCGCCAGTCTCTCTCGTGATTATGGCCGACCCATATAAAAGTTTCACCACAAAACTCCGTATCCTGGCCGCGATACGTGCCATCCTCTCTTTCGCCTGTAGTTCTTTCCCGGATATCTTTCCTCCGCATCCGCGCTTTTCCTCTCTGCCGTAACCTTTCACAAGCGTGTCTTCCAACTACGATCTTCCTCTTTGTTCCCCGGGCCAAGGTAGTTCCACATTCGCGAGAGTGTACTTTCAACTAGCGAATCCGACAGCTGCATCGAATCCTGGGCTTCGTTGCAACGAAGAGCGAGGGATGGGCGGCGGATGATGGTACGGCATCGAAATAGTGGGGAAAGAAATGGGCTACGGCTGGATGAAAGTTTAGCGGCGAAAGAAAGGCCAGCGAAATTTCCATCGATACCGGGGCCTTCTCTCGGAACCACTTCCGTACTTATGAATAAGTCGAACGAGTGTCCTCTCAGGCGTTTCTTTTCGCCCTCATTGTTCCTCCTTTTCAGTCGGTCGATCATCATCAGTTTTCATCTCGAAATTCAGCAGACACTTGGCCATTAATACATTTTTAATCCCGTCACGCTCCAGACTGACATATTGCAAAATTATCTTAATTATCTTCATTATTTTGCGAATAATGGTCGATTTACTGTCTCTTTTTTAGCTTTAGTCTATATACGAAAATGATACGTTTTATAATCGGCATTATAATTAAATTATTCAATGGAATAAGTGACTTCGTATCAGATATGTCATGATTCAAGAATAATTCAAGGAAGAAAAATTAAAATCTTGACGATATAATTTTATTTAGAATTAACTCTCTTCTTATGATTTTTAATTATTACATATATTACATACTTGTCAATATTATTATACATTCACACGAGAAAGAAATAGGCTTATATGCAAACTCAATCCTATCGCGCACAGATAGGTGTATTAAAGTAAAATAATTAGAACTTAAAAATTTTCCCGGATAATAATCAATTTTAAGCAGTTTATTGCCGAACTGTGTGGTTCTATGAAAAATGTCGTGAAATCACACAGAGAGAGAGAGAGAGAGCCGACTCGCTCGGCTGGCGCTAACTGTGCGACGACGTTAACGTAAATCCGCGAACCGTGCGTGCTGTTTCCAGCGCGTTAATTCGTATATCCACCAGCTTTCCGCTTGTGTTTCAGACAATGGACCGCCCCCCGTGGAGCAGAGCGATGACGGATGGTTGAACTTCACAAAAATCACTCGGGCCGAGAGCGGCTGGTACAAGTGCTACACGCGGCATATGCTCGGCATTTTCACCAGCATCGGATATTTTCTCAATGTTCGCTGTGAGTAAATCGTTGTCACGCCACTTTGTCGCTTTCAATAACGTAGATAGGATTTCTCGCGCATACGAGCGGGAACACATCAAGAGCTAATAAATGCATTTTGTTCTGATAAAAAAAAAAAAAAAAAATAATAAAAAATAAAAATTACGAAGTGAAAGCGTATTCCATGTGAAAAAATTTTAAACAAATATTTCGTAACCCGGTCAAGATTTTTTTTGTTGTAAATGTAAAAATTTTTATTACTGTTAATATAAGAAATATAAGTAAGTAATGCAACAAGAGATGTAAAATATTATTATTGCATGCGCGAATATATTAGTGATTTGTTTGATATATATTGCACTTTATAAGCCATTTGAGATACAATAGAACATATATTATTTTCGCAGAAATTTATTCACATTATTTTTTTGTCGGATAATTATATGCTGTAAATTTCTTTCTCAAATTAAGCATTTCATCAAATTACGTATCTTGTAATTTGTCGTAAAAAAATAATATTAATAATATATTAGATGTGAAAATATTAATAAATTATAGTAGCATATCGCGGTGAAAAATCTACATAAAACGACAACAACAGACGACGAGAGATAATTACATCGAAGTTACACTTTTCGCTTGATGTATTGTCTACCTCCTGCGCATTTGATAGCACTCGAAGAGACATTCTCCTTGATTCGGAATGCGAAGGGGGTCGTCGCTGTAGCCAATAACCGGATACCACAGTCATTTGTCAAGAGCGGAAACCGCCGAGCCAACCGGAAATTATCCGTGCCCCGTCGTGAAAATTTGCAAATTTCCTACCTAGCCCCATTCCTTCCATCTTGCCATTATAACCAGAGGGCGATGCGCTCCCTGCATTTCAAACCGGCGTGGAGGTCCTCTCGTTCCTCTTCTCCCGTTCACTTGTCCTCTATCTAACCCTCTATCCATCCTCTCTATCTCTATCTCGCTCGCTCTTGTCTGCTCCTTCGACCGACGATGCTGGATACGGGCTTCCGAGCACCTAATCTCTACGCAATTTAGATGGCTCGAGAGCACCTATAAACCAACCATCCTCCTTCGTGGAAATTATCGATTACACTGCTACTACGTCCTGTTCGAATCTCCTCCTGGATTACTTATCCGCCGGATAACGTCACGGCGGGTTTAAACCGACGCGCTAATTTCGCCGGCTTGTAGACAGTCTACAGATAGGACGTAGTTTAAAGGGACACCCCTTAGCAAGACCGGGGAATCAACATTATTGGCACGCGAATAGATTTTTCTCAGGTATTTATCAAGATAAACAACGCGAACATATTCTCCATATATTATAAAAAAAATATATATGTAAATTTTATATATATTCAAAATGTTTGAATATTTCATGGAATATTTATATTTAAAATATGTATATATATATAAATTCATCAAATCCTTAGAAGAAAATTAAATTAAATTATCGTATGTTCTATCAGAGAATTACTTCATAATTTTGAATGAAATATCCTATAATGTTCAAACGTGGATTCAACAAAGCATCTTAGATGTGCATAATTTAATTAGCAGGAACACGAAAGGCATATCAAAGTAATTAGAGATAACGCGATCACAGACGGACGAGTGTATGAGATTCTTAATCGCGTTAGTGCACGCGAATCGCATTAAGATTTAGAACGATCACAAGCCGTTGCTGCGGAAGAAGGAACGGATATATCATCAAATTTGAAGGTAACGAGAGACCTGTATCGAAAAAAAGGGAGTAATGCCGGCGGACGAAAAATGTCAAATTACCGATTTGATTACCGGCCTTTTTCCTTTATTCTTTTCTCTCTCCCATGTTTGTTAAAGCGCCGCAGTAGAGATGTTTGCTGTAAAATTCCGAACAAACTACAAGACAAACGAGGTATAGTCGGGAGTCGAGCGAGCGTAAGAGAGGAAGTAAAAGCCTCCTACGCACCACTTTGATCCCTTTGTTTTGCTATAGGATGAGCCAGAGGATCAGCTTGCTAACTCAAAGGACTGCTACTCTCTCCCGTTCCTCGCTTCTTTCTCTTTCTCAGCCGAATTCCACCGTAGCAGTCCGGCTCTAATTCTCGAACAGAGACACGAGCAATCCTCTCCCACACACACCCACCCACCCACACATCTACCCTTTCCTCGTCCTTCCTCTTTCCCTTTGCCACTCTGTAACTGTGGACGTAGCGCTAGCTGGAGAGCAAACTATCGTAGCCGTATAATTCCATAGGTGGAATCGGAAAAGGATGACGGGAGAATGGGGTAGAAGTTGGAACGGACAGTACGTCGCGACGTAATGTCGCGGTGGAAAAGATTTTGTCGAGTCCGGCACGTGAGGGTGGAGATTCCGTTTCAACTTTATCCCTCGTACGTGCCGCTGATTTCTGATACCAGAGTAATTCTTCGATATCGATGATGGTGGACGGACGATACCGAATTAACAATTCGGAATAATTACAAAAAGTGAAGGAAATCTTTCAGTTTTCTTTTTTTGTCATTTTTATGGCTCGCAAAATTTCGAGAAAATATATACTTAACGATAAAAAATGTATGAATAATATCCTAGTTTTCTGAATACAAAAAAAAATCTCTCGAAAAACGTTATGATTTTTTAATGAAAAATTACATATTTCACTGTATATTTTGCAAAATATAGAAATAAGATAATCCGCACACTGGAAGAAAAATGTAAAAGCACCAGACGAGCGCTGTGTCCGCATTGTAAATTATTTAATTTCGCTCACTTAATGTATACAATATAAGAGAGAAAAAAGCGCCTTACCAACCTACATTTAAGTTACGAGTCTAGAATGGATCGCACGTCGAGAGATTTAAATTAATGGCATTTAGATGATCCAGATATGGAGACGGAAGCGGAGGCGCTGAGCGGCGAGGCGACCGATTCCCGAAGGATGGAGGTGCAGATCGGCGGCGCGGTGACCCTCGAGTGCGACGGTGGTTGTTGGGGCCATGGACCGGGAATGGATCCGGTGGGTGGACCCGGACCTCTCGCTCTGAGCCGAGTCGTGTACCAGGAGGCTGGAGAATATCGATGCGTCGCGCCCGATCGGAAAATGCAGGACACGTGGCGAGCCCAGTTACCATACCACATCAAAATCACCGGTGAGTCCGATCAAATTTTTATCAAAGCGGTGTTACACTAGTCAAAGTGGTTCTCGCGTTCCGGAATCTTTCTGCTCGCGACGGGCTAAACGGCGTAGAAATTATCCGAGATTCGATTAGATGAGTCACACACGTCCACGAGTTACAAATTGTATTGTGATTCACGTGACGTCGGTAATGCACGAGATATATTGTTGCCGCGATTGGTATCTGACGAACATAACATTGTGCGGTGCGTCGCATTGTGTTCGGCCGCATTGTAGGTAGGTTGCGGCTAACTACCTTGTGCGCGCTATCTGGTTCTAAATTTAATTATAACAGAGCCGGCATTGCATTAACCGTGTTACGGGGTGGCAACACATTAATTATCGGCTTAAACTTTTGACGACCCGTTGATGAATATGGCAGAACGTTGCGCGGAGTTAATGCATTCCTTTAATCTGTTTAATGTAGTTACGTTTCGCTAAAACAAATAAACTCGAGCTACGCTCAAATGGTATAATTCGTGCATTTACGTTGCACGCAAAGTTATAGCGCGCACGTGATTTCGACGAGTCAAATAAGATACTGCATTATGAAAGAGACAAGTCAAATGAAGAGAGCATATTTGACGAGTATATCTAGATTGATTAGGAAACATTACGGGAAAATGAACAAAGCAAACTCTTGTAAATATAAATAATCTCTTCATGCATGTTGGAATTAGTGTATAAATCGTAATCTACCTAAATTAGCTACAATTAAAAAAGTGGTGCCTTGTTACATTAAATAATGAAAGAAAAATTCGTTTTTCCGCGATGAATTTTAAACATCAAGGATCGAATAAGATAATAATCCTATGTGCATTTCCGCACTTGTATTCGGCTCTTTCCAAACTAAAATTATTTGAAAAAAAAAAAAAAAATAACGCTAATGCGCGAGATGAATTTATCTTTATTTTAGCCACAAAAGCAGGCCGCGTTTTAGTCACGAAATTTCTGCAGAACTGTGGAAATGGTAGAAAGAAAATTTTAATTTGTTACATTAATTTGTTCTCTCAGATAAAAACCGTTACGGCTAGCATTACATCGTGATTATGATAATATTTTTTAATGGATATGACTGAATAATAACCATCGTAATGTTTTAATGTTACTGTGTGAAGCCATACGGCTAACGATTACATAAAAGTTACACACCACGTGTAGAGTAATTAAATACTTTTTCACCGTCACATCGCGGCCGGAAAGAATTAATTAAACGATGAGAGTGTAAAGCATTTTCATTCGTTATTAAAGCTACATAGTAGCTCTTAGTATTATTTGTCGCCGGGCCGTCATAACGCCACAAAACTATAGTAGGTATATTATATTCTCTCTTATTTCTCCGCAAATTATCTAAGATTACTGGATAAATATACATATAATGTACTGTGTATGTGAGAGAGGAGATACTATTAATTATTATTTCCACATTGCATTTTTTCGAATATATATTACGATTTTATAAATTATATAACGTTAAACATTATCTGTATTTTTAATAATTGACTTTACGTTTTATATTACTTTTCCATAATAATCACAGTATCATTGAGACAGTAAAAATCTTTTGATCCTAAATATTCTTATTCATCTATATTTTCAATTTTATAATTGACTTCAGCCGAAAATACATAAAGTTATCAAATTAGAGCAATTACAAAAAAGATATTTACATATATTGAATTTTAATAAAATCTGAAATTCTTAATAATAAAATAATGCGTTATATCCTTGCATTCTAATACGATTTTCCATAATTTATTAAACGCTTTGAGTCAAGATGTTTTTTCTTTTTAAAAATTACATGTATAATACTTGGGTTTAGAAACTCGCATACTCTTTATCGCAATACGAAAGTCCCTGTATTTACTTAAAATACGTGAGTCTGGGAAGATCGCACCTGAATCGAAGCTAAAGTTCCCGAATGCGATTTAGAATCTGTGCGTTTTTATTTCGCGAAAATCTCGAGAGACCAAAGCGAAAGCGGATGCTGGTAAAAGTTGAGGATACGTAGGTAGGTAGGTACTCGGTGCAATACAGCTGTTGGTCGCTTAAATGCGCACGTAGCATACTCTTCGGGGATAGTGGTCAACAGAACGTGACGTCGTATAAGGGAACAGAATATCAGCTGCGGTTGAGCCAGACTAGGTTGGGTGAGCTTGAATGTTTGGATGGTAATAGAATTACGTATAAAGTGTTTTACTCCCGCAATAATAATCGATATTACCGAAACTTGATGGTTAACGTAAATTTTTAAACAATAGAATTGACATTTGCAATTTAGATTTGTTGCATCGTTAGAATAAATCTACTAAATGTGTGCGCGTTAACATTGATGACTCTTTTACTCTTTTGTCGATTGCTCTTTCGGAATTATATCGCGACTTTGGAACTCGCGGCACAATCAAGGAAAACAACTTTATGATGCGAAACGAGAATGGCTGTCTCGTAAAGTAGACTTGTATAATCTAGCACACCCTATCGCGAAATGATCTTTCCTCCTGCCTTGGGTAAGATACCGATAGTAGTAAAGATCACACAAGGGCAGGCTATATGTATTGGAAATCGAAGAACACACAGCGTCGTTCTGTGTGATTTCGCTCCCGCAGAATCCCTTCTGTTTGTCTTGGAATCCTCGGTTAGCAACGGCGAAAGGGCGCTTCTCCTTCGCTCCGAAATCGTCATTGTCGCAGCTTCATGGCGAACGGAACGGATCATCCGCGGCGTGGATGAAAACGACGCGAGGGATCACGGGCGCAAGGGAAACGGAAGATAGGGCGCGGAGGAAAGTTTGCGAACACTTAACTTTTCTATTCCTCCTCTGGGATCTTGTCCTCGTAAAACAGTTCTCGGACTTCCCTCTGCTCACCCGGCCTTGCTCACGCCCAGGCTTACGGACGAGAGCGCGCGTCGATCAGCCTGAAAGGCGCGCGAAACACGTAGCATAGCACGTGGTATCTCGTTTCGTTTAGCTTTTAACGAGTTTATGTGACTCCCGGATGGCTCGTAATTCTGACCCGGATTTTTACTGAAAACTTGGAGCGCGAGCGCAAATAAACTTCCGGCTAATTGCCAAGACCGAGGCCAAACGTATGATTAATCGATAACGTTCTATTTGAATTTAGATTTCAAGATCGGAATTAATAAATATAATAAATAGAGAGAAATCGAGCAACTTTTAATAGAAAAATAATAACAATTAAATCTCCAAGGATCTTTGCGTCAGTTTAATTCTATCTGAAATATAAATAAAGACAGCGCGTGTCTACAAATTTGCCAATCTTAATAAATGTAATTAAAACTAATTTGACGACACAGACGAGATTGATCATTTAGTTGATTATCGAAGAAATTTTTACAGAAAATTTATCGCTCACGTGTTCAATAGACATTTCAGCGAACTCATCAATAATTTCTTCATTTCGAGTTTCATCATCGTCGCAAGTAGTTCTTGCTCGAGAGATTTCATATATATATATATATATATATATATATATATATTCGCCCGATAAGGCATCACGGACGCTTCAATGAATCCGGTACGACAAAAAAAAGACACTTGTCCATTGAAATACGACGATACGTTCGCGATTGCGAGACACAGTTTCGTCTCTTCTTTTCGGTCGCGGATACGAGTGTAGAAATATGGTACACATGCTCGGTTATTTTTCCTCGCTCTATTTACGATGATAGATGCAGAACGTTCTCTCTCTCTCTCTCTCTCTCTCTTTTATTCGCCCGCATATATCCCTCACGTGGGCTTCGCGGTTCTCTCTATCTGCCTCTATCCTTTCCTCCACCAGCATTCAGCTCGAGAAGCAATCGCTGGAGCAATCCCGACTTCTTATTGATTGCGGCTCGGGGAACTCGTGCGTGTAAGGCGCTCAGCCTTCGGTCGAACGTTCGCTGCTATCCTGGCGAACGCTCCTCGCTATACGTCGTTTCCATGGAAATGAAAAGACACAGAAGGCACGCCGAAATTATTTCGCCGCATCGTCGATCGTCGTCCCGCACACATCGCCCATAATTTTTCCACCTCACTTTATCACTCGGCATAAAACACACGCACATATATATGTATATATATACCTATATATATATCTCTCTCGGGGGTCGTGCATCGCGCGGGATATAAGTTTTCGCGCCCGATATCAAAATATTTCGTCGAGATCCTAATGTATTTCTCTAGCTTGTCGGTTCTCTTTCCTGGCTTCCCTCTTCTCTGATTCCTCCATAATTCACTTTGTCGACTATGTCTCTCGCATTTCTGAGACACTGTCTTCAAATGTTCTGATGTTTTTTGGAATAAAAAAAATCAGGAACTATTCAAACATATGTACAGAGATGAGTGCGATCAATTCGTCAATTATAATAGATTTGCTCTTTGTTCTTCCATGTGTCAAAAAATTATATTCTACAAAAATCAAGACTTTTCATGTTATATTTTATATGTAGTTATTGTATTATTATTTCTATCTTTTTTTCTTTATTTTTTGTAATATAAAGAAACGTAATTTAATACCATGTACCGAAAGAATCGATGTACCTGTGCTTGTGATATGATTAAATTCTAATTCTCAAACTGACATCAGCAATAATTGTACAGAGATCGTTTGTTCTTTTCGCATATATCTCTGAATTGGCCGAATATGTAACGATTCGAGCGCGGAAGTGGAAATGTTTGTATCATGTAAACTTCAAAGCAACCATCTGCTGAATTTATTATGAAAGTGCCGTACGTGCGGTTTGTATGATATTCGAGCTGTGGAACACGCGGCATGTTTGCAATATTTCTCAACCGTACTTAAACGTTTGAAACCGCGACACACATACGCGCTTATTGCAAATGCCTGCATCTGCAATATTTGATTTTTCTGCAAGAAGTGAGCGAATCAGAAAAAATTAATATGAATTTATGTACGCTAGAGTAATGAATATTTAATTTTCTAAATTTGTTTTTAAAAAACTTGACATATTTAAATTAAGAATTAAAAAAAGAATTAAAAAACACAAAGAAACATATATATTTATCTTCTAATTTTTCAGATTAAAAATTGCAATGTCAGAAAATTTTAATTCTCGCAACTATTTTTTTTTATTTATACATTTATCTTTCTTGCAGTGATTATATTTTTTACAATTAATAATTGCATAGATATTCTTCTCTGCTCTTAGCGGAAAAATAAAGCGGTCTTTGATAATTTTTATTGTCACAGGCCGCACTTTAGCCTTTGCTAGAACTTTGATCGATGGATTTTATTAAGCTTGCTTGAAGACAATAACGTTGGATTTTATGAAACTTGCTTGGAAACAATAACTTGGAGTAATAACATTTAATTGGAATGAAGCAAAAACTTTTTTATTTCCTGCTGTATATTTTCAAAGCGGATCTATATGCTAAGATTTTTTTCACCAATAATGGATTTATATATGAATTAATAATGTACAATATAATATTTCTATTGTATAGATATTTGATATTCGTACATTAATTATTTAATTCTTTAAACGATAGATGTCTATTATAAAATTGATGTATTAGATATCAGTTTTAAAATGTTAAAATTTTTATGTATATTAAATATTTTTCGCTAAATGATTACTTCTTAATTGTGATCTTATTTATATTTATAAATACATACAATAAAATGTGTGAATCGGTAAAGTAGTTGAGCATTCAAATCATACCATATTATTTTACATATGCGCGTTATATTTAAAGAATTTAAATATGATTTAAAAATAGATAGAGCTTCATTAAAAGGTGAATTTTCAACCGTATAAATATATTAATATAAATATGTTGCAAAAATTTAACTTTTTACCTTGTAATTATTTTTATCTTAGCGTTAGGAAATAGTATCTATAATTTTGGAATCTGTCGTTTAGAGTTTATCTCTCTGACCTACTTCGTTAAACGTTCGTTAAATCTTCACGCCTTCGTAAACTGATATAAGATACATTTTTTTTTTTCAACTGATTTATAAAAAAGTAAATTTGACTTAACGATGATCGAAAATTTATACATATAATAAAATTTTTATGTACTCTCGTTAAATCGCGCCATTCAAGTTTGCTGAGTGAATACCACATATATACTATCTTGTTGTGCAAAATTCAAGCTTCATTAACAAACTAAATGATGCTGTTTGAATAATGTATAACTGGATAAATATTTTATAACTCGAACAAGTTTCTGATGAATGCAAACAATTTTCATACAAAATAAAATGCAAGCAATCGAGCTTGATTCTTTGATAACTGAGCAACTAATTTTCCAAAGTTATCGCGCTTATTAAAAGTCTCATTTTTCAAGTTTTAAATTTTGTTTCTGTACCACGTAATTTACACTTAGCGTTTCCTAACTCTATTTACCCGACTCTTTTGGCCTGAAAGGCTCTTGCAATCTTAATCGCTGTCGGTTACGGTACTGGAGAACCAGTTTTCGTAGGAAAACGTAATTAAATCGTTGCAAGATACAGCGAAAATTATGGTAATTATCATACTTGTCTCTCCCTCTCTCTCTCTCTCTCTCTCTCTCTCTCTCTCTTCGACAAGTTTCGATGCTTATAATGCTTTAATTAAAATTATCCGCGAAAGTACTCAATAAATTTTGCATTACTTTACCCGTTGTCGCGTCGGGAAACTTTTGTTGATAAAACACTCGCCGGAATTGAGTATATTTCGGGTAGATCAACACAACTTTCCGTCGAACGGCGTAGATGACTGCCTCCTCCTCTCCGAGAGATCAGACTCTCTCGAAGAGCTTTCCACGGTTAACCGCGCGAGAGTTAATTTCATCGTATCCCGTGCACAACGAGCCTCCTTCGCGCTGATAGGAATCTGGCGGTGGATTGTACTTAATACCAACGCGCTTCTTCATATTTACATGCCTGATAAAAGGAGCGAGCCATTTGTGCGAGCAAGGGCTTTGCGAAACAAAGACTTGATTACGCGATCAAAGCACGGAGAAGAAAGAATGAGTCGCCTCGGGCCAGAAACCAATTTCATCACGGCCGCCTAACGGCCGTGGATGTTCTGAATTTTTTATAGCGACGAAACTACGAATTGCACAGATAAAGCTACGTCTCCGAAAGGTCCATTTAGCTTCGCTCTTTTTATTATCCGGCGATGTAGAGAGAAAGGCTTCGTACTTTGGATTAACAAACTTCGTGATTCATTAACGATTAATCGCGTGTCGGGGGAAATAAAACCAGTATCAAAAGTTAAGACGAACGTAGTAATGTACATATTATTCAGTCGTTTTTCATTCGTTATACAGTATCGAGAACTCTCGAAAGGAGAAGAATGTGATCTTTTACACTTACAAGTAATTCGATTTTCAAAATCTATAATCAACCAAACTATTTTACGCAATTAAGCATTTTATATATACAATATAAATATGTGCATTTTTTTATATATAAATTTTGTATAAAATTAATTAATTTTTTTTACCACAAATTTTTAATCATAATTTATTTTACTATTAGACATTTTTTTTTAATTATTATAACACGATCGCGTCACCAATGAAAGATACTATTACAAAAACAATTATTTTGGACAAAAATAAGTTAGCTTAGTTTACGCGAGGTTACATGCTACTATACCCGATACACAGAGGGCATGGACGATTAGATTTAAATTCACATCGCTATGATCGTCGTTATTCAAGCGACATTCGGGTGATGGGAAATAACGACCCGAGAGGCGCGACTATGCTGCGTATCGGGTTCAACGCGAATAGAGAAGGGTCGGGAACGCACGTAGCAAAACGTAACCCCAAAAACGATGGTGTACATGGGTCCCCCGAGGAAACTGCGCAGCATTCAAACGAATCGAACGACACACAATCGTAACCCCAGAACGTGAAAGCGCCTGACCGCAGCTGTAAAAATCCCGCGTTGTCGATAAAAATTGTCTTCTAACGAAGCCAAACCCAAAAAACGCGAATGAGCTTTCGGACACCCGTGGAAATTCTTTTTTTTTTTTTTTTTTTTTTTTTTCGCTTGTATAAAACTCGCCTCCACGTGCATCGTTTTAAAAGAAATGTTATTTCAACGAAATGTTATTTGAATTTCGCATATCTTTTTCCTGCTTTTTTTTTTAATGGAAATATCAATATTTGTTATTTATGTAATGAGCACGGTAAATATGAAAAATGTAATTCTTTTTATCCTTGTATAGATGTGTTTTTGAAATACTCTTTTTGAATTGTACGTATACATATATGTAGAATCTCATTTTTTGTGTTTTATTTTTCGATTATATTTTTATATTGCATAAAATTATTGCTGTTATCAATCCGTATCTAAATATGAAATGTGTGTATACAATTCGCAAGCTGCTGTATTCACTTAGCCATTCCGTCATACATATATGAAGAGCGATTATATAGATGGGAAACATATTTCTCTGTTAGAAACTAACATAGATACTAGGGTTTACGCTTAACCGCAGTTTACTTTGTAAATATTGTGCCCAGAAATAGCTATAGAATTACTCTGCAATGTAATATAGATACACAATTTATCTACATTTATCTCTGTATATTTCAAGTCAATTACAACACTTTTATATAAATAACACACACACACACACACACACTCACACACATACACACTTATTTTATCAAATATATGTAATGTACCTCGTATTTTTCCAGTTGCATTACGTTTATAGTGTACACATTTTATAGATACTTGGATTTTTATGATTTTTTCATATTTTATTCTTTCCAGTTCTAAATTTGACAATGTGTCTTATAAGATACATCTTCAGTTTTCTTCTAACGATTTATAGTATTCTGTTTTATAGTTTTTGAGTTTCCGTATATTTCTAAAAATACAATTATATTATATGTATACTCTGTTTACAATTTTCTATTTTTATTTTTGATAAACAGCATATTTTTTTATATTTTTTTGTAGAATATTATTCTATAAAGAGAACTATGAATAATGTAATCGATTTATATTAATATTCATATTATCTTTATATTCTTTTATTTAAATTCTGACAAGTTATAGAGTTAATGTTACTTCGATAAAGAGAGAAAAAAAAGAGTAAAGAGAGAGTATCTTCTTTAAAAAAAAAAAAAAAAAAAAGATCGGATAAGGTTATCAACACGGATATGAGATTGAG
The DNA here is from genome assembly GCF_048542155.1 of Nylanderia fulva. Taxonomy (NCBI): domain Eukaryota; kingdom Metazoa; phylum Arthropoda; class Insecta; order Hymenoptera; family Formicidae; genus Nylanderia; species Nylanderia fulva. The sequence goes on from NW_028189622.1 coordinate 3,349,254, forward strand.
TATTCTCATTGGGAGATTTTTCCGTTACTAAATATTATGTACACGCGTACGTTTGCTCGACGATCAGATGATGAACGATGTACAATAACTGCGTTATTTTTACGTCACTGCTTTATTGCGGATGCATTATGATGCTACTATATAAAGTGAAAAATTTTTTCTTGATGATATGCATGATATTTCAGTTACGCTCTTCATGCAGATAACTGCTTTTAAATTACATGAGAAATTGGGAATATTAGCTTCATATAGGCTGACATGCTTAGTAAAATTTGCAAAGTAATAAATTTTGCTCATGTTTTAACAAACATTTTTTTCATAAATATATATTTTCCTAAATAAAGCTCTCTTTCTTTCTTTTTACGAAAATAATTCTTTCTCGGAATTATAATGTAGTATTTTTATTAATATAAAAATAATACGTGACTTTTTTTTGCTCTTTATTATTAATATTTTTTTATAAAACACACAAATATTATATTGTGCTTATTACAAAAAAATATTCATGAACCTAGAACTCATATAGAGTGGAAAATATGATATAAGTTTCAAGAAAACATTTTTCATACTTTTCATATATTTTCTTTGCAACATGCAAATAAACTTCATTGTATACTTACTCTCAAGAATATCTCTTACAGTTTTGCTGCAAATGCGTTCTGCATTCTCATGTTTATAAATGTGTAACACATTTTTCCACATAATATAATATATATTATCTTCTAACACAATACTTTAAGCGAAATTAGTAAATCATTATTTTTAATGTTTTTACACGCAAGAAATTACGAAGGTACAATATCAAAAGGGCAGCATCTTTCTATCCAATCACTTCGTGATAGTCAATCATGCCGCTCAATTTGATTCCTGATTCCATCAGATTCCTCGAGGCACAAAATCTGTAGAACCCGGTGCGTGTTAATCGACTCATGAAATGTCACTGAAACAAATGATTTGTTATTATCGATAATAACATGGGAATTTAACTGGCCTTTCCCTCTATCCTGAGAGTTTGGAAATGCCGAGAAGAAGGGTGGATGTAATCATCGGAAACCTCGGGGGATGCAAGGAAACGGGGTCTTCGAAGTCAATGGCTCTCTGTCGCGTCTTCGTTTTCCCTTGCGACCGTGTGCCTGTCAGCCTGGATTACCTTTTTTGTCATTCTTGTCACGTGTATCTCTCTTTCTCTCTCCGTCTGCGTATTTGTTTTTCTCATTCTCGCCTTGATCTGTCCTCTCAACTGGCCTATTCTTGCATCTCTTTCTCTTTTGTCTTCACGCAGTCACGCCAGAAAGACTCCCTGCCATTCTCTCTGCTTATACGGATCAATACTTGATTAATTCTATTTCTTGGATATAGAAATCATGAATAATCATTTACGAGGGAGTCGCGAGGTATCTAAAGGGTGAATATTATTTCGGAACCCACGACAAATACACACGCATACATTGACCAACGAACATAGCTGATAATGAGAAGCATATTTCATATAATTAATTAAAAGAAATATAAATTTCTAGATATACCATTTTTCTTCCTTTTTTATTTTTCTATTTGTGTTCAGAAAGATGTCTAAATATTTTATTTATAACGAATCGATCTGTTTGTTGTAACTGTATATACTAATATTTTTTCCTGCATATATTACATATTATTTTTTATTTTCTTTCCCCAAGTATAAATATGTTGTATTAAATCAGAATTTTTTATTGAAACAGTATTATCGGGATTTTAAACTTTTTGAAATTTATATTAAACTTTGATCCGAACATGTTTTTACTGCAAGATTAATGAAACCAATCTCTTTGATTACCCTTTATGAAAAACTTTCTTCTCGCTGATGAATATTTGATTAATTCTGCCTCCAGAATGCGAGCGATCATTCGGGACGCGTCCGCACCGAGAATTAAATTTCACAGACTAACACTGTGATTATTGCGGATGCAGGCGATAAACGTTTATTTTCGTCGGTATTTTTTCTCTCAATTATTTTTTTTATCTTCGCAGAATAAAGGAATTAATGCGCTCTACTAATTAAGCTATCGGAATATAGATTTCCCAAATGCTTTATAAATTCTTATGCAATGCATAACATTATCATAAATGAAATTGCCTTGCAAACGATAAGTCATATAGTTATTGATTGCTTAAAAAACTCTTAGGCTATTTATATTATATAAAATTATCGATAAAAAAAAAATTGATTAAAAATTTTGTCATAATTATAAATTGTGAATTGGAAAAATAATAATACGATAAAAAAATAATAACAAATATTACTATACAAATATACTAATTAATAACAAATATCTAATTTGTCATATTTTTGAATATTCATTTTCTAACAATATGTTTGTCACAGTTTTTATTTAAAATACATATTCCGAATTTTATTGTCATTTCTACGTGCTATTTCAACTTTCAACAAATATTAAAATTCATTGTTTTTTTTTTAACTATTATGCATATAAAATATTTTATATATAGTTCTTTATCCTTTCTTTTACCATATTTATACATTTGTGATTTCCGGCTTACATACTCGTTTTTAGATTTTAATTATGTTATATGTAATACCAATTTAGTTGTATCAGCATTACTTTATACGTGTTGATATTTGGCTTAAAATCGCGCTAATCATCTTATTATCGTTCTCCCCTGCATCATCTCCTTTCGCTCTCTTCTTCGTACATTTGTATCTACAATGACTCGCCGTCATTGCGACAGGAGACGAATGATGAAATATTTATAGCGTCTAAGAAGGCTATCGCAAAACTCAATTTTATGACGATGGTGAATAAAGCTACTGCTGTTTAATATCTCTCGTCCAGTGTTAATGTCGCGCTATGGAACATTGTTCGCAGAAAATTTAATTAATAGAGAGAGAAAATTTGTTTGAATTTAAATCGAACTACGTCAACCGTTTTAATCAGGCGGCATAATTATCTTTCCGATGAGTGCGAGGGAGTTAATGAATCTAATTACAAGCCGGGGCGAATAAACATATTTTACTGCATGAATCGAATAGTTAATAGGATGATAATCCCGCTCCCTTCTCTTCCTCCTTCCTCTCAACATGGCGTGTAATCTAATTTATAACTTTATGTTGGAAGATACTCGCACGATAGAGCTATACTTATGATAAAACTGCATTAGCCATTTCATTCGGTAACGATCGCGGCGGAAATTTAATAATCTTGTAATTAACATGCCGAATGCATCCAGAATGCATTCCACCATTCGCGAACGGAATTGAGGAAGGTTAAACAAAATTCGTTTCTCTTTAAACATTCAACAAAATTGGAATCCTTTTGTCATATTAATTAAGAGCGAATCTCGCTATGGATTCGGCTGTTTACTCAAGAATAAAATTGTTTCTCTTATCGTTAAATTATAAAGTAACAGAATTTTCAGTAAACTTATCGGTCAGACAATCAAATTAAATTTTTATCGCGAAGTTATTTCACATGCGTATTTTTTCTAAAAAAGGATAATTATAAATATGGCGTGTAAAATATTATTAAATTACACTTTTTGTTATTTGAAAAGCAACGAATTACAATCGATTTTTTTCTGAATATTAAAATGCGCATTTCTGCTAATCTATAATACTTTGATGAATTATTTGAACACAGAACGCGCTGCACTTTATCGGAAAATTCTCAAAGTATGAAAACCTGTCGGTATTAAACTTGTAGTTATTATATATCAGCAATTGTTTCTAATCGGTAAAGCTTTTAACAGTCGATAAGACGCAGGCAGGAACATAATAAAAACGCTATTAAGGAATCTGACGAGATCCGCTATGTAGATTAATCGTATTCCCTGACCCGCACCTCGGCTGAAGAATATCGCCAAGGGATATTAGGTATGCACGGCGAGACGCCGCGACCATAAATCAATTTGTATCCCGACCGTAATGTGTTCATAATTCATGCTTAGCCTAACACAACTCTATAGGTGGGTGTTGAAAAATTAATGCAGCGAAAATGACCGGTATTATTCCGCCCCGTTTCCGCCCAGCCATTGTTCCGATTGCTGCTCGAATATCAACATCTTCGAATTTGTTATCGCGCTGAAAGAGAGAGAGAGAGAGAGAGAGAGATAGGGAGAAAACAATCTCGTTAATTATAATAGTATTATTATTAAACAAAGAACTTGTCGATAATTAATTAGAAATATATCGTTACAAATAAATATTATTAATAATTAACAATCATAATTATTATAAATGAAGTGTTATCAGAAATCAATGTAAAAATACACATTTACATATGTATAATATATTCAGCATATGCATATGAATTGAATTTTATTAGTCATAATTATTTTCTTGTTATATACGATATGTATATGATCGCAAGTAGATAAAATTCTATTTTCCGCATTTTATTGTGATACCGTATGCAATATATATAGATATGAATTAACGATAGTCAGATATTCACTATTTTAGGGTTAACAAAATGTGTAATAACTACAACAATATGTATTCTATCGTCACAATCGTCCTCGTTGATTTCACTGGATCCTGGAATACGCGTCCTTTGACAGATACGGAGAGAGTCCGCAGTTAATAGCGTCGGAAATAACGTCGGGGATAGGCACAGTGGGTAGCATAATATACCACGCCGTCTATGATCTTGCTTTACGCCTGCAGTCGCTTATTCAATAACAACTCGGCGCACATATATCCACGTCGAATCAACATACAGATAAGTTCATTCATTCGGATCGCAGCAGTAGCGGCAACAGCAACGTTATTATCCGCTCGTGCAACAGCGAACACGGTTAATTCAGGGTTGTTGCGAGAGCGTGAAACGAGCCACCGCGATGTACCAGTGGGAATTGCGCGGAGTTACGCGCGACTCCACGTAATAGCGTAACGTTCGTGCCGTGTATTAGTTGTCGCGTATATATATACGCGATACGCGTCCCTGACTCCCGCGCGTTCTCGTATCTCCGGCTCTTGTATTTTTTTTTTACTTTTTTTTTTTTTTTTTTTTGAACGGTAAACGAGCGATATACCGATGACTGCCTGATACTGAGATAATTTGGTTTATGGCCGATCGACCGTGTCGCGTATTTTCAGGCGCGATCGCTTTTTCGTCTTGCCGCTGCAACGCAGATTGGCATCGTTTCTTTTCTTCCCTCTCTTTCTCGCTCGTTCTCTTCTTTCTGGCCGATCGTTTTTTGCATTCCGGGTGAATCATCGTAGCGTGTCGATTGCTCGTAAATTGCATTTTCACCGAAAGCGCCATTAATTTTTGCTCTTGAAATGGATGGCGCGCGCCTCTATATATAAATATATGCATATAATATCTGCGTACATTGTCCCGTTAGATGCGTTTTTCAGCTTTTTCTCACAATGCACGTTTTTCACAATTCGCATGTATTTTAGAAAATGTCGAGCGCGCTTGCACGCGCGTTTTCACCATTTTTAAAAATGCTTCCTTGCCGCATCTTGTCCGGCTGTGAAAAAATATTTCATCCATATATACTGATATAATTATGCCCGGTACCTACAGACGCATTAGAGAGAAGAGTTATCTAATATATGTATATATATATATAAATATATACATATTTTTTTTTCATAATTTGCGCGCAATATTTGCGTTTCCTGTTATTTTCTCATATCCGCATATCAACCAATTTCGCCAGTATCGCAAGTTCCTAATTGGTTTTATAACGCGATACATACATACATATATCGCGTGACTTATCGCGATAGGAAATTTCCCGTGCTCGTGCAACATGTTAATTTATTCGGCGTATATAACCTTTTTTTCGAAAAGTTGCTAATTTCAGAATAGAACTGCATTTATTTTGGCAAACAATATAAAAAATATTGCTGTATTAGCGCGGATAATTGCAATTCTGGAAATAATCCGGTGTGAAATTCAGAAACATTCTGCGCCAATCATGATACATTTTCTCGCGTCCAGTATTCTATTATATTTTGTAATTGATATTGTGGAATAACGAATACGAGTGATGAATGTTCGCAGTTCAGTAACTCGAATATTTACAACCAATTTGTCGAATATTGATTTCTTCGATTGCTCACCTAGGCAAATTAAATTAAAAAGAAATGAAGAATACACTTTAAATATATTTTTACAAATTAATATATTTATAGAGGAAACTAGAATTACATCGAAACACACTGGTCTTAAAATCTGATTATGTTTTTGTCATCATTACTTTTATAATTAATATTTGAAAGTATGATAAAGAGTAGGTATAACTAATAATTTTTACAAATAAGGATTACTTAAAATTATTCGAATGCTGGAATTTTAATCTCATGGGACATATATAATGATATACGGGATTTTAGCTAAATAGAATATATATGACGACATGATTCTATAAGGTTTCCCTCTTATGCAGAATACTTACATTACGTGAAAAAATGGCAAAATTTCGTGTTGTATGAATATATATGTATATATATATATAGGTACATATACATGCGTAAGCAGATATACTCGGATATTATGCGCATATGCATGTGCCATCATGCGTATGTAGATACCGTAATGGTCGTATTCGAGGAGCAGAATCTTCGCGATGGGACGAAGAGCGGGACGAAGAAAGCCGCAGAGGATCTACCTTGTGTTCCTAGATTTCATGCAAATTTGATACGGCTGTGACGCAGAGTTCTTTGACGCGTCTCTTCGTGAGTAGATTCTCATTTGTAAAACTACCCTGTGAAAATGTCTCTGATTAGTAGCTGGGATCCGTCCGCGTTAGTACAGAGGAATCTTGGCGCGCTCATAGTTAAAAATTATTCAGATGTCCAACACATCTGTCAAAGGTAGACGAGCGAATAAGAACTACTATGGGAGAGACTCTGCGGAGAAAATTACGGTGATATCTGTCGTTGAAAAATTCGTCAAATAAAACGTCTACTGAAATATATATATATATATATATATATATATATATATACTATGCGCGCGAAAAATGACGAGGTTTCTTGCAAGGTAACCATTTTTGTAATTTAAATTTTCGGTTGCATGAAAATGAGGACGGCGAAGTGAGAAGACTCGCGTGAGAGAGACTTTGTGCGAGAAGTTGCCGCAGATAGCGAGAAAACTTGGACTACTGCGTAGTGTTTTTTCTTCTTTTCCTTTTTTTTTCCTCTTTTCATAATGTACTCGTGAATTGCATCGAAATTTCCTACTATTTTGACGTAAAGTTCCGTATTTACGCATAAAGTGTAATGAACATTGTTGATTGCATGGAAATACTGTACATTTGTATCAAATCGCGCTGAAAGAACGATGTTTTAACGACGATCGTCTAGGTGCGAGGTGCGAGCAAAATACAGATTGAGTAGAAATTAAATGCTCTTGTATTTAGTTTGTCGCTACGCTACGGAGTAATTGTGTAGCACGGCCGAAGCAGAAAGTTATTATCGCGACAATTCTCGCTACGCTGCAATTCTCCGAGTATTTTGCATCAGCGAACTCGAATCTTCCGCGACCGTCGCCTGCAACTTTACGACTTATTACCAGGTCACATTGTGTACAACGTTATACAATTCTCACGCGCGTTGTCGGAATGTTCCGAGTTTTACATTACAATAAAACGCTGATCTTTAATTACCCATCCGATAACTAGTCATTTCTCGGCTTGCGATTTCTCCAATTTACAACCGCGATCTTTTTAATTAAAAAAAACAAACGGTCTATTCGACGCGATAATCTCGCCTGCATAATTTACGAAAAGGTTCTATTCCAAAGTTCTCGTTCAAATCGTGCTAATAATACAAATACAGAGAGAACGAATGAAAACACACATTTACTGACGACTGTATGGTCGTATTTCCTGTACCAGTATAGGAAATTCGAAATAGAGCCTCGTCAGCTTCGCGTGCGTCATATCGCGATCGGGGCTTTAAATTATCTCCCCGATACAGAGCAGGAATTGTTATACGCGCGCATGAGGAATTAATGACACGGAACGATTGCCGGCGAAACATTATTACGCCAGTCAATATTTGGTCGTCGGGTCGCGCGCGACGGAAGTCCTTTTTCCCGGGGCGCAACAATAGCGCTCTCCCAACAATTCCCGGTCATTGATTTCTCTATAGGCTAAGTACTCAGGTCACCAGGTGCAACCTCCACGATGGAGAACGCGATCTCCGGTGGGCTGTCAACTCGAAATTGATCGATAAACGCGCAGTGGTCGGTCGGTCGGTCGGCTTGTCATGGTCGTCCATCGCACATTTCCACGGAAATCGCGTACACACGCGCTCTTTGGTGCCGCGCACACACCAGACTCGAGAGGTCGAGTAAAATGTCGCAGTCGGAGGTACAATTCCATTACTCGCGTTTCACACCCACCCTCGAGTCCGCAATCGCGTTTCCAGTTCCGCGCGTCGTGTTTCTCGGCGTCGTCTTTTTTCCTTCGCCGAGACCGTCGTCGACAAGAACTTCCTAGCGGTTTCCGCCGGCCAGAGATTCGCATTAATAGCTCGAGCCGGCGAGTTCGTCGTTATGTTCGTCGTCGAGGCCACGAGAGTGTGATTTAACGCCGGGAAGTGATAATGTTCGATCAGAAAGTACGGTACGTGTCGACTTGTGTGCAGTAAATTTCTGATCTGGTTGATTTCCTTCTCTAGGATAAAGTCACGAACGCGCAAGCAACACGTTACTTTATACCAGACGCGCAGATAACAAATGTAGTATCCGTTATGTTTATTGATTTTACTGTTGATATCAATTCTATATACACCTAAATCGGAGAACGAATTTTAGACAAAAGTCTAAACTTTAGAAACTTTCAATAAATTTTTAAATTTTCACGTTATACAATTTATGTCACTCTTTACTGTGCAATACTAGTAGTACAGGTCAATCATAAAGTCGACTTCAGAAGTTCTTCAAATTCGATAGATGTTGAAGCGTGACGATATATTGTATATCGGGATTATATTATTCTACGTGCATATGATGAAAAATATATTGAAAAATATATTGTGTCAACTTGTGTGCAGTAAATTTCTGATCTAGTTGATTTCCTTCTCTAGGATAAAGTCACGAACGTGCAAGCAATACGTTACTTTATACAGACGCAGATAACAAATGTAATATCTGTTATATTTATTGATTTCATTGTTGATATAAAATTCTATACACATCTAAGTCGGAGAAAGAATTTTAGACAAAAGTCAAAACTTTAGAAACTTTCAATAAATTTTCACGTTATACAATTCATGTCGCTCCTTACTGTGAAATACCAGTGGTGCAGGTCAATCATAAAGTCGACGTTCTTCGAATTCAATAAACGTAGAAGCGTGACGATACATCGGGATTATATTATCCTACGTGCATTTATATGATGAAAAATACACTGAATAACACACACACACACACACACACATAGAGTTAAATCAATCGTCGGGTCCTAGAATCCGGCAACACGTCCTTAATTGATTTGCACGAAAATCCGGCGAGTTAGCTCGTATCGGTTCCACGAATTCGCTTATAATCCGATTTCGCCGCAGTAAGCTGTCTGTTGCCATGTACACACGAATCTGGAAGGTAAACCCCGTAGCAAGGAGGTGATCCGCGTATGTCACGATGCAAATGTTTGCTTACTCGGCTACGAGTCGAACTCGTCGGCTAGCTCAACGCGGGAACGCAGCTGGCACCGGACGATACTTTTCCCTGGTGTACCGAGCGTACGTTTCCATATGAATTTCCCGAAGGAGCCGAAAGGTCAAGGAGGAGGCATAGAATAAAGTGGAGTACAGTGCAGCAAGAAATAGCAATTGTGTCAATTTTTTTTAAATTTTTATTTCAGAGTGTTAGGTTCATTATTCTGACAGTTCTCTTTGTCAAATCTGAAGAGATGCAGGCATAACATTTTATAAATTCAGCTAAATTATCTCGCATATTGCTTGTTGTCTGTTATTGTAATCACTCTAATAAGAGCTGTATTAATATTAAATTATTTATAAAATTTTTTGTTTTGTGAAAAAAAATTCTTTTACATATGTATATGAATTTTTAGTATATGAATTATTATGAATAAAGAATTCTGCGCGGGACAATTCTGTTCATTGCGTTAACGATTCGCTACGCACATAGCATTATGCAAAGTTACAATTATCCTCGATCTTACGTTATCCTTTTGATCTCGTCTAAAACCCTTGGCTTGACAAAAAGCACGTACTAGGACCTAGAGGTGATTGTATGCTATTTCTGTCACGTGCGTTGATACACCTGACAGAATAATCAATTGCAAATCGATTCGGATTTCTAATCGGATTTTGCAACCCGCGTTGCATATGAGAGAGTAATATTCATTCTTCTAAAGAGTGACGAAACATTTAAAAAATTTACAAACGTATTAACTGAATAATGGCACAATATAAGGACATATAAATATAATATGTCAAAAATATTAAACAATAATAATATTAAATATAAAAAAAGCCTAAAGAAGTTCATATGATTATACTTATTAAATTAAATATTTTCTATAGAGTCTTCTTCTTCTTGATAATTTTAAAGAACAGCGTGTGATAAGGAGTATGTTATTTTTAAATTGCAAAAGCAGCTGATTCCGCACAAATTGGTATATGTTCTTTCTTATTATTACAATTTTCTTACATTACAAGAATACAAAATTATATACATATATAGAGCTTACTTTTAATAATTATGAAGATAGCTAAAAAGATTGAGCTAAAATGCTTTATTTAGTAAGTTTTTGAACGTAAGAATAAATAGAATTTTAGTTACACGTCACTTTTCAATAAACACTTGAATATTCGCTTGGCCCGGAACGCAGCCTGGCCGGATACCGTATTTTCCCACGTTACACACGTACATACACACACTTCCGGCGGAAGCCAGCGAAGTATTTCCCGAAGCTTTTATTCTGTTGAATATTCAAGAATCGGCGAATCAGCGCGTAACACCTACAGTCTCGTATCTCCGAGATTAGACGATTTAAAAAATCGTAAATCCGGAAAAAGGAAAAACAGAGAGAGTCTGCCGATCGCGATGTTTAGATGCGTGCGCAAAAATAAGGAAACAAAGCATCCGGCGTATTTTCTATGCAGTGTTGTGCTTAGATAATTTAAAAATTAGCTAGATAAAGATGAGATAAAAATAAATAAATTCATCTTAGATAAGATGAAGATGATTTTGTTTCAAATATATCTAGATAAAAAATAAAATTATATGGCGATTTATCTAGCTAATTTTCTAGATAATAATTTAATTTTTCAGACTGCTTGTGAAAACAGTTATAAAAAAAATGTAAATTATAAAAGGGATATAAAAATATATTTTTATTTATAAATTTTTATCGCTTACTGCTTAAGTTCTACTATTTAAGTATTTTTATGTGCTGTGATGCTGAACCAAAATCATCTGAGAATTATTTTAGATAATTTAGTAAAGATACTTTTTTCATCTAAGATGCAGATATAGATTATACATATTTTTATTATCTACATAAACATAAGATGGCGCCGAAGTTTTATAAACTTAGATGATCGTAATTTTATTTAGATAACAGCAAACACTGTTTCTATCCAAGACTAACCCTCGAATAGCGTAAAGGAAGATCTCCCCAAGGCTCGTACCTGTTCCCCTGTCGTCTATACGCTTCTCCTTCTCTCCCGATTTTCTCTCCTTGCTTCTCATCTTCCTTTATCCTCTTCGTCCACGCGAATGTTTGTGCAACGTGGGTCTTATCCGTTATATACGGCTACGGGGTTAAAGGTGAGGAAGTGGCCAGTTAGATATATTGCATGGGTGTTGAGTTTCTGCGGCGCCATTGAGATAACGGTAATCTGAGAGCTGCCCGAGTCCGGCTACGAAGATGGTAAAATTGAAAGACTTCTATCGAGAGTGGAGATTGCTCTTAGCAAGTTTCCAGTTGAAAATATCTCGACGGGAGAATAAACGGGCATTGTGCGATCTTTGTCTACACATATTGTACGTACGGTATATAATCCTGTGAGCAGTCATGTGTCCAAGATTTAATTTCGTATTACATCGAAGCGCAAGGAGGAGATAGGTTTGCACGAAGGCAAGATCTAAATTTAAATGGATATTATAGGATAGGAAACCGCGGAACTTGCTACGGTATGAATAATTAATATTTCATGTTCGCAAACTAAAATAGACGCATCGCTAAATGGCAATTAATCCCAATAGATTATAAAATTAGCGTTTTAATTTATAAATAGTGCAGTAATTATATAGAATATTATATCTCATCTCTTCTTATTAATAAAATATACATATAATTAAATTATCAAATTATCATATTATATTGTATTATATTGTATGTAATTACAGAAATATATAGAGAGAAATCGATAATGTACAATATATTTTATTAATTTATTATTTATTAATTTAATTAATCATTTATTTAATTCTTAATTAAAAATCTAATTTATCTAAAGCGCAAAAAAAAACTGTTTTTCCTTGTAATATCTATTCCAATCTGATAATGATTATAATTGTAACTTAATGATTTGTAAACAAAATTTTTTGTTTTTTATCTATATATCTTATAAAAATTATCCTGTAAAATATATGAGAAAAAATCCTTTCGGCAACTCGTTACCGACACAATGACAAGTTGTCGGCACGTATATCTTACTTGTTACAATCATTTCCTCCGAAGATTCTCGACGACAAATAAAAATTCGCGACTCTCTCTCTTTCTCGTCCCGCTTGATTCCGACCGTTAGATTGTACCACTAACAAAGGTCAACGATTCCCGAAAGATTCGCCGCGCTATGATATCGCGTCGATCGCAATCTTCGCTCGAGCGGTCTTATCGTGCCATTCGGGAAAATCGAGGAGGTATTCTCTTGCTTCCCGATAGGATGGTCGTTCGATCTTGTGATACCACTGGAGAATCGTAAGTACTCTTTTGCGTCAACATATTTCAATGAGACCCTTCTGCTGATGTCGCGCCACCGCGATGCCGTAAATCCTTGACTTCATATCGATAATTTTTGAAGATGTCAAATGGAATATCGTATTTCTGCACAGTACAGATTACATTACAATTGCAGATATTCTTAGGATTAGACTTCATATTTTTGACATCATAATCCTCCTCCTACCTATACATATTTAATTATATTTAATTCTCAGTTGACAGTATGATTTCTCTCACGTCAGACCGATATCTCTATTTCATTCTATCTTAGTATTTAATTTAAACAGTTATTTTCTCAGCCTAATAATTAATTTCTTAACTGAATTTAATAAATTGGGTCTTTATCTAAGGATTACGTATCATAGATGACGAGGATAAGAGAACTGTAGAGACTTCTGGAGATTCTCTCACGTTCGATATTAATCGCGATTATGACGGCGATACTCCGGCATCGTCGTCGCGACGGCTTACGCGTATAAACCGCGTCTCTTTCCTTTGTAATAACAACTTTTATAGAGAAAGTTTTACGACTGCGAGCTCTTCTCTCACGCAGCCCAGGTTCGATGTTTTGGCGAGAGTTTCACGCCTTTCGGGATTACACGACGAACCCCTCGTAATCGAAAACCCGTGAGCACCGGAATTGCTCGCGTACTCGAACGAATCACCATCGTCGTCCGGTTTCCGGTTCGCGCAATAGCCTCATCGTTTTCCCAATAACGGGTTGTTCCCAATTTGTTCGCCAATCGCACTTTACTTGACTATTGACAAATCTGCATTCAGGTCTTCGAAATATGATTCAATTGTTTTTGAAGGAGCACGTGTAAATTAAAATCTATGAAAGCTCTGAAACTTGTTCCAAATTAAATCTAATAAATATACATATATATGAAAAAATTTCAGAAGGAAAAAATTATATGCAGACATTTCTTCGTTTTATAGAAACATCAGAGCCAAAAGAAAAATATAAAAATTAAAATTATGGTTATTTTTTTACTAATTTATTTACTATGAAATATTTTATTTATAATTGTGCAAAAACAAACAATTTATCATAAAATATGTATATAAGAAAAACACGACGTGTTTGTCAAGAATACCAAATAACATATAATATCGAATTCAGGGCGACAATTTACATAAATTTTAATAAATCAACTTTAATAAACGTCGAGGAAAACACTTTAGAAACAATCGTGATGAAGTTTATCAGATATTTCTGTTGAGTGATACAGAGTTTTTGGAGAATTTTCTCAAACGAAAGAAACAGAATCCGTCGGATGATGGATGATTTGATGGATATATTTATTTGAGGGTTGCAAGAACTCTCAAGGACTGTTTTTATTAACGTCACCATCGTTTTGTTTTCTTTATGTGTCACGCGTGCGGCCTTTTGTGGGTAGGGTCTCCTCTAAGAAAAAAAGTATTTCTACTTTATTTTTATTGACGAAGTAGGTAATGAAAGCACATGAGTGCGTATGTTTTGAGAATCGCATTCATTGTACCACACGGAATAAAAAAATTGCGAAAACACAAATGAGCCGAAAGAGAGAGTTCAAGGATTAGGCAGTTATTGCAAATCCGCATTAATGCATTCTTCAAGTATAGAATAAAAAATATAGATGATAAAAGGAGATGTATGGAATTTAAGCTATTTATCAAGTGCTTCAATTTCTAATTAAATAATAAAAAATTTTACAAAAAACAAAAATATTTAACGCTCTTATGGAGAGATCTCGCAAACCTGGTTTTGCCTTTAATACTTTTATCTTGAATGAGATTGCACGGCTTAGCGAGTGCGCGTTTCGGATTCACGACATGTTAATCTCTCTCTCTACGGGAAACACGGGACTATATATATTCCTTGGGATATGAATCTTTCTGAAAGCGTCGCGGCAGCGAAGTTTTGCCGCTTCCGCATCGCAAACATCGCGTCTCTCTCATTAAACTGAGAAAAGAGACTGCGAAATAAAATGGCATCGCATACCGCGAGTAAACGGGCGGGATCACGGGCGAATTTTAACTTTTCTCTTAATAAGCTAGGTACTGAACGACAGCTTTCTCTAGGGGAGTTTGAAACTTATCAAAATTCACTTTCATTGTCTCCGGTGACCGGGAAAGTTCGCCGGCTTGATGATGATTCCGGCTTCGTACTCTGGATGAGATTTTAATTGCTGAATTGCTATCGCCACCAAACTTCCCACCTCATTGAAAATTGCAGCTGTATTCCGATGTGGCGAGCAATCGATAGGCATTACTATATTTATACACAATAAATCTATTCTATAATTAATATTTTATAATGTTGATTTGTTTATATATTTTTTTCGCCAGTCTGCGTATCTTGTTTTATGTGTCATTTCAAAATCTCACCCAAATCTTATCTTTTTTTATAAATATAACATGTAAAGAAAATAAAAAATAAATGCGATACTTGCGGGATACCTTGTAAATCATTTTCCTTCCATAGTGACAGTCTAATAATCTCGTAACGTCGAAAATCACTCTTAGCGAATCAGCTGGAAAGGCGCAAAATGTGACGTGAGCGATTATCATGGGGAAAAACGTCGTCGCTCGGGAAGACTCAATTTCAGACTATCCGCCGTCGTGTGCGGCCATTATGTCTCGGGATTCACTGATTCGGAGACTACGCTGATTGTTATCGATCGCGGCGCGCGATTGTCAGTGTCCGTCCGATCGGTTTTATCCTTCATTGTCGTCGGAACAAAAGCGGGTTCGGGCTTTGCGCGACGAGCGCGCGGACAAATGTCGGCGGGTGGACGCGAAAATCGTGATTTTCGGCTTCCGGCCGTACTTTTTCGGTACGGGCGACAAACCGGCGCGCTATCGGCGTGTACGAGGGAAATCCGACGAGCCCCGGACGACTTCCGCTGGCGGTCGTTCGACGTGGCGCGGAGGGATCGATCCGGATACGCCATTGTGGGATATTGAACTCTTTTTTTCTCTTTTTTTTTCTTCTTTTTTTGCCCCGACCTGTCGTCCCGATTGCGCGCCGCAGTCGTGATACGAAAGAGCACCCAAGTGTGCAAAGATCGTGCACTTAAGCGTCGTAACCTGTCGCGCGAGTGAACGTATGAGTTTCAGAATTGATCAGCCACGCGCATCATCCGCCTGCTCTTTATTATTGCCACGGAGGATGACGAGCATGCGAGCGAGATATGCGAAAATCCATGTTAAAATGGACATATACGACGGTGTGTGTACTCGCTTTTTTTTAATATAAATATTAAATACAGGATTTTCAGAGAATACGCAAACGCGTATAAGAGATAAATTTAATATCGTTAAAAAGAATCCTCGGACGCTTTGATGTCTCTGTACACGTATATTTTGATTATTTATTATATATCTGAGTCGGACTGATAATATTAAATCTAGAAAATCCTAGAGAACCGAGCGCATAATGAAAAATTCTATAAAATTCAGTGACTGTCAAACATTATTTACAAACAGGATTTTTGAGCATTAGTTTTTTTGTTTCTTTATTACAGTTTTCGTTTGCTACATCTATATTTGTAACACATTTAAGTCACTCTTATCCTGATATAATAAGTCAAATTTTTCAACAAATTGCGACTTTTAATAACGATATAGAATATGTCGATGTTGTACTAAAGAGAAATGGTACAAGAACTTTGCTTTCATAGAGAGTAAAATGTAAGTGAAAAATGTTGACGTAGGTATTTCTCTTATCGTTCATCTTTTGTAAGACGATTCAGGCTTTTCGTGATCTATTTCGTGAAGGGAGCCAATAGAAATGTCATGTTTTCTTCTTTGTCGAGGCGCTTTTCAAAACGTCATGCCATGTTAAAACATTGCGTTACATCACGAGATCGAGCCAAAGATACTGTTTTCACTTGCGAACAGTTCCTTTGCGAAAGACGTTGGCACTTGTAGTGTATCCTTGCCACCTTGTGTGTATTCTGGCGTCTTAAAGGACTTGCATTTGAAAGGCTACCGTCTTGACTAGTTAAACGAGTCTTTCTCGTAGTTGCGTAACACGATATCTTTTAGCTTAAAATTGCTTTACTTACTCTACAATATTACGTGCAACGTGTACTTTTGAGAAATTAAACTCAAAATGTCAACCGCACATATAATTATGTTTACGACATATGACATAGCATATTTTCAATTACTAATTATGAAAGTTTTCAATTTTAAATAATTATTTCATATATATATATATATATATATATATATATATATAAACGTGTTATACATTTTTACTTTTAATATATAATATTATTTTTAATTTAAGATAAAATACCCTTCTAATGCTAAAAGTCGATTTTGCCTTCAAACAAATATTATAAAATATTTTTCTGCTATAGATGTTTACGTAAGCGTTGATTTGTATAATAACAATGTATCGTCAAAATCTAAATCACTATTTAATCTTGAATAAAATTATTTCTCGAATATTCTTTTCTTGAAGCATTATTTAAATCGAGATATAACAATTGTAAGTCCTATGTCATGAGGTGTTACGATAATTAAATCATACGAAAAATATATTTAAAGCCAGTTAAATTCAGTAAATTAAAACTGATGCTTGTGAAATGTATTTAAGTATCTTATGTACTAAAATATTTTTTAGATGTGTGTCGAGCCGTTTATGGCATGCTGTTTAATACGAAAATTGAATTTTAAACTTGTCGTATACTTTACCATAAAAGCAGTGTAGATTGTATCTACGCGAAAATGTGTGTTATTCATTATACGATATATCTATAAGATAAATCATTCGTAACTTGTTTATATTGTGAGCGTCCACTTATTCGAAAAGAAGAACGGGATGCAAGCGATCGTGATGGAATCTAAAAAAAACATGTTTTTTGCGAAAATAAAAAGTATTGCCTTTCTTCTCTGCGAAACTCTTTAGAATTTTTATCTCAAGTCGTCAATCTACAAACGTCTGTATTTCTTATAATTGCAATACATTGACCTTTTTTCTATTAAAGAAACAATGATTTTAACATCCTAAAATTAAAGTTTCTCTAAATCTTTCTATTTGTGCATTTAATCATCTTTTTTATTTTTGTTGATAACCTGTCTTTCATAATATAAAGATATTCTGTAGCAAATAAAATGGAAAATCATTTTATAATACATACAATTAATAAGCATAATAAATATAAATGACATAATAAATGAAAATGAAAATAAAGCATAATAAAACTTTTTGTACGAGTAAATTTTTAGACTTATTGTTAGTAGTTAATGGAAAGTAAAAATAATTTTACATTTTTCCTATGTCATATATGTTGACGTAATATATAAAAAATGATAATTGGTTGAAGCCGTTAATTAAATTGAATTTGCCAACATAATTCTATTTTAATGAATATAATCCTTATCTAACGAGTACTTATATTAAAAATCGTCAAGAGATTCTTAATAATCTCCGATTATTAAGATTACAAAAGTAGGGACAAAAATCAGGTAGAAAATACTTCTATATTGCAATAATTTGCGTTGCAAGACTGCGAAATTATTACGTGTAATTACATCTTATTATAACTTGAAGTCATAACAGGCAATAATCTTTAATGATAATTCTTAGCGAGTCATTTTCTCCTTGCTTATTTAAATATGCGAGCTCAATCAAAGGCGTCATCCAATAATTGGGCCGTTTTCCATGCCGTCGACCAGGAGTGCTACACTGGCTTCGGGCAGTTCTAGGCTGGCTAGCGGTTTCTCAATATCGATCGATGTACCCGAGTCAAACGCTGCTTATGATAAACCCAAAGCGTAATTGACATTACGTGACCAATAATCCGCAATCTCGCTTACGTCTCTCGCTTCAACTCGAATCTAAATTATATAGATTAAATTACATCGCAATCGAACTAATAGTAGTTTATGACTACCATGTCAGAATGATTAATTCATCGTTCAATTTGCGACCTATACTTGCTTCAGTGCCGACGAACAGTTTCTGAGTTATAAGCGATCGAGAATTAACAGCTCTTCGCCAATTAAGCTTCATGCAAATATAATAGATGAGAGAGCTTATTCTTCATTTTAATTTTAAATAGACTTTTTAAATAGACTTTTTAAATAGACTTTAAAAGATTTGAAAATTAATGTTACAAAAATGTTTAATATTTCGAGCATTTAATTTTACCACGAAGTCTTGATTTCATATTTTAACAATATTTCATACACATATAGAAATACAATTTATTTTGCATCACTTTTAACAAAATTTGTAAACATGAATAAATTTTTACAATATTTATAAATATAAATATTTTTTATATCTGTATAGAAAAAGTGATAGAGTATTTTTATATCAAAAAAAGGATCGTAATATCGACCGACAGTGTGAAACAGCAGATATTAGATAAGCCTGTATGGTTGCTGTCGAGTGGTTGCTCTCGATTCGTCAAATTATGCAGCTTCGATTTTCTATATCCGGTTAGAAGGATGACATCGAAGCCCCATTCCTGCGGCTGATCTACAAACTGGGTCAGAATGAATTGTCGGTGTATTGTACCAGTATAAAAGCGTTAAGTGAAACTTACAGTCCACGGTGGGATCCTTTTCTACGATGTAATGTGAAAAATAGCGCTTTCACAGCTCTTGGTATGCCCGCGGTTATATCAGCGCTTTGCTGAGCACTTTATGCATCTGGCGCACTTGCAGTGTCTCACGTTTCTAACATCTATGCGTATGCAAAGGTTAAGCAAATACCGGAACATGGCTTCTGGGCGTTTAATTTCAAAACCGAATTAACACACATAGAATCATATACATCGTGAATATTAGTATTTCCAGAATATTTCATCAAGTTCTATATATGTATATATACATAATGTATATACATAATTTCACTGTAATTTAAAGAAAAGAATTGTTCTTTGAATAATATATTAATTTTCTTATTTAGGAAACACTTTCCTATTGTTACAAATGTTTAAACGCAAAATTATTTTTATTGATTTATTTTTTATACATAAAAAATATTAACATTCGTTTTTTTAAACAATAATTTTATAGCTGTTGCATTATCTCTGTATTATTTACCATGTTCGATCGGAACGCATTGCCTTTATTACGTAAGACCGAATCTAGATTGCTTCCCTTACCGCAAGGTTCTGCTTAATAAGCGGCATATCCCGTTGCTTAATACGCATGTTGAACACGTCTATATACGTTGTTTGCTTGCTTGTCTCCTCAGCCTGAGGCACGACCATCACGATATAGAGATGAACACGTTGAAGGTGTCAAACACACTACCTCGTCATATTCGCCGAACATGATTGTGAGTGTGCGCTACGTTTCAGTCACGGACTCCAAAGCCTTGTATCTGACGATTGGTACAACTGCATTTGTCAGACGTTTGTAAAAATGCATTGTGCGCTTACGATCGCTCTCGTATCTTAAAATGGAAATATATATCTTTCATATACAGATTGCAAGTCAGAAATATGATAAATTTGTCGTTAATAGTTCAATAATATAGAAGAAAGAATTTTACGAGATATAAATAAACCGTTGATCAGACGATTTTAAGAGATGCAGATGTTTTAATAATTAATTAAACGTTTTATTCTTATTTACGTTTGTAATATAATTTTTAACAATTTGCTCAATTGAAAGATCTTGATACTATCTGATATTTAAATAATTAAAAACAGAATTTTACAAATTAAGTGACACAGATCGATCGATAGTCAGTCATAAGTCCCTCTTTTGTGTGTATGCAATTTCTTCTTTTTATACAATAGATTACCATTAATAATTACTGCAATCAAATAATATGAGGTGCTATGACAACAAATGTGACAAATTTATCGTTCATCCTCTAAAAATACATGGAAGAACTGTAGAGATATAAATAAACCGATGATTCAACGATATTAAGAGGTACTTCAATAATTATTAAACATTTTTTTCTATTTAGATTTGCGATATAATTTTTGAAGTTTCACTCGATTGAAAGACCTTGATCCAATCTGATATTTAAATAATTAATAAAGAATTTTACAAATTAAGTGATATAGAACGATCGATGGTAAGACTCTTATTTCTGTGTTTGCAATTCTTTCTATTTTTTAATGAATTTATTGTAATAATTGTAATCAAATAATAGGAGGTGCTGCGATAAGAAATGTGATAAATTTGTCGCTCAAAAGTATATAGAACTTGAGAGATATAAATAAATTGATGATCGGACGATATTAAAAGATGCAGATATTTCAATAATTTTTATTTATATATGATTATAATATAATTTTTAAAGTTCCACTTGCTTGTAAAACCTCAATACTATTTGATATGTAAACAATTTATAAAGAATTTTTCAAATTAAGTGATACAGATCGATCGATGGCCAGACATAAGTATCTCCTTTAAGTATTTGCAATTCTTTCTTTTTTTAATGAATTTATTGTAATAATTGTAATCAAATAATAGGAGGTGCTGCGATAAGAAATGTGATAAATTTGTCGCTCAAAAGTATATAGAACTTGAGGGATATAAATAAATTGATGATCGGACGATATTAAAAGATGCAGATATTTCAATAATTTTTATTTATATATGCTTATAATATAATTTTTAAAGTTTCACTTGCTTGTAAAACCTCAATACTATTTGATATGTAAACAATTTATAAAGAATTTTCCAAATTAAGTGATACAGATCGATCGATGGCCAGACATAAGTATCTCCTTTAAGTATTTGCAATTCTTTCTTTTTTTAATGAATTTACTGTAATTATTGTAATTAAATAATACGAAGTACTACGACAAGAAATGTGACAAATTTGTCGATCGTCCTCTAAAAATATATATGGAAGAACTTGAGGGATATAAATAAACCGTTGATCAGACTATATTAAAAAATGTCAATAATTCAATAATTATTAAACATTTTTTTCTATTTATGTTTGCGATGTAATTTTTAATGATTTACTCGGTTAAAAGATCTTGATACAATCTAATATATTTAAATAATTAATACAGAATTTTGCGAATTAAGTGATACAGATTGATCGATAGTCAGACACAAGTCTCTCTTATGTTTTTGCATTCCTTTTTTCTTTTCTCTGGATCTACCGTAATAACTGCAATGAAATAATGCTACGATGGAAGGATATAAATGCTGAAGGAGATGAAGGTCGGTCTTTTCGCCATTGTGATCAAATCCAGATTGTAGGCGCGATAATTAACGCGGCTGTCAACATCATTCGCAGATATACCGCAGATATACCGTCGTGCGTATTGTGCATTATCTCACGTGGGTTTGTCTTTTTATTTCTTGCGGTACATTGTGACATTAACGCGGTATAGCCAGTGCGGCTGGCGTTGATTAGAAAAGCCGGAGTAGTTATATGGCGCGCGCGGGCGCGCGTATACCCGCTCGATGTTGGCTTGCAGTTATCGGTCCCAGGGTACTCGTTATACAGCCCATTGATTTCAGAACTCTATTACTCTATTACACATGGTGGCCATCGCGATTACTACAACCGTGGCGCGCCGAAAAATACATCCTCCATGAATCAACCGGAGCGTTTGCTATCCGCTTGCTCGGAGCGGATCGTATAAGCTGATTTTATCTATCCGCTCGGTTATACATTCCACGTGGAAATGGGCTTACATATCTAACGTAATTGTGACTGGCTATCGATCGGGGAAGATCTTATTATGTTGCCGCTCGCTTCCGATTACAATCTTAGGAGTTATTAGAATTTAGGAAATTATAATATGATTCTCGTCAGCGAAAAGAGAGGAAGAGAAGAGAGAGAGAGAGAGAGAGAGAGGAGAGACAGAAGGAGAGAAGAGAAGGAATTTTTCTCTGTAAAATTATTTCCTTCTCGAAATCCCCGTCGCTGGAAAGGAAGACGAAGTATCGCGACGGACCTGAAAGAAGTCGCGGCGGAGTAAGCAACTTGCTCGGGCGCCGGTTTTACGCAAAGTGATTCTGGTGACTCTGGCTGGAACTTGGCGCGACTTTGAGAAAAGCATTCTCCGTTTGCCAGTGACACTTGCATAGAATCCTACGCGCAAATTACATTGGCCCGGGGCTTTTCCACTCGCGCATTCGAACATAGTACGATGTAATTTTAGCTTACTTCATGACATTCGAAGACCCTCTTGCATTATATAACCGAATGTAAAATTAAAGCAATAATAATTACACCGTTTTACACGCAGCGCTTATTTAATTACATATTTTGAATACTTGTTCGCGGAGATAATTATAGCACGGTGCGCTATTGTAAAATGGTTGTAACAAGTTGTAAAATAATTTAATTTCCTCTAGAAAATTTAATTTTCTGGCAATATATTCCTCAGAATATTGTTTAACTTTGTTGTTTAATAGCTTTTTTCATTGGTGTATCAATTGCAACTTTAATTTTCTCATATATATTCTTGTGTTCTGAACTATCGAAACGCTTGGTTTCCTCCACCGCGTCTATTTCTTGCAGATAAGCTGTAATATGCATCATCATTACACGCACTGTACATTATAATGCCTTCTAATGCGCAGCTAATGCTCTTAAAAGATATTACACCAGGATCTACAGCAAAGTTCTGTTTCGATACGCACTGTATCAAATGTTTGTTTTGCGAAAAACGTTTCCACTTATTCTCGAACAAGATAAATTCTTTACGAGATATATAAGCAATATATATGATTCAAACAAATTGTAATAAATTTAAAAAATATTGCAAACATCTACAAAAAAAATGTGAACAAAATGTGTGAAGATATAATAAAAAAGATAATAAATTTATATACAAAAGAAATTGCAATAATCATTGAAAATTTATTATTCTTTTCTAAGATATAACCTTTTGGCATTTTGCAATTTTATATTTCAATTATGATAATTTACTATATGTATCTTTCTGTAGAACATCATTAAAGACGGGTGAAAATTTATAATGAAACACGAAGCATTTCTGCATGACAAAACGTAACGTAATATTTGCTTAACACGAATAGCACATCATGTAATATCAATCATTAAATGCAAATTCGATTCAATTCTTCATTCGATTCTGCAAGAGCAAATGGAGCAATTTATTATTGCACATGCGATATCGATGAATCGGAAAATTATATGTTCGCGTATATCGAATGCGAATGAATAAAATGGCAAAAATATATTTCGAAAGTCCGTCTTCGAATCACTTGTCAGATTCTACGACACGTTCATTAGAGCGTTATCGAATGTCTCGAAACGTAGACGTCGGTCTCCTCGAAACCCGGCAATTGGCGGTTCGAAGAATTTATTATGTTTCGTCTTTCTTCTCATTTAGCTCGGGAAATCGAGTGGAGATTTTCATTTGGCGATATCAGCAGGCCCGGTAATAATAGTGCGGCTGTTTCTCTCTTTCTTTTTCTCTCCTATCGTTCCACCGGCGCAGCATTGTCCCGCGTCGAATTATTGTATACTCGCGGCGGCGGCAGCTCGCTCCCATTCTTCATTCCCGCGTTTCTGTCATTCGCACCCTCGTCAGCGAACTGCATTTTTTCTCGACGCGTTACGCAATCCGTCTGCTGCACTCTCCCCTTGTGGATTCGCAACTATATACGCACATATATATAATATATGCCGTGGATGACGAAAGAGTCACGAATACATGGAAGAGCGCGCGTATTAATTAGAACGTTGCGGTGATTCCGGTTCGAGAGAGAGTAATTAATTACTGTCGGAGTGGAGAGAAACTATATCGGGGCAGAATGTGCTCTAAATTTTAACCAAAAATAAAAAAACTGAAACTTAATAATTCGATCTTTGCGAGTAATCTCGAGCAGAAACTAAATTGACTGGTGGTGCTAATAATTTGTTGACGTTAATGAACGCCAGGTATTAGCGATACATCAAAGTAGCATTAATATTTCACGTGACGTGATCAAATAATTGGATGCTACCTAAATGCATGGCGGCATATTCGTTTTATGCATTTGCGCGATATGCTTAATGTGAGTTTACTGACGGATTAAATTATTAATGTTGACGCAAGCAGTTATTCATAATTATCTATCATATTTGATAATATTCCTACTACATATTTAATTACATTTCGAACAGATTAGTAGTATTCTGTTAAAAAAATAACGAAGCAACATCTTACAATCATTAAATTATATCGCATTGTAGTTTACTAACATTCTTTATTTACGATAAATATTTCATTTCGTTATTTAAAATTTTATTCGTCTCTCTCCCTCGAATAAAATTATTTTCATTTATATTTCATTAAAAT
This sequence comes from Nylanderia fulva, assembly GCF_048542155.1. NCBI lineage: Eukaryota > Metazoa > Arthropoda > Insecta > Hymenoptera > Formicidae > Nylanderia > Nylanderia fulva. The sequence goes on from NW_028189622.1 coordinate 3,374,435, forward strand.
AAATATAATTTTAACAAGTCTAATTTTAGATGGCGAATTCGAAAAAAGTATAACTTTAGCGAAATAATTTTTAGTCCTAAAAATAAATGTTACATCGAGATTTTAATTTATGTATTATCTCTTATTCTTCTTTTACATTACTTTTATATTATCAAATATCGAAGACACGCTGTTTGGAAATTTTCTCCGTGACGATTCTGGAATTTCGTATACCCGTGCATAAAGTCATTAATCAATTTATGCTACTGCAATAAGAAGAAACTTCTCATCGAAACAGTATCAGACGACTAGCGGAATACAAATGGTTGCTTCCACCAACAGCACGTTGCCAGCTCTGAAAATGAAACGTCAGAGTCTCCCAGGGACAATTTCTCCACGTCGAAACCGGTCGACATGTTCGACAGTAATCTCAGCCAGCTCTGCGGGCTGGATGGCGTTCACCCTTCTACCCTCCTATCCCTTCAAACTCTTCTTACGAACGAAGTGGCCAATCACGACGAAATCGCGTTTTCCACTGAAAAATTCTGCCGATTATGGCAGTTGTCCCGAAGAATTTGGTTCACCATTGTGTCCGTCGATGAAAACACGAATTCTGAAATGTTCCGTACGATCTCGACATGATTATGACAACGAACCTTCTTCCTATCGTTTACTATCTCGGAGACGGAATCTTTCTCAACCTCTCTCTTCTGCTCGAACAAATTGCAGCAAATATTGTAGTGGCATATTTTAGCGATTTTATAATAACTTTAATTTCTGTTCAACTTCAACCTATATATATATATTAATTAAGTATTTATCCCTTTAAATAGAACAATATAACATTAACATCTTGATTGCATTCTGTGATATTTAAAACTATATATATATAAACTTTTGAACTGCTTGTATGATTTATAATTTAGTTTTAAATATCACAGAATGCAACCACAAGATGTTAATGTTATATTGTTCTATTTAAAGGGACAAATACATGTATTGCAAGCATAACTAAATGGAAACGTATACATATACAACTGCGAGTAAAAAAAAAAAATTTCTCCGATAAAGAAAAAGATAATTTTTTTGCGATCCAATTACTTTCGTACAACTAGGGTGAGATCCCTGTTTTCGTGAATCGACCGCATTGAACACCCGTGTGCAATCTGCAGCGCCATGTTCCTCGACCGATCAGACAAAACCTCTCCTTAACTTGAAATCCATCTCATCATTACGAAAACTTTTGGATATCGTCGTCTGGGAAGTTTTTGTCCCTCGTAAAAACCAGTAACTTACTTCACATCGAAAGGAAATTACGTGGTCGCGCGCTCTGAGCTTTTCATAAATCGATAGTTGATTTCTTTCGGCTCTCTAACGACGATATCATAGTCGTTTCTGTCCATTGTGACGTAATGCCTTAGTTTAAAGTGTTAATCTCGCAAACACGCTTCCATGAACGAAGGAGGAGTGAGGTTTTGGTGCCTCTGGTTTCCGTTTCCCGTTGCTGCAAGCCTAGTTCCGCCTGTGACGCTCAGCCGCACGTAACTCGCGAACAATGCATCGTCCGGCGCCGCGAATAATATCGACAACTCCATTTATACTCGGGCGTTACCGAAACGACCGGGCCGAGAAAATGTCTGGCCATTACTCGGCCCGACGGACGCTAACCGGCTACGAGTTGCTGCAGTAGCCGAATCCGCGTCGAGGGCAGCTTCCGGGAATGTTTGCAAGCTTTATTGAAACTGTCGATCGATACCCTGGCGATTTTTGCCACCATTATGTCGGCGAACGGGATAAAAACAACGGTAATCATCGAATAGGGTTACGTACTTTCTCGTTTATTTTTAACAAAGCTCGCTTCAAATCGCGAATTCAAGCACGTCGTTACATTGCGTTCTCGTTAAAAGCCATTTTTCTTACAATTAAATAAATCTGTATATGTATATGAAAAATTGCAATTTTTTACTTTGGTAAAAGTTTCTGTACGTATTTTTAATATTCAATTTTTTCTATATTTATATCTCATCAAAAGACGCTTAATTTTGAATACAAAATTATTTATATGTACTCGAAAGCAATCGTCGCCTCTTTTGGTCTAGCTTTTATCGTTCAAAGAGGAGATACAGAATTTTCAAGTTGTTCGGTATATCTGATTTATCTGTTCCATTACGTAACCAACTCGCTCGTGAGCGGAATATTGTGTGGCTGCTCGGGAATCCGCGTCGTTCCACCGATGTCTCTCGGAAAGTATCGAGAAAATGACCGCGAGCTATGCTCTCTCGACTTATTTTCCATTTTAACTGCCGCATTTATGTGCTCACGATTTGATCGTTTCGCGATTCGGGGAGAAAGCATAAAGTCGCCAACGTCAACGTCGTGTCAAGGGGAGAAATAGGGGAGGATTGCATCGGCGAGATCTTTGCGAACCAATCGCGACGCTCCTCTTCCTTACTCCTTATACGACCCTCGAATATATGACGCCATATATTGGCACCGGTGCGAGTCGTTTTATATATATTTCGTATGCATGTGCTACGCTAGGAAAGAGGGCGCGAAAGGGGTTGGCTCGGAATGATTCCGACTCATGAGATGGGGTCAACGAACGGGCATCTTGCGTATGGAGTTCGGACTTCGCGCCGGTTTCACGCTGCATTCAAATTGTATTTTTCCCTCCTTCGCGTCCCTAAAGATAACTTTCGTTCGATATTCGATTTTCATTCCACGATGAGAAAGAGCTCGGAAAAATGACCGGGATTGCATCGAGAGGCCGAGTTTTCTCGCCGGCGCGGCGCCATATATTGCCATTAAGGATATATCCGGAAAATTATGAAAACTTTTTCGAAACACACGCTTTGCGGTTGAAAAAATATTTCATTTTACGTGGTCGCGTATTGCAATTTTCCCGTATTGAAATATGGTAAAGCAATCGAGACGATTAGTTTTAAAGTTTAAAACACAAGTTGAATTAGATTTTGTGTTATTGCGATATATAATTTAAAGTTTCAATGTATTATTATTATTTTGACGTTTATGATCCTTAATGTAATTTATACATAAATATCTTTATTTTATTAACATGTCACGAGATGAGAATGCGTTATAAGAAATTGATATATTTAACTTGCAATAGAAAAATATAAACTGCATTTATGGACCAGATTTTTAGTTTATTTTTCATTAGAAAAGAGATTTGATTATAAGAAAATATTGAGTTTCGCAGTTTGATTTTCTGTGGAAACTGCTTTGTGACGAAGCATCTTGGGGGATGCATGTTTCACGTATTGCCCCAAACTGTTGTACAACGATCGGAACTTGAGCAACACACAGTCAACATTTCCGGACCTGCTGACATTGATGTAGTTTCAACATTTTGAATAAAGGTCGCGCAGCATCAGCTCGGAAGACACAAACACAATAATCGCCTATGAATGCTCGATATACGCTTCGCGTTCTAACGATAATGGTCACAATGGCATGACAAATCCACGGAATCGCATAACTACGCGTGACCTTTGTTCCTTGTGATGAAGTACGATTTAAATTATGAATTGGCAATTTGATTCCCTCTCTCTCTCTCTCTCTCTCTCAGACCCCCGTAATAAGTTATTGGCTCGACTTCGACGAAACTCGCAAAAAAATTCGGCTGCATCAGACAATCACGGAGAGAATACAAAATAATACAATAGCAGTAGTGGATCCAAGAAGTAGTGCCAAGAATTTTCCCCGTCACATCTTCCAGAGATCTCTCTATCTGATTTCAGAGAGATGAAGAGAAAAATAGACAGAGACACGTTACGAAATTGAGATTTCGAAGATAAATGTTGGCACTTGAAATATTTATTTATTTATTCTTTTTTCTTATGAATTATGTCACTTTTTGTTAATAAAATTCACATAGGCTGTCCCTTTTAATAAATAAATATCAATATGTAAATCAAAATGAGTTAAATTTCGCTCTTTACATTTGCATAAACATTTTATGTTTCATATTTTATTACATTTACGATGTGTTATTTTATATTAACGACATATTTAATATACTCAATAATTAGATAATTATATAAAACTAATTTAAATATGAATTTTGTACGCAGAATTTTATATATTTCTATACGTTGTATTTTATTGGTACGTGAAACTTTTTAATTTCTACTATTGTTTTTCAAGTCTTCAATTAAATATCATTTTCATATATTTTTACGTATTTGTTTATACATGAATAATTACTAGAGAGTACGTACGAGCTTTTAATTGCAAATTACATTCTCTCGATATATGTGAAACGCGTGCAAATGATATGGCAAACTTCCGCGTAACCTCGTTTTACTGGCAAATATTGACCGCATTAAAGAGTAGTGATGAGGCGAGTTTGCTGTCTGTCATCGCTGAGGCTGTAAACGTGGCATTTAAACCGTGCCACGTTCGTACACCCGCATTAGATAGCATTCCTCGCATGCAAGACGATAGCCACGACACGTACTTTTTCCATAAACTTTGCCGACATGTAATAGGCAAAGTTATCGCCGTCACGCGTCGATCAATTTCCACTCGGATGTCGAGTTATTGGCGGTAAACTTCGCCGGCTTCTCGCTGGCTTTCGGATAAATCGATAACTTGGAGATTGCTATGATTAATGCCATTCGTATTCACTTTTGTGTTCATCAAACTACCGCTTGTAGAACGACATTTAAATCTGCCATTCGTACAATTTTTATTACTCCTTCGATAGTACATGATAATAAATCAATTCTTAGAACAACGAATAAATGAAGTATTTTATCTATTCTGTTTTCTTTGTTTTATACCACCTTATCTAGGATTTAAATCTTATTATCGATTTGCCATTTTGACAAAAGCTCTGATTTTTCAAAAATCTATGCAATCGTTGTTGGAAAAAAGAAAAAATATGTATTATTGTGCATAAAGCCTTTCGATTCATTAATTACATCGATTCGAGTCTCGAGAGATTTTATAAAATCCGCGGTTGCTGAACCCTGTAGCAGCCTCTTCGAACGCTAATTCTCTCGGGTACACTTTACGTGCGTTACAATTGATTGTAGAGGTTGTGCATCGGACATTTCAATTTACTAATGAAAACAAAGTTTTCACGGTACGATTCACTTTTTACCTTAAATAAAATTCAACACGGAACTCCAGCATATAATTTAAATTAATTGATTATTAACTTTATATTCGTTTTATATATAAAAATAATTTGTATACAAATGTGGAAGTTATCTTATAACATATATTTAATTGCGTAATATCGCGGTTGCGAATATAAATATTTCATACATTTCTTAATGTCGCGAATCTCTCCAATCGATCTCATCCGAAACAAAATCTTGTTGAGATACACGTAAGTGCATCTCTCTTTTTGCCACTCGTAACCGGATCGGCAAAATTACTGATGGTCCGGAGATGCACTTGAGCTTCTCGGATTCCGCATCCGACGCAAGTAAAGTAATCCGAATCCGTAAAAGTCTCACAACAGACGTCACGTCGGAGAAGTCATGCTAGTGATGGTTTTCGTATAGATTCTCGTCGCATCTTGACGAGCCGAAAACTCGTTTGGACAGTACGGTCGGTGCCGGGAAACCCCGGTGCATATCTTTTCTTTATATATATATATATATATATATAATCGATTCTTTCGATTTAAAGTTCCGCGGCGTCGTGTACACGTGTGCTACGGTGTGATAACGCTGTCACTTCGGTATCGTCAAACTTTTCTACGTGCTCCATATAACATTGTCGAGCTTGATATCCCTTATAGTTTCATGTTGTTTCATTAAAACTTTGCGATTCTGCCACTACAGTTTTCTCTTCTGAAACGCAGGTAATGTGGATACCTTTGACTTTCAAATAGAGATACACGTGATAAAATCGCGAATTTTTTTTTTTTAAATTATAACAGTTGCATTACACATTCCTCTTTTAGCTCTAAACTTTATATATGGAAAAATTGAATATAAAATTACAGTATTTTCAGAACCTTAATTAATTCTGCGAAACTTAATTAATTCTGCGAATTAATTAAGTTTCCGAAAATACTGTATTTTTATATTCAATTGTTTTAATATATCAAGTTTAAGTTAGTAAGAACTAAAAGAGGAATGTTTAATTAATTAATACTACCATAACATACATAATAACTTATGCTACTACTTTTAATTGCTCTTTATTCTAAACGACTTTGACTATTACAAAAAATATGAACGTAGCTCATTAGTCTTTTAACCCGTTTGATGTCAAGCCCAGGGAAACTATTTTCGGCAACAAATTGTCTGCTTTGACTACACTGCTGCAACAGCGTACAAAATCTCGCGCCATCTGCAGTATAAGAAGTCTTGGAATAATTAATATCAGGATATATTGACACTGCAGTATAAAAATTGTCACGTCCGCAATAATTAATTAGAAGCGAGAGTTTTTGCAACTTAGGTATTATAAAAGCTAGCTTGCCTTATTCAGCATTTTAGAATGCTTTTGCTTTTCCCCCAAAATTTATGAAAGACATTATTAAATTTTAAAACTTTGCTCTCTCTGAAGAGAATTCTACAAAATCTCCGATAATCTTTAGCATTAAACATAATGCTAAAGATAATTAATAATCTATTTTTTCCTTTAATCTATTTATTTAATATGTAGTAATTATAGAGATCGATTCATTCTAATTAGCAAAATATGCTAAAAATAAATTTTCGAGATAAAAACGACGAAAGGCTGAAATTAAGTAATCAAAAAATGTGATCATGTGATCAACTAACAAACAGATTTAATATATTATGATAAATTTATAATAAAAATAGTATTATTTTCATGCCAAAGTCATATTATAAAGAATATCTATATCTGTAAATAATAATTAAGAACTTAGTAAGGCTCTCATATAAAACATAAAATATACATTTAATGAAGCTATAAATTACACTAGAATTTTATAGTAAAAAAATAAATGTCTGAAAATATGTAAAAAAATATATTTAATCAAACAATTGAAATTTATAAAGAGAGAAAAAAATTAAGATATTTTGACTATAAGTGACAAATTTTATTGACACATTTTATTTTATACTTCAATCAAAGTGATCAAAGCATCGAATGTTTGAATGGCAGGTGTTTGTTGATTGTACCTACGTCAGTCAGCAAAGCGCAACTATTCGGATAAAAGCATAGCAATAAAATAGAAGTGCTTTTGAATCCATCGTGTATTTTAGCTGTCCTATACATTTATACGACGTCCGTTCTCTCATTCCCACATACTTTTCCGACATTGCGCGAATTTTTATGGGACGATAACGCCACGACAGCGGGTGCGCGAAAGGGGGCGAATATCCAGAACGTCCTGATAATTTGTCTTGTTGCCATCCACCTACATCTGCCGGCTCTTGAAAAAGGGTAGGAAAAGTTGGATGCGAACCGATAGTCGGGAAAACGACGTATCGCCCCGCGGGATTTGTCCTCTTCCTCGCATCCATGTTTCTCCATGAAATCTCGATTGTTGCTGCTAGTTTTAAAAGAAGCGAGAACTTGATAAGAAGTCCTTATAACCGCGTCAATGAATATCGTACGTCACAAAAATTCAATCTGCTCTTTATTAAGTTTTATTATCGTAAAACAATCGAGATTAAATATCGAGGTGAAACTATATTTAGTTTTTGCTAAAAATTTTAATTGAGTTTTTATATGCTGTTTCATTTTTAACATACCATAAATCTGCAAATATTGTAACATTTTTATAGACGGAAGATTTCTAAAAAAATATTTCTAATTTTAAAATATACGAATTTTTAAATTCTCTCTTTATTTTTAAATACATGCATATTTACTAAATACAAAAAAAAATAAATGTAAAAAAAATTGGATTGAAATTGCATGAAAATGTAACAGTTTTTCTTTTAATGAAGCCGAATTCAATATTTTTAGACACACATGTATTGATCGGATTAAGAATATTACATATTTCGATTATCTACTATTTCATTTTTCACATCTGTTTCTCATCCGAAAAAAAATTGAAATAAAAAACGAATTCTCGTGTAGCGTTAATTTTAAAATTAAACCGGGTTAATTACTCGCGATAAAGCTGGTTGTATTTCATACGACGTCTTTCGTTATAGATATTATCGCGAGCTTCGTCGTACGCATTGATTTATGTATTGAATTTTATTCTGCTGCGCTGAAAAACGAAACTGCACGATCATCCGATTAATTGATGAATAATTGCGTATTATATTCCTGTACCGCCGACGCTAGTTTTTTTTTTTTTTTTTTTTTTGTAATTCTATAGAGAATCTACGGGGTTCGAGGATTCCACCGTTATGCAATTCAGGACGATTCATTGTCAAAGCGGAAGGGCGAGGTAGAGGGAAGAAATGCTTCCTTATTTCTCGAAGGATCGACGTTGACGCTCTCTCGTTCCTATCTCTTTGGAATCACCGTAATTGGCTTTATTAACCGAGTCCTCCCTTCGTATCCAATTTCAATTATCGTCCTTGGTATTACGAGCGCGATCACGCGCTCCAAGCGCGCCGAAGAATTTTCGTGTCTTCGCGTATTTTAATCCCTAAATTAGAACACGTAATTACAGCGCTCCCTCGGATTCGCACAAATTGTATTTTGAATATTAAAACTTTGCCGTATAATTGCTTGTTGGTATTATCGTCGATGCGGCGTTGTTGTATTATCGTTTCCTGTTAGATTAATTTTCCTTTTCTTCATTCTCGTTTTATAAAAAGCATTTATCTCACGAAAAATAGTTAACCAAGGAATAAAATAATAAACCTTTTTTATATATAAAAAATAAATTAATTTCTTAAAAATTATAAATCAGAATATATCATATTAAGAATATTCGTATATTTATTATTTATTATTTATACCATTTATGATGGGTTTCGAATTTGTTTTTTCGCAATCGGGAAAATTTCTATTTAAAATATGCATATGCACATGTAGGAGCCTATACATGCGGAATGAATCCAGCAGAATATCGAGAACAAATGTGCGTTATACGTATGCTCTTTCTGCTTCTCTCTCCCACTTCTCGATAATATATCGAATCGAGAAACTGCCCAGCTGCGTCGTACATCGCGCAGTTCCCTTTTCCTTCAAGCACGCCGAACATGTATTTCTCACTAACCGAAGCGAAGCTGACCGAGCATATCGATAATATAAAAGCCAGTTTGAAGGATAGCAGCAAATCGGTTCGGACGTGTTCTCCAAAACGAAACTTATAATCTGATACATAATAAAAATAAAATGCGAACGATGTGAGGACCTTTTGAATCAAATCGTGTATAAATTAACTTGACAATTAAATAGGGTGATTTATAACATTATTACGAGTACTATTTCATGATCCAACGTTCGAACATGTGTATCAAGCATGTTGAATATAAAATATCAAGCTTTTTACCTATTACAAAATATTAACATGACATAATTTCAGCGTTGCAGCATGATATGCTGTAGGATGCAACAGCTGCACTCTAATTAGCATTACCAGTTCTGCTTTTTAATATAACATCGCAAACACACGTAGTAAAAAGAAATTCATAATTCTGCTGTCCGCATTTCTACAATAAGTGCAATATAAGACATTACTGTAACGCAGGAACAATTGCACTCTCCATTCTCCAACTTCCTAGCCGGATGACTTTTTAACAATTCTCGGAAAGTGAATTAACTCATAAACGTTATTAGGTATTTAATAAGGGTACATTAGTGTGTCTGCGCGGACACACAAGAATAGTACCACGAAAGTACTGGCTCTAAAGCCTGGAGGATAAAATTTTATCTAATAACCCCGATTAAGGGATTAACCTACATTATCCCGACAAGTTCGCGCGGCAATGTCGTTCCGCCTCGGGAAATTTCGCGCCTCACAATTTCGCTCGCCGCAAAAGGTCTTTCCGGTCTCCGTTTCTTTTTCTTCTATTTTTTTTTTTTTTTTCATTCCCCTCCACTTCCGCAATCTCTGTCGAGCACAGTAACATTTCTCAGCGCGAATCGCGACGTATACCCCTTCGCACACCCGCCTCGCGATTGATTTCCTCCGTGCGGAGGAGACCTCTGCGACTGAGGTCAGAGGTCGTCGATCGAGAGGAGACTGGGTTTCTCGCGCGACGCACATAAAAGTTAAAGAGTTCTCGTTCGCGGCTCTATTCTCATCTACCCGTCGGCCTGTTTGGCCTCCTGGCTGGAATTATTTCCGCGGAATCGGCTTTTGTGACTCTCTTTCTCTTTTTCTTCTATACGCGCGACGATATCGGCCACAGTTCGAAAATAAAACGAAAAATGCGATTAAGGCGCCGCAGGGTTCCAACCATGTTTTTCCCACTCTTACGCATTGCTCCGCCTGTTTTTTCATCTCTCGCTGCTGTCCGACATCTAAAAGGATGCTGTATCTGATACGTATCTGCCAATTCCATTCCATTTTCTCGTATTAAATTTCGTGCGTAGAGCGCAACGTATCCATTGTATGCTTTTAGTTTTTAAGTTTTTACGTTCAGTATTTAATTTCTCGCGTAGCCAATATCGTTCTGTCGACATCGATAGCAAAACAAGCAGTGAGAAATGTTAAACGTTTCTTTGAAGATAGCATCAGAAATTTAACTTCTTACGTGTTATTTTATTAATATATTTTTTAAATATTTTTGATATTCAATGTACGATATAATTTTACTTTCTTTTTAACAAGTATTCCTCAAGTTTTCCTTTTTTTTTTTTATTAAAAAATAGAATCTCTTATCCTTTGTCAATTACTCGTCCTTTCATTTTTTTTTTTTTTAAGTTCTATAATTATAGTTATATTTTACACTTTGGTAATATAATGTCTCATTAAAATATAACACCTCAATAATGGATATTCTGCAATATTATAACAACTATATATTTCTTGCTATACAAAACCTTTTGAACTTTTTTCTACGCTTTGTCGTCTATAATCATCGCGTAACTAGCAGACTCGTTGTGCCAAGGTTCTAGTGCTTCAAACAATGGCGTACTCTGTGATACATGACGGGAAACGCCCAAAAGTTATCGGCGGACAATGCGGACAACGAAATGTCAAAAATCGTCAGGTCGAGAAATAACGACGCATTTTTGCGAGAAAGCTATCGTGCTGGCTAGCCAATTCGACCGCACATTTTACGACGCGTTACTGACAGCCTATTCCTCATCCATTCATAAATGTGACTGTGCTTTATATCCCATCATATCGGACCTTTTATCCTGTTAATGTTTATCAAGACAGTAGCACCGCTAGTTTAATTACAAATACCTTCGTTTTAATGCGGAGAACTAAGAGTTAATTGATTATTCGATTATACGATGAATGTCATCTGAAACACATCGTGTCCCGGAAACCTAGCTTTAAAACTTGGTCACCGTACACGCAATACATGTAATTCGCGTCGCCGCTGCCGAGACGCGTAAATTTCATCTCGTGACACTCGTAACTTTAACATGGAAGCGTAAGTTCCGAGCCCACGCGAAGCCGCGTAAATGTCGGCGTAGCGCTCGCTGTAAATAAAATTATTGCCGGCTACGAGAGTGAAACCTCGCGGCTGAGAAAAGTTTCTCGTAAAACTCTTACCGGATGGCACTTTGCTTGATAAACGCTTCGTTCGCGAAACGCGACAATTATCCGCGCCAGAGAAGAAACGAGACGCCGCCGATCGCGGCATTAATTTCAGCGAGAAGTACAAATGGTACACATGCATACACATAAATATGTACGCAAATACAAAAAATTTGGTCGCAACAAAATTACTTAAAATATATACTTAAAAAGATAGACAATTTTTTTTAAATAATTAGTAAGACATTTGTGAAACAATGCATACATTTCGATACTTGTTAAATATAGCGTTGTATATAAATACGATTCTAAAGATATGTATATATTGTATATATTAAATACAATTTTTTGTTGAATCTTGAATATTCTTTTCAGAAAGAGTTTAAGATTTTTTGTTTAAAAGAAGATTAAAAGTGTTATATATATGTCGCAACAAAATTACTTAAATATATACTTAAAAAGATAGACAATTTTTTTAAAAATAATTAGTAAGACATTTGTGAAACAATGCACACATTTCGATACTTGTTAAATATAGCGTTGTATATAAATACGATTCTAAAGATATGTATATATATATATTAAATACAATTTTTTGTTGAATCTTGAATATTCTTTTCAGAAAGAGTTTAAGATTTTTTGTTTAAAAGAAGATTAAAAGTGTTATATATATATAGAGATATGTTAGGGGAAAATGGTCTTAAATATTTCAAAAGCAGTAAGGATATAATTTTACGTTAATATATGTACTGGAATTCTTTAGAAATAAGCGAGATGATAATTTTCTGTTCGCGTCGCGGAAAGTAGAAAAAGTATTTTCCGGCAAAAATACTTTCCGCATACTCGCGGCAAGGCTGTAAAAAGGAAGCTCCAACTAGGGAGGGAGAACAATGCATAAACTTATTAGAGGGAAAGTGGAAGTCCTGCGGGGCGTACACACGATGTCCTCGGGGACCAAGGAAGAGAAGTAACGATGAACACGTGGTATGCACGGATGCTGCACTGATGGTAATGATAGTACTTGAAGGAAATGGTCGGGGTGGATACCGGAGGTGTAGAGGGAACGAAGCGTAATGTACAATAGAATGGACGAGGATAGAAAAAAGTCTGCATCAGAGATAGGTAATTAAGACCTAAGACGCTCGCTGACAGTGATTATCTTTATCAAAGATTAAAAGAGATTGGAGAGAGAAAGAGAAAGACGAAGATGAGCGCTTCGTCAAATCACGATAGACAAATTTAATGTATTAAAGGATAATTGTTTTTACGAAAGGAGAAAAAATTCTATAGATTGAAAAATTCTTCATTTTTTCGCAGTCTCATCTGTCAGTATAAAAAAAATATATATCTGTTAAAAATGCAATGGATATATTGATAATGGCGAAACACAAACTGTCAATAGCGTATTTTCAACGATGCAACAATGCGAATTCAATGTTCCGTTTTAATTTCGTCGTAAAAAGTCGTCGTGTGAATAATTTCACGCGAGATCATTCCCAAAAGTATCGTACACGAATGAACCGAAACCAACCACATTCTACCGATAAAATGCGGTCCCTCGGGTCAAAGAGATCGCCGAAATCGTGAGGAATCGAGAGAAAAGAATTGAACGTTTTTCATCGCGTATGCGATGACAGCAATATCGAGCCCCATCCCTTCGGGCGTTTTCGACGACGGTTTTCTAAAGTTTATTGCGAGGGTTCCGAAGAGTCGCGGAAGGGGCGTAAGTTCGCGGGCTTCGTTTCTTTTGACACAATTACGAACTCGATCCCTTATCGTTCCTCGAGAGGGACGCTTCCCGAGGGCAAGGGTGCCCTCATACCAGCCTCTTTTCGAGGACGCTATATATCGCTCGGCGTTTCCGAAGAAATGGAAAAAACGAAAGCCGGGAAAGCTGAAGAGGCAATACACGGCCGCTGAACCGCGTCAGTGTTAACTTAGGACAAATTGAAAGCACGGAGGATGGACGGCTAACTTCAATTTAAGTTTCCGCTTCGCTTTTACTCCAAGTATAATCGCTCGTCCGTCGCGTCACGCGTGAAGGGACTTTGTAAAAAGAATTTTTGATGTCGTAGAAGGGAACCGAATAATCGAAACGGCGCGATGATATCCCAATGTAAATATTCGCACGATCTCTCTTGAGAGCCATTTCATAGTCGCGTTCCATGAAAGAATATTATTTAAGCTTTTGAATCCTCGGCGATATCGAGGCTTGTAAAAAGATGTCCGGAATATTACAAAAACATAATGATAACAGTTCAATATTCTCGCTCGAATTATGAGAAAATGTTTCTTTATCAGAAATTTTATTGCATGTTATCTTTCTTAACAACTTTCGATCTTGAATTAGTTGAGCTTTGCTTATACACACACACACATATATATATAAGGCTCACTTTAAATTGAGTCTAGAAACTGTATTTTAACTTTTAAATAATTTTGTAACCAGATTCTTCCTCTTTTATGTACAATTTTAAAAAATTGTTTTTTAAAAGCAAGCTTCTAAAAGCTTAGAATAAGAAACAATGACAAATATGAAATATTCGTCTAAAAATCATGCATGACGGAAAATTGTTAACTCAGCTTCAATATCAGTAAAAGCCGCAGAGATTACTTCGATGATTTTATTATGTACAGAGAACAATGAATAGATAACCGCTATCATTTATTAAAATCTTGAAACAATGGCACCTAACCTCGTGGACATTATCGCAGGCTCTGAATGAGCATCGATGCTTATCGGTTTGAACTACGAGTAACCGAGTGAATTCTCGCACGGATAGCGTCAGAACTTTCCGGGATGTATCGTATCCCCCAAAGGTATACGATTTTCTCGCGCCACGGTTTTCTCCTCTTCTCTTTGTTCTGTCAGAAATTCTAGTTCAGTGCGTGAGAAATGATCGGAAAATATTTTTCTCAGCTCATCGATTATACCGGACCAAGTGATTATAATTTCGCAATAAATTACGCAATGTAATTCTAATACAAGTCGGATTTCTCTTCTCAGAAGATAATAATAGTCACGACTTTGACGAAAAGTGCGAAACTATATTTCCGTCAGACACGATGAACGTCATCGAGCATTAAACGATCGAAGCGAGCTATCAATGTTAACGCATTATGCGAACAGTTTCTGATGCGACCTGTTAAATCGACGAGGATGCCTTCGTTTTGAACGTCGTTGAATATTATGCCTTCGGATTCTCTCCTGAGAATTCCCCCGAGGAGTTTGTCGCACGTCGATATACACGGAGCATGTCTGCAATCTTGCGGTAATCGTGACACGTACATTGAGTAGTAACTGTCATCCAATGCGCAACGCGCCGCCGTCTTCTCGGATTTCGGAATTGGAAATTAACGAATTAATTAGCGAGCTGTTATGTTCGCGCGAGAAACGTGAGAGAATAATTTGTTACGCGCCGCGCGCGATAACAATTTCACGGATATATAGATAGATTTCGAATCGAAACCAAATTTTTGCAAGTGAAATTCATTTAATTTAATGCCACAACGAATATCCGCTCTTTATTCTCTCTCTAACCGATCGCTTTCTCTCGCGTGCATTATTTGTTCGTCTAAGTGGAACGTGAACGTAAATTGGAGCAGCCATTGGAAGCTTAGCTTATCTCATGATTTAACGATAAAGCATCGCGCTGTAAGGTGCCATCGCGTGAAAATTTATCGCAATATTGAAACAAAACAATGTATTCTTTTTTTTTTTTTTTTTTTAAAGAGGAGATATTATAGCTTGCACTTTTGCGAAATATTCTTATTCCACGGAAAATTGTATCCTTAGATTATGTTTCACTCTGTAAATAGAAATTTAATAATTGATTGCTACAAAGTGGATTACAGTTGCAACAATTTCTGGTTTTTCCCGTAAATTATAATATAAATTTAATTCTAGTAGTTTATAAATTTTAAAACTAATTATTTTTTCAATATATATACCCTATATATATACATTGATTTTATTTTAAATACACAGATTGAAATATTAAATGAAAAATTATTCAAATATTTACTTATAACAATATTCTATTTTTTAAAAATATACAAAATATAAAGAGTCTTTATAATACTTTTCAATTTATCGTGTTATATTTGATAATATCTATAACACTATCATTTACACATTGTGCGTAGAAATTATCGTGAAAATCGCCGATAATGGGAAATACGGACCATTGATCCATAATTTCCTTAAACGATGGATAATGTTCAGCGAGAAGAT
Source organism: Nylanderia fulva (assembly GCF_048542155.1). Taxonomy (NCBI): domain Eukaryota; kingdom Metazoa; phylum Arthropoda; class Insecta; order Hymenoptera; family Formicidae; genus Nylanderia; species Nylanderia fulva. The sequence goes on from NW_028189622.1 coordinate 3,390,235, forward strand.
TCAAATCCGTGTCGCTATCGATCTAAACTTCGTGGCGGACAAAGTGCAAGTCCTCTCGATTCTAAAACGAACGATACGACGACGCCGAGTCGTCACGAGGAAATTCGTTACTTTGACGATCGTTTCCATCCAAGTTCTCCGACGGCGCACAATGAAATGAATCACATTGCTGTTATAGGCAATCGTTTGCGATTCATTTAACTTGCTAAGAGATTCTTTCCGGTAACGTCGCGGTGCGTTTAAAGTGTCATTCGGGAAAAGAAATTTTCCGAGAAGAGGAACCATTTGCGACATGCTCCGTAGTTGAACGCAGCTCGCGGATTTCCTTACTCCACTTTCCTTGCTCAAGTTTGTCGAGTAGCGATCGTTAACACCCTCGTAATCGTTATCGCGAGTACGCATTGTGAAACCAAATGGCGTGCGCACATCGGCCCACTTCAACATTTTGTTTATGACATTTCTTCCCCAATTTTGTTGTACTCCAAGCGCATAATTCGCACGAGAATTTCGCTTTGCATTACAAATAATTGTAGCATTTATCGCGTACATAATTTATACATTTTGATATTCTGCCATGTTAAAAAAAACTTAAATTTGCATATTATGTAATATTATGTCACAATTTATTTGGTATACAAGACAAAAATAAATATAAAATAAAATTTAAATGCGAGAGAATTGATACCATATGAATGGTTCGAATATAACAATCATGACGAAAAAATATTAAAAATTCAGCAAGCAAAAAATATGTTCGGAGACACTGAAAATATGAAATATTGAATTTAAAATTATATAAATATTTCTATTATCAATATTGTTATAACCTGTAAGAAATTTAGTTTCAATCATAATTTTTGCAATCTAATTTTTAAAAAATCACCGATATTTATAAATTATAAATAAATCTCCGAAAAACATCTCTCCAGAGTATTCATTTTAATATATTTTATTTACACAAAATTTTTAGTCCTGTTCGCTTCTGTAGGTGCAACTGTGGCATGTAGATCATGCGTGGCATGTGACGCAGCCAGCACGCATTTGCATATTAGAACGACGCACGCCATCATATGTGCGTAAGAATGTTTAGGAAAAAATGGAGCGCTAGTGAAAGGAAGCTCATATGAGCTCACACATATCAGCGCCGAGCAAAGCAAGGTTGACGGAAGGGTGGCAAAAAGACTCGCCGCAGAGATAACCACATTCAAGATATTCGAGCAATTTCAGCCGTAGGAATATTCATGAACGATGCTGCGGTTGCTTGCCTGTACTGTTCCGCTTCTATTCACTCTATACGGATCACCTCTATACGGTCGGGGTCAGAGAGCTCGCTCCACATAGCAGGAGAGCCGTGCAAATGAGAGAGGCCGTTGAGAAAGAAAGAGGGTGGTCGATGGACGAGCACTTGCCCTGAGGTGGAAAATGAGAAAGAGAAAGACAGATAGTTACCGAGGTTAAATGGCGACATTCACGCTTCAATTATTTAAAGTGCGTAGATAAAACCGATAACAAGGCACAATTTGTCATGGCAACTTCCAACCATTTTGAGCATTTGCTCGAGATGACGAGGTAATCGGTCACACGAGTGGACAGAGAGCAATAGAAGGGAGAAAAAGATAGCGCGGTATCCAGAAATAAATTACACCGGATTATACGATTCTGTGCTACTTTCTAAATTCGCTATTCCAATCACTAAAACGATATAGCCGTTTAATCCAGCCATAAAGAAAACTCAAGGACTTCGCGCTGTCGTCTAAAGCACGGAGCCTCGTTCTTGCGTAATTTACTTTTACAATAAGAAGTACCTCGTCCGATTCGGGTGAAAATTTTTCTTCGAGGCTAAAAGCCGAGGAAAAATAAAGAAAATCTTATTTCGTCAAGACTTCACAATCTCCTCTGATTTTCCGACTCAGAAACGCTAACTCGCGAAGCCGAGACTTTATCGCCAAACCTCCGGAACCAAGAAGAAATTCGAACTGCAGCGCGCGCAAGACAATTTGCGAAATCGCGATCGCCTTGAGGCTGGGAAATCGAAAACCCATGATTGCAATTTGTGCTTGCAAGCGTTGTACAACGTCGTCGTGGTAACATGACTACGGGCTGCTTGCATTGTCGTATAACGCTAAGTTTCTGCGTTGCGAACCGCATTCCATGTCTCGCTGCATCGTATAAATTTCGTATAAACCAGCAGCACTAAACTCAATTCTATTAAACTATATATCATGATAATTCATCATCAGATTATTTTGTTGATTTTGGAAAAAATAATTGCGATTATTATTAATAATTATTATACTAAAAAAACTAATATGCAGTTGAAAGAGATTCAACCGTGAAAAATATAATTTCAGATTTTAATGCACTCGGTGCACACAGTTTTACGGATTCGAATTATCGCAAATGTTACAGCTACACCCATTTTTCGTTACACAATTTTATAATTCCAAGTTTCCTTCTATTTGTAAATAAAAAAATGTATGAATCGACACGCGTCGATGTGAAAAAAATACGATATTTCCATGCCGGTTCAACAGAGCATATTTAAAAAAAGAACTCGAAACACAATATACTCGATTATTACAAAATTGGGATTCCTATATCGGAACGTCAGTTTTTGGCGATGCGTATTATCGTATATATGCATTGTTCCACCGTATTCATCTCATCGTCAAATATCGATATAGTTTTTTTTTATAGTATAGATAGTTTAACTTGTTATCGTTTACTAGTAGGATCGAACAAGTATTTGTTTTTTTATTTGCAACTCTAATCGATACTACACAATCTTGTTACTGGTCACGTCTATTTAAAATTCTTTTAATTCTTAAAGACACGACTTTAAAAATTTAGAAATTATTTTTCTTAGAGATATATTCTTTATAATTGAGAACTGTCATAGTATCAATTTTTCTTACTTTCAAACAGAATCAATTTCCGATTTATGAATAATTTATACATAACAAAATGTTTAAGTTAACTTGTTATAAAGTTCCGATGCAATTCTTAATGATTTGCACAGTATTTCGAATATTTCGTACTGTCCCATTAATACGATTATCGAGACTATTTCTCACCGTTAACGAAAAGATGCTGGTAAACAGAAGAGGGTGGCAAATGCCGGAAGTGACAGTAGTGCTAATCGGCGATTCCCCCATCCTCTCCCTCTCTCCGGGTCATCCCCTTGCACCGGAAGTGTCACCGAAGGTCGGATTTACGGCCGGGAACGGGTTCAGGAGGGATCATATATTTAAGGTCGTATATTTCGGTTCCAGAACTTTTTTAGAAATTTATCGTGTAACAGTAATATCTATCACTTCGTTCGTGCCAGAAAAGTGAGACAAGTTTTAATTTTATATAACCTGTTTAATAATATTTTAATCGTGCTAAATAATTCAATAGATGGTCAATAAATAATTATTATAAATGTGACAAAAGCATGTTGCCAATATCAGGATATTGGCTGTCAAATGTCGCGATGATTGAATGTGAATAAAAGATAAAAGCGACGACAAATTCAAATCCTTGAAATGTTGAAAACATTTTAAAAGAGCATTTAAGAATGATAAATTTATAATGTCGCATGCTTTCTATATTTTCGTGCACTTTTATGCGCTTTTTCCTTTCTTCAGAAATAAAATTTTGAAAAACACTTACCTTAAGTGCAGAAGATGTAGAAAATACACATGACGAGAACAAATTCTATATCTGCCATCACAACGCGATATCATTAATCTTTTATTAATGGTTGATCATTAGCCTACATTAACTTTTACTTTATCACTCAATCAAAAATCAAGTGGCCATGAAAAACGTCGATCTAGTTCGTGAAAATATATCATTTTTGTAGGAATTAAGAAGTTTTACCGTTAATATAAAATAAGTATATCCTACCGACATGTTTATGTCTCGTCATGCGTGTTGTCGAGACAGGTTATTTGTCTAAATTTTATTATATCCCCTGTTATTTGAGCGTGTTGTGTTGTTCGTTGTCGAGACAATAGCCTTGTTATTGCGAGCGAAAATCAGCAGGTAACCGCTACGGCGACCTTCTCGAATAATCCGCGTATGTTAACCGAAAATAAAAGACTGTTGACGATTTCGGAGAGAAGGAAGGCAGAAGACCGTTTCCAGCGAAAGAGAAAAGACGTGTTTTTGCGTAGACAAGCCGCTCGAAAATCTCCTGGCGAATCACGCGAAATAAAGGAAACTGTATACGCGCATCTATACTTATATAATTAAACTGCATTTGATTGAAGTTGAATATTCATATCCTTTATTTTATTTTTTTAAAATAAAATCCAAATCCGCGTTTAAACCTACATTTTTGATTGTGTTAAATATTATATTTGATTATCATGCAAGTTTAAGTTTCGTTGCCACGTCATCAATCAAAAAATATTTATAAAAAATAACTTCAAAAAATGACGATAGTAGAATCAATGATCGTTATTTTTTATCAATACGTTATCGATTTGTGTTTCGACATTTTGCCTTTTATTTGCCAGCATCTATTGGTCTCTCGTCTCTCGACTCGCCACCCTTGAATTTTAACATGCCAGAAACAAAACGACGACAGTGATGAATGCGTCGAAAAAGCAAACTATAAAAGACACTCGTTCACCCCGACAACTTTAATCATCGCGCGCGTTCTCGCGATTGAAATAAAATCGGTGAAGGATCGTTTCGATGGAAATTTACGTCGTTAATAAGATATGAAGCTTTTAGCAAAGGCACAAAAAGCGCCTATCGTGGCGACGAAGGGTAGATTTATGGTGGCGGATGGGTGGCTGCGCCCTGGATTCGACAAAGGTTAACCAGTTCGCCTGTTTATTTTCGTTGCAGGACGACCCATGGTTCATCCGCCGAGTCAGATGGTGACGGCGAACGAGGGCGAGCCCCTAGACATTATCGTCGAGTTCTGCGCCGAGCCGAGTTACACCAAGGTTCTCTGGATGTCGGAGGAGCGCGTGTACACACCAGATGCACCCTCTCACGACGGGGTCCGAGCTCTCGGAATCGAGGTAAATTTGCATGTCTTGCTGCATCAAACATTGCTCGCGCGCCCGTATATCTTCGGGGTTCCTCTACTCTACTCGTTCAAAGATTAACGTAAATTCAGGTTACACAAACAGGTTAAATATATAAATATATTGGTCTATAATTATAAATTCATTTGCAATCCCCGTTGAATAACGATACATTATTCGAACGCTCGCCGATTATTTCTTCTCCGAATAAAAAAAGATTATAAAGATTGGGAATGGGATTTTACTTTAATCAGTTCATAATGCTTTTAATTGTAAATGCATTATATGTTAAATCAATTTTTCAATTGAAATGTTAATAATCACGAAATTAATACGTGAACTGTCAGTTTTTTTTTCCAGAATGTTATTATCGCTGTAAATGATTGCTTATTTATCTTATCAATCATATAAAAATAAATGTTTGATTACTTTTATCGATATTAATAGCAATGTCGTAATATATATGTGATCAGTTTGTTTTTTCTTTGTGAAATACATTTTTATTTTACGGGGAAAAACCTCCGCGAGAGTAAGCTAACTGATATTGCACTTCCAAGTGCATTTCATCGGTCATATGTTTCCACTTTACAGAAGGGAAGTAATTGCAAATAGTGAATATAAAAATTGCAATCTTTGCACAGTAAATAACAAACGCTCCGTAACAAAACTACACAAAAAATACATTGATTATATATCAATAGTTTGCAAATATTTATTTCTTATATCGCAGCAATATTTAACAGTTAACGATATAATGAAATATTTACTTAAAAATATTTCTTCTTTTTACATAAGACTCTTCGTTTTAAAATCCTTCGTTAACTCTACTCGAGATTATACAGAAGCTGAATGAAATAACAAAGTTTGAAAAAAGATACGGTGATTCGGGCCGCTACTTTGAATATTTGTTCGAATGACCTTTTTCCGGCGAAATCGTGCCTTCGTGCGCTGTAAAAATGCCGCGCAAAAAAAAAAAAAAAGAGTGATTCGCGCTTCGCGTGAAAATCCGTCGTCTTTTATAATATGGACAGGAATTATGTTTGTACACCCGCTCGGGGATTACACGCTCTCCGGAGACCCGTTTAGTCCTTTGACGCGAAAATTATGCCGCTACCCTGGTGCGGACGTTCGCGCGATATCCGAGATACTGCGACACGACTTGGCATGGGGGAGAATAGAGGGAGAGGGCGAATGGGGGAACTATGAGAACTGGAACAACCACGTTGTGCGTCGCATCACGGAAACGCGCAGCAAGCGGAGGGAACGAGATGAAAAGGAATGCAGAGCATGTGGCGGCAGGCGTATAGTGATGAGATTCACATACATATATATATATATGTATATCATAATATATTATATATATATATATATATATGTATATCATAATGTATTATATATATATATATATATATATATATCATGATGTATTATATATATATATATATGTATATATACTACGGGAATATTATGCAGGAACCGGCCTCGCGCGCGCATGACTACATATACACGCTTATTTCATTTCCGCAGCCGGCAAACTTCTTTCTCAACGCCCGAGCGGAGACGGAATCCGCGCGAGATAGCTGCATCATAAAAAGGACGGATTAACCATTTTTTTCCAGTCCAGGACCGGGCGGGCGCAAACAATGCGACGGAGCTTTGCGAGAGGATTTGCCGATGCACCCGGTGTGTGTGTGTGTGTGTGTGTGTTGCGTTTGTTTTTATTAACGTTTGATCCTCTTCGCTCCTCCGCGCGCGCAGTCTGATTTCGCGGCGCGAGTAACGAGACTAGCTCCCGCTCGATACCATTGGAAATTGCAGATTTTATTGGGAAGCGCGATCATGCGGGCATACAATATACGTGTATGTATATGTATGTACATACGCACGCATTGCTGCACGCACTGCTTGTAGATATAATATTTGAGAAATGCATTTTTTTACAGAGAGTTGTAGAAACGTTCTCTTGCGCTTCCTATACTTTTTGCAGCGGTTTAAAAGAGAAATATGTATATCGTTAAAAATTGATAACGGTTGACGTAGGTTTTTTTCTGATCGTCGCGAATATTAGGCAATAATATTATCAGATATTATTGAGATGCTTTTTTCATGATATATTTTGTGTTATCATACAAAATTTTGTATTCTGTATCGTAAAAGAAAGAAAAGTAGCATTAATAATCTATACATGTTCTATTATTTTATATTATTGCATATTTTTACGAGTAAATCAACTCCAAAGGAATTACAATTACATTATAACAACATGAGGATAAAAGAAAGAATATGATATACCAAAGGGATTTTTAAAAATGCTACAAAGACGAAAAGGGAAAAGAAAATCAGAATAAATAGCGATAGGTCAAAGTAAAAGAAATCTCAAATATGTTATCAGATAAGAATAGCGAAATGTTAAAAAGGGGCAAAAGGGACAACGAAAGATAAAAAGAGCACGACAGAAACGAGATCAGAAACTCACCAAGAGAATAGGTTAATAGAAGATGGAGAAAAATGTTGGAAAACCTCGATAGAAAAATCTCGAACGACCAAAAAAGGTAGAATATGTTAGCAAAGAAATACTGAGCACTGTAAAGGCAAACGGATAGCACGAGAGCGAGAAGAAAAAACGAAAGTCAGGAAAAAGTTAGAATGTGTTAGTGGAGAAAGTTTGAACAAACTGGAGTCAAAGAGAGAGGGAGATACGTGTGTGTGAGGGAGAAAGGAAGATGGTCAGGTGAAGAAGGCACAAGCAAAGCCAAGATGTCGGGGTAGCAAAGAAGGCAGAGATGGAAAAATACACACACACACACACAGAGATAGAATGAGATGAAAGTAACAAGAAAAGGAAGAGAGCGTAGACGGGAGGCAGAAAAGGAAGTGAGAGAAGGATGCGGGCAGAAGTCGTGAATAGAGAATACAAGTAGAACGGGTCAACGGCTGGGGAGGCACGAGCCTCCGGATGGAAATCGAGGGTAGGAGATGGGGAAAGGCTGAAACGCGAGGTTAAATGGAGCAAGAAACTGCGACTCCTTGCATGCGAAAAACTCACGAAGATCTTCGCGACGACGACGACGTCTGCTTCGAATCGCGGCGACAAAATATCGCCGAGAAACTGCATTGATCTCGCCGGTGAATAGCAGCGCGATTCAATTACGCAAACATATTTCTCTTCGATCGCGTCACCAATAAAATGCATACACAGGAAAACATCCCCGTTGCTTCGATATTAAAAGAACACAATGACATGTCGTGTATATTGAACCGGATATATCTCTCGCGATCGGAACGATGGAGGTCTTTTATGAAGTCGTTGTATGCCCTGGTGGTATGGTGTTTTAGAATAAGATCGAAAACGGAAGCGTTACGTAGCATCGCGATCGCTTCAATCTCACAATAGGAGGAAAATATCGAGTATACAATTATGACACGTTTGTGTCATTCAACATACATTTCTTATGATAACAATTCATAAATGGTATATTTTTATGACTCTGTGTGAAATAATATATAAATCATATTTTTGAAAACTGATGGATAAATGCTTTATATTTTTTTGACATATATCCTCTTTCTTGTTCTCCTCGTTTTTATGATTATTAAAAAAGTATCTCAATTTGCAAAAAAAAAATGTATATTTATACATATACTTTATTGTAATGAGTCAAAATACTTAGTTTACACATTTTAATTTCGGTACAATTTTTTATACTAAATTATTTTCTAATAATAATAAATACTGAAACAAAATATTTCAAATATTTTTTTTTAATTTAGCTTGTAGTAGATTTATTATATACGGATATTTTATATCACCGAAATGATATCCGATGATGATTATCTGATATCATGTATGTATTTATATTTTGTGGCAAAAAGAAAGCTAAAATATTTTTAAATGTATTTTTTAATAACATATTAAAATCTACACAACAAAAATCATGCCACGATTAGCTATGACCTACATATAATGACGAATAAATCTTCTGAAATCGTACCAATACTCGTCGAGAAATAACTTTATATATTTTCTTTCTACGGACCATTAGTATAACTTTCCTATTAGGGTCAATTATCCTATAAACCGGAAGTTTCTTGGACCTATGACCGGCTTAATACGATTGATTTTTCTATGAACAAAGAAAGGAAGTCGCAGAAAGGAGGAGTCATTATAGGTACTAGTAATAAGTAATAGAAAGTAATAAGACGTTTTTCAAGAGGATGAAAAGCGCAGAGAGATCGGGAGGGTGTGTAGATTGGGAGGCTAAAAAGGAAGGTCTAAGAAGAAGCAGTCGAAAGTAAGATGGATAATTGAAGCGAGAACATAGAACGTAGCCGGAAGTTCCCAGTTTCCTCTGGCCGGAAGTTTTACGTGAAAGTTTAATCGTAAAGATATAAAAGGGCAGCTCTGGCTCGATAAGAGAACGACTCTGAACGACTGGATGGACGTTATCGAATCGCGAGTTAATGAGCATTATGCGATAAAAATGTCTCGGTCTGGAACCTGACCTGCGGCAACCAAATCTCAGTGGCTTAATGTTATGAAAGCGCTATGAAAGCGTTCTTCATAAAGATCTGTGCGAGCTTCGTTTCATCATCATGAATTGTAGCTGCTGTCGTTACCTCGGCTGAACTAGTTGAAGAAAACTTTCGAAATTCTCTCTAAAGTGTCTCAACTGACATCTTAAAGTGGGGGAAAATGATTAGATATGTCAAGATCGTGACTTTTGATCTCTAAATAAGAAATTCTGTTAACTCGCAGAGAGTCATTTTCAATGAAGAATGTAATAGAACCGTAAAAATATTGTGCTTATTGTTAGTAAATTCTGAATTTTAGGACCAATGAAAGCTCAATCTTGTAGTTGACAATTCGACAACTTTCGACACATATTAATTAAATATTTCTATTAATCAGAAAGAAATATTTTTATCGGTTCTCAATATTAAGAATATAAATATGATATTTTTTAAATCGGCCAACAGAGCCAAAACACAAAAAAATTAATTATTTGGAACTGTATCTCTTGGTTTGAGATCACTAAGTTCCATATATAAATTAATCTCGAAACTTACATATGGCTCTATAGAAATAGGCTCTGTTGGCCGATTTAAAAAACATCATATTTCTATTAATATAGTTCCTCGCAATCTTGATCTTTCGCAGAAATGACACATAACACATAGATGAAAAGCAATACTACAAACACACATTCCGTCTTGATCTTTTGCAGGATGGGGGCACAGAATCGTGTTACAGGACGACCTTACGTTTCGAGACGATTCAGTGGTCCCACGCGGGAGAGTGGCTGCTGCTGGTCCGTTCGCCGGAAGGGATCGCCGAAGCTTCCGTTCTGCTCAATGTGACGCGCGCTTCCGGATACAGCCATGCCCAAGTCCGGTCAGCGAGTATCGCGTACCTTCTGCTCTGCCTGATCCTGCAAGCATTCCTGCAGGAACATCGTCGCTGAAGCGACCCGCTGGCGAAGCCAGGCGGAAGAAACCTCGGCGAAACTTCTGGTGACGCGGATGTCAGCTTTTCCAAAAATGACGAAAAGGAAAAGCGCAAGTTTCTCTGTACATATAATACACTGAGGTCCTCTTTTTCGACGAATTTGCCCCGCGCGATTCACGCGTTTGTTGACGAAAACGCGCGTTTGTCCAACACGCGATACCTTGTGTATCTTTAATATCGCGACATGCAATAGAAATTCGATGAAATCGCTCACGCCCTCGGCGCGAATTACTACGGCCTTGGTGTTCCTCAGATCTTATAGCGAATTCTCTTGTTCTATCTTGGACGATTCCATAGAAGACACGTTTACAAATTGTTTGACAATTGCGAGGAAGAGCGCGACCCGCTGCCGTCGTCGTACGAAATCTTTAGACGAGAGACTCGCGTCTGTATGAACGAGTATCCATGCGATCGAGAAATGGTTCGAAAAAAGAAAAAAGGAATTCGATTTCTCTGGCCTTATACGAAAATAGCGAAGGAGAGAAAGGAAGAGATCGCGCGGGCGATACATATTTATATAGAGAGAAAATTTGTAAACTACGAATTTATGCGCGCTGACATTCGCGCGACATATACGCCGTACGATGTGTATATATTTGTATAGGTAATATAAATAATAAAGCCAATGTTTACGAATTGTGGAACGCGACGTTCCCGCATGTTAGGGATCAGAACGAAAAGAAGACCAATTTTTTTCTGTTCTTTTTTTTTTCATTTTTTGTCATTCGCGAATTTTTTGCAAATGAAAGGAAGCGCGCGAGATACGGCTTGTGGCGGATATAAATTCAAATTTTGTGCCGAACTATAATTATTATAATATTGCGAAGCAAACTGCCATATAATAAAGTATGGTGAGCGATATTGCCTATAATAATAATAACGAAATGATGAGAAACGAACGAGCAGAATGATGTAACACGGCAGAAGAAGAAGAGATCGTTGCAAACTTTAATAAAAAAAAAAAACAAAAAAAAAAAAAGATACGCGATCTCTCCTGCATGCCCCAGAACGTAAGTTCGTGCTACCGGATGAGAAACAAACTTAATTGTCCTACGTCAAATATTCCCGAAGATAGGGCGGCTAAAATTAAATAAATTGTTGTATATTACTTAGGTAAGTAGAATTTGATAGCGTGTATATAGTGACTGTAAATGCGTAGATTTATCGTACGCCCGTACATGACGAATTATACAGTGTGACGCTGTTAGAGATATATTTATTATTCGTTGATATATTTTTATAAAGTTTTATTTAGCTATAAGTTCTCGTTCGCCTTCCCCATCCACCCCGAATCTCGTTCGCACGATCATAAAGCTCGTTTCGTTAGGCAGAGAGAGAATGAAAGAGCAAAGCGATGGCGGCGCCTTGAGTTTACGAACTTTTCAACGAGAACCGTTACAATAAAACTAATACTATGTCCTACGAACGTCCTAAATTGAATGTAGCTGTAGTTCATCGTGTGAAGAAACATGAAACATTGTTGTCCTTACGATACTTTCATCTACCGAATTTGGGCGGGACAGCGTCTCGTCTCGATTCCGCTTCTTTCGAGCGTCTTTAATGTAATTTTTTTTTTTTTTTTTTCGTAAAAATTCGGTGGTTCCTAATTTTGTAAAGATAGAATTTGTACTTGGCATGCCGACGACTAACGATAACCCTTACGATAATGTCGGTGCGTCCTATCCGCGCGCGCGCGATCGCAGTCGGTACTACCTATAGATACGAAATAAACATACCTGATGTCTTCACGTTAATTTAGTCTACTCGATGAACCCGACTTGTTTTCAGATCGCTAAGGTGTTACAAGTAAGCAACGTGGTGTAATCGTTGTACCCAATGACGCCTAAGAGTTCAATAAATGATATTTACAATAATCGTGCTGGTGTCTACTAGTATATATGCATTTAAAATGCTCCCTTTATGCTCCATGTTTTTTCATATTTTTTATTCTATATCAATTTAGTTCCTATATCGTAGTATGTTTTATCGAAGTATAATATCCATCAATTTTTTTTGCGCAAAATTTAGCGCAATATATGTATATTTATATCGTATGTAATATAAATTAATTGTTTATTTTTTAAAACTAGGTATTGAAGAAATCCTTAAAGGTAAGTATAATCAATACTTTTAATACTTTTTTAATACTTTTAATATTTGTCATTATATCTGCGAGCTTTTCAAGAGATCGTCGCAATTACATTTGTTTGATAACTTTAAATGGCCAAGACTGTATATCGTAAGCTTCATCGATTTGACAAAAGAAAGATTTATTAAACGGATTATAAAGATTACAAAACTTTGAAGATTTCCTTCTCCGAAATGTGTGTTCGCGAAAGAAACACGGATTGGGTTTCTTTAATAAAATAAGGTGAAGGTCTTAAAGCTTTCGAATAAGCCCTAAGTAGAAGGAGCCGGAGGCTCGCAGATATGGACGAATTACTTTCACAAAGAAATCAGGCGAAGAATCCTTTCAACCAACGTGACCGACTTTACAGCCATTTCCTCCCAAATGGTTTTTACCCGCGGTTTGAACTGTGACATTTGAGACCTAGTCTGTTCTCTATTACTTCTTATCCCGGCCGTTTCCTGTTATTCCGGAAGATTTATATCCGTTTCTATATGCGATGAAAATGTATCGCATGTGTTCCTGGCTAGTTATACGAAAATACACGAAACACTCGAGAGGACATTAACTCGAATTTTAATGGTTTAATTCTCTTCGATTTTTGTTAATCAATGATTTTGTAATCGTCTGCATTTATATTTATGAAAATTGTGTTAATTAATATAGAGACCAGATAAATTCTCATTAATTTTAGTTTATTAAACTACATATATTTCGATTTGCTTAATAAACTCATTCATTTGACATTAATTAACTTCCCTAAAGCGTTCCTAAACTAAGCAATCGAAATCAAAAATATTGAATTCCTTTTTAATTAGCACGTCGCTGTCGCTCAACAACATCTCACGATAAGAAATTAATTTTTTTTTTTAAATTGCATATGTCAGATCGCACCACGCCATATCGTGCACGATATCTAGGAACGTCTCTCGCTAAATTGCGCCACGTCGGAATTCGGTGGCATTAAAATTGGCCGCGTTATGTCTCGCCACGTATGCATTATATGCATATACACACATATACATATATATTATATATATATATGATGAAAATAATTTAATTCGCAATACTAACACGCAGCGTACCGTGGCAAATGCGCTAACCAAGTCACGTGTAACAGCCGCGTTAACTGGCGCGTATACACGTGTATATATTTCTCGGCTTAAATATAACGAGCTTTCGCTACACGAACGTCGCGGTGAAGACAGCAGCAGGGCGGGGAGCAGAAGGAGGAAGGAGAGATGGTGGTGGTTTCAGTTTGCAGGAAGCCCGGAATCGTTTCGTCTCTTCCTTCGCGCGCGCGGCGGAACAATCCGGCTTTGTCTCCTAGAAGCGCGCCGCTTCCTATATACCGTCACTACCACTTGGCCGCAATTTCAGCTTTTCAGACATCGCCGGCAGATTGAAGAGGAGACCCCGTGTGGGAGTGAAAAAAAAAAGAGGGAGCGATCGGGTCGCTTCACCGCAGTGTGATGAATTTCACGTTCGGTTGGCCTATCATTAATAATAATTACGTCGCCCGCGAGAGATCCGATTAATCTCGATGGTTCCAGTCTGACTGTCCGGTGTAACCATCAGGCATTCGTCCATTCATCGTTCTGAACACGTTTCACTGAATATTTCATAGACTGCTGCAGTATGTCTTATGCGATCTTTATCTATTTCACTTGTACGTCTGACAAGTACAAATGACAATGCATGACGAAATAGCCATAACAGTGACAACCCGTTTATTATCGCGGAGAATGAAAAAAAATGGATTTTAACAGATGCAGACGTATTCGCTCGTTTAAAAATCAGTTCGTTAAATTGCTCGATGCTCGAAATTAATAAATAACATTAACATGACATTTGAGATAAATTTCTTTTCTTTGAAATTTCGGCCGAAAACGATGACACGAGAAATGCTTGTAAACTTCCCTATATATAAATTGGTTTTTTACTTTGAAACGTTTTTGCAATCTGTGTATTTATGCACCCCAAACTTTGCAATGTTGCGATTGTATTATCTCGTGAGATTTAAAATGGGTATATGAAGAAAATTAGGTTCAGGATTTTCGTGGCTGAGTCGGCGACTTCTCGTGATCGTTCTGACTTTAATTTTATCGGTCGGAGACCCAGTCGATCCTCCTAATACATAATGGATCCCCCAGGCCTACGGTCCGAAGCTCCAATCGAATTAATGCCGAAGACAGCACTTTTTTTCATCCCCTCTCTCACTAGATTAATATCGTGGGAATTCTATACGTAGGGTCACTCTGGTTTGTATATCGAAATTTCGCGATAAAGATTCTTCTTTCAAAAATAGCTAAACATTAAAACAAACGAACAATTTTAACAATTAGTTTGTAACATCGTTGAATTATATAATACCTACATATTTGAAGTACCTTTAAATTCAATCATTTTATATACTAGCTTTCAGAGAATAATTCAAATTAAATTTTTTTCCGTGAACAATAACTGGAAAAAGTAATGCGGTTCACAATAGATAATAGAAGAGCTATAACGAGTTAAAAGTTAAAATTTGTTAGCTAAATATTTTCCAAAACTTTCCATTTAATTAAAAAATCTTTATTGCATAAAGTTAGAGCGAAAACGTTTCGACAACACGAATGCATTTAGCAATGTTTCTTTTTTTTATTGAGATTTTTGATTAATCATTAACGATTAGTTTGCCATTATCAGAATAAAAAGAACGTATTTTTGTATTAATGTTTAACACGAGACAACGGTTATAATCTTATTTATGTTATTTATATTATCTTGCTGCTTAACCTTAAGCATAGGTAAAGTTAGATACAATGTCTTCCTCCTTTTGTAGTATCTACCTCAGAGTCTCTCACAAAACTCTATAAAGAGCGACTTCAAGAGCGTGCAGTTTAAAGTCTCGTGTTATCTTCCCTCGCTCGCGTACGTCAAGGTAGTTTTAACAATAAACTCCAAAACGGTAATACATTGCATCATTACTCTTAAACGTTACGTAATAAAGAGAAGCAAGAAAAATATGGATAGTACAAAGTTTGATAGAAAGTGTGAGAGCGTGTGCACAACTTGTTCCATAAATTTTGAAATCTTATATACCCTGTCCTAAAAAAAATTATTTCATAGTTAAATCCAAGTACAATTTGAGATTAAAGATCTGCAACATACAGGGTAGAGCTTACTTTAGCTAAACTTATTACATCAGCTTAGTCTTTGGTTTTGTATAAACTGCTCGTTTCAAAGAAATGATTCTTTACTATAAAATTACGTCGCATAAATTATGGTTTCAAAATAGCCCTCCGCCTGTTTAAATATCATTACGTCATTTGTCGTCCCGTGTCATCGTTATCAAACACTGTTGTACACCCGGTTATTGTATTTATTTTCTCCAAAGTTCAGTCGACTGCCATTCACAATTAAACACGCCGTAGTTGAGAGTCGGGAACGAATAGCTATCTTTGTTGTGCGATATTGCCGGCATCTATCTTACTACAGCGTCCTGTCTCCGCTGAAAATCAAGTTCATCAAGGGTAGACAATTAACAAGAACGAAGCTACGAAACGCTCCGTAGCGACGCCTTCGTCCTCGAGGAGGAGCGAATAATGCCTACGTGGAGCCAGTAAATTACTCTTAACTTCTCGGAGGGTAAAAATTACGGAGTTGTAAGGCTAGAGGAACACCCGGGGAGGGCTTAAACCTCCGTCGCCTCGCGAGAGGCCATAATTCTCGCGCTATCTACACAGAAATTGCTCCTTGCCTCGTCCGGGGCTAGCAGCCACCCGCGGGAATCGCTCGTCATTTATTTATTTTCCCGCTTCCCACCGGGACGTGCACGTCAGAAAGCGCGAAATATATACCCGAGGACACACGTGATCGAGATCGTCGCCGCACGTCGTGGATCGTTCACGACGCTGACATTCGCAAGATAATTAGACGAGAAAAGAGAGTTAAATGATATAGGCGAATTCAAGATTATGTCGTCAAGGATCGGCGTCAACATTTTTTCAAGTCGAGAGTACGCAAAATTTATGATACTTAATGGCGAAAATACAAACAAGAAATTTAACGATAAATAATGAAGAAAATACATAATAAATTGATTGTGATAGAAAAAATATTCCAGGGCTACATGTATCATTTTCTAAATTAATAGATGTAATACATTTTTTATTATATATTATCTATTGTATGCATTGGTTTAATGTTGGTCTCTCAAAAACTCTTGTAAATTATTATTATTACATCTAATATTTAAAAAAAGGAATCCTGCACTTGTACTTTTCTATATCTCTCATCGCAATATATTTTCATGCTGATTGATATTGTTTGATAAAATATTAACTATTCATTATATATATATTTTTAATAAATTCAAAGTAAGTGTATTGCACGATATTTTTACATTGTACTGTCTCCTACAATAATCTTATTAACAACCTTTTAAAAGTCATGTTATTAAATAATCCGTTAATAAATTTTTAATGACAGTATCAACTCATTTTTTGTCTGCGCTTTAAATTTTCAAAAAGTTCTATTAAGATCCCGCTATAATAAATGCTATAAATATTCAGCAAACTGAATATATTTAATAACAAAATCTATATAACGTTTTGAAGTATAGGTAAACGAACTTGTCTAGCTTATATCTTTACTGGATATCCGTATCCCCTTAAACTCGCGTCTTCATAAGAGCAGCGATGTTGGAAACCACGCTTGTGAGTAAACGGTAAAATCACGCTCTAAATGCTAATTCGTCCATTTTCTTGGCTCGTCTCGTGAAATCCGTGAAGGACCTTTGCGTTGCAAGACCACCCGTTGAAAATTCGTCCTTCCATATCGGGCTTCAGGTGCGAGAGAGATGGATATGAAAGGTGGCTCAACCGTGTCGCTCGGAATATCAAATTATACGTGATAACGTTGGTATGGTAACTCGCTGGTGTTAAAACGCGGAAACTTTACCAATTTGCTGTAGCGGGATACAAACAAAATAATTCCTTTCAATAGAGACAGCCAAATGAGCGTATACGCTCGTATGCACATAAATAATGAGATAAATGCCCAGAAAAATTGACACGCGCGAGACATACAAATTTATACCTCGATAACTCGAAATTGGAAAGATATATCATTTCGTTATTCAAATTTATTGAAGTTTATCAATATGTTTAATTTTTCAGTCAAATAAACAAATTGCATTATCATCATATTACGCAAACCCTCTTTCTGGTACTGTCAAAAGAAAACATTATACTCGTACATAATGTAACGTGGCAAATAAAATATGTAATTTATAAACGAAGTGTTAAATTAATTTTACATTTAGCGTAATTAGGACCCGCAATAATTTAATAATTTAAATTTGCGTTACACAATACGATAGCTAGTTTGAACGTATTAAAAAGATATTGCGTTCCTGCTTGTGATACTTTTGGATTATACCTCGCGACACAGAACACGGACACGCGCGCACACTTTGTGTAACATTATTCAAAAACTAATGAAACCATTGAAATAGCGAGCTACGTGGGACACGATATCGTTGAGGTTGCGCGCGCGCGCGCGAGGATTACAGCGGAATTAAAAATCCTTTGTGAAAATCGGTGGTTCGCTGCCTTAACGCATCGGTAATCCGGCGCGGTGGCGTCGTCCTATATAAAACCAGCGCACAACAACCGCTATTACTCGTACAAACGCAACGCGCCGGACAAAATTGGTGGAAGCGATCGTAATGGAACGCACGCGGAAAGCGCGTCGCTGCACTTACCCGTCCGCGTATATACAAGGGGTGAGTCCGTTTAATTTCGATTCGACGCGCTGCCCGGCCGCGCCAGTGTCGGGAAAAAGACTCGGACATACCAGTGCATATAACACGTTCGCCCGTCTGCTTTATTCGTTTGCAATAAATGCTATAGCTCTCTCTCGTCCCATGACGGTAACTAAACTACATACGTGTCTGTCTGTTATTTTTTCGGTCCCCTCGCAAAGGGGTTGCAAGCTCGTACGCGTATATATACATTTCGTACGTTTCTCCTATATGTTTTTCGAGAGATCGTTCGCGAGACCCGGCTCGCGATATACATAAAAGATGATAGCCGCGCCGATTTTCTGTTTGATTTTGCAGATAGAAAGTAAAACTGTGCCGTTGCTCGTGCGCGTGAGATACAAAATTGGAAAGCGAAACGAAAATATAAATCGACACGATAACATAGTAATTTCGTTTTATATTATCATGTTATTATATGATGTCATATTCTAAGATCGAATTTTTGTTTTTTTAAAAAAGTTGTGATTTACTTTGATTTAAGAACATAGGTATGGTTGCGTATTAACGTGTGAATGTTTCTATATATTTTATTATTTTTATATTTATTTTTCTAATAATTAATATTATATTATAGCATTTGATAAGGGCCGAAACCCACGGCCGAAACGTTGTGAAAATTCAATAAATTTACTTATTTGCCAGAATTGGTCCATTGAATTATTACCATTTTTTAATTATCATCTGGTGACTTCATAGTTTTATATCATTGAAAATATAAATGTTTATTTTTTTTTTTACAGAAGAATGTATGGTTTTTTTCCGCGATTCGCAGCTACCATCTTGATGATCGCGCCTAATTAGAATTAATATAGTCGATGAATGAATTTTATAGATGCCCAATTATGCTGACATCAAGGGAGAAGCGAAGATATCGAATCCGCGTCTCATTTATTTAGAAGTCTAGAAAGTCTAGAATCTTGTCGAAGGTAAGTCCTGTTTCTCCCGATATTCTAATCGGAGAAGCAATATTCCGCAGAGCTCATATAATTCCACGAGATAAACTTTCGTTCCTTCGAACGATGAGGGAGGCCTCGTGTGATCCAATCCGAATTTGACGCTCGGGAATTTATAGTTCAGCAATATACACAATGGGGTGCGATGCTTCTCGCGAGAGAGAAAGAGAGAAAGCACAAAAAGATAAAGGAGGAAGGCATAAATCTTTACGACTACTAGGGCCAAACGACGACCCCTCAAAGGCGACCGACTTGTATGATTTATTTATTTATCTCTCGTTATAGTTGAGTCTCCATCGCAAAAGTTTCGCGGCTCCTTTTGTCGAAAGAGCCTGGGGTATCAACGAATAACGCGCCTTGGATATTTCAACGAGTTCAAACAGTGCGCGAACGTACAAAGAGGAAGTTTGTACATATATTCGCTGGTTCAACATCGATGGAAATCGCGATGGAGGCGTGAAACTCTGTCATACACACTTAATACCGCGATTTGTGTATATCCCTCCTCGTTTCGAAACTACACGCTCTCATCCTTTTGCGCTCATGCTTGCACCGGCAAATTATATTTTACATTCGCATGCGCGTCTAATTAACGAGCGCGCACGTATTCCGGAAATTGTATGACGCGGCTACCCAAAAACGTTCCGGAAATATCAAGGCAGTTACTCTGATTATTATACATCTCTTTCGTATAGTAGAATCTACCAGAGTTCGCATTTATCTGTTGTAAATTTGAGAAATTAAAGAGATTTTTTACACATCTGATTTTTCTGAACCACATGAGTTTTCATGAAACATTTTAGAAGCTTATTTGATCGTTTCATTATTAATTAGAAAAACTCTTTCATTCTTAATTACACTAATTGTTAATTTAAAATCGTTCGAGTTATCTAGAACATTATGAAATGAAAATTAACCCGCGTTTACAAAAGATATAACGTCGCCCACTGACATAATTATCTGTACAACAATTTGCAATATCAAAAGCCTCCTACAGCTATTGCGTTTCAATTGCAAATTGCGTTGCTCGATATCGAGGAATGCGTTTGTGCAATCCAGCGTGCATTTCAATTCCGGCCAAGATGAAAGAGCGCGACGTAATAATAGCGGCGCGTGCAATCCCGGCACGTTTCTTTAATCTATTCATCCGCGATTCGGGGGCCGGGCGATATGCACGTGTATGCACGCGCACGTACGTGGATACGCGTGGGTATGTAGCGCATATATCCGGGTAAAGATGCGAGGGCACGCCGGGGCACGAAAGCTCACCCGCGGAATAAAGCTCACCCGATGAGATCGCTGCCGCCTCGACGCGGCACTATTCGGCCAATATAAGCTTATTTGACTTTGCGGAGGCATAATCCATTCCGCATACTGTGTTCCCTGGGCGTTGGCCTGGATACGAGAGCTACACACCACGCGCGAGATCATCCTCCTTTCTCTTCTTTTCACGACCTCTCAACCACGTGCACTTTTTCCTAGTTTCGTTTGCATTTGAAACACTACCCAAGTACCTTTCCGTGTAATCTCGCTTATACTTCTGTAACTGTAAAGTCGCGACCTGAGCGACCTGACGGCGATCTCCCCGATTTCGACGAGATTTCAGAAAGCCGTAATAACGCTATGCATGATTTTCGCGGACCAATTAATTCGTCATGCAAATATTTTCGATAGTAGAGCATATGATTCACTATACATATTCATAATCATATTCGATATTAATTTGCTTAATGTATCGACGTCATTATTTGCATTACGCACGATTCTTGAACGCGGTTAGACCGCGGTCAATATTGTCGGTATTAGAGCTGATTATTTGCGCCGATGTATCGAGAACGGATATTTAAACGGAAATGGTAATAAGGTAGAATGGAAAATTTTATTAAAATAAAAAAATTGGCGCTCAAAAATTGTCATTAGTAATCAGCGGTTTTACACTCTTGTCGTTTGCTCTTATCGGGGGCAAAACACTGCTCAACCTTACAGATAGATATCTCACGGTGTATGTAAATATTCGCTCGTGCAGCTCGGTTTTCTCGCTGCATCTCTCAGCGCATCGGTATCCTCCATTCTCGTTTGTCACGCAGATAAGGATACGACTCGACGATGCCGATTACATGATCGTCTTTCCAGGCCAGGGGGACTAGGTCGATGTCAAACTGGGTTTGCAGTTTATCTTTGTGACACTGAAGTTGTAATCGCGCACTGCAACGCCAATGTCACAGTATTATTCCTATGCATCGATTCTTTTACGGTCGAATGCTCTATGAAGTGTCTAAGAATTTGCATGCAAAGCATAATTAGAGGAACTTGAAGAATTCTAGAAATTATATAAACTTTAAAAATCACGATGAAGAGATTATCAATCAGCATTTTTCCATAACATTCATTTAGAAGGCAATTTTAAGTTTAATTTTAATGTAAAATCTAATATACATATATTATAATTATTATGTATTGAATCTTAAAAAATTGTAGAAGCGTTTATTTACATATCGCTATGTAAATTATTTTAATATTTGTAATTAATGATACTCTGTATAAATATTATGTGAATCGTTTTCGTTGTAAGTTATGTTATTGCAGTTTAATTACCCAACAAAAAATGTATAAAAAGAATCATAAATTCTAAAAAATACCGATATAATTCGTTCTGAATGCGCAGAGCTTAATCGGAATTGCATTTAATAAAATCCGTCGAGATATAATAACATAAGTAAGAATCACATCGCATTTGATGTGTATGTGCAATATTCGTGTAACGATATAATCAAATAATGATACAATCGAATAACGCTATATAATATCTATCAATAGTCGTTTTTCTATTACGTCTAAATATATTCTTCAAGGAAAATTAAATTTATAAATCAATAGATTCTCTTTCTTATTTTCCCGGATATCTCATCTATATCAAAGATGTGATATTGTTATTACTTAAAATTTCCAATAATATAATATAATAAATAATATGCATTTTCTCAAATACCTATTTTTGTGAATACAAATAAATGTCGGACAGAAACTTACATGAACGAAATTCCATATAATTTTCTGTACGACTCTCATAAAATTCAATATTTTCATAAAATGCAAATTTTCATAAATTGTGATAGTACAAAAAAAATCTTAATCGATCGAAATCAATGGATATGCGTAGTCACGAGAGTTCTAAAGCATACACGAGGTCCAGATATAGAGCCATTTAATCAGACCTTTTTGTGTGTAAATGCGATTGAATGCGCTAAATGAACCGTTTCCCCTCGTCGCTTAAATTGTTAAACGAATATCGGGCATTATATTGTGCCGATCGACGCTGTTCACGACTTATTATTTCGTTGCCGCGATACACCAGCGGTGAGTTCCATTAACGTTCTCTTAAATACTTTATTGAAGTTAATGGAGATCTGTGATTATCCCTTAACAAGTTTTATATATACATAAAACAGTCGTATATATCCCGGGCTACGGCTGTGTGTCAATGCGATTAATCTTGCACCTATATATCGAGTATACGACGGAACGACGAAGCCGAAATTGCTTTAATGGCATTAAACTTGTGAAATATATTAATTACTTGAGGTTGGTTTAGCGACCTATATCAGACACGAGTGTAAATCAACGCATCTCTCATATATATGGGGGAATGGGTATTTTCATTTCGTTACCAACGTAGATTGAAAATTTTTTTGAATATTTCAATATTTGGCACAAAGAAAACTTTCATCGCGTGCGTGCGAGTAAAACTTTAAATTGCTGTTTATGAATCCGCCTATTTCCTAGTCCGACTACCGTGCAATCAATTCAATGCAAGAAGCGATATCGATCTCAATTTCCGTCAAACCAACTTGCTTATCGGATTAATTCAACGCAATATAAGCAAATAATTGCTTGATTTCATTTATTTTCATTCCATTCAGATGCAAATAACATTAGTATTATCCACTCAGCGCCTCGCACGAGAGGCGAAAATTTTACGTTTTGTGTGTAATGGAAAACGAAAAAATTAAAAATATTCCATCTATTCGAGTTATAACTGTCGTTTACTATATATTTCACAATTTTCTGTGTCATAAATAGTCCTTGACTGCCGAAAAGATATCGAGATCCTACCAATTTCGATTCGTCGAAGACATTTTACAGTAGCTATTCTCATTCGAAAAACTGTTTCATTTTAAGAGTATCGGGTCAGTTTCGGAAAAAAGTAACGGCCCGTATGTATATACGTATATGTATGTATATTGGGCACGTAGCCGACATTACGATGTCATTCTACGAAACCCGCTTCAACGAAATTTAATTTTCCTTTTCATGAATTGGACTGTGATTGGCTATTCCTTCTCAATAGCCGCACGCCGGGCAAGTTTTGCTGGCCACTTTGCTCGCTTCCGGTCGTAACCCGATTCGTGACACAACCCTATACAGTCTCTATTGATGTCCTTATTGGACTTCTGTACTCTCTTCTTTTGCAATTTCATTTTCGCAAGAATTTTTACATTGTTCTGAAGGTGATAACTCATTTTCAGAATTTCAATAATACAATTGATTGAATTTCTTCTTCAATTCTCTTGTGTACATACATACAGTTCTTGATGAGAAATTTCAGAAAAGATTCTGATAATTGAATAGATAGAGGTACAAAAAT
Organism: Nylanderia fulva; assembly: GCF_048542155.1. Taxonomy (NCBI): domain Eukaryota; kingdom Metazoa; phylum Arthropoda; class Insecta; order Hymenoptera; family Formicidae; genus Nylanderia; species Nylanderia fulva. The sequence goes on from NW_028189622.1 coordinate 3,414,303, forward strand.
ATATATACTACCTTCACGCTTGTCATATAAAATGTAATAATATTTTTTTAAATTTTAATCAGAATCGGTTGACAAGATCTTTTTATACAGATATCTATTTGCTTATAAGATCATATTATTCAAGCGAATAATTATATTATTTTCCGAATATGGCAGTACGTTTCTAATCTTCGAATATGGACATACACTGAATCATCTATTTGTTCGTGTAAGAATTACATAATAGAATTTAGTGCGAAATAATATTCTGTATAGAAAGTAAAAAGTTTAAAAACGTAACATATAACAAAAATATAGAACAAATAGAAACAAGTAGATAGCTGGAAATAAAATTTATCTAAAAAAATAAAAAAAAGGAAAATAAAAAAATATAAGCTAAAAATATGAGTAAGAGAGAGAAATATATAAGTATATTTATATCTAAAAGCATATTGCGTGTATGATTACAATAAACTTAGTGAATTGCAAAAATTATGGTATAAGTTACTATACGATAAGGTACATGAAAATCCATTGAGGTTGGTTTAACCGCAATGTGATTGCAATGTAAAAATAATATGGAAGGTATATAGAATAAAATCAAATATGCAAAAAAAATAAATAAATTGTATTTGGTTTACAAACAATGGGCAAAGTGCATTATTTGAATGGAACCACCACTTGGACGAATTCGAAATAATCGTTTTGAAAATCGTGTGGGTCGTCAAGGTTTACCTACCTCACGTGCACCGGATTAAACTTTTGTCTACTTGACCTCGCAGTGTCAGTGACTTCTGATATTTCATGACACCTAACGTTTACGACCTCACTGGGTCGTTCGTGAGCGAGCAATGCCACGAAAAGAAAAATCCCCTAATTCTTCTAATGACCTCAAAACCAATCATATACTTGCAAAAAAATAATTTGAATTAGCAAGATAAATAAAAAATTAAGCCGCGTATTTCGTAGTTGTACTTTTAATAATCATGGAAAAAAATTTTCTAAAAAAATTATTATGACCTTTCACAATTTAGATATGCAATTCTGTATTTCTCATTCATCTTTATCCTATCATTGATTATTAATGAAACGCAACATGTATAATAATAAATCTTTCCCAAATAGTGATATTAATTATCTTATATCTACCATAAAATATATTCGGCATATTTTATTATAAATAATTTATGTATGTATAACACGTGCATTAACTCTAAATTATATCAATAATATAAAAATTTTATTCTAACAAACAAATTCTAAGCAATCGGAAGCAATAAATATCATTAACTCCTCGTAAACTCATGGCAATGTCAAATAATGTTCCGGTTACAATTGTAACCATGATGAAAGATTTCCGTGTGTCTACTGATACTATATCTCCTCTACACGTCTCTGGACGAACTTGACCTAGTTACCTAGCTGCAGGAATATGTCATGTTATCTCCGCTGAGTGCAGGTAACTCATATGACAGCTCACCGCGTAGCTGGGCTTCGATGAAGGAGGAGGTGAGATGATGCGAAGGTACGCGTTATATAGATGCCATATCGTATCATGGGATAAAGAGTGGGTCAAGTTTAATGGAACGTGGATAGAGTAACAGCGAACTCTCACTTTCATGTCCCCGCAGCCTATGGATCGCACGACGCGACTATACATCGCAGAGCGATGGGACCGGTTGGGGAGGAAGGGGGGTACCCTTAGCTTTCCAACGGTAGGTCGCTCAATTGTTTCCATGCGCTTGGAGGGTTAGGACGGCTTATTCTGTGAACCTCTGCTTAGTGGTCGCGTCGAACTTGTGATGGAGAGAACGATAGAGCAACGCTATGCGATAAAGTTTTGCGTGAAGCTGGACAAGACGCCTACCTGACCCGGATCGGTGTGGCAACGGTGCCGCAGCCGCCCTACAGTCCCGACTTGGCCCCGGCGGACTTTTTTTTATTTCCTCGGCTGAAAAGGGAGCTCAAAGGACAACAGCTCGAGTCGGTTGACAACGTACAAGCTACTTCGACGGCCTCCCTGAACAGCATCCCAGTCAAGGAGTTCCAGAAATCTTATGACGCATGGAAATCGCGTTGGCAAAAATGTATTGACGCAGAAGGGTCATACTTCGAACAATTTTAAGTTGTTTTACCTATGCGATCAATAAATTCTTTTTTAAAAAAATGCGACGCATTACTTTCCGGACATACACGTATATGAGCAAATATTTGTATCGTGTGTATGTCCACGTGGTATGTCTTTTCATATAAAGAAACGTCTCTGATGATTTATACAAACAAAAGCATGTTGATACGATTGTACTGAAGTGATGATACTGGATGATATTGAAATCCAATTACATCATTAATTTGCTTTACATTTTTTCTCTCCACAATATTTGAATGAAGAGAATTCGAAAACAGGCAAAAAGTAATAAGATTAATTAATTCTATATATACCGTTTAAGAGAAACATTCATCTTTCATTCGCCAATGTTAGAATATTTTAAGAAGTATGAAATTAATTATTAAATACTTTTACATTTTACGATCATCAAATTCTTAAAAGCTTATCTCGAATTTAATAATATGGAGAATGTTCTTATATAGGAGAGTGCTTTCCTCCATTTTTACATTTTTCACCGCGCGCGTTTGAAGCATCTTTCTGTCGTTATCTTCAGCTGACAGATGAATTCTTTTTCCTTTCGTCGCGGAAGAGGAATCGAGGAAGAGGTTCAAGCTTAGAGATATCATACGGCGAGGTAAAAAAAAAGATACGTATCGATTCCGCTAGTCATTCAAGTACGCAACGTTCCACATTTTTCTAATTGATCTCTGCTGTGCGGGCAATCATTTTTTTTTGTTGACATTCATTGGATATCACCGCGGGAGATAAGGGTCGATAATAGCTTTTCCTAGAGGCACATCCGGCCTTCGCAAGATTCATCCTTGGAAGTCCAGTAGGTGGACCAAAACTAAATGCCGAAGGCTTTTATTAATGGCGAGATGGGCGCGAAATAAATACTTATTGTTAACGAGTTTTGTTCCCCTATATACATCGTATCGATTATCGACTGTGTCCTGTATATATATTTTATACAAGATTATATTATTTACATTTCTTGGACTTCTAAAAATATTTGTACACACGAACAGCAAAAAATATAACTCATAAGTATAATATGTTTCAAAATTATCTGAAATTAGTGAAATACGAAATTCCAATTACGACTTTATATAATTTGCATTCAAACAGAATTCTCTTCATTTATATCTTTTTCATATAAAAATTATTATTTTATTTAAATAGTACATTTACGCGAAAGTTTATTAATTAGAATATATTTCTACATTCTACTCCAATCGTTAATTCGAATACAAAAGGCCAATACATAATCCATTTTTCTTTCATTTTATTGTAACATTATAATATGCGAAGAGAATAAATAGCACACACTGACTCTCGAATATAGCTTTTATCTAGATTTTTACTTCTTTGACAAAGTGTGATAACGATAAATATTTGACTGTATTATCAAACTCTCGATATACATACACGTGTGCGGCTGCATATCGCCGTGTATGTAGAAATAAAAATCGAAATTTGGAGCCCCTCCGGATATAATTATGCTTTTCTGTTGCGAACTAATAACAGAAACTCTCGTGAACGAGACAGTTCCCGTTCCCTGATTATCCCGTCCACCTGTCACAGCGATTACTCGTAGATACATAATCCGATTGCCGTTTGCCGATGACAGGCGACGCCGTACAGAACGTATGCACGTGCAAGCTATGATTACACACGATGACCATGTTTATTCGCCTGCTGTAACCGGCGCCTGACCATCCGAAGATCTGGAACCGCGATGTACGTGCATTTCATCCGTAATGGCAATATATACAAGTTCACGATTGCAATCACGATCTCCGATGTTGCCGAATATTACGATGTGCAGCACATATCTCGTGCCTAAAGCATCATCGAACACATCACGCAAAATTATAGATGTGGAAAGCACATTAAATTTAACCAATGCAACATGTGCTGCAACTGAATATACAAGATATGCAATTCCCCTCGTGTTACGTATAAAATTTTTGTGAATGTATATTAATCTATAAAATTTTTCTGAATCTTTTTATATTAAATTGTTTTATATTATTTTATAAAATAATTTTTTATATTATTCTATAAAATTTTTCTGAATCTTTTTATACCTATTAAATTTAATTATTAAAAATTAAATCAGTTTTGCTTTCGATCATATCCACATGCATATAATCAACTCGTGCATCGACGCATTTTTACGAATTATTCGCCATTCGATTATTGGCCCTTCAGTCTTTGACCAGTTTGACATTTCAGACTTTCATGTAGACTTTCGCCTTGAAAGTCACGTCAGGGTTGCGTCGGATTTTATCGACGAATTTCCAAGCACGCGGGTGACACTGCGTGTATCAATGGCCGCGAATTGAAGGTGAAGTTCACGGTTTTAACAATCTCACGCACCACGCACAAAAAGCAACAGCAAGGGCGTTGCCAGGGGGAGGAAGGGGGGAGAGACAGTGACAGGGAAAGAAATCAAGGCGAGAAAGATACGATCGTGGTTGCACAATGTATAAAGAAGCACCGACATCGACGAGACTACACTTTTTGATTGCTCTCCGACAAAGGCGCAGCGAATCTGGAACGAGATGATCAGCCCAGGGCATCCGAGAATCCTCGTATCCCTTCTATTCTTTGGAATTTTCACGCGGATTCGAGCCGAATTTACTAATCGTGAGTAGATCCCGAATAAAGTTTTATCATATGACAGGTTATTATGCTTCTGCAAGAATAATTTTTCGTTTCGTGAAAAAACATAAAACATAGACTACTTAAATGTAAATGTCTATGAAAGTAATGAAAAAAATTTAATATTCACAGAGAGAAAGAGAGAGAGAAAATTATTTTCTTCAACTTCTAAGAGCATTTTTAATACGGTGAAAAAATACATGCTCCTACAGAAGCAAAGTAATCTTATGATAGTGTCAGAATTGCTTATTAAGAAATAACGAGAGAGTATGAATAATAATATAACAATTATTTCTATAATTAAATAAAGAATTATTGATCCCATTTCATCATTTTAAACTGCAACTTGTAAAAAAACAAAACACATTTTTAATAATTCCTAAGAATTCTCAATGCATACAATGCATTACAACTGGATACCTAATTTCAAAAAATTGAAAAATTCTTCAAAATGCTTTCATATGTAAAATTGTGTAAAATAATAATTTTAATACAACGACTATTAGCACATATGAAATATATGCATTTTATATTTTTAATTCAGGGTATTAAGTTTCCTATTTTTCAATTATGTGAATATTACTTCTGGCTGCAACATGCAACTCGAAATACGATGCCGCGTACTGTGTCTTATTACGCGTCGTAATAGTAATAACGAAATGTACATAAAGCATGTACTACAACACGCAGAAGGTACTCCTGCGCACTTATTTTCGTAGCTATCCGTGAAGTGGGAACCTAAAGCCTCTTCTGTGGTTCTCAAAGTTTAGGTAGTAAACTTACTTTATCAAACTACAACATCTATAGTAAACTCTGTATTAGTCAGTTGCCTCGAAACTCTGAGAAGCTCGCCAACTATTCCTGTTGCAATTAATTTTTCGAGAACTTATTTACTGCGTGGTGTATTATGCAACATACTTCATTTCGATATTATTCCGAGAAATTCGAATAATTTTGTGTTACCTCTTACCTTCAAATACGTTGTGTTTTTTATCCATTACGTAAATATCAGGAATCTCTCTTTAAATCAAAGTGACTCTGATTTTCTAACCATTTTATCATGTTAATGGTAAAGTTTCAGATAATTATCTTTAAAAATCTCTAATATATAATTATATTAATTATATTTTCTCAATTATTATTCATTATATAAGTGTACTATTGCAAAATTCATATTTGAATTTGTAGTCAATTAAACATTAAATATTCAATATCATGTAATATGAAAAATATTAATTTACATAAAATACACATAGAATATGAATAAAATAAAATTAAAAAAAATTTAAATCAAACAAAATTAACATATTAAAATTAAATTTTGCATTTTTTAATTTTACTGAATTTTAAATTTCATATTTTTCATATTTTTATAATCGATGTAATCAATAATGCGAGGTTATCAGATTACTTACGAAAGGAATAGGTTGGCAAAATGTCGTAACAGGTCAATTGTCCGTCGACTCTAGGTTTCCTTCTCCATTTGATCATTCATATGCAAATGTCGATTTAACTGCAAAAAGAAAAAAGGTATTATAGTAAAACTTAAATGGCGATAATAGAGCTGCAAACAAAATAAATGCATAAAGAGGCTTGCTAAATCGACAACTATCATTTGAAAAATCGGCAGGAAATCTCAAAATGTATTTTCCGGCAATTGAGACAGCGAATGCATAATATTATGCGCATTTTATGAACTGGCTCGCTGCCGCCGTCTCTCGACGACAAACTCGACCGCTACGACGGTCGCTCTCGTGTTTCTCAGTAGGGTGGCGTCCATTTAACCGGAGTGGAGGCACTAGACGGTGAGCGGAAGTCAATGGAGAATTCGGAATAGAAGCTTGCGGATTACGCTGCAACACCGGAAGTTAATAAACCGAATTTAGTGTTCGCCATTAGCGTAGCGAACATTCGCTCCGTCGCTGCTTTCCAACCAATACTAGGGAATGATTTAGCGAGAGACACTGAATGAGAGAATTAAGGGGGAGTAAAGCGAGAGAAGATATATATAATAAATTATATATATATATATATATATAGTAGAGGATGAGAGAGATTTGATGTTTCTTAATATATATTTTCAAGAAATATTTATTGAATTACAAGTCAATTATTTTGAGCGTATTAATTATTAATTTAATCACATAATAATTGATAACAATAGCAACAGAAGGTAACTGGAATATTGTTTGATATGTAATTCAATACATGATTCATACATGTAATTGATCTCTTTCCTTGATTAACATATTGCAGTATCACTAAAAAACCACTGATTATAATATCAGTTGTAAAATAAAATGTGGATAAATTAGTCAAATAAAGTAAAAATCGATATTTATCTTTAATTAATCAGATAATACTTGAGGGAAATATTTTGTAAGGTTACGCCTTTATTATATCAGATATTTAGATATTAGATTATTATTTGATAATATAATTAAGCAGCTAAATATGTATACATATATGCCAAACATGCTACATCGATTGATTCAATATAGTTAGAGCTTGTTTATCACATAATTATAGTCCTATATTTATCTGGTTAAGTAGATACATTATATAATATATCTCTGTTTAATTACATATTTATATAAATCGTATATTTTTCGATAAATTTAATTTAATTTTCCATGCATTCTACCATGATAAAGTAAAATCTTTCAAATTATATTTAAACATTTTATATTAGAATAATATCTCTTTTTTAGATAGTTTAGTTTTTTTTTTTTACATATGAAACATTTTTCAACAATTTTGGCATCATTTATAACGTGTCTTTTAATATCGATGAAATTTCCACTTATTCAAACAAGTAGATACAAGAACGGGTAAATATTTCATTCCGCGTGTCAGAATTCATCGGCCAACTGGTCGAACGATCGGAATAAAATGCATGCGCTTGGAAAAAATGATGGAATTAACGCGCCGCAAAAAACTGTCTACCATGTTGATTTACATCCTAAAAAGCTCTCGTGCCAGAGACAGCACATTGATAGATTATTTGAACAACACGTACTGGTGCATAATGTAGATTGTATAGAGTGTCATTACCTCATTTACAATTCACTCTTTGATGCAAAATATCAGACAGAGCGCCGGCTGGGTGAATTTAATAAAGCTAATTATTTGTTTTACCGGCAATAAAACGATCGTTTCCATCAAATATTTAAGCACTATATTATGTGGAAGCGAAGCAACGTGGTTTATGCATCACATCGACAGCTGCCTACCAACTATTCCTTCACTGAACAATTACACTGATCGTTATGAGCATTAATTTTACGCTTCGTGACTGAGTAATCAACCGCGAGATTATGCGGGGATGATACAACATTTAAAATGATTAATCTTTCATATTGTCGCTTACTGAATAAAATTTTGATAATTATTATCACTCGACAGATTGTAATCAGCATCTGGCCCCTGTTAAACAAATTATATTATTGTTTGAAATTCTATGCATCGAATTCCGCGCATGTTATTTATTTGCGTAAATATATATATATATACATATATATATATACATATATATATAAACATATATATATATACATATATATATATATATATATATATATATATATATACACATATATATTCTGAACGTTATTAAAACATTTTCCCGAAATTCAGAAACGGATGACTCGTTTTATAAATCCAACGATTTATAAATAAAAGATAATCAGTATTACATGGAAAAATATTCCTCGCATGAACTATTCGACTCGCAAACCGCTACCGTTATTTCGTTCGATAAACAAATTACGTTACCGCGTAAATTACGTTACCGTTACTTCGCCTGTTACGATCGCCTGCACATACGGCCGTTGTATAAACGTATCGAAAATCGAAAAAAAAGTGGTTTACCATTAACAGAAAAGTAATGGCATTTTTTATGCCAGCGTTCAACTAACAGTGAGCTTGAAACTGAGAATATAAATCTTCCGCGAATAATAAGTGTGAGTAGTTCAACTATTTGAAAAGATAGCCGCGTTTTTTTGGGACATTTGTCCTTACGTAGGATGGGTGCGTACGGAATAGAAGAATAGATGTGAACAGCCTTGCCGAAGGCCGAAAGCTGACAAGTACGCGACCTCGGCGTTGCTCAATAATTCTCTACCTCTTTACGCGATTATTTCAATGTCAAAACCGTGACGAACGATATTAGAAAGGCTTTTAACCCACACGAGGTCACGAGAAGGCTTCGTAAACTTCTAATATCGGAGAATCTACAATTTTATCGATGGAAAAAGATACGAATATTAATTATTGTGTTTCAGTGATATGAATACAAAATATGGAAACTCTCTACATGTGCAAAATTTATTATATATTGTATATTTTTTTTTAATTACAACTGTAAATTTTTATTTTATTTTCTATTCTTCTATAATTCTCGAAATGTCGCGAAAATAATAATTTTTGGATATTACACACAAAAACTGTATATCATGCGTATAGAAAAAAATATCAATTTTATTAAATTTATGGAATAAATTTATCGAATTATCAGTGAGATTTAATTACATTATTCTTCAGAGTGATAAAATAAGAAAACTTTGCTTGTAGTGCATTTAACAACGTTACGTGTATTACAGTACAAATTTTGGATTATTAATGACTCAATTAATTTATTATTAATGACTCAATTATTAATGACTCAAATTAATTCAAAGATAAGCTTGAAATAATTAGAAAATAATTTCCAAGTATAGCAACTTTTATCTCGATTAATTTTGTCAAGTAAAATATCAAGGATAAAATTGTTTCGACAGATGTCCATGGTTGCTTCCAGATTTATCTTATCGTTGGCAGAGAATCAATATCGCGAGTAGAACTTAATCTTATAGATTCATATCTAAGATATAATATACAAGTTGGAAGAAGAGATTATACATGCACAAAGTCGCTGAGCAGAGACATTTGTGAAATTAAAACAAAAATAAATACATCATTTCATATATACAAACTTTCAATCATTAATCATCGCATATGAGATATAAAAACAATCGGCTGACATGTTGATTTTCGCGGAATATTTTGCACTTTGTTTTAAGAAATAAATTATCCTTTATCCAAAATTATTTATATTTGGCGCTATTATAAGAATAAAATATACTTGAATCATCATATTTGCATTCTTTCAAGGATACTGTTTTTTCTGTGCATAATATATGATCTCACAAAATAGAATCCAGATTACCAATACAGCAAAAGCGCACGCTGCGACTTCGGCTGCCAAGATACGTACCGTCGATTTCGGAAAAGCCACGCTCAGGCTTTTACCGAAAACGCGCGAAAAGAGAGAGAGAGAGAGAGAGGTCTTTTTTCGACACTCCCTGAGCACAATCCGATCCGGGAAGGATAAACGGGGGCGGTTTCGCGTTCAACGCGGCCAGCCGAGGCATCGGCTCGTATTATCATGATCGCGTCCCCGAGCTGGTTTTGACATATCTATTACGCGTTTCGGAATAGAGGCGACTTCGAATTCTATGCCATCCCCGTTTCACCCTCCTACCATTCTGGCCGCTTCGACGTCCTTTCCTCGTCCGTTGTGGAAGAGCGGCAGGGATAGGGAAATACCGGGTTGGTACCGGCGTAGAGGTCCAATTAATCAGTCGGGGCGTGAAACGAGAGAGAGAGAGAGAGGGGTTGATTCGAAGGGTGGGGTGAAGGGCGGGAGAGGAGAGGGAATAGGGACGCAGAGCAGGGGCGTCGCAGGGATTGTAGTGACAGATCCGTCGTATCTGTCCCTATCTGCTCGGGGCATTAAATTCGCGCGACGCCAACGCCGTGCCGCCACCAGAGAGGATTCATTCGAATCGGTTAACATTCCGGTAACGCAGCGATTCGGGTTTCAATTAAATGCAACGCCATTAACGGTCGCCATCGCGTCGCACCGAGGCAGATTTTAAGAATGTAATTTCATCTCTATATGTATCCGGTAACTAACGGATTAATGATTAAGGGCGGATTCTCTGGTCAATTCGGAGACGATTTTTCCTTAGCAAAAATGTTGAGAAGTCAATAATTTTCGAGTTATAAGCGATTGAAAAAAAATGGGTTTTTTGAAAACTAAACGTTTTGGAGTTAAAAGTCTAACATAATTACATTCGTCAGTTAATTTCAGGTAGAGTTTACTATAATAAAATTTTAATTTGAGGCTTAGTTATAAAGATACATAATGACAAATATTGGAAAGTTGTAAAAAATGATGACCTTTTTCGACATTTTTGTTGAGGAAAAATCGTTCTCAAATTGACCAAAGAATCCACTTGTAATTGTTGTTCCTTTAGTTATCGGACATCCTGTATATCTATTTTTAAAAGATCAGGGAAGATGACACGTTATATTGTGCTTTTTGTCAAATGTCCTATATTAATAGAGCCGATCGTTTCTTTTGCAAGTGTGACTGCAAGATTATGGTTCGGTTATAGAAATGTGAATTTTTTCATAAGCGAAGAAATTGTTAATAATTTGAACGGAAACTTGAAAATATGTAACAGTTATTGAAACTAATTATAATTAAATGTATCATTAAATATAATCTATAAATCTATAATTAAAATAATCTAAAAATTATATTTATATTGAATTTTACTTATAACAATTTGTGTGAGGCAAAAATCTAATGATAAATTCACTTCAATCAATAAGACTCTCTTCTACGTCCTTTTTGCAATGACCGAATCAATTACAAATTATTGTTAATGTAATTGGTGTAAATTAATTGTGCATACTAATTAATTGATGCACATTAATTAATAATGATAACAATTTACGATTATTGCCTACGGTAATGATAACGGTTTATAATCGTCCATTGCGTAAACTAAATAAACCTTTATTGCATTTTAACTGCATCAATCACACACATACATCCATGATTATAACATTTATTTACATCTTAAAACAAATAGATTAAATCTTTTCTTTTTAAACCACATTAAATATAGGTATGTATTTGCATAGTTGATGTTTCTTTAATTAAATATTTTGATAACAACAACAAATTAAATATAAGTAAAATTTATTGAAGTAAATATTATATATAGTGAATTTTCTTCAAAATTCTTCTAAAAGCTGCAATCATTATCTTTAAATTTTTAATTTAAAAAATAATACATCGAACAAATAAATGTAAAGTTATACTATTATTTAGCAAATATTAACTTTTGCAAAATATCTTTAACAAAATTTTATTATCAGATTAATTTATTAACAATAATATTATATGCTTAAAATCTTTGATAATTATATCTTTAAAATTGGTCACAAACCCATTCGAGCGTCTGTCAAGAATCTTATTATATACGGAAGCTCTATCCATTGAAGCCATATCACGAACATTAATCATTGAATGCTAGAGCCGATCAATAACCTGTCAATATGCTCTCATCAAGAATACAAATGCTAATTCCGTACGGAACAATCAAAGCATACGACGATACTATCAATATCTAACAACAATTGCGATTTTCTAAATTTCCCGTGGTTCGTTCTGTCGATAAGACATAAAATAAATGAAGCATAAAATAATAAATAAAATATACATAGAATAATGAAATATAGAATCTTTCGTACACATTTGTTCTGCAGGAATTCATGGATATCATAGATGCATGTCTTGAAAAACTGGTAGTAAACTCTTGTAGAAAAATATACAAAAAGTAAAACTACAGAAAAGATACTATTATGAGGAGAAACGAGATATCTTAATCTTGTAAAAGTTTACAATTTTTATAATAAGTTAAAAAGAGGATGCACGATATACACTCTCCGACAAGGTAATAAAACATTGAGAGTATCGTTAAATTATACAGCGCGTCATCCAATTTGGTGATTCTTTGGACACTTTCAACGTGTCGATACTCATCTTCGCTTCGTTCTCGCGCAAGAAAAAGAGAACGAAAGCGACACCCAAGATCGTGTCGCTATCGATCGATGCGATATTGATGGCTTCGTATATTGCGCCAAGCCTGCTTGCAACTAGATCACCGAGGCAATTAATCGTTACCGAGCATTAACGAGAAAATCCGTATTTGATATTAGTGGCAGATGTTCCATGCGGTACAAGCGGCATACGACAGGCGAGAATTGTCGGAGGTCAGGACGCAGCACCACGTGAGCTGCCATGGCTCGTAAGCATAACAAGAAAGGGTGGCCACTTTTGTGGGGGTGTCATCTTGAATTCCAGATTTATAATGAGCGCCGCGCATTGTTTTTGCTCGTAAGTATAATATGTATTATATTATAATTTATACTGCACATATATAGAAAAGAGTGATGGCAAAAAGGCCTGTTTTTTCGCCATTTTGTAGGGTCGAATTTTGGGATCTCAAATTTCAAACTTTTTTTATGCCAAATAATATTGCTGGATGAGACATTAATCACAGAGAAATTTCAAGATGAGCATAAGCACGGTTCCTTAGATATGAAGAAGTGAAAGTGATAATTTCTCATACACTGACTAAAAATCATCACTCTCCCGCCCTTGTATATCCGGAACCGTGCCTATGCTCATCTTGAAATTTTACTGGGATTAATGTTTCATATAATAGTACTATTTGCCATGAAAAAAAAATGTTTAATTCAAGGTCCCAAAAATGGGCCAAATTTGCCATCACTCTTTTAATCTCTTGTCACTATATACAATCGTTGCAATTTTTTATACTTGAAATTTTCTGATTACGTGTTTATATATAAAATTCTTGTTTTTATAATGAACATGCACGCCAAAAAAGTTAAATTTTATATATAAAAATATGTGTGCGTGAGTATGTGTGAAAATAAGTATATATATATATATATATATATATATTACATAAAATATCCATGTTCTTAATTTTGGTTATACTTTCGCAACAAGTTCTCAAAAGAGGCATCTCTTCATTAACGGAGTACATAGACTGTAAAGACTAAGTCCTTTACAAAGTAAGCTCTATTTTCAACGGTCGATCGGAAACTTACAATTTCTTGACAACTTTTAATGGGATACGCGCATATTAAATCTTGTTAAATCCGCTAAAGGTTGTGATACCTGATTATTATCTCAGATTATTTATTTATAGAAAATGTTCCATTTGATCAAGAATATCTTATTACATTTTAATTTTGTCTTCAATTTTGTGACTTTCACAGTCTTTTGAGCTTTAGTCAGTGAAATGTTTGATGTTAAAGAAACTTATAAAACCTTTTCAAGATAATTATTAAAGAAAAATTAATTTAAAAATTTGAAATAATTTTCGTTGTAATAATTCAGCAAGATTTTTACGTATGTTTACAATGATAGTTATTTAATATATGTTTCAAATATTGTTTATGTCTACATATGGAATATTGTCAGTGATTATTCAAATCTATTATTATTGTAAGATTCGGTCGACTTTCTATTTTATTCGTTAAGTTAACCACTTTTTAAAAAAAATCCTAATTATGCACAAAAAAAGACATTTAAATAGAGAAGAACTTAAATAAAAGCCACTAGAAAATTTAAAAGCGACATCACAGAAACGTTCTTCGATCTCTTATACAAATATAATAAGATAGATGCAACTGTATGCGTCCGCATACGACTTTTATCGTGTTAGTATGTCAAAATTCAAATAAAAACAAACAAATTTTTCACAGCAAACATTATGTTCTTATAGAATATTTCGGAGCATACTGCTACTAATTAATCAATAAGTACAAATTGCTCTTAATAAAATACATACAATAATAGTGAGAGAGAGAGAGAGAAAAAGAGATAAAAAGACAGACAGAGAGAGAAGTTCATACATATACAGACACTATAAAAATAGTAAATCTTATTTTAATATCAAGTTATTAAACGACGATTATAATCATCCGATAATTTAAAATCAGCATTGTAGAATATTTCAAACAATCTAGCATATAAATAATTATCCTGTAAAAAAATTACTTTTACATATACATACACGTCAGAATATTTTTTAAATGATACTAAAATAAAATATTTTATTTTCTATATACATCATCCTATCAGCAAAACGATTATTGTGTGTCGTTGAAAATCTTACATCTATCATTGGACAACGCTTTGTCAAAGCAAATGCAATAATAAGTAGGAATGATTATGTCGCGCATTAAAACGGATAACAATTATTATTACTGCGTAGCAGATGAGTTTGCTATGCGGCCGCGGGGATGTATGCGGGACAGCTTTCGTGTAGATATAATTAAACAGGCGAGCAGACCTACAGCCGGGTGAGCAACAAAACGTGCAGATATTGCATATCCCTTTCGGTTACTGGACAGATTACAGCGGGATGGAGAGGGCGATAGGGGCCGTTCGAGAGTAGCGAGCGACCGTAGAGAATTCAGCGCTGAGCTTTGGCGTTGTAAACCATGATTGCGTGTAGATTACAGACCACTCAGTAATTGCTAGCGGCCATGCAAAACGCACGGAAAACGTTGCAGCAAGACGCGAGATGAGAGTGTATGAAAATTAGGGGACTACCCATTTTCGTCACATTCTCTCCCTTGCTTTCGAGCCTTTTCATTTTTTCCCGTTTTTCTCTGTAGCATCATTTTTATAAAAAAAATGACGTAGGATCGATGACATCTAACACTTATTTTTATTTTTATGGTAGTGGTTCTTGGTGATTAATATATATCTATCTAGACATCAATCGCGAAAGAAAGATTACAAAATGAAATTCGTAATAATTTGCTTTTTGATCTTCTTCTTAAATATTTTAGTGATGTACAGCTCTCAATAATTAGTTTGCTATAAAATATTTTAAAATTCATTTAACTTAAATAAAAAAAAAAATATTGTGTTACATAATTAGTTTTGTGGCGGAACTTAAATCTCCGAATGATACATGAATAAGCTGGTAACGTCTATTAAATTAGAAAGAAAACTGTGACATGATCCAAAATAGTATACATATATATGACTCAAACTAGCTGTACGCAAACAAAATAGAATTCACTGGATTAGCGAATGATTAAATAAATTATTACTCTCCGTTCTATCACAAACTGATAGCATGACGACCAATTATTATTAATACAATGCCCGCTATGAATAATATGGTTGATTAATCGTTATGCGAGCAGGTATGAATTATACCCGTATGGTGATACAAGAACTGGCAGCCTAGCGACGCAGAGTCGATATTTCTCGTTCGACGATATCGCACGGTAAATTAATGTTCAACACTACCTTATTGCTAACGTCATTCTCCGCGCAGCGTTGCGTAATTCACGACTGCGTCCCGATGTCGATATAGTGGTGCCAGGAGAGCCGCACGATATTTAACGAGCCGAACCGAAATTAATTCCAATCGATTTACCGATTCGGCATCCAATTAATTTTTAACGAGGCCACCAGTATGTAGAAAAAATAGATCGCTGTCGCACTCTCGAATAGCAAACACTGTTCTCGTACAATAAAAGGAGGATGCGCATGTGCAATTTAATTGCAACAGTGTACGTTGGACAATTGAGTCTCGTTTTAATTTATTTTAATAGATGGAAAAACGTCGTTATACAATTCTGCTTTTTTTCATCACTTATCTTCCGTGATGAATGAATAGAAAAAAGATATACGTAAAAATATAAAGACCATAACAAATAAATTAAGGGCGTGCGCGTGTATATGTGTGTGTGTGTGCGTATATAAATATATGTGTGCATATTACGCTAGGATTAAGTTTGGTTTCATTTAATCTCATATTGATTTGGGATTAAAGCAAAGTAATTTTCATACACCTCTATATTTAGACATTGTGTGAAATATGTAATAGTTAATTAACACAAACATTAATATCTCATTTGTTGTCAACCGGATGTTGCATTTGGATTTCCATGTGTCTCCCTCATCATTATATAGGTGAACTTTATATATAATGATATGTAGACAATCAAAAGACAAAAAATGCAATTCGATTCATAACAAATAAGATACTGAACACGCATCTATTTGATAATCATGACATGTTACAGGTAATGTATATGTTACGTGAATATAAAAGAATTTATAAAAATAATCTTACTGAGAAAAATTTACATAAAAAATACAGTGTTTTTAAAAAGCTTTTGAACATGCCGCTCTGTCATTTTTATGCATCTACTTGACATCGAATTACTACCTTTGTGTTTTTCATTCAATAATAACGCATATATGCATCTTTTTTAATCTCTATGCCAATTTTGCAATATATATTTAAAATTAATTTTTTTTATACAATATCAATCCACTTAAAGTGAATATTTATAGTATATTGATTTGCCTAAACGAATCGCATCGCTGCAACCGTTGCACTCGTCGATGCAACGCCCGAGCGCTCGCGCATTTTAATTGAAAGGGTGCAGCGTCAAGAAGAGAGAGAGAGAGAGAGAGAGAGGGAGATGCATTGAAAGTAAACCGTATAATCCGCGAGCCGTGGGACAATAGCGGGAGACTCGACGACGATGGAAAGGTCCATTAAGGCGGCTTTGTAAGGAGCGGCGGCGAAACAGGACCTGGAAACTTAGAAAACGCTCCGCAATAAACTTCTGAGGAAGAAATGGCGAGGGAAGAAGGGATGATACGCAAGGGGTTGCTTGACGAAAATGGACCGGCAGGGGGTGAAATAGCGAAGGAAGAAGGGAGAAGGACCACGGATACAACGGATAGTCCTGATGGAAGGGGTGTCGTAATTTTGTTAATTATTCAGAGGCACCGTAGACCGATTAATTAACTGAAGCCACTTCGGCCGGGTCAGGTATTTCAAGAGAGCTCTGCAGACGCGGACGCGCCGTTCGAGCGGCACAAAAATCCCGGTTAAATAATTACTGACGTTTCAGGGAAAGAAACTGCGAAAAAGCCGGAATTCGTTGGTGAAATTGAGAGGGCCATGGAAGGAGGGTAGCGAGATATTAATCTACGACAGACCATTTTTTTATCCCTCCGAAATGCATACAAGCGCTCTCGTACTCTTGGTGCACTTAATTCTTGCGACGATTATGGAATTCAGAAAGAAATATTTTTATCGGCTCTCAATATAAAGAATATAAATATGATGTTATTTAAATCGGCCAACAGAGCCAAAGCACGAAAAATTAATTATTCGGAACTGTATTTCTTGATTTGAGATCACTAAGTTCCATATATAAATTAATCTCGAAACTTACATAACTAGTGATCTCAAACCAAGAGATACAGTTCCGAATAATTAATTTTTCGTGCTTTGACTCTGTTGGTCGATTTATATAACATCATGATTATGGAATTGTTACGAGTCAAACAAGATATAAAAATACATCGTTACATTCTTGATTTGCATGAGACGCAAGAATCAAAACTCATACTGTTTTATTTCTCATTTGCTGTTTTTACTATGTGAACATAAAAATTCATGCAGATTGTAGATAAATCGAATATTTCGAAATTTCAGGAATGAAAAATGTCATCTCGAATTATTTTGTCAAACTTTATATGCCGCTGTCGCATATAGTTGTGTACTTTCATTTTCGCTATTTTTTATTCAATTTTTTCCAGGTAATAGCTGCGAGCAATTAGCAATGATTCTATATAATGCATATTATATATAAATACTATACCTTTTTAGTATTACTTAATTTTAATACTATATTTTTCTCCAATTGTGTAATTAATATTTTTTTATTCCCTATAAAGCATATATCTTTTTCAGAGAAAAATGTAGAGAAAAAAAACTCTAAAATTATGATATACAAATTATATATAATTTAATTAATAATAAAGATTGTTATATGCAATCAAGTATCTATCTGATAATAAGCCGTATCATTCGCAAATTGATTTTCGTTTGCTTTTAATTCAGCGGCACGATTCAAATTCCGGTGGGACAACTGCGCGTCACGTTAGGCGAGCACAATTTAAGAGCTCCAGAAATGCCACCCGCAATACACGAGAGCGTCATAAACGTGCTGTTACATCCTAGTCACAAATGCGGCAAGTATGTGGACGATATTGCCCTCCTGGAACTTGCAAGACCGATCAGCTGGTCGGAGAGCGTGAAACCCGCATGTTTACCTGTGGCCACAGGAACACCAGGATATAGTGCTTTCGATGGTATGGAGGCCATGGTTGCAGGTTGGGGTTGGCTCGGAGAAGATAGAAGTAGATGTGAGTATATAGATGTAAAATAATTGTCCCTCTTTTTCACATCAATTATGATTACGGCGGAATTAATTCTTATTACGTTAACTATTCCGACAGACTTTGATACCGAGTTAAATGTGATGTATATGACGTTTAAAATTATTGTGACGGAAATTTTAATTATTCTCACATTACTTTACAAAGAATTTTTTAAGATATACCTTACGATATTGCCAAAGATTCAAATATTTCATATGTTCGATCAATATTCCATAAGAAATTCATATTTCAAACTGCAAACTGAGTATTATGTTCTATTATTCATACATGTTATATAATAAATATAATATCTAATATATAAATTATGAATTTAATTGCATATAATAAATATAATATCTAATATATAAATTATGAATTTAATTGCATTTTATCGTATCATATCACTTTTTAGTAACTTATCTGGTTTGAAAAAGTTTGACTTCTAAATATTCTAATGTAACTTCTGCGAAACTTTTCATCAAAATCAAGCGATATTCAAACGCTCTCGAATGCTTCCAATTTCTGTCAATTACTCGTAAATAGCATACCTCGAAATGTACAATGTGTCAGCATTTTGTACATGTACGCGATTGTAACATAATTCTCGAGTGGTAAATAAGTTTTCGATAGACTGGATATATTAGAATGTGAATAATCTGAATCGTGTTATTCAAGTTGCGCTCAAGGCGTTCATAAATACTTGAGATATATCGTAAGATGTTTCGATGAATATTAACATGATAACGAAGCAACAAAACACGCATCCAAGTTTCCATAATCACCAAAGTTTCCGCGAGCATCGAATTCTATACGCCAATTGAAATCAATAAAGTGGCTAAGGTTATCTTAGACAAAAATTATCAAGTTGTGCTGTCTCCAGAAATTTACAAAAATTTATAATTAATATATCAATCATGACAGTAATAATTAAAAAAATTCCGTGTATGATCAATTACATTTTCCTGGATATATCAAAAGTGATTGTACATTACGGTTTAAGCAGATCTAAATTTGTTATTTATATACATATATTATTTTTATCGTTCTACTTATAGAGAGAATAAAAATGATCTAATTTAAAGCGTTATCGTTGGCACAAACTGCCCTTATTTTCACTATTGCACATTCAAAGTTTATATTGCGATTCGATTAAAACTACATAACAAGTTTAAATCGTTTGCGAATTCAAAACAAATCTCGTCGAGATATGAGAAATCATTTTTTGTCCATGAAAGAAAGTTGCTTGCGTATACCAAAACGATCGCCATTATATTTCGCAGACAAGAGGGCAGACGTGTTGCAGAAAGTGGAGGTTCGCGTGGTAGCAAACACTGTGTGCAGAGAATGGTATGCTAGTCAGGGCAAGTCGATCCGCGTGGAATCAAAGCAGATGTGCGCAGGTTGGGAAGAGGGCGGAAGAGATTCCTGCTGGGTAAGTAAAAAGGCATTCCATTGCCCGAATTCATCTTCGGGTGCAAAATGTCCGCGTGTGCACTCGCATTTTTTTGCATTTCTGCATCGTTGCTCGCCCGGCGTCGCTTGTCAATCGCCCGATCACGGAATTCATGGTTCGTCGGGCGGGCGCGACGCGAATTTCAATAAATACCCACGATACCGTGGTAATGCGCATACAATGCTGCTCGGGCATGATAGCCGACCACGCCGGATGATACCGGTTCCCCGGTAATTGGATCGTATATAATTGCATCGGCCTCGCTCTGCGGATCTCTAACGTGGACAGATATTTATGCAAAATTGAGACAGGGATTTGAAAAAGAATGATAACGTTTACTAAAAGAATAAAAGTATTATATGAGTTTTCTACGTCATCGCCTTCATTATTCGTCCGCGATAAGGTATATAAAGAACAGTGATTAAACGAACTCGGTTTAGAGGATTGATATTAATATTAATGATGATGTACATTTTGCAGAAAGTATATAGGTACCTGTCACGTGTAGCAAAAACATTTTTTGATAAATGATTAGGAATATTTTGTTTAGCCAAATTTCTAATAGTATAAATCAATATATAAATTACAGGGAAGCCAATTTTGCGTTTGAGATATGCTTTTGATATTATAAAGTATAAATATAAAGATGATTATGGTATAAAGATATTAATGATATCATCAATGCAGGCATTCGCATGCATCTGTTAAACATTAATCTAAAAATCGTATTTTTTTTATGTTCGAAAAAACGAAAAGTAATCTCGTATACACTGTAATGATGTCATGATAATCTACAAATCAATTTTGATTTCCTTTCAATAATTTATTTATAATCCTCTCTCTGATGGGGATGGACAGTGCTTTCTTTGTCATGCGAATGTTAGATTGACATTGTCAATTAAGTAGTTTCTCCTAAAACATTTTATTTCCGCGAATTCTACCGTAGCATTATCAAGTCAACGTCTATCGGAACTAAAATAAGAATATTGTTCCCCTTCTTGTCCCCGATAAGTTTTCTCCGTGTCTTCGTCGCGTTCTTATCAGCAATTTCTATTTCCTTTAGACGAAGATATTCCCGGGAAAACAATCGAGAACGGACATATTGCTTCGAAATATATTGAAGAGGGAAAAAGTACAATACCACTGAGGGTTCCGATGGGAATTGAGATGTGCTAGATTTCTTGTTTACCTCGTTTGCGCGAAAACTAGGACTGGCAACTATAAAAATTGATTTCGGGGTATATCGAACGTGACGCGATTTATTTAATTATAAACGATTCTATAATGTTTACGAATGCATCAAAAAATAATCTATTAATTCTCTAATATTTTTCTGAAGATATCATTTTAATATACATATATATTTGCTACAGGATATAATTACTATAAATTATAAAATCACTTTTGATTAACTTCATATTTAAAAAATTGGAAGGTAGACAATCAAAATGATATTCTATACCAATCTCAACAATAGGATTTACATTTTAGCGAACAAGAGAAATATTTTTTCAAGAAATTATTATTTCCCAACAAAAATTTTACGAGACATCAAGAATATACTTAAAGAAATTTTTTTTAATATTTATAAGAAAATTAATACATAACCCGATAAAAATAAATATTATCCTTAACCCAAGTAGAACAGAAAAGTCAAAATAATGTCAATTTGACGTCATCTTGACCAAATTTGAACTCCAAATTTGATCAATATATGACGTCAAAATGATATTATTTTGATTTTCTGTTCTACTTGAGAAAAGCTCGTAATTACCGTCTTGCAAATTTTAAACGACGAAAATAATTCAGATCCGTGTATACATAGAATCGTACCGAAATTCACCGTAACAGATATTCTCGTAACTTTACAGCTCAAATTAAAGCAAGTAAAGTTTGTATTGCGTCGTTTAACCACGGAAGCTTACGGGATGTGCGGACATTGCACACATCCTGTACTTTATTCCAGGCTGACAGCGGCGGGCCCTTAATGGTTGGAAATCATCCTGTCGAGCCTTTGATGGTGATCGGAGTAGTCTCGACTGGCATAGGTTGCAGCAGAACACGACTGCCGGGTATCTACACTAGAATTTCGGACTATGTGCCGTGGATTGCACAAGAGACACAAACCGGATGATCAAAGAAAGTACGAATACGAGCTTTATATTGATACTTAATTCTTTGTCTAGAACGAATTCGATTCCTATCAATGATTGAAATAATTACCTCAAGTTAGTAACTCTTTTTTTAGACCTATATACATATATTAATATATAATACTAATTATTTTGAACTTATAATTTGATAATATTGACATGTTTTAAAGACGTATGTTTAAAAGACGTAAAAAATTATTAAGATGTGTACGTTTTCGAGATAGTTTTCAGATATATGCTGCATTAATTATTAAACATATAAATATCATAAAATATATTCGTTCACAAGAATATGACAATTTATGCACATTATAATTACAAATGCAAATTGTATTATAATTGTATATATATATATATATATAAATTGTTATATCATTGTAAATAAAAATATTTTTAGCATTTATTTATATATGTATTTAATAATTAATGCAATAAATATATGTGCATATATTTGTATAAAATATATCTTTAAAAACACATTAAATGTATGGTTGCATATATTTAAAAGTAGCAAAGATATTATTCGAAAATACATATAGTATTCAAAATATTAAGTAAAATATTAAATATATGATCACGATTAAAACCAATATGTATTTCCCGACTAAAAAAATACGTTACAGACAAAAACAATTATAAAATTGTTTCGGCTAAATAGAATTCGACAATTAATAGAAATTTGTTAAAAAAATCTGCGTGCAATCATCACATATATGTGTGTATGTGTATACATATATATATTCTTACAATATAGTAAAATCATACACTTATTATCGTATATTTCAAATAAATACTCGAAATGTTATAAATTTGAAAAATTCTATTTATAGTCAGTAAACTTATATTTATGTATACAGAATTAATGATTTAAAAAAATATAATATGAGAAGAGGTGATTATATATAAAAAATAATTATGATAAAAAATATTAGATGAAGATATATATGTATAAAAAAATGCAAGCTTGTACAAGATTATTTAATCTAGTCATTTATACTTTATATATATATATATATATATATATATGTGTGTGTGTGTGTATAATATATATACCTAGTATAATATATGTGATAAATATTATTTTTGTATATATATCCTCAAGTTGTTTATTTATAAAAATGTCTGTAGAGTAACAATTAATTGTTATAAATAAAAGTTAAAAAATTAAGAGAAGAAACATGATAAAAATAATTTTTTAAATGAACCAATTTATAATTTAATAAAAATGTCAGTTGCAAACAATTTTGGTGACTTAAATTTGAAATAAAAACATTTTAATAGTTTAATTTTTAATTAATGTAATTGCTGAATAAGAACAAGTATGTATTACAGATCAAATTTAGTGTTAATGTAATGTTAATTTCGCTTGCCAAATTATGTATTTTTGTATTCTAGCACTTGAAAAGGACCACAATGTGGGTCAAAACGTAGTGTGTACTTATTTTTAATAAATGAATAGCCAGTTTTTGGTCGAATTAAATTGCATCTTATTATTTGTGAAAATTTTATCACTGGCAATCAACAATTAATTGTGAAGATTTTAATAGTGTTATGTATTTTAATTATTTGGAGTTCGAAAATAATGTACCACATAGAATTTTTATAAGATAATATATCTATTAATATATCCAATTATATGTTCACAGTTAATAATAAATCATAATACATAATAATCACACCCTTCTCCGTTTTCGTGGTCTAGGTGGATTCCAACTTACTCTAGTAGCATCCGTAATTGATATAATATTTAATCCTGTCATTTGTAAACCTTTTATAGAAGACTGAAACATAATTTTCATTATTAGAACGTGTTAAAAATTATTCCCTATTGAAATAAATAACCATTTTTTTTAATACATACCATTCTACCTGGACCAATACCTTGTACCTTTATTCTTATTGTATTTACACCATATTCACGAATACGCTAAATAACAGATATATACATTTGAAAGATTATATTTATATTACATCTACTACACATACAATCTATAGATCTATATTTACATTGCCAAGTGTAATAGCTGCTTGTTGAGCAGCAAGGTTTGTCCCTTTCTTAGCATTCTTAAAACCTTCTATACCAGCTGAATGCAGCATTAATACTCTACCACGACCTTCTTTGAAGTTCATAATTGTGTTATTAGGAGTTGATTTTATATTAACAACATGTATATCTTTAAACGGTCTACCATCAAAGAGTCGATTTGGTGTATCTTCATTAGGAAATAGATGTTGCCTGAAAAACATAACAAAAATAGGGAATTTTTTAATCAATAATAAAACAAATAAAATGCAATAAATGATTATGTATTCTTTTATTCATATTACAGCTATAAATAATAATAAATACAGCTATAATTATAAATAATTATTATCCATCTAACATAATGAGATAGTTGGACAAAGTTAATTGTACAATTGTAATTAGTACTTACTGTTGATTAATATTCATTGTTTCCATCGTAGTTTCTCCGTCTACTAATCCATATTTCGAGTTACTGCCAACCTTCACTTTTTCATTATCTATACGAATCACTTTCCTAGATAAAGAGGTAGTGCAAATGTTTTTTGAGGTTATATTTAAATTGGCAAACAATAAGGTCAATCGACCATCAGCTGACGCACTTCCCTTTAATATAGGTAATTTCGTCATACGTAAAGCAGATTGAATCATTTTAATGTTTATTAACTAAATAAAATTTTAATATTTTATAAGAAATAGTACACGAAAACAAGGAGCAAGCAGAATCACTATCTTACTGTCGCTATTGCCATCTCTGTGCTTCTTCCAGCATTGTGAAGAAGGAAACATCGACACGATGCAGCTGACTTCTCGGTTACTGGCGACCTCTCGCACAATCCAGCTGTTTGACAGTCGGTATTTTTGAACTTCTCGAGTCTAATCGATTTTTCGATATATATCGACCTGATTAATTCAAATTATTCGAATAATATATTCGAATTATTGTCATTCAATATTTGTATATTATCTCATAATTTTTATATTAAAGTTCTATTTCTTATTTATCACATATTATACATTTATTAATTAAAACTAGTCATTAATTTTCAATTGTGTGTGTTTATTTAAGAATTTTTTATAAACATATGGCAACTCTCTCTCTCTCTAACTATATGTGATTTATTATTATTATTTCGCATTATATTTTTATAAATTTATTAGTTGCAATGTGATCCAACGAAGAAAACATTTAATATTACTTTCCTAAATACATGTTATTAATATTTTTATTAAATAAAAAATGATTTATATTGCTTTTATATGATAATATAAAATATATACTTAATAATTCTCATTATAATACTCGTATACCGATAATTTGATAATTACTCACATCTTTGAATAAATAATTCTATTATATATACACATATATATATATATTTTTTTATCATTTTTCATCGATGGATTTTTACTTTTGACAACAATTTGAGGAGATATTTCACTCTGTTACAAACGGAGCAATATAATCAATTAGCGCGCATTAGTTTCACTAACACCTTTTAATCTCGAGTAATATGATATTAAATGCCAAATTAAATTGGTAAGATATTGCTTGTTTTGATCTATACATGTATGCATATATATTTACAGTGTAAATCGGCGATGATTGAATTTCACACTAATCGCCTCAAATTGAAAACAAACTTCTCTTTTAATAGATACACAATATACATTATAATAACACAATACAATTTTTCATGCTTAAAAATTCATTATTATATTAAAATATTTAATGAAGAAAATTAACATATCGCTTCTTTCTTTTATTTTAATGTATATGTTGTATTACATCAACATTAAAAGTAGTATAAAATTTGTATTAATAACTTATTTTGCTTATCTACATTTTTTTTTTTAAATGTTTTATTTCAAATTACCTACTTTTCTATTTTTTTATTCTACAGTTTGATAATAATTTGCTCCACACACAACGCATACATACACGTTTATATTTAGAATATCCAATCTGTTGCTATAGTTCTCAATTTCTTTCATTAGCAATACCGTCCGAATATTCGAAACAATGCATATGATTTCAATAGTGCAGAATTACGTATTAGTTATCATCAGATAGACTGTGTTACACCGCATTTCCCTTACGAGCCATTTCTGGTTCGTGGCTTCTCCATCTACAATACACATGAATAATGTGACTGTGATAGTATTGTGTATTCACGAGTATGTAACTCTTCGTATTATCCAATTCGATTAAGAAAATTTGAGTACGACGAATTTAAATGGGATGTTGTACATACAATCATCACAAGTTTGAATGTAATGTATAATAAATATATCATATTATATAGATATCATTACATAAAATGTAATTGCTTAAATAAGCAGCCTCATTAGCATTCAAATGACAACTAAATCAACATTTTTAAGGAAAATTCAATGCTTTGTTAAGCATTAAAATTATATGTTTTGCATATTTAATGCGCAAACTTTTAATATACAAATTTCTAAACGTGTAATATATTTAAAAATATATTTACATATTAATTTTTGGAGTTAGAAAGTACTATTAGAAAATACTGTCAAATAGAAAACTAAAAAATATATGTATATATTAATATACATATATATAATAGTTTTTTTCCTGAAAAAGCGTGCGAAGTTGAAAAGGTATGTAAATAAAAATATTTGTGGAGAGAAATAAAAATGGTAATACTTTATCGGCGAAAAATGCTCAAAATATGTTTTTAATTGTTCAAGTAGCGTATTACCAGCAAATTGCAAGACATTATGTGGAGAATAAATTTACTAGGTTGTTATCGAATATTATGCATAGGAGGAAACGATTCGCTTTATATTTATCAAATTAATAGCGCTGATTCAATGGCTTTGTAAGGAAGCTTTCAAAGTAGAATTTACTTCGTATACGACAAGGTTGGCACGAGGCATGCTTTCTCTCTCTCTCTCTCTCTCTCTCCATCTTTCTCCATTCGCGGGTATACTCGAATTAATTACGGGACCCCTCTCATTTACGCAGTTATTATGAACCTTACCCTAAGACCATTACTGAATTACGCCAGAAGAGCCTTGAGGAACTGCTTACGCCTGTCTGTTTGCACGCGCATCTAGCATCATAGCTTCTCCATTTATATATATTAATAATTTCGCTATAAATATAAATACTGTTATGCACTTTTATCAATATCTTATATAAATATTTAGATGAAACACCATCATTTTTAAAAGAAAAAAGAGCACAGAAAAATGCAGATAAGATGTATTTAATATATTAAAATTTGTGATGGGCATAGAAATGTTCTCTGCAATATTTTAATTTATCATTAAAATTGTAAACTGTGTAAAATTTATTTATATTAATTTACAAGTGGTTTATTTTTACACGAATAAAATTATGTAATAACATGTTCCAAAAATTCAACATATTTAAGTTGTAAACTGTAATGAGAATTATACGTGTATGTCTTAATTAAATTGCAAATACCTTTGCGGAAATTAATGCATTACATATTAAATATATATAATTCATTGTTCATTATTCTAATTAATTTAATTCCAATTAAGCAACATATCATTACCTAGTACCATTTACTTTGAAGCATTTTTGTACAATATTCCGTTTCATTCAACACGTGAACATTTTTGTTTTGCCTCGGGCGATTACTAAAAACTGATGTACAAAAATGAAATTTTCTCTCGAGCATCTCGCTCGCATATTCCACTTCTCTCCTACTTCATGTGTCGAAGCGAAAGGTTTTATATCGGATTTAACGTCATCGGCGATGGTGGCGTCGACGAGAGAAATTTGGTTTTCAATACAAAACGAGCCTCCGCAGGAACAGCAAACGCGTCGTGAGAGAAACGGTAGAGAGGAGTAGCTCTGGGAAAGTCAGCAAGCATTCACAGCACTCAAGCTCGGTTTATCCAGAGGAATGGTATCGAGTATCTGCTCGTACCCGTTCTTCCCGTTTAAGCGCACAACCGAGGTATTCTATTCTTTGAGGACCCACAGACTTTCCCCCGATATTTCTTAAAGCGGTTGCTACTACGATAGATTCTGTGCACTCGTTTTATGCGGCTACTTTTCCGAGTTTCCCTTCAAATACATCATAAGGTTTCCGACAATTCGAAGGAAACAACGCCACTCGAAAGCGCAGTTTTCAAAGCCAAGCTCGCATTTACGTGCACATCCTACTACTTTCAATATTGAAATATTGGGGCCAATCTATTTGTGTGTGTGTGTGTGTGCGTGTGTGTAAAATATATAATACAATGTCTCATAAGAGAATATTTATTGTTCAATTATGTACTTTTGAAATTAACATGAAGCTTGGGAAATTTGATGAGTTTCAAAGTTCTGATGAGTTGGCTAATTTGATTGTAATTTGTTTCATAAAATACAAAATAAAATTAGAAGTCATAGCTTTATATACTTTACACACAAAGATATCTAAACATTATTTTAATTTTTAAGACAAAGATCTCCGTTAATTTGCCTCCGCGAAAAAGACAAAAAAATGCAAGTTTTGTATTTATTCCTGTTAGGTCTAATTGTATTTGAAATATATATAAACACATTATACTCTTGTATAAAAGTAATCAACAAAATAGATATAATTGAGAGATAGTTACATTCAAAGAAAGTATCGTTAGAAATAGTATACAAATATGCAGTCGCTCGTGAAAGTAATCAAGAAAATAGATATAATTGAGCGACAGCTATATTCAAAGTATCGTTAGAAATAATATATGTATAAGGACAATTCATTTCTCTTATGAAAGAAATTGACAAAAAACCTGTACGTAATTGAGCACCTACTACATTCAAAATATCGTTAGAAATAACTATCTAAATTGGTTGATATAAGTACACTGTTTTTTTCTGGTTGAATAAAGCAAGACCAACTCTCGACACATAAATAGATATCTATTGTTTGCAGTTTATTTAACATTCTGCTTTTATTATTGTATCTTTTATCGCCTTTCTTGAATGGGATGTGATAGAATAAGAAAACGACTGTTTTGAAAAATGTTAAAATTATTATTCCGTTCCTTTGAAGAAAACAACGCGACTGGAAAGCTTGTAGCTCCCTGGAAAGTCGTCACTTACTGAGATCTTATTTACCCGTTTGTATCTTCAAATTTCAAGTCCACCCCCTCTGTCTGTTTCTTTTTATTGTCTTTTTCCAAATCAATAGAACGAGCATGATTTGAGAGCAGTTGCGTGTATAAAAGATACCAGTCTGTATAGTTCGTGTAACAAACTTGATTCAAAACAAAATTACATATATTCTGTTTTTTCTCTACTTCTTTTCTCTACTTTTATATATATATATATATATATATATACAGGATGTCTGACATAAGGTGTCACACCGAAAATATACAAGTAAATTTTGTTATTTAGAGAAAATTTTTCCTCAGCAAAAATATAGAAGCATTAATAATTTTCGAGTTATAAACGATTGAAAATAAAGGGTTTTTCGCAAACTAAGCCTTGTGAAAATAAAATATTAACAAAATTACATTCTCCAATTAATTTCAAGTAGAATTTATTTTAATAAAATTTTAATTTAAAGCTCAGTTATAAAGATACATAATGATAAAAATTGGAAACGTCCAAAAAATGATGGCCTCCCTCGACATTTTTGCTGAGGAAAAATCATCTCCAAATAACGAGATCTACTTGTATATTTTCGGCGTGATACTTTACGTCAGACACCCTGTATATATAATACACAATGTATAAGATTATATAAAGTAATAATATAATATGCCTCGAGAGAACCGACTTCTTGCAACTTCTTATCCATCAAAAAAAGTTTTTGATCTATAACTTTTTAAAAAGGTAAATCGTCTCTGATCTCCCTTCTATTCTCTTATATTCCTTCGATGCGTGGCTTTCGTTACAAGACTACCAAAAGAATCCAGGATGAAAGGGAGTTATGAACCAATCGGGATTCCCTATCTTCTTCGTTATTTATTCAACGACGCTACATATATCCGCACGCAGACTGAGACTGAATATTTCATGACAGTAATGTTACATGTATACGTGAACGTGTGTCGGTGCCTGAGGTATCATGATTCGCGTTTGACGATCGTTCTGATCGCAAAAATCGCCGAAAATGTATCGAAACTTCTTGTCACATTTAATCCCCCTTTTTAGTTAATATAGTAAGTATAACAAAAATTGAAAAGAATTGAACAAAAAAAAGGAATAAACTAATATAATTTTTTCCTGTTAAATAAGGTCTTCGACAAGTACATCAAATATAAATCTCATTGATTTAGTTTTGTAAGTGATTTCAGATGTATCTCTTTTACAATATTAATCATTCATACAAAACTTTTAATGTAATATTGAGAAATATTTCTATTTTTATATAAAGCAGATGACTTTGATATCTTGAAATAAAAGGAACTGATATATACTTTGTTTGAAAATAGAAAATATAACATATATGTATATAGCTATATATTGATACACATATATGAGATAAACGTTTATATTTTAAAGTACGGTAAAGGATTTTAAAAAGTTATCTATTCTAGTTCTAATTCTTATTAGATCATTATTTTTATCAGAAAAAGTATTATATAATTTATTGCCTGAAACGTTCTCGATCTACGTGAGTTTAATAATGAGTTGAGCATAAATTTTCAGATCTTGAAATTTTTAATAATTTAATTCGCGCAATTTAATTAATAAATGATTTTTACACAATAAGATAAAACAAAAAAAACTCTCATTCTCCCCATTTGTTTGATTAAAAAAAAGTCTTTCGATACATTAGAAAAATTATAAAATCAATAAAATATCTGAACGGCTTCTTCATATAGTTCTAATTTTGTTTTCTTATATAATTCGCTCTTTCTTACTTCATCTTTTCCCATGTTCTTTTATTAACGAGTAATCGCGGCCAACCGAGACGAGATACCTCTTTTATTTGCCCGGCAAATGTGTGTGTATATACAATATACACAGCCGAATATACATTTATATACGTATATCTTAACATATATTGTGAGTCGCAAATATTATACTACGTCGCCCGTTATTTTTTTATGACTTAATTAACGTTATTTAGGTACTTCTTATAAAGCAATATTTTAATTTTAATATAAATCATATAATTAAATACAATTTTATAAAACCAATTTTGAAAAGGTGTATAAAATAAAAACTATGGTAATAATATTATAAAATAAAATTGTAGAAGTAAAACAAGTAACTTTATGTAAAAATCTGTAATCTTCTAACTTATGAAAAATATAATTTAGAAATAACTTGTTTATTAGCACATGCAAAAAAACTAATTCTTTGCTATTCAAGTTATTTTATCAGAGAAAAAATTTTTAACGCAACACAATTTTTTTTTATAAAAAATATATTTAATAAAATAAATAAAAATATATAATTCTTCGTAATGCATCAAAATTACTGTAAGTATCAGGTTGTTAAAATTTTATGATTTGCTATCAATATAACAAAAAAGATTGGTTATATGATATGTTAAACACATAAAAAATATTTTACGTGCGTGAATGTTTTAAGAAAATTTAAATTTGACAAATCTAATAAATTTTATGTCTGACTTTCCATTGTGTTACTTCTTTCTTATTTTCATCTTTTGTTTGTAACATATAACACATATATCAACAGAGTATATCTCTGTATTCTATGTTTGAAATATTTGAGAAAAGTGTCGGTCTGCCACGTAATATTTCATACTTTTACGAAACAAGCTCGACATTTAAAAACTAGACGCGTATTTATTCTAGAATTCATAAAATTAGTATAAAAGTTTATGTCCCCGAAATATATAATAGTAAAAATATTAATTCGAAATATATATCATGTATATACATACACTTGCATATACATAATTATATACATATGTGCGTGTGTGTGTGTATTGCATATATATATATATATTCTTTTTTATTAAGTTATTATATTAATATTTAATTATGTGTATATTAAAAAGTAAATATGAAAATATTATAAGTATATTTACATTCTGCAAATATTAACAATATAAATATTCTATACAACTTGAATTCATTTCAACGTTTTCGGAATTATTTCTTGCGTAAGGCAAGCTCGCTAGTTTTACTTATTATTTCTTTTACTAACAATGTCATTCTATTTAACAAAACATTTCAAAAAAAAGAAAAAAAAACCATAGCAGAAACTTTTAACTGGGGATTTCTCAACATCTAATGTGTGTATAAAATGTAATTCGCATTTGACATTCCAATAAAATTCTTCGCAGATCTAATCACACATTATCGAAAAATCTCTCCGAATTATAAATATCGATCCGAATATCAGTTTTCTCGTGTCAACCGATCCACGGACGAATCGAGTGATCTACGATAGGCAATCAATGACACCTCGCTTCCACTATCAAATCCTGACTTCGTCCACGGCCCGCAGGTG
The DNA here is from genome assembly GCF_048542155.1 of Nylanderia fulva. Taxonomy (NCBI): domain Eukaryota; kingdom Metazoa; phylum Arthropoda; class Insecta; order Hymenoptera; family Formicidae; genus Nylanderia; species Nylanderia fulva. The sequence goes on from NW_028189622.1 coordinate 3,447,247, forward strand.
TGGACATTGGCTACGAGTGGAACAGTCGACGCTCTCTACCAACCCGTTCGCTCTTTTTCTCTCTTTCCCTCGCGAAGGGTGGACACACGTTCGACCCTCGTCGTCGTCCCCACGAATTCCAGGGATCAATGCGTCGGTGCACCAAAACGCCTGCGCTACTATCCCCCTTCTCTACAACCCTCCATCCCTCCTTATCATCCCCTCTACATCCGTACCACCCCAGCAGCAGCAGCAGCAGCGGCGGCGGCAGCAACAACAGCAGCAGCAGCAGCGACAGCGGTAACAACGGGCAGCACTATCACAATTACGATATCGTCATCAGCGCGAGAAGACACCCTACTCTCGACGCCGATGTCGCTGCGCTGGCGTGCAGATCCCGGTGGTAGTCTGGCCTAACCGGTGTAACCGGTTGTGCGTCGAGAGTCTATTCTTCTTCTCGAGCGCCAGGCCAAGGCTCGCCACCTTGCGATTTACTCTTACCACCCGGTACTCCGTCCTTTCCACTTCCAGCACTGTCCCTCCAGTGCTCCCACCCCCGACGGCAGCGCTCTCCCTCGCTGTCACTCCCTCCCGCGTGCGCGTCGCCCGACCCTCGGAAATTCTGAAAGCGGTTCGCGCCTGTGCAACGCGGGGGTGGCGAGGGACCGAAAATCGAGGTGAAAGGAAACTCCGCGGATCCGGCCTAAGGGTCTCTCCTAGGGCTGATGCGTGTCGGTTGTGCCCCCTCGCGTGTGCGTTCTGCGAGCGCGAAAAATTGATAACCGCGCGCGCGTACGCACGCACGCACGCACACACACATACAAGACACACATACATATATACACGTGCATATATATATATATATATCTATAATATATATATATATGTATACATATATATATACACACACATATACATATTTCGCGTGTATACGTGCATGGATTCGTGACGTATCGCCAATATTTTTATTGCCTCGGGCGATTGCCTTTTCCCTCTGCGCGACTCCGTCGTTTCGAGATCCTCTCATCGTCGATTTCGGAAGAAAGGCCATCCGCGGCGCGCGAATCGGTAACCCGGATCGCGTTCCTTCACCGGGCTACACCGTATAGTGACGGTTTGATCGCGCGCGGTTACTTACTCAAGTGACATACTTTTGTTCGCGAGAGAAGAGAAACTCTCCCTCGTCCGGGAGCAGCTGGCCGGGAAAGGAAAACTGAGTGTGATTTATCTTCGAGGAGGATAGTGTGATTACTCTCGGAGGTGTTACGCGACAATCTGCGAGCACAGTGGGAGTTTTACGAGTGTGACATGCCAGAAGTGCATCGACGTCGGGTGCAGTGACCATATTATAGTAGTAGATGTGATATCGAAGACTCGCGTCGTTTACACGTTGTACGCGGTTTATAATTAATCAGCGCGATCGCGAAGTCCACGGTGACTGATCTACGACGATCATTAGAGACCAACCGGAGAATCTCGAATCGCTCCCGGTGCGAGGGACATCATGCGTCCCCGATTGCAACCCTCGTTAGAGGGTTGAATCGCCGATTCCGGTGTCGCGCGATCGGCCGACACGGGTCCGCGGGTGTTGTGCGCGACGAGCTCGTCGGCGATCGTCCGCCCGAGAACATCCCTGCCGTGACGCGAGGTGATCTCGCCGAGGGTCAACCGTGTACCACATTCCCGCGCTGCAAGTGAGTCCCAAAGAACTATTTTTCACGATTCTCCGTAGCAACGTAGCGTACGACGCTTTTCGTATTCTCTATTTTAGAATTGCGCGATTACGAATTTATCGAGTCGAGGCGGTTACATGTACACACGCTGAAGAGAAATGAGATTTATGGAAATTTGTATGCAGAATTATATCTAGAAAATTGTTGAAATAAATGAATGAATAAGATTCACGATATCTTATATCAATTTTTCATCGCATTTCTATCATACTTGTGTCAAATTTGGATCTAGGTCGAAATATTTGATTAAATGTATTAATCTCTTTTGTTAAATTTATTTTTTCATTGTGGAGTCAGATCTTTTTACAAAGTGTATCAGAATTACATATATTTTTAATTTCAATTCACAATCGCGAAACACCTTTGGAATCGTGCGCGATTAAAATTAAAGCAATTTTTGTGATTTCAATTCGATGAAAGGATATAGGTCGTATATGTAAATGTGATTTTCAAACACTGCGGATTAGTATTTTTCGATGATATAAAAATGTGTTTTAAACACAGTTTCCGTAATAAATAAAAATAAGACATATTTGTTTTCTCTATACATTTAAAGCAAATACAAGAGCGGTAAAGTCGTAAATATATATATATATATATAGATGATAGAAAGAGCATAACGAAATTATGAAAACTAATTTCAACAAATATTAATCTTTATAATCGATGTAAAGCCAAGAGCCATCAATTTCAGTTCTATTTCAGCCATTAAGCGATCGCGCAACTTTCGTTAACTCCCATGGCACCTATAAGAAATTTTATCATTCGCTATTTCATCGTAAAGCTATTAAGACTTTGAAACTAGTGTTACGGCATTCCGCATACAGAACTCGTAATCGCGCAAAGTGTATCAGAAGTTGGGGTTATTCAATCATAAGCATACTAGATTTTTGCCATTCGTCTACTTCGATTAAAAAGTCCTCGACACTCTTATCCACTTTACAGAGCGATTTGTCACGATTAAAATCTTGAAAGGAATTTTCATCGTGTCCAATTCGGGTCACTACAAACCCGATCAAACTCTAGACTCTCCACAGATCTCCGAGTATCGACGAATTACAAAGCTTTCTGTCGACGCGCGTTGCATTCTCAAAGCTACTACAACCAAGCAATTCGTTTTCCTACCGTGAAATATATCGAATTATAGACGTTAATCTTCGCTATTGTCAATGCCAAAAATCATTAATATTCAATGTTGTCGTTATTTAAACGAATGAAATCATTTATCACAGTTTTCACATCGAAAGTTTTATTTTCTATGTTTAATTTTTTAATTTAAGTATATATCAGATTATATATATATATATATATATAATTTCAGGTATAATGAAACTCTAATTAGCATAAAGACATGATATGTAAATTGTAGAAAATATGGATTTGTGTGTAAAGGCCGTTTATTGCTCAAAAGTCAAGGGCACTTATATTGCTATAAATCTCGACTATGCGAATGGATAAGCCTCTAACACGGCGCATGACGTGCCATTGATCATCACACAGGCATCGCTTGCGTGGTTAAAGTCTTAATGTTTCTCTGGTATCGCGTTGATTTTACTGTTATTAATCTGATATAAGCGCACATACATAAGCGAGATAACTAGAGTGATTATTAATTTCCGACTGATTGCTTCTTTTCTACAATAAGATAATTTGTCTTATTATAGAAAATAATACGAAAACTAACAATAACACTTATGTACTATTTATTTTTGGTGCGAGTACATTTTTCATATCGTAGCAAACATTCACGTTTTAATCCAATATTTTAGCTACCGTTTATCCTTCAGATAGAACATTTTAATAAATTATATGTCAGCTACCTTGACATTTTCATAAATTAGAAATATAATACTTTTTGCCTTTCTTGTTTTTACTATGAAATGCATCGTAATTAAAATCAGAACTAATGAAATACTACAAAATACAATAGTAAACTTAAGATGTGGTTTGTATGCTATGTCATTTCGCAAATATAAAATTTTGTAACATTCAAATATTAACGTTGCAAAACTATCAATATCACACGATTTTCTGCAAATTTTAAATTATGAAAAATACCCTCTCGCATATTAAAATCTAAATACATATCTACTTTATTTTGCCTTTCACAGTATTCGCTGCAACTCATAATTTTTCCGACAATATCTAACAATAAACTCGAGGCGTCTACCAAATATATGGGTGGCTGCAAGATGTGCATCACGAAAGCAGTTCACTTTGGCTGCTTAATTTAACCGCATCGTCCTTTGATGCGTCCCTACCTTCTTAATGTAATTTATTATGTTATCTGTCATGATTGTATGAAGTTTCCGGATATAGCGCCCTCGTGAATCAGGTCACTATAAATTTCGGCACTAGCAAAGTAAGCTTTCGTACCGCTGTGATGTGCCATTGATTATAGCGTAGACATGAAGCTCGTCGCATAAGGCTTGAGAGCTTGAGGCTCTTCGATGTAGTTACGTTAATTTTGCAAGTCGCCCCTCGGCATTTTGCTCTTCTAAGCAACATCGTCAGGAAATTACATGCGGCGGTATGTCGACAAGTGATCTCCTCTTCTTCTACGCCTCTCTCCATATACATGCATATATATATATATATTTTTTTTTTCCTCTTTTTGTTTTTTAACCAAATGTTTCATATATCCCTCAACTCGACCCTCTCAGTCAATATAATAACCACAGAGTGTGTGTTTACTTGAAAAGACATTACCACTTTTTATAATATTCGTCATATTTCATGTAATATCTTTGCCGAGTTTATACGATGTCCTTTAGCATGTTTTTTCATGAACGTCATATCTTTTTAATTATTTCAGAATACTTTATAAATAATTGTATTTTCCCCTTCTCTCCTAAAATATTTCATAGTCTTTCTGCTAATTAATATTATTTGCATCAATCATATACTCATGTGTATAAAATATAATAATAATAATAATAAATTACATCATTAGTACAATACATACATGTCATTTAGTTCATCGCCTTCTGTTATATTTTGCGAAAATTGTAGAAAATATTTATCATTTATAATGTATGTACACCGCATTTCAATCATTATTATTTCAATATGTATTTTTGATATTGACGTGCGGTATACACGCAGAGAGAAGCGAAATGTGCGCGATCTAACGTATATGAAAATAACGCATCGCGCGGCGAATACATATAATTTCGACCGATATGTCGAGGAAAAATGTCACTGTCACCGCGGGTTCAAATCCATCCCCGTTGCGTAATCTCCGCGTCATGTACTTACGAGTTTCCAATTTCCGTTGCCGGTACTTACACGCTGTTTCTACTTCGCCTTTACATAATACGTATACTTTACGTAGTTGCGCAAGCCACTATCGAGAGCGTAGACAAGAACCTCCTGTCTGCAGCACACTCTCTCGTCGCCAAGCGTCTTACGTTTTTGCTCGCGATATCGACCTGTCATTTCTACCAAAACTTAACTCTCGCGACAGGACAATGAACATCACTGCGCTTGTATCATGCGTTCCTCTTCCGTGCCCGTTTTCTCCCTTATCCGTGAGGGCGGTTTCTCCTTCCTATCTCTTTGTCTTAGTTCCGTGACCCATCATCGTCTTTGGACCGCAAGTCGAACGAGAGCAAATTAGATATCCATTAACGTCGACTAGCAAGTTCGGAATCTTAATTGCAGCCAACTCTACGACTGTTTGCTCACGAGTAGCACAATTAACACGCGTTTTATCCGCGTTACAAAGGTGTTTGTCGCGCGGGATGTTTCCTGCTCGAGGAAGCGAAATTGTGTTAGAGAGGAAAAGTAGTACGCCGGAGTAATCCCAGAGTAGAGGGGTCTTTCACCGAGGTACCGGTCTGCGGCGAACATGAAAACTGCGTCACGAGAAGTTATGAGTTAAAAGCGTCGAAAGATGAGATTCGAGATTGAAATTAACGACGCTGGCGCGTTATTACGACGAGAACAAGCAAACGAAGAGTGAGGAAATATCGCACGTATACTGAGAATTTTTTGCAATTGCAACAATAATTCTAAATCTTGTGTCAATCAGGACGCAATGAAATAATGTACGTTGCAATTTCGCGATACGACTGAAAAATTGGCGATCTTTCTCTACGTGCGCTATTATTAAATATGTAAACTAATTTTTCATTCGCTCAGTTTATAATTATAGATATATTATAATCGTAAAATAACATTTCACAAGTTTGAATCAAATAATTTTAATGTTATTCGACTAAAACATTGTGAAAACAAACAATAATTCTGATTGTAATTAAAGTTGAAAAAATGTCATTAAAATTGAAATTGTGAATTATAAAAATTATATTTAGTTTTAGCGATTCAAATATTTAATGATTAATTACGCATATTTAATGTTTAATAATATTATACTGAAAGAGAAAGAATTTCTCTATTTAATTACTATTATTACTATTAGTATTATTATTATTTATGTGCAAATAGTGTATACTTAATATTTGATCATTTGTGTTGTTTCATCATTCATGAGAAATGTAGTGAGCAAAATATTTCGCATTATACTAGTGTTTAATACAACTTTCATTAAATTGACTAATGATATCGTGATAATGGAGAAAACGTACTATATATAGGATCAAATAAACCGTTTGTGCGTAAAAATAGGACATTGCTGTCGCAACGAAATAGAGATAAATTGGTCACGTTGATCCAACCACGCGGGGTTAATGCACCGATGCACCAACGAATCGCTTAATGACATTGCCTGGCTATTATAGCCATTGTACAAATACAACATCAAATATACAATATTGCTCTTTCAGCTCGGCGACGACGTTCGTTTAACATTTATATTATCATCGTGTATTCGTACTATTTTAGATTCGACGCGGCAAAATTCGTAATCCGGGTCGAAATCAGAGAAATTTTTTTCCTTTTGCGACGTCTCTCGGAAAACCGCGAAAACAACCGCACTTAATCGCGTCACGAAGATCGGCGAGTAAAACAGCGTATTAAGCCTGCCGACTGTAATCGCGGATATTAATTAACCGCTCGCGTCAACCGTGCGGCTCGTCGTTTGGAAAAGCACGGAGATGTTAATACGTCGGAATTAGTACAGCGGCGCGGGCAAAACACCGGATAACTTCTTCGGCTTAATTAAAAGCAAAAGTTACATAGATAAACGCCGCGGCGCGGCGCGTCGCTTCTTCCAAGATTTAATCCCCGGCATTTCTCGCGCGGTCATTGTCGCGACCTTCGCAAGAAAATACCTCTCTTTCCCGACCTGTCGTTCTGTTTGTTTTCTCTATCGAACGTTTTGATAACACTTTCGTGAACTCGCAAATTGCGTAAATAGATAGGTAGATAGATATATCGCTCCTCCCTTCTTTACAAAACGACCTACATGCGCGAAAAGCCCTTCCGACGACGACGATCCAAACTTTACATTAGTTTCGCACCAATTATCACTTCTGGCACGCTTAAAACGTGAATTATAGTCGGTCTGAATAATTAAGGACGGATGAGAGTCGCCAGAGGCAGCGATTTACCGACTCGTCAGCGAAAGAGACGACTAGGATGTTCTAATTAAATCCAACCATTCACTTTTCTTGATCGATGATCGTCCTTTCTCGCGCCGTACGTGTTTTGCCTCCTAGCAATGCATACATTTAATCTATTTACAAATCCTTGCCTCAATTAACCGCATTCTTGCCGCTTTATCGTTAATTTAGGACGACATTTATGCATTTACGCGTATATACGCCGAATTGCGAATTCCATTAACGTTTTGGGAGTTGTCATCTGCAAAACATTATTCTGTCTCGCTTTCTCTCGTTTTCGGCGTTAGATTAATAAGCGAATAGAGTGAACATCTGGCGCGCGCATGACGTCGATTTAAACCGATCGATCATGAAAGTTGTAGAAACTCCACGATTAAAGCTTCCGGGAAGCTCGGAGAGGAGAATAGCAATTGGAGGATAGACAAGATTTCATAATTGTGGGTAATTTCCATCGTCGAGGACGGACTGTAAAATTACCATATATTTGTACATATACGTTTGCGCAAATGTGAGCTTTAAACACACACACGTCTTATTATATTCGACTAGTGCAATAACGCTAATAACGCGAATAATAATGCTTTCAGTAATAACATCTCTGACGATTCGTGCGCGAAGAAATTAGTCTGAACGCGTTAAATGAAAGACCCGCGCTAATAATCATGCGCGTTACATACTACATATATATATATATATATATATGTATATATATAATCGAATTCGTCAAAAGTGTTATCGCGCGTTCGCCAACGCCGCGTGTCGCGTCCGGGTCGAGCTTGCAGGGTGCAGCAGCAGGGTCGTAGTGGGACCATTTTACCAAGAATTTCATAGTACGCTTCATTGCGCTAATCCAATTTAATTAGAACGGCCGGATAATAAGCCTATAACGACACACCTCGCTCATTAATAACGATCAGACTCCGCGTGGGACGATTCCCGGGATGCCATCCGCCGTTTTATCGTTCGTCGTTTGTCTTCCTTATCGCACATATCTTTCCGTCTGACACACTCTCTTCCCAGGTGGGGTATATAATACGTATGAATTCCCTCGTCTCTTCTCTATCTATTCTTTCACACTTCTCTGACTTTAAATCCAGTCCCACCACGGATCTAAACAAGGGTCGTTCAACGACCCACCGAGGATAACGCTATCTACTTTCGTATACTTTGGATATATTGACAGCTGTCTTCCGTGAACAGCGATTCTGCATGTAACGGTAAAAAAGTTGGAATTATGCAAAATTAATAATTTAATAACGTTGCAGCAAAAGTATTTGAAGCTGCATCGTCAAACGAACGAAATAATCTGTATATATGTTTATTATATTGTCAAATTTGCGTAATCTTTGAAGGAATGCGTATTACATATATACGTATATGTGTGTGTACATATATATATACACATATTGAAGTATATAAACTTTAGAAAAGAAAATTTGTCATAAGTTATCTTTGAAGTTAGACAAGAAAATGATATCTCTTTCAAGAACTTTAACTGCAACTTTCTCATCCCTCGTCTTCAATATTCCTCGGAAAACTAACGCTCTTAAGTTCCATCCGCGAAAGCCGTAATTACAAATGAATTTTCCCGTGCTCTTATTCCACTTTTCTCGGTTCTTTCCGCTTTTCGATCCCTCGACGCCTTATCTCTCTGTTCCCGGGCGTCTCGAATCGTCTTCAAGCCCGTCCCAGGCTAGGCTGCAACATATCTCGGGAACGTCGGATCATATAAGTAAGGATAATGTGTCCACGCCCTGTCACCGGTACGTCGTGGCAGGAGGACAGTGATTGATAAGGATACAGCATAGGGAATCCCCGGGAAAGTGCGCTGATAAGCAGCCGGGAATTTTCTCGAGTGGGTCCACCTTACTCGCGGACGTTTCTTCTTCGCGACACGTCCGTTTCAAGGACGCGTCAGGGGCGCATAAATCACGAGGATTTATTTGACGCGGCTCTCTCTCGTTTGGCCTCTCGACGCCTTATGCAAATGCCAGGGATATCGTGCGGCAGCGGGTCATTTTGTTTTTACTGCGTGCCGTAAAAGCACAGCGACCGAGAAACATCGCGCGCGCGCGCTTCGGATGAATTATATACAAGTGGCCTCCTCGGTTTGATATACGAGCCTAGTGCTGCCGCTGTTGCAGCCGTAATGAGTCGCGTTTTAACTGCATGAGCACGAACGCGAAAGCTAGCGCGCGTAGAAGGAAGTCGCCGATTTCTCGCACGGCGCTATAAATGCGGAATATTAATTCGATGAGGAGTAATTAATATAGCACGCCGCGTCCGCTTTGGTATGGGATATTCATTAGCCGATATATGCGCCCATGGAATATATCACCGTGTCTGGATAAGCGACGGAGATAATGAACAGCGCGACTTTATATAGCGTAGCGCGACGAAACCACTGTAATTTTCATACCAGAAATATTCATTAGCTTCTGAATAATGCGCGTGCAACAGTGCCGCGTAAACAAGGTCGCTTAACTCCTCGTATGATAAAGTTTGAAGACTTAAGCATAATAAATTAGTTCATACTTTTGACAATTTAAGAAAAAAAAACATTTTATACTCTGATACAATTGCATGCCAGATCATGCTCGTTTCACAAGTTGTGGCTCGTATTTGACTAGCAATCTGCATGATATATCAGCAAATATTATCACGGAAAATTGCAATCTAATGGAACTATCGTCATTATATAGGATTTGTACACAAATCGATTTGGATAGAGTTGCTCATGTATTATTCGTTCTACATTTTTTCTCCAAATAAGATAAAATATGTATATCGAAATAAAATTGTCCCACAAAGTTATTTCGGTCTTCCGCGACATTTGAAGAAATCTATTCGCTTAATTCTCGCATTTGGATCTTGATTCGCTCATGTCCGCAAATATTTTCGCGACGAGGAATCAACGCGACGAATCGCATTTTCTCCGGCTCCGTGACTTTTCATTTGAGTTCTATTTTGCATCACGGAGGGTCGAAATGGATAGAGGACGAGACCTCCCGTCTCTAAGACAGAACATTGCTTCTCTGGGGTCTTTTCCGCCTCGATGAACACGACGGAGATGAAGCTATAAAGGAATAACGCCAATGAGCCCGGAAATCTCCTTTGGATTGATCGAGATTGACCCTCCGGGGTCGTCATCTTTCCCAATTATAAAGATATCAAAAATTTATTAAATCTCTTCGCACGTCCAAATCAGTTTTACAATCTTGACTATGATATCCGTAGTTCGCCGCTATGAAGACGGTTCAATTCAAAAGTTCGACAGTATTCATTTTATTCGTATTTAAAATGAAAGAACCGCGTTTCATTTTGAGACTTTAATTTTGAATTTGGTTCAGAATATACAGTGTCAAAATAAACGCTCAAAAGGGACTTTAAGATTCATTTAGAAATACCTTTGAGATAATGGGAAAATACATTGAACGTAAAAACGTAATTAATTATATAAGACATTATTAACTTTTCCTTACTTTCGATAGATACAAAGATCTACGAGACGAAGATCTGAGTTGCTTTTAATCATCACAAATCTTCATTGAGAAATTGTTCTATCAGGGGTTAATTAAAATTTACACAATTGTTTTTCTGAGTCCCTTTGAATTCTTTATAAGAGATGAAATGACAATTTCAAATAAACGTCTATATTTTTCGAAGAAAGAAAAATATTTATTGTTTCCAATTCGTAGTTGCAAGAAATTTATGAAGATATATTGCAGAAGAATAAATTTTATTTATAGACAAAAGAATCTATAACTGTCTAATCAATATGCAAAGGCATTCTCAAATTTAAATAGAATAAAGTATTGTCAGGATTATATATATATATTTTCTTTTTTTATATAACGTAATAAATATTTTAAACTTATAGTTGTGCTATATTTTAGTGCAATATATTATATATCTTTTTTCCCTAAATTTACATTAATAAATAATCCATCCAGAACGTTTCTCCAGAATTTATCTTACTCACCGCCACCGATTCTCTGCGCGAAAAAGCACACACACACACATATTTTTCTACGATTTCTTTTTTAAATTCTAACAAAAAAGTCAAGTCTCGTCGTACTAACGCTTGTACAAACGTCACTTGTAATCGCGATGTAAGAGAAAGCCAACGAGGCCGATGCTCCTCACGCGATTTGCCGGAGGTCAAGCAAGGCAGGACCGGCCGCGACGGCAAAGGTGGAGCACCTCTTTGCTACCATTCCGGAACTTTATTTCCCCGAGGATCACTCCGCCAGAGTTTATCGCTCGAGGTAACACAGCCGTCGTTCTATAGCGCGCCTTTCTTTTTCCTCTTTACTCCCAAACCAGTCCAACCCCGCCTTCTATTTTCCTCTGTCGTCTGCCAGCAATGAGCAATTGCTCGCTCGTAGAATGTGTAAGGTATTATCTACTTAGAACAAAAGAATCGTTGCTCTTACAAATGACTTTTTCAACATACCGCCACCATTGACAGCGCAAGCGCATATAGACGTCACATGAATTCGAGGAGATTTAAAAATGTAAAATATACTGTAAAATTTCTTAAACTTTTAGAGACGATGAAGAAAAAGCTTAATATAAAATTCAAATTAAAAATATATTGCTTTCTCAACGTTGGTTGAATTCATTCGTAGATCAACGGTACTCGAATTATTTTTGTTCTCACGAGACATTAAACGTTTCTTCGAAATTAAAATATGACATCATATATACTGATTAAATATATAAAAAATTTATATTAAGTCAAATTATTTATAAACATTCTAAAATATCTTTAAAAAATAATTCTTTAATTAACATAACACATTACATAAATTTTGACGATTTGATTATAAAGTAAAACGCAAACATTTCTTATTAATATGAAAATTATAATGGAAGTATTATCGATTTAATCTTATATAAAAGAGCAACAATAAGGCAGAGTTGAATCAGTTATCATAGAATGTATCACATCCCACATTATTTAACTAACGGTTAATATTAAGCATAAATCCCATAATAAGGCCAAACAAATTATTCACACACAATTCTATTAAATTCCTAAGAAACTTTCTGTCGTGACACTCGTCGCTTATATAACTGGGTGAAATTTTGTGTATGCTCTCTCCCTTTTTTCTCTCTTTGATAAATTGTAGAAAATTTATATCAGTCCTTTCTCCATAGCGGAAATATTGCAGAGCTTGAGATTCTGGAAATGCCTGTAAATAGCCCGTACGCCCGTTTCGGGGAACAGAAAGGAGGAATGGACTCGTAAAAGGTACGTAGGGTATATAATACCTACGCGTTCATTAAAAGGACCGCGTAATTTCGACGTGGTTATGACGGGATATAGAAGTCGGGCGTTCGAGCGTACACATGGAGGGTAACGATTGCGCGCGACTACATTTAGCCCCAACGCGCCGCATTTTCGACCGGTTTCACGCGAGCGTTCGTGCGAGTCGTTTGATGGGTTTAATGATGGAGGGCCCAGCCGCGCAATGTCCTGAGGTGGTAATGACTATAGAATACAATTTCCTGTGATCCTGTCGTGCATATTATCACCTCATCTCAATGTCGTGTATAATTCCTTTGTAAAAATTATTTGAAATATTGCTGCGCAAAAATATTATGTATATATATATATATATATATATATATATATATATATATATATATACTTATAATAAACATTTTTTTTATAAAAAATAACTCATATTATTTAAATTATAATACCTTGTAATTTTCAAATTTAAACAACATTGATCAAATAATGTAATTATTAAAAATAAAAATAACATTTGATACTTATAGATTATATATTCGTAAAAAGTTAAATTGAAAATTAATATAGATTAATATAGAGAATTATATATATATATATAAAATCTCTCTCTCTTTCTCTTTTTCTCTCTCTCTCTCTATCTATATATATATATACATATATTTGAAATATTATTGTATTATGAGAGACCCAAATTACATAAAATAATTTCTCGTTGCTTATTGAGGCGAGATACAATAATTTCAACGAGAGCATGTCGCATCGGACATCGCCCCACTTCCGGAATAATTATTACGAAGTATTAGTCGAGAGCATCGCAAATTCATTCAGCTACCGCGAGGATCTCATGCTCTCCAAACGGCAGCTAATGGCCTGGCACGAGGCAGTAAAGCGAAACCCGACAGAGTAAGCAGGTTCCATAAACGTGGAAACAACGCCCTGAAACAATCCATAGCGCGGCGGAACTCACGCTAGGTAAATCGTAGATCGCGAAATGGAAACGCGGCCGCGAGAAATCTTGGAGCACGGCCAAGAAAAAGCCAACAGAGTCTCTTTTTATCTTGCGTATTTATTACCCGAGCTCTGTATATTAGTACACGATTTTCACTTTAATGACAAAGATTGGAAATAATTTAAAATTAGTGAGATTGTAAATTTATTTTTAAACCGAAATATATATCTGAGGAATTTTTTCCAATAAAAAAATACATACAAAGTAAACAATATATTATTATTGATAGAAAAATCAAATTGATTAAAAAAGACTTGCTGTCACAATTTTTCTCTGAAAAAATATAAATAAACGTTTGTTTATTTTAAATAATCTGCAACCGCATACATTTTAATGGCAATATATATAAGAAAATAACTCTTTTATAAATAAACACGTAACATTTATATATAAATCTCGATTTTAAATAAATATTCCTTTATACATTATAAATTGCTCTTCTCGAATGATATTCAATTACGAATATCGCGTAAACTTCTCTTTGTTATACAAATATTTAATTACAAAGCTTGTTGCTTTAGAATTGCAAGTTTTCGACGATCACCGAGTAACGCAACGTGATAGAAATTTGCGAGTAAACTTTGAGGACCGCTACGCGAAAGAGATGAAAACGCGACAGAACGGGAAAATGTTCAAATACGAGAATACGAGACGAGACAAGGGATTTCAACATCTCGCAGCCTCGTAGGCGGGAGATGCGAGATTCAAAGTTTTAGGTGACACTTTCTGGAGAGAGTGTGTGCCCACCGGCACCCTCCATCTCTGGGATACCACTTCCGCGACAGGACTACTTCAGGGTTCAGTGCTATTCTACCTTCGCATCTTGTTTCTCTGTATCTCTATAGTCGTCTTTTTGCTCGTCGTCTTTCTGCAAGTAGCGTGTTGGAGAATTCTAGATAGACAAGTGGCATTAATGCTTCTAGTCTGAACTCTCACTCTCGATTTTAAATGTCTCTTTCTTCGATTTCGCGTAATTCGAGCAATGAGATAAATATATGATTATTACCAAATTGTATCCTTACTTTTACTTAGCTTCGATTCTACATTTCGCGAAATTTTAAGACATTTTTACATAAAAAGAGTTTTGCGTCAATTTATTTAATCTACTCTTTTACTTCCGAGTAAATTTGTCTAACTTGAATATTGTTTCTTTTATATTATGGTTTTCGCTATATACCGTAATATTTTTCTATTTTACAAAAATAAAGATCGTTTTGTAGATACCAAAGAATATAAAATATTCAAGATATGGAATTACATTTGCAATTTAAATAGAAGTGAGTCCATTCTTTTATACACGCACATGTTGTGTCTAGATATCAACACCTTACATATCTTAACTATATCTATCGACCGTTTTCAAACATGCGCATTATTTCTTATTCATATTATCGTTCGTATGCTAAACCTAATATAACCTAGAATTTTCTCTAATAAATCTTAATAAAAGATATCTATGTAGATATTTAAGTATATAATTTTATAAATTTTAAATTTAAAGAATGTAAATTTGTAAACAAAAAAGGATTCAAGCATAGCAAACTGTAGAAAAGTTTTTATTAATAACGAAAATATTGAAATTCTAAATCTCTTATCAGAAGCAGGATATCAATTTAACATGTTTTTGTTGGAACGTTAAAAAGTTATCTTCAAAACGTCTAAAATTATTCGTTCGATTCCGACAAATGTCAGAAATTGAAATCTAGATAGGATTTACATACCGCAAAGGTCTCTATTCTTTACTGCAGTTAAATCTCCATTTGCCTATGAACATTTGATCGAACGTTCGGCGATGCAACGATTCCCGCCTGTTGGCGAGACTACCTTACGAATGGTATCGAATAATAGAGAAAATATTCGCAACGTCGAACAAAAGTGAAATAGAAGTGTTTTCAGTGTTGCGTCTGAGCGTACTTTTTATTGCGTAGACGATTTCTAACAGAAATACATTCACTGTACCAGGTCGTTGCACAAACGTGAGAAGATTTACAAAGCTTTTATTTTCAAAGCTTACAATCCGACTTAAATTACTCAAGACTGATTTTCAAGTGAAAAAGTAAACGATTAATCAGACGCTTAATATTATTGCGTAAACATGATGAATTTTTGATACCTTCAGTTTGATCTTTCAGTATTAATTTTCTGGGAAGAAAATCACCCTGCAGTATTAATGAGATAATGTTTAATTTAGCAGACTTTAAGTAGCACACGTTGCATTACGAGTTTTGGTATTAATTAAGGCTTTATTATTCACAATGGATATACCTATTGTATTGTTTAATAATGCAGTTACACAAAATTTTGGTTTTTATAAACTAAATTACTAATAATTGTCAGTTAAATATAATTAGAGACGGCATTAATTTAACTTGACTCGTAAAATTTAAAGTAAACTCAACAGAAGCAATCAGTTATCGATCAGTTAACCGATATTCTTTATAATATACTCGTACTATCTTTTTCGAAATAACGCGGATGCTTTCAAACGTTAAAGAAGTCGGAGAGAACAAAAGTAGCAACTTAATTACTTGGTTCACAATACAAAATATGCCATAAAAGCGATGGAATGTTTCCGCGGAATGGAATTCCGGAGTCTCCGGCGCGTTTTGGTTACGAAACGGAGGGTGTTATCGCGTAGAAAGAGCAATAATGACGAATCACGAAGTCATGAGGGGTCGTTGGGAGCCACTCGGGAGAATGGAAGAATACAAGGATCGTACGGGGTCGTAAGGAGCGAACGGAGTCGTATAAGCAATGTGCCAGACACTTAAGGTGCGGCTGCAGAGGGAACGTGGAGAGAGAGAACGAGTAATAGACTGGGAACTGACGAGCCCTGAACATCTCGTGGAATTCCAGTAGACAGTATTCGGGGTTGAATGCGGGTAAGGATGCAATATGCCGCTCGCGTAGAGAAGATCGTCGGGGTCGGAGTGCGTTTACTACTGCGCGCCGCTGTAACGATCTGCACCGATCGATCGCGCGTTGCCATCTTAGCCGACGATGAGTCTGAGGCGATGAACCCTCGCGATTTGCATACGCGGCGCTCCACGTCGCTCATTTCCGGCGCGTTGCGAAACTTCTGACGGTCGCGTTATTGGCCCGCGCTAATTCTCACCGAAAGCGACCATACAACGGAGGAGTTGCTTTACCGTATATGTATACGGAGTACGATCGCTTATTAGCGGGTAAGTTTCTCGAGCTCTCGAAAGGTGGTATCATAAACGATGAGAGTCGATTTAACCCTAGACGCCAGCTGTTGGCTAGCTACTGGGGTATTTATCCCATAGTGTAATCATTTGCAATTTAACTAGGTGGGAAAGTTGGAATATCATAGAGTAACAGAACGTGATAGAATTAGCAAAATCGGATCAGTGAAATATGTTAAATATACCGATATAATATACTATATATATATATATATATATATATACGAATCACGCAAAACAAAGAGCGAGTTGTCCTTTGGTCTCCTTAGAGAATTTATATACATATAGCTCGTCGATAAAATTTTTAGGATAATGAAATAAACGTGAAATTGTGTAGATTCTGTATGCATTAATCTATATAATGTGATATTTGCAATATAAAAAAATAAAATGAAAATGAAATTGTCAGAAAGCAGTTAGAATAACTGTCTTCTTAATATTACTCTTGAAACTTCATTATTAAATCATATAATATAATCTTTGTCTGACCTGAATATTGTGGATCAATGAAACACCTCATTAAAAGTGATATATTACCATATGATAAAAATTTCACTCTTCTTCGAAAAAAGGAAACACGATTACAACGCTCCGTATATTCATTTTATTTGTGAGAATGACTCGACTTTAATAATAGTTTTCGCCCATTTATTTCGCGAAAGATGAAACAATCGACAATTGATTAGCTTACTGCTTTGTTTATCTCGCTATATATTACTGCGTATATGTGTAGCACGCATCTAGTTCATATATGATTTATACATAGATATACATATGTGGTATATATGCGATTGTTACGATCTTCTATGATTGATAGAAAGCAGTGAATATATCAGTTCGATCTTCGTTTAACATGGCTCCAGTATGTCAGCGAAATAAGATATATCGATATAACAATCGATCTTTGAATTCTCCATTAAAGTCAATTACCCCTAAACTTCCACAATGCTCATTGATCGCAAATAAGACCTTTGAATCTAACAAATTTGATTGTTGTTATATTACATAGATATTGCCACTACAATCTTTTTATCTTTAGGGAATATTGATCAATTTTGCAACATATGACATAACTATCAATTAAAAAAGATTTATAGCAAATAAAAGAGATATAAAAAGTATATAATACAAGATATTTTTTCTGCAAAAAATACATCAAAGTATATATACAATTCTTTTTTTTATAACCGATGCAACGTGATATCAATGTTGCAACGCGCCATAACTACGGTCACGCGAATGCGCGAGTACTATCGCAAAGCGAGCGCACAAGTTATCGCAAAGTTAGCGAGCGCGTGCGTAAGTTAATTGACTAAAATTTTGCTAAACATTTGTTATCGGCGCAACGGATCAGCCCGCGTAATCGAGCACGCAAATACGCCGGGATAAAGAGGAGAGAGCGTGTATTAAATACCAGCGTACGTACATACGTTACGTACTGGCAATCAGCAGCGGACTATATGCATATGTAGCGAAAGAGAGAGAGAGAGAGAGAAAGGCAGGTCGGTTAACCGATCGCAGATAGCTTTCGGCGCGCACGGGTGTAGCATAAATCGCCGGCGGATAGCTCCGAAAGCTTCTGTCCCGCGTATATACGCCGCGCTCGCGAATCGAGCGGATTTTGCAAAACGTCACACATGGCGATACCGCGAGCCCCACCTACGCGAACCGCACACACCGCCTACATTCATACATCCCTCGCGTTCACGGGCGGCTCGTCCCCAGGTTTGCCCCAGTTCGCGCCGGGCGCGCGTTTAGTCCGCCAACTTTGCCGTACAGGGTCCGTCACGCCTGCTGCAAATGCAATTGAAAACGCCGCGGGATCGGCCGCACCGCACCGCGCGCCGCACCGCATCGCACCGCATCGTGCACTCTCCCGCGCGATTGTACTATAACGTCACGATGATGATACTCCGGTTGCGTAGGTACCTACTATACGCCCGCTGTTGTCCCCACGATCACTGCATGTGATTAAACGACAATGGACATTATATTCGAACAGCCGATGATACCTCGGCTTTGCGTTCTTTTCTTCTATTTTTTTTTTTTTTTTTAACTCGTGTTACACGAGACCGTAACTAGGACGACTCGCGTTTGATAAGTGGAATAGAGACACGTGCAACTCTCTTCTGTTTCGAAAAGCTGTGCATAAACCATGTCGTTTTTTTTTTCTTTTATCTACGATTTTTACTCTGCTTAACAAATTTGAATTTTAATCTCTCATCGAGAAACTGATGAAATGTATCAATGATATAGTAGATGTTGTAGTGTATAATAATATACGTTAATTCGATTTTTATATTATTAGAATGTCTTCTTCTCGATTGATTAATACACTTGATAATCTTTGATGTGATTATACTTAACAATAAGAAATGAATTGGACATTAAATGTTTTCATTACATCATCATATTACATTGCGCTGATTGTTTATAAATATGTAATTGATTATAGGTACTACTGTATAATTCCTAATTCTATATTATGTATGTTTATTTAATATGAGTTTAAATTTTGAACTTTTCAAAACTGCTATGTGTAAATCCGTTAATAATATGTAAGCAAAGTTATTTTATTGATCAATCTTTCCATTTCTTTCGTTTTAGTTGATTTATATTGTATCATTATTGCATTATATATTTCCCGATAAATTCCGAAAGAATTTCGCATTTATGTATTATTGAACTCTGACATTTTTAGCAAATGGAATTAAAATGATTTAAAACAGTAAAATTTTAAATATCTGGATATATTATTTACATATAAGCAAAGTAAATTATTGGTAATATAGTTTGTAAAATTGTACATATTATCTCCTATGTATATCGAATTATATATATGTTGTGCAAATGCATCGTGCAAAAATCAAATTCCTAAAGAGTTCCTTGTGCGTGTGTAGCAATCATATAGAAGAAACTCTCAAGGGTCAATGTGAGACTTTTGAACGCGAGAATAGCATACTTGAGCTTAATGTTATGACTATGTACTAATATGGTGTAGTCGACCATAAAATTGGCATTTCGCGTTGATCACGCTGCTTCGCATTTTCGCGCCGTAGCACACATTTCATGAAAATTTTTGAGCTGCTAAACCAAGGAATATAGAAAACTTAAAAGGATGCAAGGCATAGAGAATAAAATATGTATGCCGAACTTTACTAGTTTAAAAACTTTCAATGTGCACTTATATCAAGAGTTAAATATTCTACGCGATCACCTTTTTCTCTTCTGACTTTTCTTATATCATTATTGATATTAAACATGCAAGCTGTTGCAATATAAACGAATCAAACTTTAATGATGGATTCTTTGCCAAATTTAAAGTCAATTTGCTTTTATCACATATTTTTTCAAGACTATTATTTTTATTTCAGTTTTTTTATTTTTTTTGCTCTATAAAGTTAATGCAAGTTGATGCAACAGAAATAACTTATTTTATATGTTAAAACTATACATTTTTTATATACAAAATAAATAAAATATTTTGCACTAAGCCACATTATATTGCGTGTATCTCCGCGTACTTGAAATTGCAACGGCAACTCGGGCTTCAAAAAAAAATCCTCAACTATTGCACGGTCATTACGAAAATACGAGACATTCCAGCGCGGAATTATTTCAATTGCATTTTACTGAGCGGATCTAGCGCAATGAAATGCCTTAAAGTACTTTCAGTGCGATTATGAAACTCTCTCTGGCACAAATCGTGAATCTTGCCTGTTCGAGGCGCTTTATTGGACGGTAACGAAATGGAATCGAGACACGCGAAAGACAACCCAGTTTACCGAAGCCAACCTCGACTTATTGCACCCTCCACTTCAAGAAAATTTGCTCGCTTAAAAAGATCTGTTGCTTCCGCCAGCTAGAAACAGGAAGAAAGCGGTTTACCAGCGAAATATCGACGCGAACCGAAGAGAAGAAAAAAAAGGACACTGTTAGGAATACCCGTCACGTTCCAAGCGGTGCGGTGTATAAAGTAACGTGCGGACGAGACGCGAGAGGAAACGCGTGTGCTGGAAAAGCGCTCCCTCGTTAGCTGTTCCTTTATTTCGATCTAGGTCGATCATTCGCCGCTGTACGAAAGAAACCGGCGGGATCGTTACACGACGCGTCGTTACCCACTCGCGTGTAGCCGACGAAATCCATTAGTTCGTGTAAACGGGGTACTCGTTGGGCGCCGGTATAACCCAAGTCACGAGTTGGAGAGATCGGTACCCATAAGCCGCCGAACACACGAGCCCGGCAATTTCTGCTACCTCGGGTTAATCAGGGTTACCTTGGTGTATCGCTGCGCGCCGTGAAATTTTCCGATTTTCCTTTAGCCGTCGAAGCCATTGTGCCGGTTCTACGTTGTAATTGTATTGCTGATTCGATGTGAAAGAATTCGCGGCGATAATTACGTAGATATTTATGCTCTACGCTGTATAGGGAATAACAGTGTAATCGTTTTATTTGTTTCAGTTTAATTTCAAAATGTAATATAATTCACGATGTGTATCTTTTAATGCGATTAACTAAATTGAAAAATTCATATCAGAAATTGTTAGATTATTTCAATTGACGAATTATTTATCACGTTTTAATCCTATTTTTCAATCTTTAAATATTTAAACACTAAATGTGTTATATAGGTTTTTCATTAAATATAAGCAACATTTTTCGTACAAAAGTTCTTGTCTAAATAATAAAATATTAAATGCTATATGGTGTGTTTTTTCGAAACTTAAATATAATTTTAATAAAATATAAGATAAAGAAAAATCAATCTTTTTTAAGAAAAAAAAACAATTTTAGAAAAACAAAGAATTGCTCTTTTGCTCTCTTAAGAAAATAATATTTTATTTTCCCATAAAAAAGACCAGTGCTATCAAAATGTCAAAAGAAAAAATTTTATTGTTATATTTCTAATACATTCAGAAAAAAATATTTACATATTTTACGTAAATCACTCTGTATATTCCTTTTTGTATGTATATATTGAAGGCTTATATTGTAAAATACGATGTTCCACAAAGATCTTACTGACGCGGCATTTCACGAAAATCCTGCTCGCATTTACTGGCTTTTCGCAAAGTGACTGGGATTTTTAGAGAACCATGTGTATCTCTTACAGAAAACCCACTATATACACAATATATATATATATATATATATATATATATATATCAATTCAATGAATGAATTCATAAAACTATTATTATCCATGCATATAACACTTTCAATCTCACATTTTAAGAGAATATCAAGAAAAATTGGATAAATCCATAGATTCTTAGATTCTGAAAAATATATCCATTCGACTTCTTCGATAAGCCAATGATTTATAAATACTTGACATAATCAATATATATATATATATGTATATATGTATATATGTATATCCTGAATAAATAGAATACGTACGTCGAAACAAAATAAAAATTATTTAGTATCGACATAAGCGAATTTATTTCTTCTACACAAGTAGAAGTATTACAATACTAAAAGTATATATATGTATATAAAGTTACCACGGAGTCGCGTTACGAGTCATTTACTACTTACGAAACAAATGACCACATCTATTAATCCAATACAAACGACTGCACATTTATTTAAAAAAAACTTATTTAAAATACTTAGAAGAATATCACATATACACACATACGTATACGTTCAATTCGTGACTTGAGATACGATTGTCGATATCCGTAGTTTCCAAAAAAAATACTGGACAAATTTACTTTGCTTCTACGAATGTTAAATGCTGTTACATGTTCCGATATATCGTGAATTTAAAATACTACTAGTGAATTTAAAATAGTGCTAGTTTTTTCTTTGTCTATCTAGTGTTAAATATAATTTAAAGAAATGCTGTTAAAAAGTATATAGCTTTTATTATATTACTAAAGTATCTTAAGATTCTGTCTTGTTCTAATTGATATTATCTTAATTAGCAATAATTATCAAAAAATAACTAAAGTCATAAATAAATAAAAATGTTAAAATGGCAGTATAATGATTAATTGCTATAGAATAATTTGAGTTTTAATTGTTTAGTTATTAGTAGCTTCTTTAATTATATTCATATCAATAATTTTAGATTATATTAGATTAGACGTATATAAATTTTCTGTGATCTGTCCATCGCAGATGATTCATAGTAATCGTTAACTAGTTCATCATATACATAATCCAGATATTGATAGGAAGTAGTCCTATCTATTAACCTAGAAGGTTTGTATAGCAAGATAAACTGCGCAGTTAATTACTTGCAAGATACACTCCCAAATCTATTAGTACTGAGAAAACAGTTTCTCGTTGTCTTACGCGTATATTCCGCTCATGAATATCTGCTACATGCTTATGAGACGTTGGTATGCAGTCCAGTCCAGTTTATACCGAAACGAGTTAATTAAGACGAGTTCATAATTACCGGACTAAAATTCCATCTTGACACACATTTCGTTTCACAAACATACGTATATCGATATTCATATAGAATGTTTAATTTCACGCATATGTTTATCATAAGAACAAATTCGAGATAAATCATACATAAATAATGCCAATAATAATAATCGATACTCCACAATTCCAAGTGTTTTTACGAAGAAAATTTTGCATAAATAAATCTCGTCGTGTTTACACACCAACGATTAAATTTAAGGAAAAGCAGAAACTACTAATTACAATATATTGCATCATCTCATCCGTAAAGATAAAGAGAAAGAGAAGATGAGGGAGAGAGAGAGAGAGAGAGTTAGATAGTACAATTGCTGCATACGAATGAGCGCAATCGTCGACGGGATAAGTCGTTAGTGACTTGCTCCAGAGACGGTTGTATCCTTCATTAGTATGGTGTAAACGAGCTCGCGGTGCCTACATATGTAACCCGGCCACAAACGAGAGAATGTGCCCACGTGTCTATGGGTTGACTGTGCACCCAGTCCGCTCCGTGCCGCTGTCATGGCGTAATCAGGTTTATCTCGTGGTTGCACACAGAGAGACAAGTACCGATTCGTGACAAGCCTCGCGCGTTATATCCTTCAGGAATGTGAAGCACGCGCCAGAGGCCCTACGGGATGATCATAATCGTCCTAGTAGACGCAACGAAATTAAATGTAATTGCCGACGCGCGTAATTTCCGCGCGGATAATCGCGTCGTAAAGGTACATCCGCCAGTTACGATTACAAATCGACACAATGAACGCAACGACGACAGTGCGCGCCCGAAAGGAGGTTGTACGTTGATATATATTCGCGTGTATAAAATAATAACGCGCTGACGCAGATAAGAACATTTAACGAGCCTTTCATTGTAGCTTCTCTCATCGCGCGCGACGCACAAAGTTCGGAACTTTTCGCATGCGGAGTACATTTAGAATGTAATTATGGCCGAGTTGAGTCGCTATGTTGACTGGTGCGTCGTAACAACTCGAGATAATGAAGTTTCCGTCAAGGGAACAAAGAGACAGATCCAGTCTACGATGCTCTCACTCCATATTCTACCGTTTAGGAATGTGGAAATTCCTGCCAAATGCGGCGACAGATACGGGCGTATGCCTTTGAGCAGCGAAGACCGCTGTTCTCAGGAACATTCTGCGGATTTGCATCGAAACTCCTTTCTTAAATAGGCGCTTGTTCAACAGGCTAATATAACTGTTGGTAGTTTATTTTCGAGGAAAATAGTTCATCGCGCAAATCCAGTATATTTACTTTAAATTTTCGCGTCTTCTGTAATATTTAATTAACTGCTATTACATGTTACTTTGATCAATTATTACGTACGTATTTTTTTCTCTACTCAGCTTGTGCTCATTGTTGTACTTTTTCTACATTTTTATGAAGGATATATTTTTAAAAAATATATAGTTATATAAAATTTAAGAGATGGGTATATATATATACAAATATTTATACATATTGATATTATTTGTCTTTATATATTACTAGAAGATTCCTCGGACGCGAGAATACATCTTTTTCCCGTCTCTATTTCTCTCCTTGATCTATCTCATCATCCCTCATTATCCCTCACTCGACACACGAAGACGAAATATTACGAGCGAGCATCGTTTTGACAAGGCTGATGACCGCGTTTTTTGTCGTTATATACCGACCGACTTGTGAACGACAGCTCGTAAGCATTACGTTTTGACAGATTATCACGGCGTGATTATACGGTATTTCAGTCATATGCATTATCATACTTTAATTGAGATTTGTGTGTGTAATATGCTTTAATTATATGCATATTAAAGGCGTCTATCAAAAAGTTCAATCTAAGTAAATTTGATCTAATTGATTCGAGTCAATCTATTTTTAGGCAACGAATCTTTATCTACTATCTATATTCTACACTCTACAACTACAATCTATAAATTTGTTACCTGAATAAAATTAAATAAAAGTTTATCTCATTCACCGACACCGATGCACAATGGAGTAGTTGATATTCAAACTGCGTTGTCTGTAACATACAAATATAAAATCTAAATTATAGGGGCGTTCTAATTAAATATTATTTTCAAAAATTATTATTGGATGTGCCAAACTTTATATTTAGTGCATAACAATAATAAACTATATATAAATATATAATAAAATAATTTTATAAATTAAAAAAAAATTTGTTAAGTAGAAACTTTTATAGGATTTATATAATATCTCAAAAAAATTTATACATATAATCTCTAAGTTTCTCTTGTTTCAATTGTTCAAATAAATGAACTAAATAATGTGATTTATAATAATAATTAATATCTATAAATATAACGACGTGTTTTTATCTGTAACATACAAATATAAAATTTAAATTATAACAATGTTCAAATTAATTGCTATTTCAAAAAATTATTATTGGATGCGCTGAACTTTCTGTTACTCACAATCAGAAAGCTCGTACGATAAGCTTTCCACCAGTGAAAGATTTTTTCAAATCGGTTCAGTAGTTTCTGAGATTACCCGAATGGAACAAACAAACTTTATACATTAAAATAGATATGTCGAATTATAAGCCGATATTACAATAATTTTATATTTTTTTAAATACATATACTGTGATAAATTCTTTTCTTCTCTTTTTTCCTCTTTTATATATTACAAAATATTTGAAATATATTTTATTCAAAAAAGTGTAATATGCATATATGAATCACTTCATATATGAATATTATAGTGACTATTAAATTCATCTGAATAAAACCATTTATGGCCATTTGTAATATGCTGATGCAACAGGGTTCCGTACAAATACTAATTTGTCATTGAAAGTGTTCGAAAAAGCAGATACGCAACAGGCTGTTTGATTCGAGAGTCTCAATTTCCGAAAGTCTCGTCATTCTCATTCTCTCGTATATTGTTTTCGCGAATGCGTTATTATTCGATGATGTTACATAACAGGTTTTTGGCGATGATATAATCGCCGTCTTTATTTCAGAGTGCATAACACAAAGAAATGCAATTCCTAGCTTCCAACGATTCTTGGCATGTTTCAATATCCACGGAATGTCGGATCGCTGCCAAATCCTGACATACAGCCTCCAGCATGTGATACAAATACTTGGGTAGGGTGTGTGATTGCTGGTCGACGACCGAAGTATCCGACGTATATACTTTACGTATACACGAACAGGTGGACGCGCAGATACAATATCGTGATCATATAGTAAAGTAATCTTCTATATATTTCAACGATATCACCTAGAAGCGCGTCTGAATACAGATGCCTGCTTAGCCATCGCCGACTAACTAATAAACATTCACGAATTAATTACAGCCTGCTTGACTTGCTATGTATTATATAATACTCTAGGGAGTGTACTATTGGCTCCGGGATTAAAGTAACGAGTTATTATTAGAGCTTTGAATTATAAAGCTACTTTTAGGATTAATGTTAGATTAAAAGAGATAAAATTCCTTTCTAAATATATATTTTTAGTTTCTAAATTAGTATTTAAATTAGTAATTAATTACATATTTAAATTCTTATTTATGTGTGTATAGGTATATATACTAAATATAATTAAATTTAAGAATACTATAATTCAATAATTGAATAATATCACTAATATGTAGATAGTTCTTTGTATTATTCCTAAGATGCTATATTTTTTTTAAATTGCACGTTTTACTTTTATGATACATTTGTCATACATCAAGTATACGAGACACTATTTTTTCTTTTGCTTGTATCTTTCATCCCACGACAACAATAAATTTTGTTAGCCCAGGACGTGAGGGAGCCGTTTCAAGATGGCTCTGGTGAGGCTATCTCATGTAAATTTGCGGCACGCTTTGCACATCAGAGTGTGGTAATTTAAATTTTCGCAGCATTCTCGCCATTAACTGCGATTCACGTTTTTTTTTTCTTTACTAAACGACTCTATCTCGTCATCTAAATATTGTCCACGCGAAACGAAGACGAGCATTAAGTAACGAGCTGCACGCATTTGTCTTTCTCGTTTAATATTTACGAATAGCATGAACGATGAACAAGTATAAGAAATCCGTGCGCTGCAAGCAAGAGCTCTAAGTGAAGTCGAACCTGTGCGCTCGACCAAAGGTAAAGGCTAGAGATTCGATTAACAAAGTTTCTCTTCGGCAAGCACTCGACGTCTTCTTATACAAGCATAAAATATATTATCCGTGATATTAAAGAACGAAAATGATGGCGATGTCGACATCGTTTTCATCGTCGTCAACCAGACTCCTCACCGGTAAATCTCCATTACGTGGGCCGCGTACTCCAGAAACAGTAAGTCAATATTCCTTTCATACCGTTAATGCGGCAGTGACGGGATTACGTACGTCCACGCGCTTATTCACCAGGGATTTGGTTTCTCCGACCTATACCATCACCATTGCGTCTCTACGTCACCTTCTTCTCTCTGCCCAAGAATGGTTATTATTTACGCGAAACGAAAGCACTGTCATTTGTCGTCCGCCCTCTTCCCTCATTTCCATACTCCTGGAACCTGGAACAATTCCCAGCGACAGCGCTCTATCTAGCTCGTTTTCTCGACTCTAGCCAGCTTTAGCTTACCGCCTATCTTTACATATCTCCTTCGGCACCGGAGATCGAACGTCGCGCATAAGTTCGCTGCCAAGTTGGCAAAGTTCTCTTGGTAGATCTTGCACGCGCGTATTTGCGCAGATAAAATGCTCTTATAATGCCGAGGAGAAGGAAGCTAGTTGTTCTTGGTGATTGCATTCAATTCGTCGACGGCTAGAAAGAAAGTCTGATCGGATTAGAACTCGCTTTTCCATCTGCCGGAGAAAACGGTTATGAGGCGACGCCGAGAGCCCCTGGAGGTTAAATGCGATGCCTCGTCGGTCTCATTTAGAATTTTATTGCCTACCTTCTACCCGGATAAGCTATGCCGAACAAATTTCTCGTCAGATCTACCTTCTCAAGCGTGATTCTATGCGCTACAGAATCAGAATAAGGAACGAATTGAACGTAAAAGATCGATATTAAACATACTTATCAAACGTTTTATCAACGCAGTATGAAAGTTAATAAATCGCTAAAATTGCAAGTTTTATTTTTTCCTAATAGTTACTTTAATTTTTAATATAATTTGTAACAGCTCTTAAAAAATTAATATACATATAAAAGGCAATAAGAGCTAATTAAGTTCTTTCATTAATATTTATTTGTGGAAAAAGATTTATAACATAAGATATTAGACAGAAATAAATTCGAACGTTTTGGTTGTCTTTTTCAACCTTCTTCAGCGCATCATTTAAAATTAAAGATTAATAAAAATTAACAATCAATTACTCATAACTGTCAATATAATAAAATTTAATTTTTAATTTTATAGATATCTTGGGATAATTAACATATTCATCAGACCTCTTAAATATATGCATCAAAGGATCAAATAATTATGCGTTAATTATTTAATCTTTCTTACGATTTTATATTACATCTCCCCTCTCTTTCTTGATCCTTTTAATAACGGTTTTATTATTACGCTGTCGAGACAGATTTTTAACGCATCTCCAAGCTCGGCTCGATTATATCCGGTTGTGAGAAAAGGATACTTCCCTTGGCCGTACAAAGGTAAACTCCAATCAAGAAACTCGTTTCACGTAAGAACGACTTATAGAATCAGATAAACGTCCGCAAACAATGCTCGTCGTAAATCACGTCTCCCTGATATACCTAGTGCACTCGATTTCGTCGCCGGATGAGAAATAATGGAAATAGATCGACGACCTCTCGAAATAACGCGCGCGTTTCCCGCCGCGCCCGCATCACTCGCTTTTCAAGTCTCGTCACTCTTTTAACTCGAGCACGCATCGGGGTTTTCACCGATATCCGCGTTAATTATTCCTATTATTGTTGGGGAACAACGGTGCGACATCGCTTAGCAGAGACGAGACCACCGAGTCGGCGCGACGCCGAGAACGATCGAAGGGATAGATGGAAATGTAGAAAGAGAGAACAGGCATCTCTCGTATCGATGTAGAGAAAAAATTAATATCCGTCAATCCGCTTCATCCTGCCAAACTGTCTCGTGAATTATTCACGAAACAATCGTTACCCCAGCCTCGCTCGCCTCGCCTAAATAATCGCGATCGCAAATTTACGATCTGTCACTTGCGCGACGACTCTAACGAATCTTCGCGATTTCGACGCGTATTACTAGCACGTTGTAACATCGCGGCATTTACACAGAAAGGCGAACATTTCCATATAGAACAAGCAATTTACATATAGAGCAACTAGTTTGCCGCGCAAACGAGTGAATTACCGTTTTCGCTCCTTTCGCTGTAATGACACAATTTCGCATAACTTTTTATTCAATTATTGATCGTACCGCTTCATCTGCGAGAGGCAAGTAAGACGACTAACGTAACGTTTCGATTTGCGACTAATACAGTCGAATATATGTAAAAAAATAATTTAATACTTCAGGATACACGTAATTTCAATATTGATATACACGGATTAAACTGTTACGGATTGTAAAATCTTTTTGTGCTAAAAACTTTAATTGTGTTTGTTTTAGTTAATTTCATTTATACAATATATACATATGTATTTCGCAAATTAAAAACAAAATCGATAAAACCGATTCAACGCGCAATGGAACATTTATGTCTTTGACGTCACTCGATACTTTTATTATATTTACCAATAATACTATTAAGCACAATTTACAATTATACTTAACAAGCTAAGTGAGTATGTAAAACAGAAACGATGTGTATAAATTATTATTAAACAGAATAACTAATTTATAAATTCTATGGTTTAGATCTTTCATTATCAGTTTCAATACTAACATTTTAATTTCAAATAATACGAAAATTGTTTCACTTTAAATCAATTGTATCGTTTATTTAAAAAAAAAAATGAGTCACATTTTTCGCCAAATCAAGTCAACAATGGTTTCCAATACTTCGAAGCTTTACTCGTATTGCATTTGATAGAGACATCATGCATCATTGCATACTGCCTCTCGCAGTAGTTCTACAAATAACAATTTATATCAAACTTCTTTCGTTTTTCTTTCCTTTATAGAAAAGCATAATTTTTAATTATTATTTTTAAGCATCATAAAATTTAAGTATGAAAATATTTATTTTATTTTATTAATTTAATTATGTGAAGTATGTAATCCAAAATGATACGTGTCACACTATGCATTACAAAGATGTATTACGTAAGACATATCTCATAAAAATTGAATGCAATAAAACAAAATTATTTTTATCATTTTTTATTATCTATAAATTTTTTTAATTTCTTGAGAGTAATACCCCTTTTAAATGCTCCATTTATTGGTATACAGGCAATTAATGTTATTTTTTATATTGCTTTATTGCTAATTGTCGTTTTTATAAAAAAACATTTCTGCTGAAATTATCCATGCTGACGTTTAATGGATCGTTTAACAATCGAATTTTCCGTGGAATTACGCCACAATAGCTAATAGATTAGATTACAATGCGATTTCGCTTTGACGCGACGAATTTCGAAAATTCTATTAAGTATCCTGTTATACGCGACACATCAAGTTTTAAAGACAATTTAAAACTGCAGTCTGTAGTTAAATATAAAATAAACGTTTGGTATCGCAAATAAAAATATTAAATAGCAGAAAATTACGTAATGATAACAGATAAAAAAAGTTTGATTTTATTTGGAAATTTAATTATATCTGTATTTTTCGTTCCAAAAAATAAATTTTTGTAATTATATTAGTTTTGATTGGACAATTAAAAAATTGGCGCATTACTACTCGTTATCTGCTTATGCATATATCTCTATATCGAGTATGAATGTGTATACACACAATAGTAATATGCATATATATGTATTATCACATTCACACACGTATGCTTGTATTATATGTCTATCAAATGCGCGTTCAAGTATCTTCCTTTACATTTAAACAATGCATCCTGTGCTTTAGCTGTACCGTAACAAATGCACACTACTACTAATAGTTACGTAACTGTCATATAACAAGTTCCTTCGACGAGAAAATGCAATAGCTCTTCCAATTGTTTCTTTGTTTGAATGAAAATAATAATAGTTAGTTAACATTTTATTATTGAATCAATAGTATTGGATGTAATATATATATATATAATATATTTTTATAATATACTTCAGATTTAGCAAGTCCATAAGATACATGCTATATTATTTATAAAAAAGAAATCTATATTTATAATTAATACATATTTTGTATAAAAAAAGAAATACGATGTATAAGTATTATTTTTGCGACAAGTTATGATTTATTGCTTTCCGATAAAGTTAAATTCTCCAAACGTGCAATTTTTAAATTTTTATATACGGAATTGTTCTCATGTAAGAGTAAAATCGCTCGTATCTATTTTATCGATTGGCAACTGTATCGAATTTCGATTTTGTTCGTATTCATCCAAAATATTCGTTCAAACGATATGCAAATCGCATTTATTTCGTTTTTAGCCCCTCACAAATCATACAACAATATCAGGTTGTACTTTTCAAAAATTGATAGTTAATATGTAACTTATCAAAGTTAATTATGTTTTAAATTAAATTATTTGTTTTGTGTTAATACTACAGAATATTTTCAACAATATCAGGTTGTGCTTTTCAAAAATTGATAGCTAATATGTAACTTATCAAAGTTAATTATCCATCCAATAAAACATCCTGTGTTTTTGTCTCCGGTTAGTTGGCCTGGTTTTATTTTTAATTGTATTATTTTTATTTTTATTTTTATTTAATTTGCTTGCATTACGGAGATTAATGTTTAGGATTTAAAAGTTAATTATATTTTAAATTTAATTATTTAAAGAATATATTTGTTCAATCATCTTGAAATTAATGAAATTATTTTTAAACACATCAAAACATATTAAATAAAACATAAATAAAAACCTTGGCAAAATTGATTTCGACAAGATTGATGGTCGAAATCAATTTTGCCAAGTTTATTTTCACCACTAGCGTCCAATGTTAATTTTGATTGATAAATAAAAAAACTGATCTATATATAACATAAATAAAGAAGACTAATCTATATAAAATTTGAAAAATATTGATTGAAACGATTAAATGACATTACAAACAAATGAAATAAATAAAAATAGCAAAAAACAGAATCAGAGAAAAAAAGATATTTGCTGTTATATATCCTTTCATTTCAATATAATATATTATTGTATAGTTCTAGAAGAACGTCTAGAAGAACGCAAAAGCATGTATATAATATTACGTGATTTAGAATTATTGTATACAGATACCAAGAGAAATTGCAAGGAAGCCAAGTGATGCAAGTACGTAACGAGGCAATGCCGTGACTGGCAGAGCAAACAGAATACGGTGGATTATCCCGCAGGGAAAATTGCGAAGAGCTATTGCACTTAAAGGCATACCCCCGAAGATGTATAATTGAGTTTCTAATTCTCCATCATTATTTGTTAGGTTCTCGAGCTATTTACCGGAAGGCACCTAGTGGAGATCTTGCCGGCTGACACGTATAAATTGTCGGCAATCACAAGTCACTACAATTTCGTCAGTTACTTATCACCATCCGCGAGATAGATCGCAGATACGGAGTCTTGGCAGTTTTGCTGCGTACAAAAATGTAAAGAGAATATCTCATGTTTTTCGTAACAACTGGAATTTCATTTGCACATTGCTGCAATTATAATGAGATATGAAGTAAATTTTAAATCGTAGAAATCACATTATAATGTTTCAGTTTCTGAACAGATATTTCTTCGCTCATGAAATGGATTTGATGCAATATTATTGTTGCGTGTAAAAGCGCAGCTATATATATATATATTGTAATACGCGTGCGTTACAAACGTATAATTATTACAACTACGTATACACTCGACTGCGCACAATTCTGGGCAAAAAATTTTATTTTAATTTCTTTTTTTTTTACGTGTTCTGTCAACGCTTTTACGCCCAAAATTAACGAGAGACAAATTTTTTCAAGCGCACAGGCATCCGCTCTGTCCGCGCGCGTCGACGGTTTTTATAATCGTATTTTATATTCATCACGTTTTCCTCTTTCTCTCTGTATACCTCGAAACTAGCAAACGCCGAGCAACAAGTTTAGCGACGGCAAATTCGCGTCGTTATCCCGTAATTTCTTCGCTTTCAGGCGAGGAGGCGGAGAGAGAGAACGATAGTTGCGAGGGTGCGTTACCAGACAATAAGTATCTCGTTGACATCGCCACTGTGTCGACTGCAGAGTTCGTCGGCACATTACACGTTTGCCCGTAATTAACCTAATGGTCTGCCAAGTACGTCGCGCTATATCCAGCTGAGCTGAATCGAGTCGAGCTGTTTCGAACGAGAGCCGCGTTAATAGTCCCTGCCTGCCACGTTATTGTTCGAAAGAATAAATCCGCGACCACGGTTCCGTAACGATGCGTTTCACCGATCAAACCCGATGTAAATAAATCTCCACTAGAACATCAATCGACCGATAACATGCTTTCGGTAAACTTGCTCGTAATCAACTTGCTCTGTCCCACCCAGACATCTACATAAATTTTCGTGTTATAAATTGGGAATTTCGAGGATATATGCGCGCACACGCGTGCATTGTGAATTATTGTATAATAAATATTCATACATGCTTGATGTCTATAAATATAATTTCGCGTAATGCATGTCGGTTATTTTGAAAGCTGTATATAAGTACTGTTTTTTTTTTAAGTTATCGCACCAATTAAAATAAATATTTATATAGATATACTAAAATAAATATTTATATAGATATACTATCATTCACATATGTTTCTCTTTTTTTTTTTTTTTTTTATAAACTGTTTTCTGTTTTGTATATACGACTTTTAAATTTTGATCTCTTGGCAATTTGTAGAGTTATAATAAACTGATGTAAAATAAAGTAGTGATTCTTAACATTCTCATCGTTTCAGAGAAAATTGTGTCGAAATGTGTTTTATCTTGCACTAAGCAAATAATCCTTAGGATATCTGTTACCCCTTATTCATGAGAAAGATTGTTACTGCGTGTTGTTTTATGTCTTGAAAAATGCTTCGGAGCAATCGGTCTTCCCCAAAAAGAAAAAAAAAGTTTATTTGTTCCTTCGGAGCAAATGTACGATGTTTGGCTTTCGCAGCACGCGGATATATGGTTTCGCGCGCGTTACGTCTTTTCTCCGTTTCCGCCTCTCAATTTTTTTGTGTGCACCGAAGTGATCGATTCTTCCTGCAGTCCAAATGATAAATTCTTACAGACCGTAATGCATCTCACGGTTTGCAACCGCAAAATAACGCGTCGAACGTTCTTCCTCTCGAGAACAAAATTCTGTTTATCGAGAAATATCTTTAAGCGATTTAGTCACGTCGTCGTGGCGTCATTGCAAATGATGACGTTGATATCCCGATAGGTGGAATCAGTTATAAGCAAACGTTGAGTTTTCCAGAGGCAGTTATGGATGTGGCAGTTGCAACGAGAAACGTCGATTCCACGGCACAAACGAAACAATCGGTGCATACCGTCTAAGCGTAACACGTATAGCAGATTGCAGCTTCTACTGCAGCGATTTCGGTACACGGAGAAGAGAATGTGAAATAAAATACAAAAGGAAGGAAAGAAAGAAAGAAAGATCGAGAAACAGTCGGAAAAAGTGAGAGCGAGAGAGAAAGTATTGTATAAAAAATAATCATAAGTCGTTCTTCCTCTAACAAATTAAAAGTGTTATATTAAAAATTTTTTCTTCAAACACGATCACGCATATTTCCAATTTATTCGCGCACAAACAAATTATAATATTAATATTTCTTGATAAGCGGAAATTGGTTAAACGAGTATGAGTTTGAAGAGCCCTATTGCGGTCGTACGTGCATGTAATGCAAATATCGCTCCGTTATTAATGCGCCGCTTACGTTCACATATCCGATCTATCGACGTCATCCCCGAAGGAATTCATTGCGTTATAACTGCTTATGAACGAACGACATCGATTATCGTTGCGGAATCGTTTTACCCCGCATCTCTTTTTCTAGTCGCTTGTTCATTTTAATTATTTTATGTGTTATTTAAGTATTTATTCTAAAATTGAGATAAAATACAATTTAATTTGTAATTAAAAAAAAATAAACGTTTATGAACAAAAGAGATTTATAAGAGATAAATAAAATAATTTATCAAATTGATTTAAATATTCAATTTTTTAATTTTTTAAATAAATACATGAAATTCAAACGTGCAATATTTTTTCAAATTACAATACGCGATTTCACTTGACACAATACGTCCCAAACGATTTTCGTACAATTTCGAGAATCAAAAACTATGTGTAACGCATTGATTAATTCTACGTATGCTTTGTGCACGCACAGTGAATTTTGTATAAAATGACATACATATATTCTATATCAAACGCTTAACACCTTTGTACTTGAAATTTAACAATCCATTCAATAACGCTCACGCCTTAATATATTTTGCAATGTTAAAACTGTGATGGTATGAGACGCGTTTATATAGAGTTATTATAGATATAATCCGAATAAACGTCCATAAATGCACACAATTTATTCTGATCAAATACCGTAAGAATAATAGAACGTATTTCTCGCGACGAGTTATTATTATAATATTTTATTCTACAAATTCCCGCCAATCAATGTAGCAATTATTCAAATGTAAATGCGCATTTCATCACGCAAAATAATTTGAGGACTTTAATTGAGACTTAATCGAGATTATTTATATATTTTGAAAATATAGACATAGCCATTGTTAAAACTGACACCAAATTGATTTTCTTTCATTACTTTCAAATTGAATTAAATGTAGTGATAAATATCTTTTATTCGAAACCCTATTAACAGCTACAGATTTTTAATCGAATGTCATCGAAATTATTCTATAAATTTTTAGCATGCATTATACCGAAACTTACTCCATTTGCAATGAAAAGTCCCCTAGAAGTTAACTCACCCATAAAAATTCCGGTTATACTTCCTTCTCTCGCTTCCTCATTTTCTGCTATACATTATTTATAACGCAAGTAACAGAGTGTAACTCTACTGAAAAATCTTGGTCGTATGTTTTGTGCATTACAATTATGTAATACATCTAGAAGCTTAGCTAGATCTAGTGTCTCGAAAAATAATTTAGCATATGCGCGCATATTCATATGCACATATACATACACACATATACATTTTATACCTCAATAATATGTTCTAAGATAGACAATAAAAAGAAAAGAGGAAGAATGGAGTAAAATCAAAAATCTTGAATAATATTTAAGACATTCTCAAATTTGCATTAAAAAAAGAAATAAATTTATCAACATAATTAATACTTTTTCTTGCAGTTTCCAAGTTAACAGTTAAGGTACGAAATTCAATTAATCTTAAATTAAGAAATGCATAAACTTGTGAGAGATTCTATTATAAGATCTTTCAAAAGTTCTATCATTATTCAAGATAAGCATTATTCGTACTTTACAAAACTCTCTTTACCTACTTTTAGAAATAGAATTCAAATTTATATTGAAAAAAATACAATATTCTTCCCAAAAATATAATTTAAAAACCTATACAATATATATAAATTTAAAAGTTACTAGTTAACTTCTAAGACAATATACAGAATATTTTATAAATAATGTATTTTATTTTAAAAATAATGTGTGCATTGCAGCATTAAATATCATCGTCTAGATATAAATATATTTTACACACTTTATACACGTATAAAGGTTTTTTAGAGTATTCTTTATATTTAATTTTGTTTAATTTTGTAAATCGAGCATATATGATCATTGTACAGCACTTTCTGCTCGACTTACAAAATTAAACAAAATTAAATATGAAAAATAAAAAAGTTTTATACGTGTATAAAGTGTGTAAAATATATTTATATCTAGTACTATATATCTAGTACTATATATCTAGTGCTATATTTAATGCTGCAGTGCACACGTTATTTTTAAAATAAAATATTCTATATATTGTCTCAAAAGTTAATTAGTATAACTTTATATATATATATATATATATATATATATATATATATATATGTATGTATATATATATATATATTGTATAGGTTTTTAAATTATATTTTTGGGGAGAATATTGTATTTTTTTCAATATATATATATATACATACACATTTACACAAAGTAAATTGAATAATTCTATTGCATTTGCTTTATAAAAAATTAAGAGATATCTATATTTATTAATAACCTAATCTAACAATGATAATTGTAAAGAAAATCTCTCTCCACAAATCTTACAGAAAAATAAAAAAATAGGATCGAATATTGTAAATGTATGTCTCAGATTTAATTTTACAATTACAAGATTAAAAGTAAATGACCGAAAATGCCACAATTGAAACATATTCCATATAAAATATCGTGCGTCACTGCATTACATTTCAATTCCACTGTGCTCTACAGTTATCGCACGCCAACTGTACCGCTACTTACTTTAATTAAATTTGTCGTATACATCGCCATTGAATTCGACCAAGACCCCGAAAGCGAATGCCAGCGGAAAACACATGTCACTAAAACGTCATGCTTGAGAAACGAAACGAATGTAATCCGCGCATCGCGCACTGCTCGAAAAAACGACACGAAGTCGCGAACATCTCGCGTGTTCCGTTGTGTGAGATCAATACTATAGTCGCACACAAAAGTTTTTTTTTTACCATTCGTCCAACGATATTAAGTAGCACTGTGTAAAAGCATTGTTGACGGCAGTCTCCGCTTGCGACTGATTTCATTACAGATACCAAACAAAGGCCAATATCAAACAAAGGCGTATTTTCGTATAAGCAAAAGAGAGCTTATAGCGACTAATAGCTTTTAAGAACGAGACATTTATTAATCTTTTTCTCTCTTTTTCTCATCCTTATTACTTTTATTTTTAAATAAATAATTACTTCTCGTAATAGGTTCCCAAATTACAGAGCAAACAGTAAATCTTAATTTAAGTGAGATAAACTTTAAATTAAAAGCTTATCTTTTTTTACTTTCTATTGATAATTTTAATCGCCAAAAAGCAATATATATTCTTCCCTACTCATTTTCTTTTCTACCACTATTTTCTGTTGACTGTTCTTTCGTAACTTTAAAACGATTAACTTTTCGGTGCTAGCTATTCAACGTCGATAGGTTTACTCAAATTGAGAAATTTACTGTATATGTGTGTGTGTATGTGTGTATAACACAATACGTGCTACTGTAAACGTGAATAAAGGTATTGAGAATTATATTAAAAGCTGTACGTAATATAGGTACGATTCAAAAATTTTTCTCTTGTTCTTCTATTTCTTTCGCGTTATTAATATCAAGGAAAGAATAAGAGAAAGGTATCCAATTAAAGATAGAGTCGAATTATACAAAACTCCTTTCTTCCGCTAGGATTTAATAAAACTGAATAATGCATTGCTTACTTTTTAACTTATCACGGCATTCATTTCCGCTTCTTCAGAAACGACGGTTCCCTGAGGAAGCATTTCTTATTGTTAGGGTTTTGAATAGAAAGATTACGATCGAGAAGCAGAATGTAAGTGCATGAATCGTTAATTTAAATCAGTGCTCCAGCATTCCGTGCAATTTTTACAGAAAGAGTTGATCTCTGCATTTGTCTGCGCATAAGGATAAATTATCAACTTTATATATAAATCCACAAGACATATTTGATATTTTCAAATGAATTTAACCCGACTTTCAGCATTTTCATGATAACGTGGCATCACCTATCAATCCCATTATTCTCAAATAACTGTCTAGAGTGCAATTTTTCGAAAACAAATACGTATGGTACAATATATAGAAATACATGAAAGAAGGAATATAGCACAACACGCACACAGTTTCAATGAAATATGACGGCGGAACAAATGATAAATCACTATGGAAAGAATGAATTTGCAGAACTTCTTTCGCCTGACTATAGGGAAATCATTTTTTTTTCCACTTTCACGAAGTATTACGTACCTGTTAGCGTGTCACGTTTGACATGGTATTGATAGCCAACATAGTATAGCAGGAAACCGATTAAACTAACACAGCAACAGCGTTATAGTCCTCCGTAAAAAAATTATTTGCCATGAATTTATTCAAGTTTTTATCATTTAATCATATTACATTTTTCAATAACATTATGTGTTCCGATTGCGTTACGATTTGCAAAATTTTAATAATAATTTCAAAAAGAACAAAAATTGATAAATTAAAAATAAAATTTTAAATAAATCTTTGAGTAAATCTGATTATACAAAATCATTTTTATAATCTGAATGCAATTAAATCTGAGAACCTCTAGTAAGAAAAAATATTTTTATTTCACACATAAATATCTATAATCATATTTTTATAATTATAAAAGTTATGAGAAAATGAGAAATTTAAATTATTTTCAATAATTTCATCATTCTTTCACAGCAAAATTATTATACGGATGACCTAATTTTTAAGTAGACTGTAAGAGAATTACAAAACAACAAACCACGCGACCCGTGAAATATTACATAGCAAAACCACGTAAACGATATATATGGTAAATATTTTTACAAGCATTCAAAGCTCCTTTTAAACACACCTTTTTCTATTTTTATCTTTTTCTTTTGCATTATTTTTTTAATTACACAAAGAACGATAATCCCGCAATCATATTGTGCAACCACTCAGCGACCACCAATCTTTAATTCGCATAAAATTCCATGCATATTCTGCCGTCAGATGTATTTTGATAAAATGCGGTTAATAGAAGAAAAATGTCAACATTTCTTGTCGAGTAACAATTTTCATTTGAGCTATCAGTCACGAGAGTTAAAGTCAGAAAACGAGAGGGAGAGATACGATCCTTCTAAGGCAAAATAATTTTACACGCAATCGCACAGTGGCGCGTGTGTTCCCGGTAGATTTCCATATAAATCTTACAAAATTTTGGTGAAATGACGATATTTTTGACGAAAAGAGGGCCACGCAATATTCGAGCGCAATTACTCCCGAAGAGTCCCGGTCGACGAAATACATGTACTTTTAACAAACTGACGATCCCTCGTCGCGTAGGCTTCCGCGATGGAGAGGGCCCTTGGAGTTTCGATGGGGAACGTCGATCAAATCCCAGACACGCCATTCGCACCAGGGCTCGGCTCTCTCGACAAATTCCCCCGATAGCGACTTTGGCGCGTTCGACGGTATATGCCTTTTTAACGAGACACTCCTTTTAACCCGGTATCACGGTGATCGATGGTACGGAAGAACGGAAACGTCGATCATGATTTCGCGAGCGACACCCTAACCGGGGAAGCTCCGCGTGAAAAGCGGGAAGGATCGGTGGAAATCGTGATTCCTCGCCTCGGTAAACGATCGAGAGAGCGCGAGAAACGATATCGTGAAGGATAATTCGATGTGACGCGACACCACGCAGCGGTGTTTGTCGTGACGTTGACGGAGAGTTGTCGGATAACACCGACAATAGACGCGCGGATGATAAGAGAGAAGCCGGACGGAATAATTAACGGTATAATCCGCGATGGCGTTTGATTGCTTTGCGCACCAAAAATCGGCCTTCTCCAAAATATTCCTCCCTTTCTCTCTCTCTTTCTCTGTATGTGCGTTTCTGCTTTCTGCGAAAACTACCACCGAATTTTTTGCTTTTTACGGACGCCCACGCTCCTGTCAGATTTTGTGGAAAAAACGCTTTTACGCCCAACTGGGATAAAGTGCGTCGTGATATCGCGTTGTTAAAAATTGACGCAGCCACGTGCAGCTTTGTGAGCTTTGATGTTTGTACGTGCAAAATGTTTTTATGGGTAAAGCTAACTTCGACGACGTATGAATGAACAAAAATTAATTTGTACTTAATAGAAACTCATTCTAGTTTATTTTTAACAACAGTTGCGAAATTATTCATTTGTTTCTGTGACTATGCTACAAATTACAAAAAATTAATACATACATAAACTTTTTACGTATAATGTCGATTTTATTTTCAAGATTTAAGAAACAAATTGCTGTCACAATTGTTTTGTAATTAACCAGAGTAAAGAGAAATGGAAAAAGAGAGAGAGAGGAGAGGGAAGAGGAACGAGAGAACGAAAAATTCAATAACGCAAAATTTAATAATATTTTTTAAAAAAAGCTGTTCACGTTGCAGAGATCATCATGAAAATTTGCTTACGTCTATTACGAGTCTTCGGTTCAAATTCATATACTACCACGAATAGATCCGCGCGAATTGATTGCATCTAATGAATTGTCTAATTAATCACCGCTTTCATACGCGGGAAAGTGACAAATTCGAGTGCAATACCGCGCGGAAGGCGATAAAACGCATCGACTCGCAAACCGGGTTGCCGACCATAACGCAATTTCACCCTTATCTTTCTCCGTGTATCGCGCATTTCGGTCTTCCTGCCGCGTCGCGACGATTTCCCCACGACCCGCATCGCGTGCTCGCGATCGGACTGACTTACATATTACGGTTCGTGCGGCCTTTATCTACCTAATCCAATATTTTGTTTCGTACTAGGCGGCTTTCTCCGCGATTTCGCGTGGGAAACGCGAAAACGAGAACGACAGCAGCGTCGGTGGCGGCGCCGTTGACAACGACACTGTGCGACATGCTCGCGATTCGTTTGACGGAGATAACTGATTGGATTTAACAAAATGTCGCAAACCAATTTCACCCCGGGGGTGCCGTGTGAATGTGTACACAGTTATGCACCGCATAAGTCTCTCTTATACAGGAAATGTCATTCAAAATGTGGTAAAGAAATTATAATATTCATTTACATATTCCGGAAATTACGATTTTAGAGATGTTTATGCGCATTTTGCAAGCAACTTGTATATAATCATTGTAATTCGTTGTAATTAAAATAATCAATTTTTTAGAATTGATAAATATTAATTTTTCCTGAGAAAAAATATTAGCACATTGATAATAAAAAAAATTGTTGATTTGACTAAATCGTTTCTACATTACTATTTTTTTAATTGAACAAATGTAAGTATTTAAGTCAAATATATGTTTTGTTAGATCTAATATGTTGCATTTAATTTAAATATTTATATATGTTCAGCAAAATAGTATTTAGTTGAACGATTTAGTCAAATTAACAACATTTCTTTTATTTATAATATAATACTTAATACTGAATCTATAATAATATAATCTATAATAATAATTATTATTGAGATTAACAGAAAACCCGTGTAAAAAAAAACAAAGCTTACGATTTCTGCTCTAATGTTTAATTCAACGAAAAAGTCTCTTTCTTAATCGAAAATAAAAATTATCTTTCGGACACATATACATTATCTTACATATGCAAAAACTCATTGAAAAAAATTCACTTAAAATTGTGATTTACGAGAATTTGCTTTGTATAAGAGATCAAATGTAACCTTGTATAAATCAATGTTCGCAGAAATGTGGTAAATTGGCGATTTTCTGTACGGATTAAAGCATGATTGAAGACCGACATTGTTGCAACAAAGCTTACGCATTGCGAAAGTATCGCGTGATCGTTAAAAAAAATGCAGCGTCCCATGAAACGAGTTGTGTGTAGTCAGATTACGTTGCCGTGCTTTCCTCATAAAATAGCGAGGATTCACGGCAAAAAAATCAACAGGGCAACTGAAACTCGACTCAACTCTCTTCGAATGAAATAAACCATCGTAATAGAAAGTAGAGGAAATGAAATGCCAAATATTAAGCATTATATTACAATGCCGTAAAACCATCACATAATGAGCAAAATAACTATTCATTCAAAATATTATAATTAGTGAATTCACTCACCGATTGAAGATCATCATTGTTTCCTCGCTGATTTTGTCCCTGATTTTGCTGGACACTCACTTGCGTCACAAATTGATACGTAATCGATCCAGAAAGCACATTGAAAATCAACAAAGGACAAATGAAACTCGATTCAAACCTCGTCGAACAAAATAAATCATTCTAGTAAAAAGTAGAGGAAATAAAATGCCAAATTTTATAACGCTGTAAAATCATCACGTAATGAACAAAATAATTATTCATCCAAAATATGATAATAAGTGAATTTACTCACCGATTGACTAAAGATCTCCTCGTTGATTTTGCCGCGACAATATGTAAATCGATTCAGAAAGCACACTGAAATTCAACAGGGCAAATCAAACTCAACTCTAACTTCGTCGAATAAAATAAATCATTGTAGAAGAGAAAATTGAATGCTAAATATTATACATATAACGTAAAATCGTCACGAAATGAACAAAAAAATTATTCATTCAAAATATATATGTACTCACCGAAATTGATTGAAGATCACTGTATTGTTTCCTCGCCGGTCCTTTCGACCAAAACGGACGATACGATAATCTCGCGTCGTATTTAATCGCACATGCACTCCCGATATTTTTCGCAATTAAAACGAAATAAATATTCCTCGCTCTATCGATCCGCCAGTTTGCACGACACGTCCGGAAATGTACGACGAAAGTATTCAAACGCACGATGTTCAAACCGTTAACCTGGAGCGCCGAGTGAAACTTCAATTTGCGACGCGAGAAGAAATAGTTGATTTTACTCTCACCTCTTAGTTAACCAAGATCGTCACTCGTTCGTCGTTCGATTTGATGTTTCCGAACTTATGAAACGCGAAATTTATTCTTCGAAACACGAAATGAATGCGAGCGAAGTGGAGCGATACATACGACGTGATCTTGCCGAAGTTTCGAATATACATATAATATAGTAATGATATATATAACTAATTATAGTTTATAGTGCGCATGCAGCGCTTTGATGTGACTGCGTTAGTCAAAACATTCTATATTAATATACGAACACACCGCGATTGAAAACTATAACTTCTTGACTCTTGACTAGTCGCAGTTAGGGATGGGCGATGTTCAAAACAAAATCGATTTTAGTAACATCGATTTTTTCAAAAAGAATCGATTCTGAAAATCGATTTTCTTGTAAAAATAATTGATGAGTCGATTAATCGAATAAAAAATTATTAGCGATTAGGGTTATTTTATTATTTAACTTTCTTTATATCTTGTTTTTTATTTAATACATTCTAGTTGTGTTCAAAGTTCTTCTACCTGAAAAATTATTATTATTAAGCCATCAATATACATATATATAATATAATATAATATAAATAATTTTTTTATTTATTCATGTGCATGAGTAACTATACATCATTAA
Organism: Nylanderia fulva; assembly: GCF_048542155.1. Taxonomy (NCBI): domain Eukaryota; kingdom Metazoa; phylum Arthropoda; class Insecta; order Hymenoptera; family Formicidae; genus Nylanderia; species Nylanderia fulva. Next base: position 3,491,643 of record NW_028189622.1, read on the forward strand.
AAGACAAATATGCAATATAGAAGAGATAGGTATAATTCTTTCGATTTTGCCCAATAAAAATCGAAAATCGATTAATCGACCGACAAAAAAATCGACGAAATATAATCGATTATTTAACTTAAAAAATCGACATTTTCGATTAATCGAAAAAATTCCTAGTCGCAGTCTCGCGACATTCGTCGCGCGCTACGGAGGGTTCGTTCTCGCTCCGCGTTTCGCGCAGTATTTTTCTAGTCGGGAGTGAAATTCGGTCGTCTAACAAATGTCGGGAGTGAACTAGTAACGTGTAATCGCCCACGGAGTGTGTTATCACGTACGGAGCGCCCATAATAGCGAATATCTTATGATATTCTCAGTCTGCACCTTTTCCCTTTTTCCCGCCATTTCGCGATTCGCATCGGGCGGGAAAAATATGCTGCACTTCGTGTTCTTGTGCTGTTTGTTCGGACGCAATACGACGCAATATCATGCGTCGAATTGAACACTGGGGATTTACCCCGCGGATCGCTGAATTAAAGTATTATTTCTGCCCGATTCCCAAAGTACGAGTTACCTCAACCCTCGAATGGCCGCTGCAATTCGCGTGAAGTTGCCTTCGCGTACCTCTGAAGCTCTTTGGCGAACGTCGGGAGTGTGCGTAACAACGTGGTTTTTATCGCGTTCGCGTTATTTATTCGTCCGTAATATGCCGTGTGTGTGTGCATTAATCCGCGGAACGACACAGCACATAACGTAACAGTCGGTCGTAATTAGCCGTGTTTTTCCGATCGACTCGTATTCGCGCAAATAATACATAAAATTTAAAATTGGAGAAACGGCGGGCGGTCAGCGAGAAGGCAGTGACTCTCAACCTGCAGTTTTCAAATATATTTCGAGCAGTGAAATTCGACGATGAGAAAAAAAAACGTCGGGCTCCGGTGAGTGAATGAGTTCAGTCGTTATAATTGCGCGATCGATTTATTTGTTCACATTTTAACAACGATAATTTGTCGTTGTTGCGTCATCATGTTTTGATGCACATTTAATCCTCTTTGTCCCTCGCATCGGCGTCGATGAGTTTTATTTCTGATTAATATAATAAGCGTTGAAATCCGTTTTTTAGCAAAGTGGTTTTCATATACATATAATAGAACAAACGGATACTATTACAAATGTGCATAATTTAATATTTTTATATTTTATACGTATATAATTACGTATAATTAGTAACCGACAATATTATGCTAAAATAATAATTATAGAGCACGTGTCGCGATGTTTAATACCGTACGCGTATTAATAAAGAAGAGAAATATATCAATACGATTCTATAAATAACGGTACAAATTGCAACTTGTTAAAGATACTTTTCTATGCGCTGCAATATTTCCAGCATGCATCGTTATGTTGTGGTGATTCGTTTTGGCATGACCTGCATATCGCATGATCAATAAGATATACCTATCTATTGTATCAGAGTTAAAGCTATAAAATTAAATTATAAAAAATACAGCCACATTTTTCGATGAATTATAAATTCAATTTTAAATGCAATTTTTTTATTTTTAGAATCAATAAAAAAATATTGTATTTGTGTTTCGCATATTCTGATCATTTTCGCTTTTATAATTTCATGATGCATTAATATAATACATGTTGTACAATAATTTGCTTTATATTAAGCAAGTTTTTTTAAAATAATTATATGTGAAATTGATTGATCAATATAATCTTTCAATTTTCTTTATTAGTTCGGTTTGTGTTTATCATATTTTAGGATCTAAAATTAAATGTGTACATCGTAGATGTATTTATTATAAATATATAATTTATTTAGAGAGTATATATTGTATATTTTCGCATTAATAATGAATGCGTAAATAATAATATAATACTGCGAGGAAATCATTTTCCTCATTTTTGAAAAAAAATTATTTTTTATAAGAATATGATATATATTTTTATTGATAAAGGCGCGCATTAGGCATACATTTTTATCTATAAAATTTATTAACGATGTAATTTTAATAAAATCCATTAAAAATCCATTAAAATCTTATAACACATATATTGCTAAATAACTAATAATATTTTTTAAAATTAGTTTAGCCTGCGGTAAGTATATAAAATTTAATCAGCGATTGATTACGTTGCATAATAATATACGAATGCATGAGCATCGCGATATGAAATATGAAAGAGTATTATGCATGAATGGTCATTCATTGTCAGAGTAATAAATTACACTTGCAAATAGCGTTACTTTCGATTATTCGCTCTATCACTTCCTCAAAACTTATTCAAATTAACAAGCGAACAAATTAACGTTTGGGTGTCTGCTACTGTTATGCATTTTGGTCAACGTTAACTGTTGCCGTAATAAAAAGAGGAGTGACGTTCCAACGGTAAACCGTGCATAATTTGCAGGAACAAATTGCGATAATGATTTTCAAAATTGCAACTGATAAATTAAACAATGCATTGATCTGTCAATCATTTCGCATTGTCTCTCGCGCGGTATTGATTACTGATCATTCATCATACGATATTTTCTCTTAATACGACTTTCCATAAAATCCTCTACAGTTTACAGTTTGATAAACGACAATAACCATAACCGACAAGAGATGATGTATCTCGAGGTCGTTGTGATCGTATATCGTCGCTCGTTAATAAAACTCAGCCTCCCAATTTTGCTTCGTAACGCCGCGAACAAACAAATCACCAAGTATCGTTATTTCCCGATATGCGCAATCGCATATCGTGGGTAATTAAATAGTCATATTCGCTAAAAAGTAGCTACTCCAACAAAAAACATCTCGCTCTTCTTTATTTTTAAATTTACATTCGTGTATATAAAAAATTTAACAAATTAATTTTTTCTTTCTTTGTTGAAAAATGTTTCGATTAGCAGAAATAAAACTATATTCTTTATTTTTCTAAAATAGTAAATATAAATTTGCAATAGTGTATATGTGCAGCTGGTGTATTATTTTATAGCAACTAAAAAATAATTTAAACATTTGACTTTATTTTCAACGGTTTTGTGGTTCTCGACAGGCCAATAAATAAATTTCTAACCGTTAAATAAAGAAAAATGTTTCAGAACAAACTGACAATGAGATGCCAAGTTTATGCAGCATCTCATTTTGTTCTGCGAGATTTTCAATTCGTTGCATTGTATCAGACTTTCAATAATTTATAACTTTGCGTGAGTTTTAAAAAGAGTTCTACTTGTTAAAAAGCAAAAAATATTGATTAATATAAAATATTATTTCGAGAGAAAGAGAGAGAGAAAATACTATTTATTCTATAATATAGTTTTTGTATACTTCTAATTGTAAGCATATTTATATATAAAATGTTCTAATCATTAGCAGTATTAAAATATATTTTAAATAATTTTTTTCTCGAAAAAGTACATATTTATAAATATAAAGATGAGACGTGGAAATTTCAAAAGTTTTATTTATTTAAAACAGTTTATATATATATATACTTTTGTATATGTGTATGCAATTTCTAAAGAGTTTTAATTACAAAAGGACAGTATTAAAAAATTAAATAATTTTCCTGCTTGGAATTTTTCTGAAATATTTTTTTGTTTAATTAAGAACTATTTGTTTAAATTATAAAGAACTACAAAACTATTGAAAATAAAGTTAGAATTTTTAATTATTTATAAACTTGGGCGAACTGATACACCAGCTTATGCAATATTTTAAAATATAATAACGAAACACAAAATATAATTACAAAAGAAAAATTTTGTTAATGAATTATGAAATATTATAAGGCTTCTAATATTTTTTGTTTAAGTAAAATGATTACTTATATTATTATAAATATTTACAATTTCTAATTTTTGATAATTGTTAGAGTTACTGTTTATTAATATTATTAAAATATGTTATTAAACTCATTTATCTTTTTCCTTTTAATTTATGTACACTAATAACAATAAGAATTTTTGCCTTAAACTTTTGAAGAAACTTTGAAATATGATAAATCGATTTTTGTATTGTTTGTGCAAATTAATACTTTAAACTCAATTCTATTTTTTATCTATGATAAAACGAAAGTTCTGATTTGGCACATATCAAGTAGGAAAAACATAATTAATCGGTTATCGAACGAATATGACTATATATATTACAACGGTCTCTCCTAATTGGCTTATTACTCGTGAAAGTCATGACCGAGTTAAATGACGAGGACTGTTCTGCAGTAGTTCCGATGTAGTAGATTGAAAGTTTGATCGACGGTTCGGTAGTGTCAGGGCCATCGACGACAGATATATCTCGTCGTTTCGCTGAACGGTCGTTGAAAAACGCGGTCACTTGTTCGAACCAGGTTTCGTTTTATTCTTCAGGATGGCTCGATGCTACGCACGAAGCGGCATTAACGCGGATTTGATTTCCATCGCTCGCGGAAAAATTTCTGGCTATATCACTTCGCGCGAACGACGAAATTTACAGGACATTCTGCCGCGCGCTCAGCATGGTTCGATAAAATTTAGAGCCGGATAACGACGACGACGACGAATGCGATCGTAGGCGATTGAGGAAGTGAATTGTGAGTTCTGCTTAAACTTTGAATGATAGCTGAAAATAAATTTACTGCTTAATTTGTCATAAGTACAATGCGCTGAATTATTGATTCTCGAATTTTTATTAATACGATCAATCTAACAATTCTCAATTAAATACTGTGACTTTGGAATTCAATTTTTAATTTAAATACATATGTATATACATATTGAATCTATACTAAATATTTTATGTCAAGCTTGACAATGACAACTGCTCTTTTATGGTTAGCGAAAGAAAAGTGACATAGAAAAATATCTTGGATAAATATTAAATTTGTTTTGGTTTTCTTATTGTTGAAAAATATTTTTTTGTAAAAATATGAAACATTACATTACTACATTACACTACATTATTACAAAGTTTATATATATATATATACTGCTTAAAAACTATATTGTTTAAATGTTATTTCTTCGTCGAAAAAATTTGTTGACTAAATATTATTTTGTTAATTAAACATATAAAAACATTTAAATTAAATATAATATTTAAATTCCAACAAAACGTACATATATGTATTTGACTTAAATACTAATATATATTCAATTAATAAAATAGATATTTAGTTGAAAGGTTTATAATCAAGTTAAGACATTTTTTTTAGCGTATAATATAATAAAATTTTACACATCAACAATAGATAGATTAAAAAAATGTATAATAGTATTTACATTAAAAATGAAATGCGATTACTAACATGAGATATATAATTAAGATAACAATTCACGACGTAGGGATTGTGCATATAAGAATACAGTTGCATTTTAATGAGGATATAAAAGACGTATACGGTACGTTAAACGCGTGTTACGGGTCTCCTCCGAGACTGAGAGAGTCAAAACTCAAGGTACTACAAGGCTAATTAACAATTCAAAGTTTCACCACTTCTGCAGTACCCGTTCTCTGTTTCGACGTAACGAGCCGTTGTGTACAAATTAACGCGTGTTGAGCTCCATACAAATTTGCCTGTTTCCAATAATCTGAATGACCCATAGAAAGATCTTTCGACGCGTCAATCGTGGTCAGGGGAAGAGTTTTGATAATGTAGACATATCCTATGATGTAAAATATTGTTGTGGCAACTTTAGAAAATTTTTGCAGAAATTGCAATAGAAATTCTAATTAAAATCTAATATCATGTTTAAAAAAAAGTATAGAGAAAAAGATATAAAAATATATAAACATAAAAAAATGGAAGAAAAAAATGTATCACTATTACTAAATGGAGACATATAAAATGTCGCATTTTACATAAATGCATGACTTTCTCAAATATTTGTATTCATGCATTTATTATTTGTGCGAATGTTATATAGCTCCAAAAATATTGTAATAATATGTATTATATATTTATATGTAATATATATTTTGATTTTTAATATTTAATATATTTTACTTTTATATTTCTGGGTGCGTAAATAAAACTAATCTGATATTTTTAAATATTTTATCCTCTAGTTACTTGCATAATTATTACAGTTTTTTTATATAGATAAAATAATATGAAAATTTATTTTAAACATTCCATTGACACTAAATATTCATTCTTCTATGAGTTCATAGTTCTATATGTTTATTTTATATATGTATAGTTATAGATATATTGAGATTGAATATTCTTCAGAATACTTTGTTTTATATAATTATTATTTATTAAAAAAAAAATATATATATATATGTATATATTCAAGAACTTATTTTACACATCAACAATAGATACGTGTGACACAATCATCTCAACGTGTGACACAATCACTTGAATATTAATACTTCATAATATCGAACAAGTAAATTTTGAATAATGGACATATTTCGAATTATATCATGCGAAGTTCTTACGAGACAGGAACAGGACGCAATTAACAATTAAAAGTTTTGTGCAGTTTCGCAGTAAATTCGTAATGTCGTAGTATACAATTGTATGCGAATTAATGTTCGGTAATCGCGAACTTTGTCGCAATTTGTTCTATTCCAAATCTGAAAGTTAAATGCAACGAGCGTGAATCAGTTGAACGACGAATATTACAAGTAATTATGCGTACCGTGGAGATATTAAAACGATGTCCGGCGTCGTGTTTTCCCGTTGAATATGGCATCAAAACTTTCTAGTAATACGCGAATATGGTTTTATGTTAATATCTGCCTTTGCGTTATGTGCAATATACGCAATATCGCATGATGATTCGAAATGAGCAGCCATGACGACTAACCGCAAAAATGTTATTACTTTTGAAATTGTGCGTCTTTAATCGGAATGAATTTTTCCTAGAAAAAAAGGACACATTTAACATTTTAATAATGTTTGATCAAATTATATATTTTTATTTTTTAAATATTTGTATTTTTATTTAGTATTAAATTAAAAAATGATGTTTTAAAAATAAAATATATTGCTCAATTTATATAATAAAAAATAATAACAGTAAGAATATATAAACGTATAATTTTGTAATTTCATTATTACTTTATAATTGCTACATTATAAAGTATTTTTTTTTATTTCTATACATTTTGCACAACTTTCAACTCTTGCCATCTGCCGTGTTCAAAATGGATTCGCTCAATCAAATTAAGCATTAATTTGTGTGTAGCAGCACGAGTGATGAGATAAATTAAAATCGTACAATGGGAGGCAATTAACAATTAAGAGTTCCCGTAATTTCAGTCGTGTCAGCTATTAATAGCCGCGCGTGGGACGTGCGTGTGTTAACATAGCACAATCGTGAATTCGCGGAAACTCATTTCGCTTGGAATTCCGCGCAAAACGACACGAATGCGAATCAGTCAAAACGACAACGTTTCGGAATCGCCGAATACACCGTGCAAGTCATTTCGAACACGAAATGGATATTACATTATAGTTGACGTTTCGGTCGAATCCGCGACGTTAAGATCGTCGACATAAACGAGGACATCGGCGTCATCGGCTCGCGTGACGTCTCGGGACGACGGTATAATTTGCAACCGAGCAACGCTTCTCTGATATTAATATATTCAAATCTCTGCATTTCGACGACGTACCTACGGTCGTCCCTATAGTTTGACGTAAATGATTCATTGTACGGGAATTAACGCGCATCACTTGTAACGCCAGTTAATCATTGGAAACTCGTGTCGCTCCGAAGTTTGCTTGCGCGAATATAAATTAATTGAAACAAATTCGATACCCGAAATCAGACAAGATGAATCATAACTGCTTATATGAATGATATTACGCAAAATTATTCATATATATACACATGTATAATTATTCTATATCGGTCAGACCCGTTAGTAATATATTGTTTCGAATTGCAACTTTCAATGCTTGTAAATTTGTAATTCATTCGTTGAAATTATTTTCTGCTCCAGAGGCATAATATGAGAAATAGTATAATTTTTAACGTATTTGCGATAGCACAATATAAATATATATTTTTTAATAATATTTGATTAAAATTTCCTACTTTTCCCAGAATGTAATAATATAATTGCAATAATATTAAACGAAATATAAAATATAAATTATTACACTATTTTTAATTTATTTATATATAATTGAACGTGCGCGATTTTAATTTTGACAACCTGTGTTTGTGCGTGTGTGTTCAGATGTAACTTAAATCAATGCTAATTAAAATGAATATCCAAACACATAACATACTTTCAAAATATGCGAATAACACGTAGTATGACATATATGCCTAATCAAAGATATTCGCGTGTTTGTTCACGTACGCGCTCCGACGAATCATTCTGCAAATACTCTCGAAGTTGGTCGACTCTCGGTGCGATTAACAATTCAAAGTTCCGGTCTCTTTCGTGGGATTTGCACGTTCGCGTGGGGCGACCGTGCCATGGCGTGTATATGCGAATTAACGCGCGTTTATTGAATTATTCAGAATCCGATGTTGGTGCCCTACGTGTGCGGGAAGAACAGACCGGACCGACTTTTTAATCACGTCGGATCGCTCGGAATGCTCCGCGGAGAACAAGCGCCTTTATACCGGGTGTTCGATGCAAATATAAGTGATACAAATACCGGGCGGGACTCTGGTGGATATTAACGTTCCTTCCTCTCTTGTACCCGTCGGACCATATTTTCCATCCCGTCGCGCCCCTTTTATTCGCTTTTGCGGAAGAAATAGCGCATTTCTTTATCTTTCCGTTATATTCCTCGTCTCCGAGTTGGTATTCTTTTTCCCTTGCCGTTTCTTACCATTGTTCTTGCCTCCATGTGCTATATACGAGAGTATACATACTTTCGACGGAAACTAAATGAAAAACCATCGGGGTCGACCGCGTCACCGAAAACGCCGATCATCATATACCACTGAGAAACGACCGCGTAACTTTGCCAAACTTTTACGAAAGCTAATAGAAAAAAGTTTGATTTAATCGTAAGGGAAATAAATTCGGATATATCTCGAAACTCTCTCACATATGTACGTACGCGCATAACTTTCTACACGTTCGCGTCTCTCTCTCTCTCTCGATCGGATAACAAAAATATTTTTCATTAAACCGTTTCGATGAACGATGAATCTCCGGGAGACATAAGAAAGCACGTTTTCGTTGATCACCTTTTTGCCGACAGATATCCCTTTGTTTATCCAAGCAAAATAAGGTCGAAGGGAAGAAACGCGAGATGCGTTCAAGGATTTATCCTTTCGCGATCGCGTGTTTCGACGGAAAACAGTAGAGAGAACCGAGTTTCGTGCGGCTTGTGATGACAAAAATTCTTCGTCGTGTGAGATCGTATACAGTTCATTCGCAGCTCGATGCGAGCAGCCCGTGCGGCGCCGATTTCGGAAATGACGGTTCGAACTGATGAGAATTGGAGGGAAAAGCTCGCGCGCGAATAGGGAAGCTGGAGGGAAACGGAGGAGAGATTCGCAACCCGTCTCGCATCCCTTTCTTCGTGGACGAACGCGAGGAACGCCTCGATGTAATTTCCTGTCGGTGCAATCTCGAGCGGCACGGCAAGCGCGCATATAGCGCGTATTAAACGCGATTTACTGGAAATGGGCGGGAATGCATCGCGTCGCATCGGTTTGGGATAACGAAACGTACGGCTGATTGGTTGTAACAAGTGATTGATGCCATTACTGGTCCCCGTACAGAGAGAGAGAGAGAGAGAGGTCGTAGCACACGGCTGTGCGTTGGCGTGCGCGAATTATCTATGCACATGGTATACACGTCGCTTGGACATTAGCGGATTACCGTTCACCACGCAACGTATCTCTTTCAACGTTAAAGAGGACGGCGCTCGAGAACCCAGGGGTATATGTTCTCTTAACTTATCATTCTATTAGCATATCGGTTAGCCTCGTTACGGATGACTGCGGTGATAAATCGCTCGTTCCTGCGCAGCTCCTTTACGCGCTCTTAACAGATGACGGCTAACGGCCATTCGACTCTCGCGACGTGTACAAAGTACCACGCGCAGGTATGTACCTACCTATGTAGATGTAGATGTGGATGTATGTGCATGTGCGCGGTCTGTGTTCTAGGACATAATTATCACACTTTACGCCGAAGAATTATTCCTACAATTTCAGGATGTTTTGTTCGCGAAAATCTATAGATATATTTTTTTTTTGATAAGGTTTTAATTATAACTATTTAAATTCTGATAAACTGATCCGACGAATTAAAGGTTTCGAAAATGTTGATATGTATATTTACAATTTCAAAATTATTGAAAAAAGAGGTGACGACTAACTCTTTTTATTAAAGAAAGAAATTAAACCATTCATAATTTTGGAATATACTATATATTTAAATGCATTCTCCGCGTTAGGTGAAAATTAAGACATTAATATAATAATGTTTAGTTATAAGTTGAATTAACGCGAAGTACGAGAAATTTATTAAATAAAACAATATTTTTTCTGGATATATATTTAATATATTTATAATTCTCTAAATTTAATATAACATGTTAGGTTTGTATATCAAAGAAAATGTGCTTTAGTTATAAACTTTTTACGAGCATCGCGAATTCAACACCTTATTGATTTAAATAATTGTTTTCCAAGACTTCGCGTTTTATTTATTAATTCTCGGATTAATTTCCTTAACTGGAGAATATTTGTGCTACGAAAAAATAGAATACTTATTTGGTCTGCATTTTTTCAAGCGTCGCGTCTTTTATCCTCGACCTTCTATCTTTTAATCATCTGATATCCTTAATTAAAGCTTATTAAACTATAAGCTTTTATAAAAGACTTTACTATAGATATTGAAAAGAAGGAAAGAGAATAAAGCATATAAAAATGAAATGCCTTTTTAACGAAAAAATTATATTGTGGAATATTATTTTCGCAAGAACTTTTCACTTGTAAATATCAGAATGTTATCAATCGATATTAAGTAAAATTTTTATAATTTTATAGTGTGCAGTTGTCGTAACTTTTCCTTAATGCTTCTATTTTTCTAACAGTAGCATAATTTTGTCTCGCTATGGTATCACTTGTGCTTTAGATCTTCTTTATGAGCGAGTTGCACATGAATTTGTAAACGACAACTCTGCATTCTCTTGTTCAAACAACATAGAAAATCAGTGCTACATATGCATTCCGCAAGAGAGTTCCTATAAAATAACACATTCTGTATTTACAATGGTAATTGCGAAACAACGCAGATTGTTTGGTAAAATGTATAATGTGATTCGATTTCGTAATATTATTATGCAACCAAATGTTCAATTTGAGATACCAGAAGCATAAATTTTCCGAATAATTTCCCATAAGAAGTTATGAAATTCAATAACCGTGGTTTAAAGTTTAATCTAATATAATATTATTATAATTTTGACGAAACATTATGCCTTTTCATAATTTATTTTATTTATCTCTGATTAGTTATTTTATATAATAATATAAATGCTATTTTAAATGTAGCTTTTATATCAAATATTTCATATAAAACAATGTATAATATACATATATATTATAATTAATGCGAAACTATGATTATAATAATAATACGATCGATTCAATAATGCGAATAAAGTATGTATAATATTTATATGTATATTAATTGCAAACATTAATATGCATTATCATCGCAAAATACGTTTGACGTTTTATCACATCATTTCTATTACATATATTGATAATGAATTTTTGTTATGAATAACCACTCTCTGTTTCTCTCTTTCTCTTTCTCCTATTGTATACAATTTGATTCCTAGTTTCAATGATGCGATCGATCGCGGATAAGTTCCACTTCGGTGTACACCATTGCACAAGACTAGCTCAGACATTCCCGATACAAAAGTATAATACGTTTTCCGATATTCTTCGCGTTTATAGTTTAACACACACGCTTACACTCGCGAATCTTTCACGACGTTGCGCCTGTGAAGCAGCGTGATAAATTTTTCGCCATCCAAGAATTTTTCTACGAGTACGTAGATATGCGAATCGTAACAACTAGTAGTTGGCCAATATATTTTGTAATTCATAACCGGTAACCGTTAAATACGACAAACACGTACCATTGTTGCGGGGCAAATCGTAAAGTATCACTATATGCGATCTGATAATGATAACGAATATTCCAATAGAACGTTTCCTGCGGCGGTCAAATGTGACGCGCTCTAAATTTATGCGAAATTTGATATTGCAAATAATCGATTAAGGACCACCCGTTCATCAGAGCAACCAGAAACAGGATATTGAATATCCGATGTTCTCTATGTTAAATAAAATGAATAATTTGCTCCCAATTTTCCCATCATTAGATATGTACATTTAGAATGCGTTCAAAATTAGACAGCTTTTTGCAAGTTAATTGTAATTGTAAATTGTTTTGTAAATTGACAATTTGTGTAAGTTAAAAATTTTTTTTAAAAATTATTAATTAATATTTTGACGATAAAAATATTTCAAGACGAGACGTTCAAACGTAAAGAACTTCTGGCATGAAATATTGCTTTGCTGGTTTCCACTCTTTTATTCTTACTTGTCAGAAAATTGACAGGTAATGATTATGATTACGTTTCTCGATTCTGAATTCTGTTCTTTGCATAGTCGCGCGCAAAATATCATTTGTATGACGTAGTTCTCGATCGTGCCAGAAAACTTTCATTCGCTTTTGGCCTAGAAAACCATACCCAAACAAATCATAGCAGCGTGATAGCAGGAAAGTAGCAATAACCGCCGCGGTACCGTTTACAAGGATGACGGCGGCTCGAGAGCTGCTTTATATTCCGGCCGACTGGGCGTTCAGACAGCTCGTTGCACTCCACGCTACGTGTCCGCGATAGATCGCGATGACGTATTTCGAGCGCGGCTATCCTTAACACAACAATACATCTTTCGACCAAATTGTATACACGCGCTCACATTTATTCCGCGCACGCCGAGCGGATCCGGTCAGCCGAGATAGAAATCAATCGAGACGTGTGTATCTATTTATTTATAATTTTGAAAAATAATAATCGGAAACGCGCGCGAGAGAAATATTCGGCCGCGAGGAATCGTGAGAGCGCGATAAATTCCGGATGTCGAGGATGATAAGCTCGCGCGTTTTGCCGCCTACGGGGAGAGATGCGTAATGTTTTCGTAAACAGGGTCGTCCTGGTCCCCCGACTCTCTATCTTTCCGAACGCCATCATACGCCGACGGATTCGGCGAACGAGAGCGTGGGTGTTGCCGAATATTTCTCTCGCTGCGCCATAAATTTCGACGTTCCGCGTCCTTATCTCTCTCCGCTGGTTATCGACGCGCTGAAAGTTTCCCTCGCTTCTCCATCTCGAAAGGAGGCGCGAACCTGTCTTTTTATTCCTTCGGAACTTTGCACCGCGTGCATTATCCTATTTTCCCGGCCTGCGTCGTATGAGAGCATCGCGTTCCGATCTTTCTAAAGTCTTAGAAACCCGAAGCTCTCTCTCTCTTATTCGAACATTTTTTTTACTTCTTGCATTCTTCTTACATTCTGCGACTGCCTTTATATTCATCAAAGGCATTTTCTTAGATCTTAGAAAAATATCAAATTCTCAAGTGAAATTCAAGTTAATCTTACCGAAGACATAATTTGATATTCGCGATAAGGAAATTATTTATAATCGACATTATTGATATCCGAAACTATTAAAATTGTTTTGTGACACAACGAAATGAAATATTTTTCTTGCATCAACTATGAGGTAGAAGATATCTAAAAAATTGAAATAGCTATGTATTAGCTATATATCTTAAGACGATTATCAATCAAGTTTTCTCAATGAAAATTTAAGCCAAATCCAAATCGCTGAGCAATTAGATGCAATTAAGTGGAAAGAGCATGTAAGCGGATCAGGTGGACATACTTTAGTAAGATAGTAAGCTCAAATCTCTTGCCAAAGCCGATTGAGAAGAATCGTGTCCGTAATCCCTTAAATGTCTCATTCTCTTAAACGCTTGGCGATAATAGATACATTTTATCGCTATATTATTAAATGACAATAAAAATGATATAGTATTTAATTTTTTCGATTAATGGGAAAATATAAAAATCTGTCTCGTTATTAAAGAATAGTTGATCACTAAAAACTAAGATCACTAAATTTTGAAAATTTTTAAATTTTTAGGTCTTTCAAGTTTTTAAATTTTTATCATCATTTGATATTTTTCAAAATCGCCAGACGGCATAAAAAACTAGATGTTTCAAGCTAAATTTTTGTACCTTGGAAATTAAATTTACTTCAATACAATTTTGGACGGGGAGATGTCCGATTTAACGTGGAATGACCTATATACATCTTCATAAATTATCTCTATATAATACTATACATATATGCATATATCATCCAAATTAATAATAGAATAGGAATAAAATAACAATGAAATATTAGAAATAAAAATGCATTTTTTATTAATTCTTTTAAATACATAGTTCAGAGAATCTTAAAGGGAAACTATTTTCTAAATATTTTAATTGCTTCATCGTTTTAAAGTTTGGATTATGAATTAATTTAATAAAAAATAAAATATTGCAAAAATAATGTAATATGTATATAAAAAATATTTCTAAAGCTTTACAGATAGGTATATATTAAACATAAAAAACCTAAGATATTACGATTTTTTTCTATGCATTTGTCTCATATGCACACTTGCCGTATATATAAAAAAATAAATGTTCGGGTAGTAGTATACAGATATAAATTTTCAACACATCATCTTTCAACGAGAATAAATGATCTTTCGTCGTTCAGTATATGAGATGCTCGTATAATAAAGCTTTGTATAGTATACGTGGCGCCGGACGTTGCATCTCAAGACGCATTAAATGGATACAACTAAGTTGCATGTAGCTTTCGCTCTCACCGACAGTTAAGGTGTTAAACCAGTCTGCCAGAATTCTGAACGAGTAACACCATAATCGCGGCGTTTTAGCTATTTACTATTAAATATGAATAAACAATAAACGGACTCGAAACATGAGCATCGATAAAAAATATCACGATATTATGTCGTTACAAAACTGATCGTCATCGAATTGCGGTAGCCGCGAGATACGCGTCATACGTGAAAACGAAAGAGTCCTGTCGCACCTGCACTTGGCACCGGGACAATAGTTTTTCGTTCAACGTGCAATTTGAATGCGTGGGAGCTATTGTCGGTACGCCAAATGCAGGTGTGCGACGTACCTTTTTTTTCAGGATATCAACGAACTAAAGAAAGTATGGCCGAGTTATATGACGCCAGAGATTGGCGATTGATTTTTCGCACCAGAGCTTTCGTAACGTAATATTTATTTGATTACGATTTTACTTCTATGATTAACATTGTTGACAAATGATATGGCACATATTAATATATCGAATTAAAATAGATAATAAAGATTTAAAAACGCGATTATCGACTTGAATGTTAGATTTGTACAAATTAATGTAAAAATCACAAAACTTTTTCATTGTCTAATCCTTAATTATTATACAAGCCGCTCTTATTTTTACTTGCGTAACTCATAAGTGTTTTGTCATAAATTTATAAGCTAATAAAAAATATGATAGCAGAATAATATATCATACAGTATACTCGTATATGAGACAAATGTATAGAAAAATTTAAATTTTCTGTCTAGCGTTAATATTAGACTAGTTTCTATTATTATAATTTATAAAATCAAATTTATATTTTTTATTGTCTATTATTATCATTGATCGAAAATAATTTATAACAAAATCATATTTACATATATATATATGCAATATTTGAAAAACTATCTTGTTTACTAATTTATTTTGTGCTTATAATTAACGAATTTGAAGCAAAGCGTGAACTACTTAATCGATAAAATCGATAGATGCTTTTGACTAACTATTAATTACTCCAATTTTAGGTATGAACTCAGCTGTGCATGATTACATTGTAAATTCATGGCGTAACATAATTTAATCGCGTCGCGTCGTATCTCTTCTTAACAGAATTGTTTTATAGCACAAGGTTTACAAGAAACCACGGTTTAGAGTTTAGAATTTATATGAACTTGGATTTGTTCTCTAAAGGATCCATGATTTATTTCAGAAATCTGAAAGATCATATTTTTAAGTTTGACGTGCAACACTTTTTTTAAGAAAATATAAAAATATTTTAATTATATAAATCGGACTATTAATAAAGAAACGTTTGCTATGTATCAAACATATGTACAATAACGTAACATTTATAAATTCTCTCATCGACGTCTTTCCTCGTCAATTCGTCGTCAGTCGATAATCTGTGTGGTGCAGATTTACGTCGATGACTAGTGGTGCAAACACGGTTGCACATATATGATCGCGCAAAGGGATGCGGCCCTTTGTTTAATTCGGTCGTTACGTAATCAATCGATGACCCGCCAATTACCGGTTTCCGTCTTAATTGGCAAACATGAGCGGACGAACGAGCGCGTTCCTGCACGACGTTCGGTCGCGAATTCACGTCACGTTTCGACTGCGAGCCGTACCACCAGCTAAAACGAAGTGCCTTTCCGCGGGAACTTGTCAAAAAGCTCACGTGATAAAGGGCGTCGATCTCCAGATTGCCGCCTCGAGATTTTCGTGCGGCAATAAACTCCCGATCTAGACGGCGCCCTTAGGAACGATATTGCTGGCGCCTTCATTTCTGTACTAAATGAAAGCACGTTGGTTTTCTGACAACTGCAACGGTGTCGCGTATTTTTTATTTTCAGAAAAAATATTAGAACCCGTCGAACCAGACATTCGTAAATTTTACGGAACGATTCTACTGTAATAAGATATAAACTTAACAGATTGTTGAAAATAATATAAAATTTAGTAATAAATTTATGAAAAATTTTAAACATTGATATTTGATAATTTGTGAGTCAGAGAACTAATATTCAACATTAACGAATGAGTTCTTATAAATTAGAAGAGTTAGAAGATTAATAATTTTATGTTGAACTTTATGTTGTTTGAATTAGTTAAAATTTTTCATTCAGTATATAAAAAAAGGAGGTTAAAGTATTCACAATTATTTGGCGATGATAAATTAATATGCATTTCATCCATTATCGATCTGCAAAATTTCAGGCTTTATTTGAAACACATTTATCTTTGCAATTTTCAATCTGAATTGATCACGCGAAAATATATGTACCTATTCTTCGCATCTTCGGGATGTAAGTTGACATTTCGGTGAGAACATACGCGGTTTTTTTTTCCTTTCGTCACTTCATTCTTGCTTCGCATGATAAAACACTGAACGCAGACGCAGCCACGCGGCAGACGGTAATTTCGAAGGTTTACGAGAAACCCTTCTTCCAAACTTACGAACTGCTTTCATGCGCGACAAATAAGATCGTAATCCTCCCAGCGCATTTTCTGCATTATGATTTCACAGCGAGATTTACGACGAAAAGACGGTCTTTGTGAATACGTACGAATGTACGCGCGCGCGCATACTCTTCGTTACGTATTCCCTTGTATATGTATATATATATATATATATATATATATATATTTTATGTGTATGTATACGCACGCGCGCGTGCATATATGAAGCCTGCATATATGTATATAAGATGACACGGTCTATGCGGATGTTTGTAGACATCCCGTTTCTCAGCGGAGCGCGAATGAGAAAGCCCGTCGCAGAAAACTCGCGAGAAAACTTGATATAATGATTCGGGAAAGCGCGCTCTCGAAATGCTCCCTTCATCGAGTTCTAATCACTCACCCCGAAAGCGAATGAATTTTTTTGCGCGAACCCTCGTCACGTTCGCCCGCTCGCGAAATTTAATTAAGCGCCGAACGCTGCGGTCATATAACGAATTTTACCGTGCCATAAATTGAGAAATATTCTTCTGCCAGACACCTCTGTGTTCACGTGGCTAATTATTATTAAGTCGTAAAACAGTTTTAGCACGAACTAAAACTGGTAAAACGGCACTGCTGTTCGTCGATGTAACATTAATCAGGAAAGTGATGACAAAGTAATGGCTATTACGTTAATTGACGTGCACGCTGCGCATTAATTACTATATTAAGAGTTTTG
This sequence comes from Nylanderia fulva, assembly GCF_048542155.1. NCBI lineage: Eukaryota > Metazoa > Arthropoda > Insecta > Hymenoptera > Formicidae > Nylanderia > Nylanderia fulva. Next base: position 3,509,689 of record NW_028189622.1, read on the forward strand.
CAGATATAATTATTATTTTAGGTTATACATACATATACAAAATCAGAACATCCCATTTGAGTATCACTTCGATGTTATATCAATTTATTTGAATATGGGGTGGGATAACACGAATCTCTTTATCAAATTATATATAAGAGCGAAAGAACGATGGAAAATAATTTTTCTCAAATTATCATATACAAATGTTGTTAGTATGACTTTATGAAGTCAATTATTATCAATGATTTAATAACATACTTTGCGAATTGCTCTCGATAAATAATCATGCCTATATTTATATAGGGATTTATCACGTCGTGTTTTTTCGTTAACGCGATACGTATCAAAATGTCGAGATAAAATTCTGTACCTGCAAGATAGAATTTTATCTCGTTATAAACGAGTGTCAAGCACTATGACTCCATGCGTTAAATTGAGAAGTTACGCGTCTCGTTCAGCTTCCCACGGCAATTTTTCAGAACTGCAACGTTAGACGGTCGCCGATTACTAACGTAATATATGCGTCACGGGTGCTTTATATTGGTGCGCTGAGATAAATATAAATATCGATGCTCGTCGCGAATTGATATAAATTAAAAAAATAAACACAATAGCGCCGTGAGAAAGACATTCGCGAAGGAGGAACTATTTGCAGTTCCTCTAATTATATCGCAATATATTTAAATGGACCAGACACTTTTTTGTCGTTTCTGATTCGAAACATATTCTCCTTTATGCACATCCACATGCATTCGCAACGATGTCTCGAACAGAATATTTCTATCGAGCACCCTTCTCTATTTTTGTGCACGTTCTGTTCTCCATTCCGACATTTGACGATTTGGAAAGAAAAATCCTCAACTCGTGAAACTCTAATGATTGAGTTTTTTGTGATTTTTAGAATTTTGCTTTAAGTAGAAAGTTTGCGGGTAACCATTTTCTGTCGTCTAATGGCGCGCTCCCTGGTCACCGGAGATAAGAGATTACAAAACTGTTGGGGCGAACGGAAGGCAAAAGTAATCCCGTTTGCTTCTAGCGTCCGTAAAATGTTTTAAAGCTATTTGCAAGATTGCTAAAGTTACGCGACTCATGTCTAATGAGTTAAAAAATTACGATTAATAATATAAGATCCTTTTTTTTTTAATGCAAATATAGCCAATTAGACCGATAAGATTTTCTTTAATTCTATATTTTGCAGAACTCTTGATTAATTCTGATTTATATTTTATGCAAACTATTATAAAATATTATAATATGCAAAAAATGCATAAAAACTTCTGTGTTAAAGGAAATAAAGATTAGGTTGGCGCAAAACATAAAAATTATATCGAACATTAGACCACGGCGCCGTGGCTCGATAAAAGTTCAACGTAAACTTTATATCGCGATAAAATCATCGCTCTGTCAAGTCCGTTGGTGCAGGATTGACGCGTAATTGCGCGACGGTCGCCTAGGTTAAGGAGAGTAATATGCCTGAAAGCATAGTAACGCGCGCGGTAACACACGCGACGGAAAGCCATTCTAATGTCCTCCTATTTGTTCCTCACTTGCCATAACGAGAAACGTAGCGTACGTTGGACGGCGACGATCGATACTGACAGAACGAGACACTTATCTTCTAATGACTGTAACAGCCCTCGATGTGTCGACAGCCATGTGCAATGCAGCCACCTGACTCGAAATGGGCAGGCCTCACTAGCGATGACACCTCGATGAGAAGTGCACAAACGTTTTCCCCTTGTTCGTTATCATTTTGCACTCTATCGAGATCGATGTTATGTACTATATTTAGACAATTGTAACCTGCGACACATTTCTTCGCGTAACGACGTGACGATAATTTGTCTCGCGTCTCATTCAGATATTATTAATGTACTTTACCCTACAAGGGTTCTAGCAGAAACGAAAATATGATTGATTGAAAAAAATATTGAGCGTAAAATTAATAACGTATTATTTTTTGGAATAATATAGTTTTCAGATAGAATGATTGTGTTGTTTGAGTATATGTTGTGTAATAACATGAAATGTAATATATTATAGTATATTATGTATTACCAAATATTAAGTCTATTATACGTGTAAAAAAATATATATACACATACGCATACATATATACGCATATACGTTGAATTACGCAGTATATCGGCATCATTATTGAAGTAATTAGTAATATACATAATGATTAACGATAACTGCCGCTTTCCATGATTGCCTTGCATAAAGCTGATCGTTTATGGTTATTATACAAATAATCATTATCGAATCTAATACCTGATATAAAATATTACTCATTATTCGTTGCGTAAATTACTATTATGAATAATAATTTCGAATTGAAAGACATTATTTACATTGTCATCCTACTAGGGGAAAAAGATAAATAGAAAATAAAAGAATATACAATTACGGTTTTCAATCTCATAAGACAAATAGCAATTTTAAATTAATAAAGTAATGTGCATATAATGTGATCCTATATAGCTCTACAATGATAATCTTACTTGAAATCTTATATCTATGTAATATATCGATATCACTATAATAACGTGCATGAGAATATCTTTTCAGTAGCAATATTATAGTAAAATAATAACGAATTTGAATCACCGGAAACACTTGTAAATTAGAACAGAAATTGGTAACGTACTGAATATTAAAATATTTTTTAAAAATACAAGCAAAATACGGTATGCAATTTTTGTTAAAATTGTTTTATTTTTTTATAAAAGATACATATTTTAGAAAGTTTATGTATAATTTATTAATATTAGCAGACAAAATTAATAATTCGTTAAAAATAAATCCATCTATTTTTCCTTCATTTTATTTTAATAACAATGAGTTTTTCAAAATTAATCCAGGCAATTTTTTCATTTGAAAGAAAAGTTAAAATAACGTTAAGGCAGAATAAGAGATTACAGGAATGATTTTATAAGCTTTATTTTATATTCTCTTCTTTTCTTAAACTGTTGAAGATATATCTCTATAACGATAGTAGTATAAGACTTTGGGCAACAGTTCGATCGTAAAAACGAATGGATTTCGAGTATTCCGGTGACCCGTCTTTCTACCTTTTTCCTATATATCTATCCATACCTTAGATGGTATTGGTTCAACATCGTCACGCTTTGCTCCACTTTTAGCCGGCCGACATATTATGGCGACGCCACTTCCGTAAATTGAAGAGTCCCAAATCCTTTCCGCCAAGCTACCTATCAAACATGACACATCGATACCAATTTTTAACAAGACATCTAAAGATTCAGTATATGGTATATGTATCAGCGTGCAGGTCTTTTTCTTGCTTAACGGACAGACTTACGAAGACGACTCATATAGATTTTACCGCACATTTTCGAACATCGTACAATTTTCTGACAGAATTTTTATTTATCTTCGAACTGCCCTAATATTAATATTTTAATTTCGTTAATCTGAATAAAGTTTTCGAACAACTGGATAATACTGCTCCTCCGTTCGCATCACATACCGTCCGATATCAATAGTTTTGGCAAGTTTGCGGAGAAAAAGTCAAGAATGAGACTTGCACGTGATATTCCGATCGCGACTTCTTCGAATTGATACGTTTTCCCAAAGATTTCGCGAAGTCGACGGAATCCAATTTTAGCCGAGTTTTCAAGACTCGTTCTCCGATGGGAGTCAATGAGGAATTTTCGCTATCGCCGTTCGGCACGGATCCACTCGACGGATCAATCGTATTCGACGCGGAGGCTCCGGCTGTATGTATATATATGCAGAAAGCTCTCAAGCTCGCGCGAGAAAACGAGCGCATTGCATTTGCTGCACAGCTTTTATGTGGGCGTTGGCGAGTACGAGTGTCGACGTGAAGACAGGTATTGTCTTTTAAAATAACCGCCGACAATTATTGCCATTATCGAGAATCGAGCTTTCGCGGTTACGAATTTCTAACGTGTATTTGCCGCGCGTGCAACGCTATTCAATCATATTAAACGTAAAAGCTTTTATAGATTACGCGTTGTATCTAACTGTTCCAGTCAATAATTATTACATATTCAATATATTGGCGAGATGACATTTTAATAAAAATCCTATCGTTGCAAACGTATGACATATTGACAGACGGCAAGTGTCAAACAATAATATATTTGAAATTATTATTATTATTATTATTATTAATCGTGAGATATGTTATATGAAATATATCATAAATTGAAAAAATAATGCCTGACAGAGTTAACTTGATATTATTTATCTAAATTGCAAAGAGATATATTGATTATAACATATAGGCGAGAAAATAATTTCTATTATATATCGTTAACATATACATAACATTTTTATAACTGAAACATATTTGTTTTCTAATAATGCGAAATGTTATATATTTCTAATATAATATATGTGCTATTTGTAATAGCTATTTATTATTATTTAGCATTAATCTATACATATATATTTTGCTTTGATCTACATTTACAATATGAAATATGCAATTACTAATAGTGATTGTCAATATTTATTGAATATTAATAGTTAATGATCTACCTTATTAATGATTAATAATACGGCTGATTAATAATTATAGTTACTATTACTAATTACGCATTTAATACTCGAATAATTAGCGATGAGAAGATTACCAAGAGAATATTACAGCGTTTTTGCGCCAAAACATTTATTACGTATGATGACACCCTCTCGCTGTAGTCTTATCTCCCGCATATTATCTATTCTCCGGACGCTATTCGGCCCTTGTAAATTCCCTCGCTGTCCGTTTTTGTGTCGTCAGCCGCCCTTCGTGTCGCGGAACGTAACATGGAGCCGCACCCGTTTTGCACAACGTCATATTTCGTCGCACGACCATCGTCTCTGAACAATCCTGTATATTCACGCGCGTATAAACTCTCTCTCTGTTCCCTTCTTTCTGTCCATCTCTCTTTCTCTTGATTTCGGTTTAGTGTGGTTGTGTATCAACGTCCGTTTCGTCGGAGCGTTAACAACGGAGCGACAGACGCGAGCTGCTCGTAAACCGGGAGGGTAGGGTTCTGGCTGGACACGTACATCCGGTCGCGTAAATAGGTACGATCCTGAACCACGGGCGCATATACTCTAAATCGTGTGTACTATATACGGGATTAATGGCGGTGAGCGGATACGCGAATGACCTATCGCGTTGGTCAATGGGACCCATCTGATTTTCCGCGTGGTCTCTCTCGATTTTGTGCACCCGATGGTCGGGTCAAAGAATACATTTTCGTGTTCGAGTGCAAGTATTGACTAGTGACTAATGACTAATGGTAACATAGTCTGAATCGACCTAAATAAATCAAATCCTTATTTTTCCAAATGTTTTCGCCTCGTTTTTCAACAAGAGCTTTCAATTTTGTAAAAAAAAAGTTTTGCTTGTTAATATTTTAACATTGTGCAAATCAAATCATTTAATCTGCTTATGCATAATATTTGTAGATTTTATAAAAATATATAAAAAAATGTACATTTTATCATATTATTTAAAAATATTGTTTGTGTTATTATTACATTTTGTGTTGTGAATTTTGGATATATGTAAATATAATATTTTTTATGGATAAATATCACATATTGCATTGTGTGAAGCACTGCGATGTTACGTATATAATATATGATACGAGATCATAAACAATACATTCTCTACAATTATCGTACGAAAATGTTTTCTATATTTTTTATAATTATTAAAAAACATGCTAAACTGATAATGCTATAACCATATGATGCAATTCAGAGAACAAAAGTCATTTGTTATCCCAACGTAATTTTACGCTGTAATTATGTACTTTTCCAGGCAAAAGCAAGATAAATAAGAAGAAATGAGTCAATTTTATTTGATTATTATGATTATACATATAAAATAATTTTGTTTACGCAGCATAATTGTAATAGTTGTAATAATATCTGTTTTTCTATACCGTATACACGTAGCAATTTATTTGTATATAAAGTATCAATTTTTTTTGGTTGTACCTATATGAAGACATACAATAATATGTATAATTAGAGTGATTTAAAAGAATATTAAATTGAATACTAAATTGCCTATACAAATAATTGCTATTGATTATATTTTTATTTTAAGTACACTTATGTAAAATTCTTTTCAAAAATTTACTGATTTTTTTCTCTGTTAAAATTTTCTAAAATTCTCTTATATATAAAAAATATATAGATTATATTTAACGCTAAATTACCTCTCTAGACTTACTATTTTTAAATAAAATTTTAACTGTTTGAAAAGTCGAATGATCTTGTTCGTAACAAACTATGTTTTCTTTTTACCTCGCAAGAAACAAGATTTTCTCACGTTTCAAGCTGTTCAAGAATGTAATGATTTTGTTAGGATAGCATTTTCTGCTTCGCAACTCGCGTTTGAGTCTCTTCTGATCCGATCAATTCTGAGACTCGTGACAACTTTATCAGCTATAGAAGAAAGATAACAATCAATTTTTTTTCTTGTAAGAAGAAAGATCAATTTCTTTTTTCCTACGAGGGAAACTTGTAGAAACAAAAACCAAAAAAAAAATAAAACAAACATTCGTACATTAATTACACACAAACGTTATTGAATATATTATTTTTCTGTTCTTTTGCGTTTCGTTATAGCGAATAATGAATGATAGATTGCTTAAGTGAGCCATCCGAGAATTTAAGATACTAGGACTGATTTTTAGTGGGGTTACTTTTTGATAGCTTAGGGATGTGGCAAAGGGCTTCTTTCTCTCTGGTCACGTATCGCAAGGAGAAAAGAGGAAAAGTGGAAGGAGATGGAGGGAGAAAGAGATCTATGCGAAGTCCGTATGCCTCTCGGGAATAATGGAACGTCGATAGATCGCCGCACTTTCCCACATACTCTTTCTCAAATCTTTCCGACGAATTGCAACCGGACCCGGTAATCACTTGTCCTAGACGCAGCTGATCCTGAAATTGGTTTTTTATGGGCGACGCCGTTCATCATCTCGAGTAGTGACCAAGAGAAGGGAAGGATACGTGTCTAGTGCACCTAACCCGTTCGAACTTCCGACGAAGGAGGGTTCGGCTTGAGAAATGTTACTTTTCCAAGTTAAAGAATAGCCCATTTTTGTTCCGTACATCATTGGGGAAGTTTTGCCGAGCTGCGGGATTATATCCTACAATATTGTCGGAAATATTACGACCTATACAATTAATAAAAATAATAGAGCTTAAGGGATGTTAGGTTACGATATAAGTAATGACGGTACAAACAAAGGGTGATAAAAGTTCCGTTAATTTTAATACTCGATTAAGTGATATTTATATATAATCGCGATTCTTATCGATTTACTTATAAAGTCATTCATTAATTAGCTACAAGATTACGTAGCACAATTAATTTTAAAGTTACAATATCCAAGTTGTCATATAAGCAGAAAAATTATTGATACTAAAAGTTTGTTAAACCACTTTGCTCTGCGTCGTACACGAAATATTTACTGGATTGACTATCTTAAACGTTGCTGCGCTTTCGTTCTTTAAAACGGAACTTTGTTGCTTCCTCCGACAAGAACTGGAGAAAATGACTTTCATAGAAAGTACAAAGCGAAGGTATAAGGTCGAGATACTAAGCGGTTGACTTTTCTATAGCTTGAACTTGAAAGTTGACATCACATACTGCTGTAGGCGACGCGCTCTTTCTTTCTCTCCCTTTTCCTCTAATCCTTGCGAAAAAAAATCTCTGTTTAACCACGACGGGAGGTAATTAAGACTTGTATGAGAAAGCGAAATAGAAAATGCGCGGTAGTGCATTTACGATGAGCTAAATTGCGTGTCGCGCCATCCTCATCCTCTTCTGACGTCCGTCTCGCGAGGGTTGGTTGCCCTACCCATCGAATGACGGAAGGTAATGTATCGTACGCCCTAAGGGCGCGAGACGACCGAAGACAGATTGCGTAGTCTATCGTGTCGGGCGTACTGATGCGTTATCCGAAGCAACCGCTTGCTTTTACAAGATCGAAAAAAATATTCAGCGCTCGAGGATTGGAATTATTTGCTTGATCGAAATTTTGCATTTATCAGACCTTGGTAGAGGGGGCATTTTCCACCCTTGGAAGCAATAAAAAAAATTAAACATTTGCTCTCCTTGTGAATAAACACTGGAATTTATTTGCAATTTTATTTAATATAAAAATATTAAATTAAGAAAATAATAAAAAAATGAAATTTAAAAAATTAAAAAAGAATAATAACAAGAAACAAAACAATTTTAATCATGCTCCTCCCTAGAAAAAATCCTGCGGACGCTCAAGTACCGGGCTGTCTATCGAAGTCGAAATGATGTCGAATATCTTCCTATAGTTTGTTTTGTTACGTAACCCGTGGAACGAGAATTAATATTTTTATTTTGTGAGGAAACTTTTATTATGAATATTCGTAATCAAGTCTTAAGAGAAAGACTTGAGAGCGAAATTTCTGAAGTTGATCTTATTGGTCTTTTAAATCATTTTCGCATTTTATAATTTCTTGGTGCTTGCTCGACTACGATTTTCACATTTAAAATTGCTTTATTCATTCCTGCGCTATTACGATATATTGAAAATCATATTTTCTAATTGCTCAAAATAAATCACCTTTTATAAAAACCAGGTTTTAGGAAGCAATTTAAAGTTGTTTGAAAATAACATTAAGTTTTCACTATGCAATTAAGCTTGTCTTACGATTACCTTACGGCCAAGTTCACACAAAGTTCTCTTTATGAAATGTAAAACTATATAAATTGAAAATCTTATTCACAAAGTCGAAACTTAATACGACTATAAGATTACGCGTCATGCTTTTTGAAAGGGATTCATTCATGTATAATTCTATTCCCAATTTTACTATTTTAACAAAACGCTTATTTCGCGAAAGTTGAACGTAAGACTTGTTCTTGTGTTATCATCCTAAGATAGCACTCATGTTCCATAAAAGTAAATATGCCAATCTTATTTTAAGACAAGTTTGAGGAAAGATAATATATTGAAGCATACATTATGCTTTCACTATGCTACGGCAAGTTTGTTCCAAAATTTTCTTGTATCTTAATTTTAATTATGAATACCATAATGTGTGTAAGCGATGTGTAATGAAAATATCTGCATAGACTTTACCAAACTTTATCTAGATGCCTCGTTTAAACTGACTACTATACATATTGAACAGCAAAATTATTTATATTTATCTTTAATCTGTGTCTCTCTTTTCACTCATGCATATGTTTTAAAAATGACAAATTAATGTCTAATGTTAATCGAGATTTCGATTTATGAACGATTGTGTGTCACTCGCTATTAATACATCATATTTACATGGATAATTAACAAAGCTCAAATGGTATAAATTTTTCCTCGGACAATATTAATGATACATCTGCTCTTAATCGTGTTTGCGTCAAAAGTGACTTATCTTCGTGTTCACGCCATCGCGTGATTAAGCGAATCTTCAAAGTTGTATATAATTTTTACAACTAACAATAGACAATGGACAATAGTTTGACCAGTTGATAGACTCGGTTTGAGTTTGCGTAAAAAAGAAAAAAATAGAATATTGATAGATTTTTTTATGAAAAATGTCAAAATATTTTTTTTTGCGTGTCAGCAATAACCGCGATATTTTGCAAACATGACAAACAAATCTGTCACATGATATCAAAAACTTACGCGAGAATTATAATCTATCAAAATAAATGGCCGAAATTATTTTAGATCACTATTTTTATTTGACTGGGGTTACAAATAAACATGACAAGATAACAAGATAAACAATTAAATACTATTCTATATATTTGACTTTTTTCTAATATAGAATATTCTAAAATTATTATTGAGGATAAATTTATTCCAAAAAGGTAAAAGTTTGAAAAGCTAATAAAAATAACAAGTAATTAATGTACAAGTAATTAGTAACGTATGTTTGTATCATTTCATACAAAAATAGTAATAAAATAAAATTTTATAAAACTGATCAGTTGTAAAAATGGATAATCTTATTCTTTTTTGTAGTTCTGTCTATAACAATTATCATTTTTATCAATTTATTAAATATGCAATATGTTATTTAAACATTTAGTATGTAATAAATAATTAAGAGCCTCGAAAATGAGCGTTCTCGAAAGAATCGAATATTTAATCACTGATTAATTATGCACTTATTGATTGATTATAATTATAAACAATTAAAAAAAAATTTTATAATTCGTTTACTAAGAGAAACGAATATATTACAATAATGGAGATTGCGAAATCATGTATTTTTTTAATTACTTGTTATTTTTATTAGCTTTTCAAACTTTTTGGAATAAATTTGTTCTCGATAATAATTTAAGGATATTCTATATTCGCGAATAACGTACAATTAGGTCACCTTCCAATTACTAGCAGGTCGAATCCATGAAGAGGAAAAAAGGTATTAACTGAGCGGGGTTTCGGCATCAGATCTCCTTTCTGGCATAATGCCAGCGTTCGCTCCTTTCGAGGCTTGCGAATTGCTTCTGCATGGTTATTCTCTCCTTGTAACTTACAGTAGCGAGGTCTCTGTTTTTGTACGGTTACGAGTATAATGTGAATAAATATGGAAAATTTTACATATCGAGACTATTATAATCGGATTGACGCACATATGCAACAGCGCAATCATATATACAGAAATGTAACTCTACAATACACGCGATTTTATGTAAATGATAAATAAATTAAAAATTTAGATATAAAAAGTTAAGCACAAAATTTAATTGCATTAAAAAATATCAAATAAAATAATTTCGATAAAATTTTAAATTTTATTTTAATTATATTCGTAAGATTTATCCTTTATTAAATAAAAAAAATTAAGTTAATACACAAGTTACAAAAATATTTTTCGCTATTATATATATTTAAAATGAAATCATTTTATTTTTTTATTATCACTAGGTACTTTACATGTACGCGAATCATTTAAGTAATCAAGTAAATATGTTTGTCTTCAAATACATGCCTGTTTCGTCGCGAGTGACTTTGACAAAACGGATACCTAGACGATGTGCTTTGAAGAAGTCGGATTTGCATTTCCTGCGATTTGCAAACTTGAATAGAAGAGCTCGATCCTCAACGCGTCTCGCATTTAAGGAATACGCTAAGTGGCGGCTCTCAGAACGCGTCGGTCGGATATTATTCGGCGAGCCACCGACAAAGTGGAAGTTTCGACATCCCACAGGTTGGTTTCACGCGGGAATACAGAAAAGGTCTTAGGGTCGGATTAAAGGATTGCGTCGCTGCCGCAGCGACCGTGGCGGATTGGCGGGCTCTTGAACGGAGACGAATGAAGGTGCAGACCACTCGGGTTGTATGTCTTTGCCAGGTATAGCGGTGAGTCATTTGAAACACGGAATGCCACTTACCCCTGTAGTAACTTCCATCTTGTAAAATGTATGTACCGGCTGTGGTCGAAATGGCAGTGCAACTTCGTTGGCAGAATGACTCTCTGCGGAAAAACAGGACGAGAAAGCAGAACCTCAGAAACGAGCGTTTTCAAGAGAGTAGAGTATAATATATGACTCATTGATTATGTATTTTTTGCGTATGCAAATTGATTGATTATAATTATCTAAACGATTGCAAAAAAAAATACTTTTATGAATCTTCTTGCTTGATTTTCTTAATGTAATGAAAACAAATCTTTTTAAATCCAATAAATATTTTATCTTTTTTAAAATTAATATGATATATATTATACATAGAATTAAATAAATACACAATCAGACATTATACACAGAAAAGATAGAGAACAAATGCATTTACAGTTGGAAAAATTAAGACACGTCCATACCGTCTTCTTGATAGATTTTAGTTTGTGCACACAGTTCGTGCACACCACCTACGTGCCGCATTGTACGTCCTGGAAAATAATTTCGAGCAATTTGAACGTTCGAGTTACGATCAGTTTCGGCAAGTTCGCGCGGCAGTTCGCGGTCCGTCCGAGAAAGTTCGTTCCATTGGTCTCGCGCACGTGTCTCCCATGTTACCGGTACACTTGTTCAAGTATCGCTATATACGCGGATCAATGATAAATCGTGACAGAACGATATACGCCACCGGTGTAGGATGGTATGTACGTATGGCGAACCGTGTCGGATAAAGTTATCAAAAGCAATGAGCGGAGTGCGACTGCCTGACCGAGCAAAAAAGGAGCTACGACCAGTTATTGCGAAAGGTCTCCGTCGAGCAATTCCATCTCGGAGAGCAATCCGCCTCGCATTGAGAGACGCTTCTTCCACACAGAGTATTCTTTTTTCTTTCCATTCTGTTTTTTTTTTTTTTTTTTTACTCTTACACTGTCACATCGAATAAGGATACGGGATAGGATACTGTATACATAGCATAGGGCCGCGATATCGTTCCCGCGGGATTGTGTCATTAATTCAAGATTCGGTCGCGCGCGCCATTCCTATCGGTCGCAAGTATTTTCTATGCTAATGAAGAATGAGAAAATCTTACACAATTGCGAAAGTATGCGCGCTGTTGTATTAGTTGGGGAAGTAAACTACGAGAAATTCTGCACTCATAATTTTGCTCAGCTTACAAATTTATTTCGTATTTAGATTCAATTGTTCATAGATTAGCGGTAAAGTATTCTATATAATAAATATTATTGTTTTATAACTTATCGTGGATCTAGAAATAAATACTTTACATGGAAAATGATAATAAAATATACGTATATTTATGAGCATATTTATTTCATTAAAAATTATAGTTAAATTTTCGTCAGTAAACATATTCTTATGAAAAAATGACTTATTGCATTAATGAAAAATTTATCCTTTAAAGAATATTAAATTTCAGAGTTATAATTTTATTATAAATTAGATTTATGTGAGAAGAGAGAATAAAGAAAAAGAATCAGTTTCTACGAATTATATTAAGACGTGCACATAAATTATCGACTATAATGGAATATTTATTTTTTGTGATAGCGAAGGACAAAACGAGAATATATTTATTTCAAACGTGAGAAAAGACATAAATCAACAGTTACACGTTTAAATTTCTACGTAACATTAATAAAAGATTAATTTTCGATACTGATGATAATGCTAATAAATATTCTGCTTTAGCAACGTACAAAAATAGACGAGGCTATTAAATATGCCATTTTCATTATACTTGTTCATTATTGCAGTTACGAGAGTGGTCGTTGGAAAGCGCAAAATAGTCTCTCTCCCGTTAAGAATAATCCTTCTTCTCACTGAGAGGGGAAGGAGAAAGGGGCATAGAATAAGGGTAGGAAAACCGCAGGCGGGTTTGTCCTGATAAAGTATTATCATTCCGCAAGTTTCCATGCAGGCTCTCCGTAATGAAATATTCAGCTCTTCGTAATCCCTATTCTACTTCCTGCTATGGTATTCTCTCCGAGCTGTTCTGGGGTGGATATGCTTGGCGCATCCCGTTGCATGCCAAGAGTCCACCGCGAAGAAACTCGGTACTCCGCTCATTGGTGTTCTAGAAATTATCAATATTTTGCGTTAAATCATTCACGTGCATTACGCATTTTAAGTTACAAAATTGTAGAAAACTCGATAATGTACATGAAATATTTTTTATTGTTGTTGCATCGCTATTTGCACTTTTAATTAAGCATTTACAGTTAAATAATATGTATAATTAATAATAAAATACAAAAAGTTGGAAATATTTAAACGACGGAATTGCATATTTTTCTCTGCATAAATATAAATTTTATTTTCTATAACAATATATAAAACAATTTCTGATGGACTTAAAACAAACTGTTTTAACAAAAACTTAATTCAACAAACCCAATCTTTTTTTTATAAATTCTTACTCCTTACAAATTTAAACTAATTAAATTAATATAAATTCAGTAATTTAATTTTAGCTGTTTTAATTTAACATTTAAATTCCAATTTTGTAAATTAAAAATTTAATTAAATGGAGCATAAAATCTTATCTATTTTTGTATCAATCCGCGGAAAATTGATTCGTCGTATTAAATCTTACATAGATCTTATTATACGTTTACCCAATTAAATATAATCACATTTTCCAACAAAATTATATGATAACGTGTGATTATAAATTTTTTTATATAGAAATGTTTATTTGGTTAACTTTTTAATAAAACTTAATTCTCTCGAAACTCTTACATTTTTAATTAATTTAAAGACTATAAATGCTTACATTTTTTTAACAAAACTAATTATTCCATTAATCAAAAAATTTTACGTATATAAAGGAAAATGTGAGAATTATATGCTTATATCATAACTTAAACAATTTGTGTTTCGCGTGTTTCACGATGTGAACTTTCGCGTGTTAATTTGCAAGCGCAATTTTAGCCGAATAATTTAATGTAGACCGCTAGAAGATATTTGGAAGAATGTTTAAACATTTAGTAGCCCAAGTTCTAATCCATCACCAGCGATCTTCCTTTGTGCCTCCGTTCTGGCCGATCGCCAAAAATTAATGTATATGCTCGTTCTTCTTCGTAAATTTAATAAATTGTATAATTAATACATTGTAGAAGTTTCTGAAAAGAAAGCTTATCATAGTCTATACTATAAAGAGTTAAAATTGTTTTAATTGTCAGAAATCTGGTTATGACTGATACAATCTTTTAAACAGTTCTTTTTCATCTTAAAAATAAAAAATTAACAATCATATTTTCTGTATAACATAAATCTTTCTTAAAATATTTGCTCAGTGTGATATGTATAATTGAGTAAATTATTAGTCAATATATGTATTTTCTATACATATTTCCTAGCTATCGAAATGTTTTAAATTATGAATATTATGATTCTATAGTTCTTACTACTTTAAGATTTAATACAAATCTTAAATTTATAAAATATTTTATTCCTACAATATTTTATTTAATTGTTATTACAATTATCTATAAAATTTATAGAATTAATAAGTTCGTACACATCTTTAAAAAAAATTCAATCGCATTTAATACAGCAGTCGTTCATAATTTGATATAAAATCCTGGTATGCATTTGATTCAATTGCCACAACCAATCGTCGAACGAACAAATTAAATTTTGTTCGAATAAACGGTGCGATCGAGCCTAACTGTAATAATAGAGATAGAAATGTTCACTTGACAAAAGACCATAAGAATCATGCAAATCTCTTAAATTTAAAAAATTTAATCAGATGACATTCGTGATTTAATTTAATTTCTGTAATTGTATTTTAATATAACTTTTTTATATCTCATCACACATATAACTTTTACATATTTTATTTTTTTCTATATAAATAAGCACAAGTAACAATTGAAATTGCGTGAAAATAATATAAATCAGAAAGCTCTGAGGGAAACCTCGATTTCTTTTCGATCTATAAACTGAATTGCTGAATCATCTACAACAATTCGAGTGTTGACGCCTACGATGCAATGCATCCGAAGGCAACGAAAAGAAAATAAAATCAAATTCTTACTTCTCGAAAGGTTTCAAGAAAATCGAACTATTTATTATTTTCAAAGGGATTAAGTTACGATCAAACGAGTTAAGAGCGAGATACGGTTTGAAATAGTCCGAGGATTACTAGCGGAGAAAACTAAATGAGTTTTATCGTTGTCGAAGCAAAAGAGTCGAAAGCGGAAAAGAGATTAGCTGAGTATATAATATTTTCTTTCTTTTTGCATTGGAAAATATTTGACACAAAGAGAACGCGGATAACAATAGAAGTATATTATAACATTATGTGATGCTTTGTTAACTTTATATTTTTATTTTTAATATTATCGGCAAAATAAAAATATTTATTACAAAATAATATTAACAGCCGTAATATAAATAAAAAATGAAACATTACAGAGATAAAGAAAAATGATCGTAAATTAGATCCATCTGTTAGGTATAAATTGAAAGTATAATTAGTTCTCAGAATCTATTTATCATACAACCGGTCATTGTTCTGGAAGAAAATAATATCGACGGCTTGAGACGAGGCAAACTTGAACGATTAATTATTCGAAGTATTAATATCAATCAGGAACGATAATACAGAGTACGCGGTCGGCGCTATTAGATCGTGCGGTATAAAGAACGAAAGCATAACAGAAGCAGAAAAAACAGGCAAAGTCCCGGCAAATTATTTACTACCGGAATAAAATACGGTCACGATGCGTTTAGAGGGGGCGTTGAATGAGACCACGCAACTAATTGCCGGAGAGGCATTATTATGAAATAAATGAGGTAGAAGCTCATGAAAATGGGATAGCTAACTCTGCGAGAGAAAGATAGGAAGAGCGACGCAGAGTGATAGAGGCACGGGAGAAGTGCGCTAGAGAAAAATGAGGAAAAAAGCAACAACGAGTGCGATGGAGGACCGGACCGAGGCTGTGAAATTTTTAAAGCCTCCCAATTTGTTTTAGGCAGCAGCGAACGCCTTTCTCGTCTTCCTCGCTCTCGCTCGAATATCTCTCGTTTCTCCAATCTCTCTCCCTGACAATGTATATATTGGCGGCGTATATCCTCCGGAGAAATAAACCGAGTCATTTCTGCCACTGATTTCTATGCCGCCGTTACCCCGAGTTTCTCATTCCTTTTCTCCACCTCCGACGTCCTACGCCCATTCCCATATCCATCTCTTCTCTAGAAGAGAAAGGTTGGTTCCTCGGTGAATCCATTACGAGCTTTGTACCGCTGTCACATATAGGATGATTTCGAGACTAATTTATAAAAGTTAAAGGCATACGTTCAGAAGTAATAATAAACACTGTCTTCGTGTATTCTAAAGATATATAGAGCAAATGAAGAAAAAATATTTTTATTTTATTACATATTCATTAATTATATTATTCGTTATAACTGTAAATTATATAACGCGCAATTTTATCATACTTAAATATTATAGTATTTGTTTAATGTTTTTTTGTGAAAAAAATTCGTCGCGTCTTTGAATTTATAAATTATCTACATTGTTTTACTTACGATAAATAATTTATCGAGCAATTTCGTCCAGTAACTTCTGTAGCGAAGATCACAGGTGTACATATGTTAATGTGACATTCTTATTCTGACAAATTTCTCTCTAGAATGTATCTCGTTCACATACACGCATTATATGCTATAGAATAATATATGTACATATTAGATCCGCGAAAGCAGTTCCGGGCAATGTCTTATCAGCGTGCGGTCAGCGCAAATTGCACCGGCGAGATGCATATCGGAGGCAGGTGCATTCGTAGCTCTTCGTCGATAAAACCGGGACTATAAGCACTGTCCGGAACAAATGGCATCAACAAAGCGTCGAATAACGTGAATACTTGAACGGAGACGTGTCGTGCCACATGTCGTTTCGGCGGATCTAGGACGACACACACGGTAGATGAAGTCCCGGGACGTTTACCTATCGTTTATGGAACACTACGAGCGGATTAAAATAGACAAATAAGCGATCATTCGCTATTTATCTATCACGTTAGACTAACGTACATTAATTACACATAGAGATAACATTCAATGAAAATTCCTTCCGACGTGAATAAATATATTTCGCAGTTCATTATTTTGATTGAGAAACTTTATTTTAAATTAAAATCTTTTTTTATTATACATATATTACTATCTCTTGAATTAATTGTTATTTATTATATTAATTTTTACTTTAATTATTATACCTAAAAAATATAAAAACCATTATTGGGAGGGGCAATTAATAATAATAAAGCAGGTAATAGATATAGTCGAGATCTCATATTACATACGTTAGAACTTCAAGATTCTCAAAATGCTTGAACATCAGCAAAATTTAAGAAACGCATTCTTCTTGTTTTCAAGAAGCTTCTCAAGATCATTTTTCCTACTTTTGTAATATTTTTTAGGGATTGTTTTTGAAGAAAAATAGGCACCGCATTAATGTTCATCTTTATCTATATCAAAAATGATAATTATATAAAATATTTTAGCTAAATTTATATTATTTTTGAGTGAAACATTTTAACAAAAAGATTGAGGTCAACTAAGGGAAAGATCAATACTTCAACTGATTCATATATATAACAGATCGAAACCTTTTTGCATGATAATGTTGTATTTAACAACCCATTAATACTCGTAAACAATGTTTCATTATTTATTATTACTTCTATGGCGCATTATGCGTATCAGGCGATCGATAAATTATAAACCACACGCGCTCTGCATCGCCGTTATTATAAGCGGGCGAATCGGCCTATCTATTGCTAAATCTCAGTTTCTGGCAATTATGTCGTCTATCTCTATACGGTATATAGTAACGAAATTTTGATTACCGCAATTTCGCGATTGCTCGTCACAAATTAAATTCGAGTGTATCCTATTTAGAACGATAATGTCTCGGTAGCGATCGCATCGCGCTTGTACAAACAAACACAGACGCGCACGCGACACTAGAGTACAAGCTCGAATTCGTTACAACGTAACGGCGAAATCCATGTTCATAAAGCACAACACACTCGGCAAACATTTACGCTCGCCGGAGCTGTTAGCGAGCGTAGGCAGAGACGTGCATTATAGCGCGACAACCAGTTTCGGGCAATGAAGTACGTACGGACCACATTGTATGTAAGATAAATGTTTGCCGGGTCTCATAACGTCGCTCCTCATTGTTTCCGGTATTATAAAATCCTGAAATTCCAAGTTTTGACATGTCGATATGATGCACGTGTCCCCGCGTATATTCATGTCAGGACAATGTCAAAGAAACCACTGGCATTGTTGGACATGTAATCAGAATTGTGTCGATATAATCTACAAATCGAAACTAACAATAGTTGTGCGGATTGACAACGTATGTACATATAAATATGTATATATGTGTAGATTAAAAGTTTCTCAATATACATAATCATTTTCTATACGTAAGTTTATTTTTTCAAAAAAGATGAATAATATCGAATGTTATTTCAGATTTTATTACATTGAAGAAATATCGCCGTGCTTTGACTAATAATATAATATAATACTTATACGAACGAAAATTTGACGATATATGACAAGTATCAAGAATATAGTAATAATTTTATTATTTTTGTAAAATAAAACTAATTTCGTTTTATATTCATCGTATTTCAATGCTAACAACGCACCTGAAAATTGATTAACTATATGAAAAATACATTTATGAAAAGTCACATGATAATATATATTATACATATTTAACGCACGAATTACGAGTGACGAGTAGAATAAAGTGTATACGAGCAAAGGATTTATCCTAGATTGTAGATCTACAGATTAAGTTAAATACTTCTTTTTGAAATCGGTTTCGCAGAGCGCTTTAATATTTACTGGGTTTTTCAAGCAAAAAGTCCTTAGATATTATACGAGATAAATGTTGGCAGGATCTCGTTGCTTCAGACATGCTGAAACTCCTTATCGATTCCTTAATACGGCTGCGTCTCCGCCGCCGTCTGTCTATCTCGAGGGTAGAGTACCGTGAGAAGAAGCACACACGACGTCGATAATCTATCGGAAACCGTGTCGATGAACTCGACAAACTGGGTTAATAGCAAATAGTTAAAGAGTTTATCGACTAATTTTTCGAAAAAATTTGATTTATGATGAATTATTTTCAGATGCGTCCAAGTTTTTCCTTTATGAGATTTTAAAGTTGTTAAGAATAGACTGCAACTTGAAGAACAATAAATGAATATTAGTATTTTATTATGGAAGTATATTTTATTATGAAAGTATCTGCATTGTTAAAAGAAAATATTGATGCAGTAACAGAAAATAAGTGAAATGATATTTTTCATTGATATTGATACCATCCATCTGTCTCTACTTTCGTATACACTATTATACTATCGAGTTGCACATCGATATAAACGAACGTGCACACAAATATATCGCAAATTGTCCAGCAATTGTTTGATCTAATTATTCTATATTTTGCTAGAAAAATGGTTTACATATTCCGCATCGTTTAATTGCGATTACTGCAATTGCTTTCCGACATCGGTGATCTGGGAGAACATGTGCATAGAATCCGCGAACGTGTGATTGTACCGGCGCATAATTACACATCGTTGCGCAGGCGGGTCTCCTGATTGAACTAATTTAACCTCCTAATCTATCTATCCCAACCCCTCCCATTCTCAGCTGGCTAAAACCGCAGAGAGCGATGCGCGCGTCATTGAAAGCACGGCACGAAATCGAGTCGATAAACTGAAGTTGAACGGTTTATTGATATAAATACGAGATTTACGGTGTATTGAAATATTTTTAGAAAATAATTCACTTACTATCCTCGACAAATAAAGACCAATTTTCTAAAATTGTGCAATATTATATAAATGTTTCAATCGCACGCGGCACGGATTTTTTATAGATTAAAATAATTTTTTGTTGAAAATTTATTGTATATACGTGTTTCTTTTTACAATTTTTTAATTATTATTAATATAAAATATTTGCTTTTAATATAAATTCTATATCGCAAGCTTTTATTTAAAAAAATCAATTTCTCTTTTCAATTAGATCATGTCCATAAAATTGGATGCAGAATGTTATCATAATAAACTTTGCGAATAAAAATTTTGTCGACATAAAAAAAATACATATAATTTATATAATTCATAATTAAAACATTTGTGGATTTAACAGTCGACACTATGATCTGCGTGAGAGAAAATATCTATAATTAGTTAAAAGTGTGAGGGAAAAATTGCATTAGCACACACACTTGTCCCTCCATTTGGCAGTCGAACTGGCAGCGAACGTGTGACGCTTGTCTCGCTTGTATCGTTGATTCAACGTCGTAATCTGCCTGTTTGCTCATCTCCAGTGTAACACCGTGAAGCGATAGTCTGCGCGCAGTAACCGTGCGCGGAAAATCGCGTCGATAAACTCCCCCGGGGGTTAGCAATAAACGCGGCTCTCGGATGCAGAATATATGCCGCACAACGGCAGGGAGCGCGATTTTCGCACTGTCGGACTTTTTGTCATTAGCAATCTGATCGCGAGTTCATTGCACTTTACGGTGGCCTGATGCGTTGTATGCGCTTGGCGAATTATCTATTTCGCGCCCCGGCGTGTTTTATCTCTAGTATTAAAATTTCTCGACCGCTGAGCCTCGCTACATCCCGCATTTCTTCATGTGTATATATATATTGTTTGCTCATTTTGTCACAACTGACGCTAAAATTATTCATTTTTATTAATAACAGAATCAATCATCGAAAATTTCGTTATTTATTTGCAATCGATGTATTTACATAAGTACAGAAAGAATGGATTCGATGCATAATTCGAAATAATGGATTATAATGTGAACTTAACAGCATTAAAAAATCTGTGAATATTTAATATTTTAAGAAATAAATTTGTAAAACGAAAAATTGATTTCTTTTTAACAATATTTAATAACAGACCCAATTACAGATACATATATTCTACATGTCTATAAAATATCATTTAAATGCCGTGTTAATCTCATTCTCGAATTTTAGCGCGCTGCAAATCGCGCGTATATCATATCGAAAAAAAATGAATAAAAATTCTTCTCATTAGCGTAACAATAGCTATTCGAGATTTAACTGCTAACTCATAATAATTACGGTATCAACCGAGGTATGTCGTCGCGCTCTTTTAATATATTTCATCCCGCAACACGTTCGATCGTAATCTGCATAAAGTCTGTCGACGTGACACGGGTTGGAAGCCCGGCTTTTAATCGTGTTTTTATCGGCAACGAAATGCGCACATGGGTGCGTTAACATTTTGACGAATCGCAGATGCGCGCGTGATTCCAAACTAGCTCGGCCACGATATTTCACTGTGCCAGATCGCGCTTTAGCGTTTTAAGGGACAAACTTTTCAATTACCCGGTCACTCGTCACTGGGTGACAGTTTTAACGGTGCGTAATTGATACCGCAGGGCGTCCCGACGCTGCCTGTTCGCTGTCCGCGAAATTTCGTTCCGCGTCGCGGACATTTTCAACAACGGGTAATTGATGCCGCAGTTTTCATCCGCTGTCGAGCTTGCAAATTTTGTTCGCGTCACGACCTGCTTAAGGACAACTTCCGCTAAACTCGTCGCCATCCTGGCTGGCTACTACCACGTCGCGCCTCGTTAAAAAAGTTTGACGCTGGATGAGGGAGAAGGGTGCTGCTACACACACACACACACACACACAAATATACCGCTAACGTAAAGTCGAATATATCACCGGCGCCATGGAAATTCACGGGGAACTCGGGCTAAATGTTAAATACCCATTAATCTTGCGGGGCAAGATTAATCCGACACATTTTGACCGAGCAAGCCGCCGCGACGTAACTGCTGAAGAATGCTGGCAAATGTTTGCGATATCAATCACCGCGATGCGCTTCAGGGCAATGCGCTCATCGTCAATATTCGGAGTCCACAAGATCTCATAATTATAACAATTATGCATTTTACACATTATATACATATATGATGTATATTTGCATGTTTGTGCGCAATATCCTATTACTTATTAAAAATTCTTCAAATAAGTTTTAATTCATTTAGTCAGTATTTGTAATAACGCGGCACATTGCGAAATATATCCATCAAAAACCACATAAATTATTATTAATTTCTACATTTTTATGAACAAAGATTTTTGCGGCAGACATTGCCGTGTGTTTTCAACACATAATGCGAAATTAATATACGTTTTTGTACTCGCGTTAATAATCTTTTTCAATTTTATACCGTGGCAATTTCACAAAAATGTTAGCTATTCACTCACTGGTTCTTTTATTTACTTTTGCAATATCCAATACAAACAGCACGAAATTGTTAAATTAACAAATAATATAGAAGAATAATATAGATACAATTTATGCTTTTATTTATAAATAGAAGCAAAAACAGAAAATTGTATCTATTATAAACAAATATATATTTTTTTTAATAAAATGCATTGATTGAAGAATGCAGAATAAAGTACGTGAATATGGTATAACTTTTCTTAAGTTTGAAGAATTAATTATATGCGATAAAAGAAAGGCGAAATTAAAAATAAAATAAATTTTCAACAATTCGCGTCCAATAATTTTTAATCGTTCTCGATTGAAGCTATCGTGTCCGATAAAATCAGAGTTTCAAGTCACAGGTGGGCAAGAATCCACTGTGGGTTTGCAATGTTTAATGTTACGATATTTATAAATAGAAGCAAAAACAGAAAATTGTATCTATTATAAACATATATATATATATATATTTTTTAATAAAATGCATTGATTGAATACAGTACGTAAATATGACTTTTCTTAAGTTTGAAGAATTAATTATATGCGATAAAAGGAAGACGAAATTAAAAATAAGATAAATTTTCAACAATTCGCGTCCAATAATTTTCTATCGCTCTCGATTGAAGCTATCGTGTCCGATAAAATCAGAGTTTCAAGTCACAGGTGGGCAAGAATCCACTGTGGGTTTGCAATGTTTAATGTTACGAGCGCTCGTTAAATTGTTTTAAAGCAAATTTTACAAGTTTAATTGTATTCTTTACGACGCGGCCGCCGATTCTGTCTAGGCAGTGTGTATCGGGGTCAGCGGCGAAGTCAAGATAACATGAAGTTTCCTCTCTCGGAAAATAGCCGTGTACACGAAGCTCGCAATGAGGAAGGAAAAGTTTTGTACGTGGCATTTGTTAAGGCGGCTTTACGACAGAAGCGCCTCGTTTTCACTGAGGCACCTAACTTTTCCATCGTGCTTGGCCTCATAGGCTAGATCGTTAAATAGTTATTTTGCTCATATGCTGTGAGAAACTGTTCTGTGTATAAGACATCATATACGCCACTGTCGGCGTCGCGTTAATTAGTCTTGCTTTGTCCACTATTTGTTGTATTTACATACGGGTATATAACCCAACTTCTTTCATTTTCTTGTGCTAGGAAAAATAATGGCTTGTATAAAAAACCGTGTACAAGAATTACACACAAAATTAACTAACTAGGTATTGGATATAGATTCTGATTGCCATCGCATTTTTATATCTTAATCGTAATTCAATTTCAACATCAGATAGGCTTCAGATATACTTTTTTAATTCGAATAATATTCTGTAAGTAATTGTAAGTATTTTATTAGTATAATAAGATTATATAGCTTCAGAGATAATCGCTCAATGATTATTTCATTTTGTATATCTATTTACGCAAATATCTTCGCAATAATATTGCGCCATTTTCCGAATTATATATGGTGTATATTGCTTCACAAAAGCATTGAAATTAGTAGCAATTATTGTTCTATGAACTGCGACATATTATTATAATTAAATTTTGATGTTACAATTGGTGTACAACGAGACAAACCCATCGCGCATGATCTTTATATAATTATTTGTTATAATAGTTTATCGAATGGGATATTAAATTGTACAATATTATTGCAGATATTGCAATACACTGCACATATTATTAAATACATTGGTTGATCTCGTTGATCATTCTTAACAGATTGCGCGCTTGCGCGAAAATTGAATGGGAAAAAAACGTGTAATCGATGACGTACGGTCTGATGATAATATGTGTCCACTATTTTTACATTACTGGTCGCTGACAGCGCAGCCCCTGCTCATTAAACTAGAGGCAAATCTTTGCGGAACGTTGAAGCACAAGATTGTATCTCAGCTTTACGGACTACACTCGCATATGTACAAGGTGATCAAACCTAGAAAAATTTTTTAAACGACACGCATTAACTGTTCAATAAACATCATTTTATTTTCAAATTTGCATTCATACTTTTGCAATCAAGGAAAATAAAAATTTCCGTCAAAAATAAATCAGAAAAAAATTATCATATGTCCAAGAAGTTTACGAGTTTTGCTTTATATATATAAAATCTGACGAATAATTTCCTAGTTTATATTTTAAATTACTCGATTTTAGTGTCGGCAAAGAAACGGCGCGTTTGGCTAAAGTTTCGCGATCGAAAGATAGTTTTCTCTCGGAATCGAATCAGCCGCTGCTTACTTTTTGCAAATCGTCGACCTATGCGGATCAAAAATCAGGTGAAAAACGCTCGTGAGAATGCCGTGTACGTAGAAGAATACGATAGCCATTTTGCTCGCACGTGCAGCGCAAGTAAGGATGAGCACGAAAGTTCAAACCAATGTCAGGAAACGAATTCCAACGGAGGGATAAGGGTATCTCCCGCCCATGGAACATACGTTCTCTGCAGAGGGCACATACAATCGTCCGTGGTGTCGTCGTAAAATTTCAATTTTCCCATATCGCGATATCTACAACCGGCGGGAACGGCGTAAGCTCCCAGATACGGCCGCTCCCGTGTGCACACCCGGTATATGACAGTGCGGTCCGAAGCCAAGGTAGTGGATCGATACTGAGGAGGAGTCGTTCAATCTTCCATCTCAGAGAGGAAACTTAAAACGCGTATTATAGAGGGAAAAATCGTGCAAAGCAAAAAGGAGAGAACGGGTGTTTACTAGATATATGCAAAAAAAAAAAACAATTATTCTTAGGTCTCACAAACGATAAAAGGTGATCCTATTAATAATCACGCTTGTGATAAATCAGTGCTTGCTATAAATATTTCAATATTTTTAATATTTAATTATTCTTAATAATTAAGACATTATTTCGCTGGAATCAAAATATTCTTACCTAAATATAATTGGGAGGATGAAGTAGAGAGAGAGAGAGAGAGAGAGAGGCGAAGAAAAATCGATATTGCATTAATTTAATTCTTTATTATCCTAAAGATGAACTTCATGCAGATGATTTATTTTGCCACGAATATTAATGAAAATAAATCCGCAGCGGCAATTGCACGGCAGTCGGATTAGTATGTGCATATGAGAATTAATATAATGAGTACAGTGTTATCGCGTGTGACAATTAAATAATCATAAAAATAAATTTCCCAGCAGTAAAATATTTAGATTGAGATATTCCTCGAATCGTTTTGCAGACATTAATTACATTACCAAGTTGATCACTTCGAAGCGCTATAATTCTATTATCACTTCCCAATGCGTAATGCCGCGGTCATTGCAATATATAGTGAATTGAACGCAAAGCGAATACAATCAATATAATCCGATCCAATCCCAATTCTTAAAACTGGGACGAGATAAAGCGAGGAAAATCGTTCCGTGATAAGTTATCTGAAGGACGCTTTAATGTCCTGAGTCATCAGTCGAACGATCTGCAACCGAGCTAAGCTCACTTCGAAAAAGGAGGGTACGGTATTTTTTATCAACCGACAAGATAGCTACTGAGAAGATCACAAAGAAGCCCGATAAAGCCCCGTCGTGTCTCGTAGTACACGGGATGCAAATTAAAAGGAAGGATGATATTTTTGTGAAAGGGCCTTAAAGTGGCATTATCTTAAAGCGATTTCTAACATGAGGATTCTCATCGTGGAGTAATTAAAAATTATTCATTGTCATTGACATTCGATATTGCAAGTGGTTGAAGTATAATCGATTCGAAAACGGAGTAATTTTATTCAAAACAATCATATGTAGAGACTCTCGTGTAATATGAAATCATGCACCGTGAGAAAGATTGAAAAATTGCAACATATATTAATTTAAATCTGTATAACTATATATTTTATTAAAATATTATAACTTATAACATTATGACAAAGATAAATCGATAACATTTATATTGCATATTGTGTTCAACATTTGTTTTTGAAATCGAAAACGTTTTGCACCATGTTAAAATTTATTTTTTTCATGTAAATTCTCTTTTCTGATTGTTGTTTATTATTAATTACTCATTTAATTGTTCATTTTTTTCCAAAAAGATTTTATATTATTTATTTATTCAATCTAAATATTAAAAACAAAAAATTAATTAATAATAATCATGAGATGAGATTTAATTACAGTTGTTTGCATTTTATGCAATAAAGCCTAAAAAATAAAAGAATATATTCCATTAAAATCTTAAAGATAAAGTTCATAAAGCTCTTTTTCCTGTTAATATCAGGAAGCATCGAAGATAATGTTGCCGTCAATCGCACGAGAATATCTTTAAGGCATAATTTTCTTAAAAGCACCGCTTGGGTTGAGAATAAACTTGTTTCTCACTTGCTGTATGGAAGAAAGAATAAAGTATCATCAACAACTTAATATAAAATCCTTAAAGAGAATTACTTACTTAGCCAATATTACTTGAAAAAAAGTCGAGTCTCGTAAATTTAACATTTTTAAAATTCACGGTAAATTAAATGCCGATACAAAAACTATAGCGGGATATACATAATGTACGTAATAATATGTAGGCGATGCTCTATTAGAAATATTATATATCGAGTTATTATATAAATGTTACATAATATAGGTGTGCCCACGCGTACTATCTATCTTTAGATCTAAAGCTTAGTTAGCGTGGGTATATTATTACAATATACCGTAATGAGCGTGCTCCAGCGTGCTAATTACGGGTTAAATGCTCTTGTAGATGATGATCATCATTAGGCAACCGATCAGTCAATACTTACGAAAACCAATTAATTGACAAATTAATGATGCGAATTAATACACACAATATACAATTTATCCGCTGGAAATTAGGGCGGAGTTGAATAACTATTAATAATTGACGTTAAATTAATCCGCTTTCCCGATACGTACGCTTTTCATTAAAATAATTATTGCATTCTCTTGTAGGCAAGACATATCCAAAATAAGTACGAATTAGTTCAATTTTTGGTACGTTCTTTATATAAATAGACTGATTTAAATTTAAAGTGTACAGTTCTTAATTACATATATGAAAGTTATAAATTTAACGAACTAAAGTACAAAAGAATCTACATACTATCACACATTTACTAAAAGTCCAGTAAATTTCCATTTGATTTGATAAATACATTTGCCATTTAGTTTTGCTTGTACAATCAGTACAAGTTATGTATGTTCTGAGGATAGATCTATTCTAGACCAACGAGATTCAAATAATATGCCGTAATAATATGCAAGTGATAAATCATCCAAGTTTCAAAATGAGAGATATATGATCATGTGTATCTTGATTTGCCAGAGATCAAATAACATTTATCGGTCAGTATAATTAACTTCATTAGTCATTTATTAAACTGATTAATATTAACTAATTAATACGAACTGATAACTAAGCTTAATCTAATATTTTAATTTTTTACTAACAAAAAAATATCTGATATCACGAATATTTATAATAAAATAATAAAGAAAACTCATTAAAAAATTAGATTAATTATAATATATGATTTCATCGAAATATTGATTTGTATAGGTATGTAAAATATGTGAGGATCACATAAAAGATTATGTTGATTAATAGAAGTCTTGTGTGTGTGTCACTTCTATTATTAATTACTACTATTAATAGTCGATACTGATACAAGAAAATAATAGAATTAGAGTGCGACGAGATTAAATTGTATACAAATTTCGGTTGTAACAAATTAAAATATATATAATTAACAAGCATCAGTTAATATACAATGCCCACAACTGTAATCATTCAAACTTTAAAATCAATATTTTCAGATATCGAATCACGAGATATTGAGTTATCATATAATTCATATAATGAAATGTTTTGAAAACATATCAGAGTAGGATTATATTACTCGTTTATGTTCGCTTGTCCGCAATCGTGCCACCTCGTTTTTGGTAAAAGGGACAAATTATTCTGTCATTTTATGCGGGACTACGGATTAATAACTACTTGAACACGTTAGTAGAGAGAGAGAGTCAGTTTTCATCGAAACAGGATTATCTGTATATAACTTGCGCGGCTGCGATAGGACATATGATTACGATCGGTGGCGCTTAATCGTAAAACGCAAATACGCTTTAATAACGATATACAAGAGAAACTTCATATTTTGTTATGCCATTTAATATTGTTTTCAATATATACCGCTGTTATGTAGTCGTTTATATTTTTTGGCCAATTATTATGTTATAATATATTTACATATTCCAATATAAAAATCAAAAGATTAAAAATTTTACATTTTAAAATTAATGTTAGTCGTGCAAAAAAATTATAAAGAAAATAAATAAATTTTAATAATATTTATATTTGTTTAAATTAAAAATTTTATTTTATATTCAAAATGACGATTATATAAAATTATACATATATGATTGGTCTTTAGAAGAAGCGCGCATAAAATGTTTTAATATTATTCTATTGTTATTTTTTATAATAGCAATATAGCTATTAAAATATAACAAAATATATTAATATAAAATATATACTTAATAAAGCTTAGTAAAATAAAATGTAAAAGTAAATAATCCTTTACAAAATGTTATAATAATTAATATAGCTTTAATTTTATAAATATAGGTGACCAATTTGTATGAAAAATTTAGAATTATTATATTGTTCTATTTTAACAAATTTAAATCTTTTATCTTTAATATTATTTATAAACCGTTTAAATATTTTTTCTCAACTATAATTTTATTTTCTTTTTTTTTTTGCTTTTTTATGAGATTTTTAGATAATCTACAATTGTGACAAATCTTAATACTTAATGTTTTTATTTTTTATCTTTTCTGCGTTATTATATTACACGGAATATAAATAAGGTAAATTGTTTTTTATGTGTCCAAATAATCTCTGAATAACAACATATCATCTAAATAAAATTAGATTATTAGACTTTCCAATTTACGACAATATAATCTCGAAGAATGATCTGATTAAATCTTGTCGAAGTTAAAATTTCAAAAAAAGCTAAAGCTGGAAACGATGCTCAGGGGCAATTAAAAAAGGAAGCTATCAGATAATTATGACGAGAAGCGAATATCGACGAATACGGACGTTGGTTAATAATTGCTATCCTCGCTTCATTATAGTAGCCGCAATTCGCTTATTGAACGTTTAACAGCGGTCACACCGCAGTCATGACCTGTACAGCATTAGAAGAGGCTATTGAAGAGTCGCACATGATATACCCTACTTACTCGCCATTTTCCGCCAACAAAAATATCAGCTTTCCTATTAAACAGTTCTGTAGTTAATGACTTCATTTTCGCATAACATAAATCAATCCACTGTTAAAACAGCAAACAAGCGTCAAATTAGATTGGTTGGTGCAATTTCTCGCGTTTAAATCTATTATTCATAATGTAAACATATATGCATTTGCGCGCATATACTGAGAAAATTATATTAAAATAATAAATTAATTAATTATGAGTAGTATTAACTAAAGCTTATACATGTAATTTTAAATATAATATTGCCAAATTTCGTACTGTATAAAATTTAATTATATTTTTATCTTTTTCTAGTCGATTTAAATTTTAAAGAAATTCTATTTATTTTTATTCAGTTTATTAAGATTTTAAAATTCCATTGATCGTTATCCAATTGCACCGTTACGTGTCAAATGTCCGTAGCATTATTTCAATTGTGACGTTCGATCAGTTTACCTCTCGGCGATAAGGGTATTGGGTTTCCTATTAAACTGCTCTTCGATAATGGTTCGCTCGATCGGTTGATTGCGCGTGTTTTGTAAAACCAATCTTTCAGGAAACCGCGGACCAATGAATCTTGTGAGTAAATTTAGTACTAGACGCGAAAATATTACTTACCAGTATTTTTAGATGCACGATATAAATATGTGTGATATTGAATATAGACCTTACTCTGCTTTTTTTTCTCAAACAACTCAAGAAGCTGTGATAATACGCGAATATTGCGGCAGGCAAATAATTGTGCAATGTTTACTGATTTATAATGATATATTATAATTTGCACCGGGTCAGAAAAATCTCTTTTACATTTCAGCGACTGACAAATAATTCTAGTTGCACATGGCTTGTAACAAATATTGATAGAATTGTTTTGACGATCACCTTTACGCATTATTATGTGAAACAGTTTTCATTAAAATTATCTCACAACAGTCGAGCATAAACAGCAGTGCACACGTTCCTATCAATCACAGCATTAGGAAATACAAACATAAACGCGGATGCTCAGTAATACCGATCTATTCGCTACATTTAGCCATATGGAATATGGTAATGCAATTAGTTGCACCATCATGTTCAATCAACCGTTCTATGTCAATGAAAAGCGTAGCGTGCAGTAATTAACGATTAACCCAATTTAGGAACGAGGACAATTAACTTATTATAACAATCCAGATGTGACAGTACTTCGCGGAGATATAAACGATAAAAACTTTATGTCTATAACTTTAAAATGCAATTACATTGTATATAAGTTTTATCGCAACGCAATTAGCCAACATTCTGCTAATTAAAGAACTTTGATTACTATTTCCTTCTTTAGATATTTTTATTCATATAATTTAATTCATGTAGATCTTTAACAATAACACGTGTATACGAAAGGTGAAGACAGATGGATCCAGCAATTTAAATAAACGTTTATACATTTTCATATTTAACTATAAATTTATGTAATTCATATGTATTTAATCGTCCATAACTAAATTTTTGAACTAATATTAATTTTGATAAGTATATGAATATACATGTATGACACCACAAAAGTCAATGATGACTGATATTGTCGAATAAACGCAGTTTATTCCTTGTGACGAGCCAATATACGACGTTTCACAATAATATGCTACCGATAATATCTCATTTGTGTATCGCATTCCAATTTACTATATATATATATATATCACATCTCTCATTAAACGGGTTTCTAATTAGCGATTGGGTTCTATCCTGTTACATTATGTACCCGATGATTTCGATCGTCACTTTATAACGCGACTGTCGAATAATTACAAGCGTTACTTTAATGAGAACATTTTAATTATCTTTTTATACAAGTAAAAAATATAATCTAAATGATAAAAAAAGATTGCTTTTAAATCGCACTATGTTGCGGTTGGCATAAAAAATAATTGAAACTTAATTAATATATGTATAATTGAAACTTTGAAATGTGCAAGCATAACGCAGCACCGCGAACAAGTTCCTGAAAGTATTGTGACGAGAAGCTATAAGTAAATAGCTTAAAAGCGAGATTAAAAATAATCCGTGCATCTCCAAACTCGAACGTAACTAATAATAACTTAGACCATTACATCGGTCCTTCGCCGTGATGCAATAGATAAGATTTAACTAAAGTACAACTCTGACGTACGATTACAAAATTGCAAAATGTGTGCATGTGTGTATGTATGTGTGTTATCGAGGAATGCTAGCACTTTGGAAAATTACTATACGTTTCCACGGTTTCCCTCTTAAATCATTAAAGTTGCGCGAGTCTTAATTCGTTCACTCTTCTTTAATCCGACGTTATCGCATCCGACGACATGCATATCATAGAATAACGTTCGTGACACACGAGCGAGCAGGGCGAACCTGAGCGACTTTTAAGTCGACTTTGGAGTTTTCTTGAGCGCACTGAGGACGGACTAAAAGTCGGGCTCTGACGGAGCACAAAAATAATTTTCCGCGATAAGACCGAGCACGCAGGCGAAGAACTTTTTAGTAAACACCTTCGACTGGAGTTGCCTATCGCTTTGCGAGAAAAGCCGTGATTCTTACAGCTGTGTGTTCGGTTCGAACTTTGGTCTTTCGCTGTATTTTCACAGGACTTTGATTTACTGTCGTATCTTAAATATCTCTTTAACGCGACAGCGCAGAACAATCGTTCAGACGTGAAACTCTTTTAAAAGAGGGACTTATGTATTAGTTATTATAAATATTTCTGAAAGACATTTAAAGATCAGAAATATTATTGAAGAAAAGCAGTTGTATATTCAGGCGTGAAAATGTTGTTACAAAGGGAAATCAAACGTGTAAAGAATATTTTTAAAAATATGTAAAAATACGTCAGAACATTATATAAAATGTCTCAAAAGTACTAACTATAATATATTAATGCTACGATAAATTTAAAGTTATTCTTTTGACTAAAGACCTTTAAGCAATTCTATTTTTTTCTCCAATTTTTTCCGCAAAAAATATATTTTCCTAGCAATATAAATAAAAGAATAGGGTCATACGTCGCGAAGTAAGAATATCTCCTTTTTCCCTTTCGGGGCCAGCGTTAACAATGTCCCAACAGAAAGCCGCTGCACTCGCGATTAAATATTGGTACTGCCGCGCGTCAGGGAGATTAAAGCTTTTACTCCAGACTGCACGAGTCATCTAATTGTCTCCTGGAGCCAAGTGCCGGGACGCGCCCGATATTAAATCTTCTTGTTAGCGTAAGACGAGCGTGCACCGGATGTCTCTATATCGGCACCACGTCTCAACCGAGAGATATTTCTTGCGTACTCCATCGTCACCGTCGGCGGTAATGCTCTCCTGCTGCGGCGAATGTCACCTGTCGTTCCTGGCGGTAAGTCCGTTACATCAAATGGAACTCGAACGACGGATCGTCGAGCGCAGCGCGGTTTGTCAACTTCGAATTCCGCCGTTCGTGTAACTTCGGTCTCCTCTCGCGGGGCGGGATAGCTAGCTTGTATGTTAACTTGAGAATCGAGGACTCCGGCATTGTCATCCCCAGCCATCGACTTCGGAATTCGATGTCGTCGGTCGGTACGAACATTTAAACGCGGTACGACGATGCCCTCGAAACTTCATTAATGCCGAGTAGATCGATTCGGTCGTTTGACTAACGAGAGGCGATCGACCTCCGGGAAACTTGTATCGGAGGATAGGCGTCACTTCGTTTTTGCTTGAAAACTGTCTGAAGACTTTACAAGCGCTTTGGCGAAAGGCTTTGGCTTTTAGCAAAATCCCGAACGCATTAGAGCAGAACGTGTAAATCTTGAAAAGTGTAAAAAGACGAAACAAAATGAGAGGGAAAAAAGAAAGAATGTCAAATGAAAGAAAACTTTTCAAATATAAATATATATATATATATTGCGAAAATTCTCAGAAAGTTTTATCAGTACTTTTTAATATAAAACTTACAAGCATATTATGAAAACATATTTTAATAATCGTCTTTGATATCTAATTAGAGGTTAAAAGGTGCGCTTAAAAAAATTATAATCCGAAAAGTTATTTCATAATTTTACATTAATAGGGATTTTTAATCATGAGTGTCAAGTGTATATTTTTTTATACGTTTGAAATAGAAAAGACAAATTTATATTTTTCAAATAAAAGTTGGAATTATTTTCAAGCAGCATACCTAGCGACTTTTCATGTCACATAACTGTCATATTTTTAACAAGCTGTTACTGAATTTCAATTTCCATGGAAAATACATATTTGTTAATATTTCCAAAGTCATGTTTCCTTTGAGTGAACATGAGTGAAAATTCAATCTCACTCGACTAAAAGCGCATAGTAATATTACGTGCTTACTTATCTTCAAGAAGAGATATTAGTGCTACAAGAAATATATTTTCTGATTAAAAATATAAAACTAAAACATTAGACCCTTTTGATTAAGATTATTTATAAATTGAATATGTGCTTACTTCTGTCAGTCTTACATTGTTCATCAAAACAAGCGTTAACATTGTCGGTAGTTTGCATAGAAGTTGATTTACTGTTTTAAATTTGATGTACTTGAAAAGGGCTGCAATGACAGCCGAAACGTTGTTGTTGTATTTCAAATAATTATTTATAATAAATTATTGCCAGTCTGGTCGACTTTAAACATTGAGGAGTGGTTTTTTATTAATTATTACTGGCAACCTTAAAGATCATTATTTATTTATTATTTATAAAGTTTAATCGCTATAATAATTACGTATTTATATATGATTATTTTATTAAAATCGCACGTATTGCATACGTAATATTAACAAGAAAGGAAAATATTAATTTATGTTAAATGACAATGTCGTGTGTTCATATATATTTATGTATGAAGCTATATATGTATACATATATATATATATATGTATACATATATATATATAAGTATATGTATATAACATGTATATAAAATTACTTTACATATTAAATATATATATTTAGATTAATCAATAGCGGAATATTAATATGTCGGTCACATTATTAATTTTTATTATCCCGGTGTTAATTTATTACTTCGCACCGAATGCATACAGTTATAATACGATGATATGAATAAATGATGATGACGTACTTCCAGAATGATTAATCACGAAATGCATATCTGAATAAACTAAAATATCGTAAAATCGGCAAACAGAATTATTGAACAATTGTGTGGGACAAAGCCCAAGCATTCGTAATGACGTTCCTTTGACACAGTTTTCGCGGAAAGATATAAAAGAAAATTAAAAGGCGTGCTTAATCTGATATTCGCAGCACGTTATAAACTAAACGCGTTTTAACACGATCAAACTTTGATTATGCCGTTCTCGAAAGGAAGTTACGCGAGACTTATGCAACTAATCTCGGTTCGACGAGGAAACCATTCGACGAACTTTTTACGGTGAAAGCGCTCTTTCCTTTTCCGTGGCACGTATCTACGAGTGTCTCGGAGAATTGCTCGATTTTCTTAAAATGTTCGGCTAATAGGCGAGATGGCTCTGGTTATAATTTCCTTTTATCCGTTTTTATTCATTCTTGTGAAAAAATTAATATTTGAAAAATATTAAATAAGGTAAAAGAAAATATATAATTAAAATGCTATTATTCTTTATGCAAACGTTCTAATAATTTAATTCTCATCGTCGTTCAGTTTTTATATTGCAAAAAATCTTATATATCATATACTCTTTTAAAATATATAATAACGCCATAATTATTCAAGAACAATATGAATTAAGACTTATTACGTTGTATTAAAAATGTTATTTCATTTTTAAATATTATAAAATTATCAGTACAGTATAGTGCAATAAAATTAATTAAAATTTTCATAAATTTTCTAATTGACAAAGTCAAAGAAGCTGACCAGGATAAGAATGTTGAATTACACAACTACAATAAATGAATAATAAAAAGTAAATAAATCTCTCGTCGAGAGTCGAACTCCGAAATCTGTGATTATAAAATTAGAGGGAATTAAGGGTTTCTACGTCTCTCTACTTTATAATAGCTTCTCGAGTTCTCGTGTAGGCGAGCGGTTTTGTTTAAATCTTACTGTCGGCCACCCTTGCCGCCGCCTACGACGACGACGGAAGGAAATAAAGGCGAGCATCGCCAAACGCGATATCGGTGGAACAGCGGTTGTATCGCGCGTGACTCCGCATGTTTAAGTGGCATTACCGTCGTATATATACGTCCGTACGTGTTCCAACAGATTGCGAGTGTCGACTTGCGGATAGGAGAACGTGTTTGCGAGCACGGTAACGGACGCGCGAAAGAAGATGGAAGACTTGCGAGCACGTTATATTCTTTTCCATCCCCCTCGCCAACTTGCCACATTCGACGTGAAAACAATCTTCTTCTTTCTCTTACGTGCCCGGGTAAAGTCATAGTTATTTCTTCCGAGATCGCGGATAGGGAGAATAAATTTAACATCTCGTTGATCCTGTCGTAGGAATCATTTCAATCCGGAGTTGCTTAATAATGGGTTTCTAAAAATAAAAATTTAACATAGATTTTTTTGTAATTTATAGCGATTTTGAATATTTTATTAAATCATGAAATATGATCGATTTTTAAAAATATTTTTCTCCTTTATTTTTGACGCACAATTTTACTTTTACCTGGTATAATAGATTTCTAAGATTTTTACTTCGACTTTGGAGAGACGTTGATAATTGAAAAATTTAATTAATGTTTCTTTATGATTCTGATAAGTAAGACGGAGAATGTTCCACGTACACACTTATATCTAAGAACAGTTTGTAAAGTCAACTTAAAACTTACAATTAGTAACAGTCATGTTAAGAAAATGCAAATAGTCATTAGCTTATTGCGACTTTCAATATTAGAGGTGTAAGTAACAAGAATTTTCAAACTTTAATACTTTTAGATTTATCACATTTTAATTACATGATTAATATTTAAGAAAATCGATGGTCAATCTTAGATGAAACGTAAAAAGAAAGAATGTAATAGGTTTTATTTATGTACCTATAACACGAACAATTTTATCCCGATATATTTACTCTTCTCGTAACATTAAAAATTCCGATATCCTTTTCCGGTGAGTTGAAACATAAAAGGTAAAATAAGACTCTTAAAGGTAAAATGATATTGCTACGATTCACATAATTCGCATCAAAGAAATGCGATTCTCTGTAGAATTATTCTTTTGATAAAAAACGCATTGTGAAACGCTAATCATGGAATATATTATACTATTTCATTTCAGTCGCCCTTTTTTTAATAGCTTGCGCTACTTTTCTCGCGGAATACATTTTTCTGCAAATATTTAATATCTTTTTATGCACACATATACTCACTCAGCCAAGAATTTCTAATAATAGAGATTTCCGATTTTAACATCATTTTTCGTTTCCAAAAATCGCATGAATATTTCAAATTAACATCGAACAACTTTATATATGGTATAACTGCAAAGTTACATCGCTATCAATACGTATATACTTTTAGATTCATTAATCTCTCTCTTTTTTTACAGTTTACAATAAATTATAAATATTTTTACTTGTTGATAAGCACAATAGAATATATAAATCTTTCTCGACGCGTGTTACTTCAAAATGTCAGTCAGAGAATTTTGTTCGATATGCAACTATAAAAATGGGAATAAGAGAAAAAGCAAAAATACACATCGTTCCGGTCACGCTCTACTAGATTCGCCCGTTAATAATATACAATTAGACTTCTAAAGTTTGTAAAAAAAGAAAAAAAAAATAGGTGCTGGTAAAAAGCCAAGGTGGTGACTTCGGCACAATTTCCTTATCGTATTCGTGAGATGTGATTTAATCCTGAAAATAGCGCAAATATATATCTCGCGGCCTCGCCGCGAGTAGTACTCGCGCTTACGTTAGTTACCACTTTCACAGAATTAACGTACACGTACACACATTCTGCATTATAATCTCGAAATGCATTAAGAAAGCTATACGATATACATGCCGCATATTCTGCATATCCTTGATCTATACAACGTCGTGTCTGCGTCTTGAAAATGCACGTACTGTTGCACAATGTACTGTTAGGTGAAGACTATTAAACGTCGCCAACAGTTTGCGGACCTTAGAGACAGCTCCGATAGCTGCAAGCGACGCTGAAATATCTGTCGGATTATTACGCCGTTCTACGACACCCAAATCGGATTACCGACATCAGAGAGGATGTCATTAACTTGACCCGCTACTAACTAATTTGAGCAGCACCTGATCGTAGTGTGCAACAACGACGCACAATCCGCCGATTATCCCCCCAGATCGAGTCCCGATCTCATCTTAATCATATGTACATAACATTTAGATCCGAGCCGACCGATACCTGTCGTGCATTACGTTGTGTCACGCGCGCGGCATTAAACAAGCGGTCGTTTTTCCGCGTTTTATTGCACGTTAATCAACGAACTGAATACTTCATGTCGCGCTCGGCGGAATATTCGCGTGTACGAAGATATTTACGTAGTTTTGCCTTCGACGTGCCCTGCTTACGAGTAGGAGTACGGTGAAAGTTCTGGCGCGCAAACTCTCGGTTAATGTCGAATGTCGTGAAAATCGTTTAAAATATAAGTTAAAAGTCATGTTCCCTCTCGGAACTTCCGCCGCATCTTGTAATAGAGTTTGCGCAAATACCATTACGCATCTAGAAATTCTTAGAGAGAAAGAGAGAGAGGGAGGAGAGTAGCTTAATCTGTCGATATTTTCCGGGATCTCGTTGAACTACGGTTCAATCCATAATCTTTCAAAGGTGACGAAGATTATGCCTACGGCAAACCTCGCGCGAGCTTTCGCGCCGATCCAATGCATACGTAAGAAGCTTCATCAGATGAATGCAACCCTGGTTACATTCCCAGGCATCTCTTCGTTCGAGTTGTCTGACAGCTTCTTCTTTAAATAAATTTTCTCGCTCGGTTGAACAGACGCCAGAGTTACGTTATAAATTACTTCTCGCGTTACATATTTATGAAGAATATGTCGTCGCATTTATCATAGAATCTACTATCGGACTGTGACTCGTATGTATGCGTTTGTGCATCACACGCTAACTACCGGTGTTGTTTACTTCCCTTCTCTTCCTTTATCTTTCGGAGGCTCTCGATGTTTGTAGTCACACGATAACATACTTTGGACACTGAAACTGTTATTACATTTACTTTCAAATATTTTATTTTCTGATAGCACTTGAATTTATATATTTTTATAAGAGAGAGAGAAAAGAGAGAAAAATATGAAATAATAATATATTTATACAGTATTAATACAGTTTACAATTAAAAATAGCATTGTGTATCTAAAACAATTAATATATTCCTCTCGATAAAACAATACTTACATTAAACATTGGAGGGTCGAAAAATTCAATGCAAAATTAATATTTCTAAAAAAGAAAAGCAACAAAATATATGAAAAGCATTTAGAGAAGATAGGAAAAAGGGAAAAATGAAAAGAAGAAAAAAAGCTTCCTTCGTTGCTTTCATTGTTGAACGAAATCTAACAGACAATTTCGGGCTCGCAGTAAGATAGGAATATATCGATCGGCGGTTAGCGTTAATTTTATGCAAGAACGAAGAGGCTACGTCATAGTTACACTCCCGGGATCTTCGTGGATCTAATGCATACATAAGAAGCGTCGCCAAACGGGTGCAAGCACGGTGTGCCCTCTACAAACGCTCCATTTATCGATTCCACCATGCCAGCGGAAAGCTTTCCATTAGCGGCGTACCAAGGCGTTCCTATACGTGCTGCACACGTTGCGACGATGTGCATTTACCACGTTTGTACCGGGGAAGTCCTGGCCTATTGTAACCGGCCAATCGCTATCTCGGAGCCGCGTACAAACGTGTATCCGGGCACTTACCTCGGCTGCCTATAACGATGTATATCTATTGTATGTTGTATACCACATGACGAATCGATAACGCATCTCACGCATATGCATTAAATCTCCACGTTTTCGCTTTTACATGTATATCGATGCAACGCGCGCACAGGTTGCACAGGCATTCGGTGAAAAACTGTTCTTGAACGCATTTTGTTCGACAGGCTCGATTTATGTCAATCGCGTTATTGTGCTCGTATCAATGGGAATTTATTCCGATCGAGTGGACGTATCGTGTCGCGAAATAACAATAAAGTTACGCGAGAATAAAAATTAAGTGACAAAGGTCGACCGCAGCGCCGACGCGGCGCGCGCGAATTCTCCCGCCGATTTTCACAGAGATATTTTCTCGAGGCATTTCCTTCATCGGATACCGAAAATTAATTAAAAACACACCACGAGTATTGTGCATCAGAATCATGCAAATTTGTTTTAGCTATATTCATGCCCGCGAGGATCGTAGAGTCTACATGAATATTTATTTTACGGAAATTGAATCGGTTAATACGTCAGCCCGGCGAGATGTGTCAAGTTAAATAGATGAATTAGAACTATATTACAATGTACCACCAGTGCTATATATTACATTTACTCTTTTCAACAAATTTACTGAAATTTCACGGAGCGCGAATCTGTACATTCGACCCGATTAATAAATTATCTAGCCAAATGATATTTGTTTTAATGAAACATTCTATTTAGCACACACGTGTTGTGACACATGAATTTATTAAACTAGAGAAAGTAGCGTAGAAAAATATCGCACAGCTTAAAATCGCTCCAAAGAAAAACGGATCGCCAGAGTGCGATGTGAAAAACGCGTTTTCACTTCTCTCGCTCGGAAATAATAGGTACAATGGACTTTATTGCCCTAGGCGTTATGCGGTGCAATAAAGTGGGATACGCACTTTTTCTTCTTTCGCCTCTCGCGTTGCGACGTATAATATGCCGCGCATATAAAGTGGTTGACACGGAGGGCATAAAATGCGTGGAAAATTTCAGAAATTCTGCCAAAACCGCGTGTACCTCACACATTCTTCCTCGCACATAAATCCCAATCGCATTTCTTGTTATTTGCATTTATTTATTATATAATGTTCGATGCAGTTACACCGCGTACACGCACGTTTGAAAAGTATTTTTTTTTTTTTTGCAAATATGTTTTTTGTACTTTTTAAAACGAAGACCGCTTATTATCTTGTAATTGTCATTTAAGTTTATGCATGCATTTTTTACGAAAAGCAGACATACATTCACGCGTTTAAAAAGTAAAATAAATTTTTCGAAAGATTATTTTTATATCGGAAAAAGACGAGAAGAAATCCCTCTATAATATATGATTCTATAAATAAAAGGTGTTTTATATTTATGTTTGTCGTTAAAATACGAATATTTAATGGCTGTGTCAATTTCTCTGCTCATAACGCAAATAATCAATTAGGTCAAGTTAAAATTGTATGTAATGACATACTTCTTTACTAGCAAATAAAGGTCTGCTAATGATAATAGATTTATATTTGCTGGCTTAATAGACTCGTATTAAAAATTTAGACACTAATGTCTTACATTGATCACATTTGGAAAATTATTACATTTTTCATGTTTCTGTAATTTATAAAGTGTAATAATAAACAATTTTTCCTTAGAAAGGAGACGAAACAACCAAAATCGTTTTTGGAGAACTAAAATATAATCAGTCGTTTCTTTTTGAAGAAATTACAACGTTAGATAGGTAGAAAAAATCCATATGTTTCAGAAAAAATCTTTTAAAAATTATATTTATTTAGCGTGATAAATATTTCGCGGGATTAAAAAGTATATTTGTGTCTAAAAACACAAATCTTTAATACATTAATTTTCTAAATTTTCGATTTATATAATATTTTCGGAATAACGTGATATGCACGCGCAAATATTTATGCGTGACTATTAGCAAGCATATTTTCCCTCATATAATGCATATACTTATACGCGTTGGATTTCACACGACAGAATGAGTGAAGGGATTCTGCTAGGAGTAACATGAGATATGATGTGTACGAAGAGAGGATAGTCTGCGCACAAAGAAAGTGCGCGGAACGAAAGGAGGCAAGAAGGAGCGAAGTAAAAAAAAAATAGAGAGCGAGATAAGGAAAATCTCTGCGAAAACGAGAATTATAAAGAGGCGACCGTGTAGAAGGTAAGAGGAAGGAAGTTAGTGTGAAAAGTGTGCCGACTTTTATTACTCGTCGTTCGTATATTCGTGCGCACGCGCGTGTATTTTTTCGCATATATCTCTTTCGCTAACACCGGGTATACGAATGCGAGCCGTTCTGCACACCTACCTACCAACCCGTCTCTTTATATCGCCGAAAATAAGGTGCACGTTCTATCAAGGCGCTGTCGCGACCATCGCATCCCCGGAGCCAGAGCAAACACGCTCCGCCTTTTTTCCGTCGTTCTCGCGAATAAATAATTCGCCCGTATATATACGCGTCGCGTCAAATTAAGTGTTTATTATCCCTTAGGAAACGACGATAAATTCTCTGAAGCGGCAGTTAGAGCTTTTCAAGGAAAATTCGTGTGCTATTCTCACAATAAATCTAAGTACACTTGTGGAAGAGCAATGTATTTATATATATAACGTCTACCCGTCGCGTTTTGCTCATTGAGTAAATTTACAATACTTGGATATTTTTTAAGCTTTCAACGATCCATGCTATTTATATATTTTATTTTCATGCATCATTTCTCGTTACATAATCGTCGTTTTTTTTTTTTAATTTATTTCTTGTTTTATTTATATATACTAGTGTTGCTTTTCTTATTAAATTGCATTCAATATTTCATTCTTTATTCAATTATTTAATTGCATTTCCTTACAAGGTACGTTACTATAAAAACACATTTGTTAATAAAAATGTTTTTATAATTAATTTTCTATCTTTAGGAAAAATACGCAGACGGAGAAGCGATATTTTGCATAACAAATAAAAAACTGTAATTAAGTCGTAATTGATAGTTAATTGCGCATTAATATATAGAATAATTCTAAATTTATTTTTGAGTAACGTTAAATAATATCGTAAGAGAAAAAGAATAACCAACTTTTTAATTTTAGCGGATTGTTGGAATCTTTAAAAAAAAGATGATATTTTCTCTAATGGTAAAATGCATCCTCTTTTCTGTCGCACGTTACATACATATGTACAAAATCGTCGGGCTATTTTTGCAATCTTTTCAGTAGCGAATCGCCGATTCTATCCGATGTAGTCGCACATTGCGCTTTAAAATTCACGCGTCAACGGTCGATATCGCGATGACATAGATATCTCGCCCAATAAGAGGAGGCTGCATACAAGAGATTCTACTACCCACCCACGCGGACATTGATCCATTTTCGTGACGCATCTACGATATACAATTTCAGCCTTATAACCGGATATCCGTTTCTCGATTATTCCGGCCGAAAGATACTTCGTGAATTGTATTTGACTATATTCATCGGCATCTTAACA
Source organism: Nylanderia fulva (assembly GCF_048542155.1). NCBI lineage: Eukaryota > Metazoa > Arthropoda > Insecta > Hymenoptera > Formicidae > Nylanderia > Nylanderia fulva. The sequence goes on from NW_028189622.1 coordinate 3,553,011, forward strand.
AGGTAACGTGCGATTAACGAAGCAAATTAGTCATGACATTCGAAACTATTATCACGAGAATTTCGTAATCAAGTTTCCGCATAAATTGGCACATGTTCCGTGATGTTTGGAACTATTAATATCTCGGAATATATAATATTTAAGGTCGATCAATATGAAAAACAGAAGAATATAAAATATTTATTTTAAATTCATATATAAAATATTAATTCTTGCTATTTTCATATAATATTGACATATTATCTTTATTGCACTTGTAAATAATAAATTGTCAATAAATTTAAATTAATTTTATATAAATGAATTATCATTTATATATACCGTACAAGGAAACTTTATCGATATAGCGAAATGCAAAACGGGACTGCAAAATAATTCTTTTTTGTCTTAGCTTTTTTGTTTACGTATATCATCTTGCTATACAGTATACAATTTTCAGTTCAGCGTACTCGTATTACATTAGCGCTCATTTTCGAATGCATTGCATTAAAGACTCGTCGGTATACCGTCGCGTTAGAAATTCTCCTTTACATCATATTGCTATAGGTTGAACCTAATTTCGTTCTATTAATTAGCACTCGAGAACCGCGATTTTCACTCGAAAAGGAAGGCAGGAAGCCGCGCGTGAACGCTTCGTGGCGCACAATTAACGGGAGATCGTCAGGGACTTCCCCGACGGAAAGAGAAACATACTGCTTTTGAAGTTACTCTCTCTCTCTCTCTCTCTCTCTCTTTCTCGATAGCGATTGCTTTTTAAACCTTCATCAGTTGTCGATGTGCGCGAAAGACTCTGCTCGGCGATTCAATCTCTTGAAATCTGCTCCGCATCGCGTCGATGGCAGGTGACAGTAGTAAAAGCGACAGATTTTTCCGACACCTGCTGCACTTCGTCGCTGGAAGGATTTGCAGGCTCGCTTTAATAGACGCTTTCCATATCCGTCAAGCCGATTGTTCCGCTTATCAGCGTTCATCGCGCGTATCCTCAGTGTATATGAACGATCTGATAAATAAGCGGATACGCAAAGCACTTGGGTGATATAGAGTCATATAACTGGCTTAATTGAATGAATATATCTCGTGGTTTTTTTTACTTTTGCTCTTTTCTAGAAATAATATAACGACATAAAACAAATCGATATAGTTATTTCCTTGAAGATAAAAATAAAAAAACTTGTTTTTGTTATCTGAATTTTACTCTTTATAATTCACATTATTCTCGAAAAATGTTATCTAGATTTATTGGTATATACTCCGCAATGTCTTTTTAAGATAATAGAATCTTATTTATTTATTTATGAAAACTTGAAATTCTTTCGAGTCTTTATGCATCTTTATATACTTCATAAATCTTTGATATCCATTCATTACCGATTTCATGCGCTTAATTCCCCTATTATGCAATCTGGCCTATCATTTAAATAATTGCAATAGATGAGATCTTGCCCTATAATATAGAGCGCGTACAATTTGCATGTCGAGAAGTCAGGCAGCTTTATAAACCCTACGTATTGTAATTCCCAACGTAATGCCTTGAAGCAGCAGATGCACTTGATGTAAGTGGAATGCAACAGTGCGTATCACGCGGAGTACTCATTCCACGAATCATCATTCCATTCATCGGTGTTCGACTTGCGGAAGTTACGTCCGGAATTCGTACGTGGAAGTAGAGAATGCGCTCAGGTAAAGTTAGTTAGGGACGATGTATATGACTTGTACTCGTCGACAGCGCAGTATCGATATGCACGGAGATATATGTATATACTTCTATAAAAGTACAATAACACGATAAAGAGTAAAGTAAATGAGCATGTAAATAAAGTAAATGAAACGGTTCGGATGCTTATCTACTTGCTCTATTTTTATTCTTTAATGTAACAGAGAGAGCTTTATAGTCTTCCGGCAAGGTAATATTAACACATTTCCAACGTTATATCGATGCATTTGCATTTTGCATTAATCGTTGCATGCTGTACAATGCAAATTGAAAATAAATTTTAAATCTATCGTTAAAATTACTACATTTTTTCACATATGTATTCAATATATCGCAATAGATACATTTTTTTATGATTACAAATTAGATCATAATTATACCATAAAAACATAATTAAATTTGTAACCCTTTTTATTAAAAAAAATGAGCAAATAGTCGGTGGGATTAAAAGAAAAAAATCTTTCTCTATCACGGCAAAAATAAAATTCACAGAAATTAGCGAAGTTTTATCAAAAGTTTTTACTGAAACTATGACGAATTATCAAAGCACTGGAGCCGGAAATTACGTTTTTATGCGCGTTATCGACTGGATTATTACATAGCGGGCATACCGTATGTACAGTGGTATGGTTCTCGTCTCTTTGGAGCGCTGGTATGGCGATTATGCTCATATATATACGTGTAACATACCAAAAAGGTATGGTATTTGGGTCATTTATGGAAATTTGATAGAAAATAAGTGCAAGTATCTTATCAGCTATTCATATTACTTTCGTGTTGCGAAATTATGTAGAGCTCGTGTCGCAAGAAATTCCAAGCTGTCGACCCCGATTTTCTAAGATAAAAAAAACATCATAAATCAAGGTCACTATTAAATAAAATAGCTTCTAATAAAACGCTTTTATTGATGGTAATTTTCATTAATGATAATGATGGTAATTTTCAAAAATGAGATAGAAAGAAGACGCAAATTTTAATTACCTTAAAAAAATTCACAAACCATATACAACCTAATTATAAATTAATGTATAAAGAAATATAAAACTGAATATTTAAGTTTATGGCAAGTTAAAGAACATATTGATTTGTGGTAGAGTTTAATATATAGTTCAATATATACATAGAACACACACACACGTCGAGGAAGAGGAATTATGGCTCGATTGATTAATAAATTTTATCCGACATTTCGGTTTGCAATGATGAATTTGCCGTGTATAATAATACCACATTTTCAAACAAACGAGCGTTGAAGCCGAAACTTACGCGTCGCAAAACTTGTGAATCCTCGCGATAATTGATTGTACCGATTATCCCTCCGGTCTCGCATGTGTCCTGGGTTTCATTATATTATCATACAAGCGTAACGATGCACACTATAAGCGCACGCGCGGGAACACGTAGCTATTTTAATGAAATTGCCAAATTTGATCGGTCGTGCCCGTATTTATCCGCATGTCGGTTACATGAATGTTGAAGCACGCGGGTTATCGAATACAGCGCATTCGGTTAGGTTCGGTCGAAACTTCATACTCTTCCGCACGACCATAATTAATGTGCATTGCGTTTCCGATACGGATTATATCGACCCATGTAGCGAGCGGCCATGCTGCTATGAAAAAGCATTTCTTCATCGGAAGAGAGAAATTTTCTGCCGCAAACATTTACCGATGATTGTCAGATCGAACCATTAAAACCGGCGCGGCGTCTAGACGTGATAACGTCAATACAGTTTCAAGATTAAATTAATCCTTTGATCGCTACATGTTTCGATCGCTTCCATCTACGTAGATATATAAACAGCTATCTCTAAATACTCTCCGTTTATTGTCTCTTTATCCCTGGAAATTGCTGCACAAAATCAAGAATAGCTATAATGGTGTACTGCACACAAGAATTATTTAATTGCCTTGAAATGTCAATTAAAAATATCAGCTGTTTTTACGAATTTTTCTATTTTATTTATTTGTATAACTAAGAGCAGTAAATATCTTTTAAAATAATATATTTAAAAATAATACGTAATAATGTACTTATTAACAACATCGTCAAGAAAATTTACAAATTTTATTATCGTAAATGTATTCGCACTCGTAATTAAATCCGATCGATTCGCGAAATGTTTCGATTAAATAATGAGTTTAATTAGAAGTAAAGCGCTTTCAAGCATAATAGAAAATCGAATGTTGTTCAGACGATACTTCGCTCGCCAAACCATGCATCCTCGATGAGTCGTACTTTCCCGATTCGAGGGTTAACGAGTAGGGATATTCAAGATACTGAGAGAGGTTGCCTCGCTCTCGAATTCCACCCTCGCATCCACGTAAGCGTAGTTTTTTTTTTTTCATCTCATCGAAGACCGAAAGGGACGAGAACATTGCACGGAATTAATTAAATAAATGGTGGGCGTCGGCTTTCATTGGAACGGCGGAAGAGCGCAATCGACGGTAGAAAGGAGAATATAGAGAAGCATAGAAAACTCCTCCGAGGTTTCCCCCGTTCTTACACTGCCATCTCGTCACTCGAAATCTCCCATCCGTAGTTCACCGAGTTCATTAGCTTCTAATAATATTATCAGCCGGTATGTTTAACGCGGCACTGTAAATATTACATAGCTTTATTAAAATGTCGAATTAAATTTCCGCCAGATGTAATGTGACTATATTAGCCGTTTAATTTTGATAGTCATATTAATTTACGGAAGTGTTATATATATAATAATTCTCATCAGACGAATCTCAATAAATTTCCAATTTCTTATTCAGTGCCGTAAGAAAATATTTCTCTGGCTTTAGCGTGTTCGAAACTTCTTTACCGCAATAATTAGGAGTTATGGCATGGATGAACAAGAACTAAAAAATTCATGGAAATGAATACGAAGGGTTTTATCTAACTTTTAATGTGCTCCATGTCGACATACCGTCCATATTTCTCAGACAAAAATTAAATTCTGTGGCATAAATTTAAAACTACTTGCTGAATTTTCAGGTAGTTGGTACGGGAACGATAATATGTCAAATGTATTGTAATATGTATCTGCGTATTTTTTATTAAAATTTTAGATTGTCTCGCGATAATATTAATTTCTCCTGAAAGATTTTTTTTTTAACTTTAATTTTTATTACCAATGGATTCCAACATTAAAATTTAACAGTCGACGCTCTTGAATCATCGATTATTTATAATCGTTTCGACGAGATGTTAAAGCGCTACGCGCTATTGGTCTTTAATTTCGCGATTATCCATTCGACTGCGATCTGAATCAGAAACACTTTTTAGTTTCCAACTTTCCTTCAGGTTCTCCTATCTACGTCCTTTCGTCCGTTCCCTTTCCTGTATTTCTTCTCCGTGCCGCTCATTATCGTAATAGAGAATAATTTCTTAGAGCTCGGCTGTGACGGCTTACAAGACCGATTCGTCCACGAATTGAGGTCGTCTCGAATCGAATACAAAAGATAGAGAAAGAACAGTGGCAAAGGGAGAGAGGATTCTGCAGAAATTGAGGAATAACGATCCCTCGGGATGTAAGGGACGAGAAAAGTATTTCGTTACCTTCTCGGGTTTCTCACAATTTCTTCGTATTTTTAGATCGACATCTATTAGTCGCAGTTTGTTGGTGTAAAAACTCCTTGTGTTCGTTCGCACGTTAATAATGCGATTTTAATTAATTGTCTCGCGTGCTTTGTACATTGTAGATATATTCTTTCCATTGTACTGAATTACAAGAACGATAAAAAATACAACTTGGCGTGTACATACAGTTTGTCATAATTAAATGTTACTTTTCTATTTAAATTAGAATCAATTTGTTGAGAATATTAAAAATTTATTTCTCTTAATATTACATACTATATTTATAGATGTCGATAAATCTTCTTGTAAAAAAATTAAATTATACTCATTTTTATTATTGTATTTATTATGGTTTTAATACAGCTAGAATAATTTCGTAAAATAATTTGTTATATATTTTACGATAAATAATTTTCTCTTTTTGAAATAATTCACCAATCGTAGCTATTTGTCGAGAATAATTAGTTTCACATACCGTCACCATAGCCAAAGAAACAGCCTCTGGCTCGCGCACGTTCCAGAAACTTTCCGCACCACGTTATTTCAATCCCTTGATGAGCACGATTACGAGACTTTTCCAAGCTTAACTTTGAACCGCAAGCTAGTCAGAGAGGCGTTTTGATCTGCCTACAACTCTGCCTTGTCTCTTCTCTTCTCTCTTCCTCTCCTCTTTCTATCTCTCTCATTTCTTTTTACCGTTCTAACAACTTTCTCGCTTTCACGTCGGAGCTCTACCGTTTCTATACAACGTGTCCTTTCTCAAATTAGTATAATTAGCTACAATTTTGACTGAAATTAAAGTTGGGGATAAGATTACTTCTGTTTTCCCTATCTTATCCCTTAGGCGTCGCGCAACGCTTTCTTAAAACCAAGCTTTAATAAAATGTAAAGTCAGATACAGTAATGAAGAAAGAATATTTTTTTTTAATTAAAATACTCAAAAAGTGCTATATCAATATATACAATTTAAATGTTATGAATGTTTATGTTCTCCTATGTATTTTATTCTATAAAATTTAATTATGTAGGATCGATGATTAGAAAAGTGCGTCAATAAATTTTGTTAATTTGTTATTTTTCTCTTATTTTAATTTATTTGACAAGTAGATAGTAGTATACAAAATTCAACAATTTTTCTTTCCATTGAAAATGAAAATAGAGAAATTCTGTCTATAAGAAGCTTTGAGACTTTCAAGACTTTTGTTACATACATATATATTTACACATATTACCTATAGAAGTATAAAGTTAACATCTAAGAAGATTTTTCTCCATTATTTCGCTGAACATGATGAATGTTTGCCATACATGTGAAAGTTTGCAAAATGGAAATTCATCAGTCTGTCGTGAAAGTATGTTTTATCGTAACGTATCGAAAAATATTGTACATCCACGTATACATCTTTCATCTACTTCATTCTTTAATCATATCTGCGATGAATATTCTTTATTATCTTTTCGTGCATTGATAACGCCACGATCTCTCGCCTGCGTCTTATTTTCTTACTCATCCTAATTTATCTTATTTAATTATGTCACCCTCGTTACAGCACAAATACGCGAGAAGATAGTAGACAAGGAAACAAGTCAAGTTGTAAGTTACTCGCATACTTTTCTTGTTACCTTTTGTTGAAAACACATAACTTGCTATTTGACTTGCTTCCCTATTGGCTTCCTGTAAAGTCGTCGTTTCGCCGCGAATACACGAAGCCAGTAGAAAGGCGAGTACACGAAGCCAGTAGAAAGGCGAATCAAGTAACAAACTACTTGTTCAGCTTCTCTGTTGCCTTTTGTTGAACTTTGTTGGAAGCCAACACGAATCGCGATAGGTTCTCGCCATCTTCCACACCGTGCAAGAGAGTCCCCGATTACGCCGAGAGTGTTCCTTCGAAAGGTCCCCGAGAATTAATCCGCGATGTTATTACTGCTAGACGTTTGTCTCGGTGTGCGGCAACTAAATGTCTGCCGTGGGACCTTCTGGTGCCGCGCGAGGTTATCTCGGAGGTCTTTTCATTTCCACCACGCGACTCGGGAGAAGATATAGCAACGAAATAATGACGCCGTTTCCCGACACAGCCTCGGAGCTCGTTTTTCTCTTAACGAGAAACGCGCCTTCGTTACCCGCTCGGGATGAAACGCCAACAAACGGATCTTGCTTTCCATTTCGGTAATCTTTCAGTTCTTTCGCAAAGGGAATCTTTATCGTCCGAGCATTCTCTCTAATTTGATGCGACTGCTCAAACGATCATTTCTTATTCACACACAAAACCACAATTCTTTAAGATTTCTTTCTTTCTTCAAATTCTGATAAGTCTGATTCGTAAGTAAGACATGCTTGATCATCATTTTTATGTAATTAAAAATATATAGAACCGTTAAAAAATATACTTGCTTATTTTATAAATAATTTTTACGTTATGAAAAAAGTAAGTAAAAAAACGGTATAAAGAAAATCATGTGTATACCTATACTTGCTATTGTTCTGTGCATATAACAGTACCTATATATACAGTTCTTAAAACGCCTTCTAATTATTTAATAGTGCGTTCCCGGATATTTTTTTAAGTAATTAGGAAAAATTTAAGAATATCAAATCAAAAGTAAAGAGGAGGATAACTATTAAAGATAACGATTAGTGTTCGTTGGATTAGAAGGAGAAAGGCAAGGAAGTTGTGGATCGTTCTCTTGTTTTTGCCGGAAGAGTTTACTCGCCAAAGCAGCTCTCGGAAACTGATTAAAAGCCCTTTGAAAAGTTTCTTGATTAAAAAGTCCTCAAATACAGGACACGAGTTATTGAACACAAAAATTTCCATGCAAAAATGAAGAATTTTCAGCTTCTTGTGATTTAGATTCGTATTTTGATATCTACTATAAACATTTAAACAATTTTTCATTTAAAATCAAAGCGCACTTTTTTAAATTTGAACTTCTACTAATATACTTTTTCATAATGCGGAATATTTTTTATCGGTTCGGCATAATATTATTTTTGCTCGTTCCTGGTTCTTTTTATTTACTCATATTAAATGCAAGCACAAATATTTACAGATTGGAATTTGTTTAAAGTAAAAATAATTAATTATTTTGATTGCTGAAAATAAAGCGAAATATTTGTCAATTCTAAAATTATTAAAGCTATTTGTTAAACATAAATAAACTTTGTATTTTATAATATATACATATATATATATCTATATATATATATATATATTGCTTAAATATAATATAATTCTGCGAAGAAAGAGAAAAAGAGAGGAAGGAGAAAGAAAAAAAAGAGGCGAGAATAACTATTCAAATGCTCAAACTGTAGCAAGTGAAAGGTTTTAAACTACTTTGGCGGAACAAAAGCGTATAATTGATGCAAACTCTCAAGCGGAGAAGTTTGTTGCAAGGGTAAAAGCGGATGGCCGAATCTGTCTGATCTACAGAACTGTTGAAAATGGAACAAACGGCGCGTGCCAAGTTTCCTTTTATACGTCGAAATAAAATTAAAGAGCAACGCCTGTGATTCTCGAAACAACATTAAGTCGACCATTGACGCGGGTACACGGTCTAGTGACTGAATCTCTGGACAAGGTTTTAGGAAATCTGTCTAGAGAACGGTAAAATGCGTCAGCGAGAATCGAGTCTCTGCGCCGCTTGTCTAACTCTCGGTTTAAGAGGGAAGGATCAAAGAGATCTCTTCTAGCAAGAATTTGCTGCTTCCATTAGCGCAACAGCCAATCAAGAAAGGCTTGGAAGTAAACATTTGCCGGATAAAAACGGAATATCATTAGTGTGTTGAGTGCTTTAGGATGCGCAGCGACTCGAGAACGCTTTGCGATTTTGTAACGCAGGTCGTTATATAACTTCAGATATTTAATTGAACAATAATTTAAAAAAATGCACCTTTACAAACGAAAACGCACCGATGACTCCCCGGTCGCATCCCAGGGGAAGAAGTTTCGATCCGAGAACTTTCGAAACGGAACGAGGTTTAAACTAAGTACATAAAGCACAAGCTCGATAAATAAGTAGCACAGCCAGAATTCTCTAACTCGGACAATAAATTCCACACTGTTACAAATACCTTTCTCGCGCTTCACGCTTGCTCGGAGTTCACTTTCGACTTGTCTCTTAATTAATTAAAAGTTACAGTAGGTATTTCGCAATTCATACCGTACCCCTTCAACGATTGTTATTGAGAAACACTTCAACACTTGACATATTCAAAAATAATTGCAAATAATACTGAAAATTCTCCGAAAATCCAAGGCCGAGATTTCATCTTTATTTTAGCGTAAAAAGTATATTTTCATTCTTAACAAATATAATTGTTGTATATGCAATAATCTGCATCTATTTGCAAATTTTAGTTGAATAAATAAAATCCAAGTTTACAGCGATATCTCGCGTATGTTGTTCTTGGATTAAGACGGAATGCCAATATTTCTTGGCGATATACACGTCCGTCAATCGGATTACGACAATTCAATAAGCGCCGGCAAGATTAAATACGACGAAGCAGTAGTGGTCGCGTCCATTCGCAACAAGAATCAGACGCAAATCGCGAATTATCGTTGAAGCTCGTATCCACGCGTCAACAAACGGGTATTAGTTACGTCCGTTCGCTAATATTGACGTAGCATTAATACTGCAAACTGTGATTACGACAATTCAATAAGCGCCGGCAAGATTAAATACGACGAAGCAGTAGTGGTCGCGTCCATTCGCAACAAGAATCAGACGCAAATCGCGAATTATCGTTGAAGCTCGTATCCACGCGTCAACAAACGGGTATTAGTTACGTCCGTTCGCTAATATTGACGTAGCATTAATACTGCAAACTGTGATCTATTATTCCATTAAACAAGATTTCACTCGAGGGACCGTTTAGGAACGAGCACAATAATTTCTGGCTTATTCGATCGCGAGGCACTCTCGCCATATCCAAAAGCCTCGCGAACTTCTCCATCGTGCTACTACGTCCTGTGAATACCTATCGGCGCTATACTGGTTGACTCTCTGAAAACTTTTTCCGAAGCCCGAGTTTAAATTGAAAGCGAGCTTCTAGCTCGAATAAAATCGTTTGTGTTCGCGCGACAAGAATTTTCCGAGCGCTCGCGAACGCCAAGATAATTTTGGAAGTAAGCATGTTAATGATTCGGATCTGACGTAAAGCGAAGAATCTCGGCGACGAGGATCTGTCGGCGGATAGAGACTGGTGGAGACGTTTCTAACTAGCTGGGATCCGAAACTCTTCGAAAGTTTCGGCGCGTATCGCTTTTACCAGAATAGCAACGTAGTGCCACGATTCGAACCTTCGTGTTCGTCGAGGAATTTAATCGCGCAGGATAAAAATTTATTCGTTTATCGTGTCGAACGGAGTCGATCGGCAAATTGGATAGCGAGATATTTTAAACTTTTACTCGCGGAGAGAAAGAGAGAGCGGAAAGCAAATTTCCGCGCGCTAAATGAAACTCGTCCGGCATTTACGCAATGTGATTACTCGGATAAATAGCTGATTCATTACAATTACAGCTTTAAATGAAAATGCGTATCAAGTGAAAAAGCATTCCGATATGCCCCTCAGGTTCTTTCAGCAAGATCAAATCGCAACATGTAAAAAGATAGAAGCACTGCGAAGTTTAGAAATTAAAATCCTTTTTTTACGCTCTTATTCCATGCTTTCATTAAATTAATGTTATTTTATTACGATATAAAATATTTCATTATAGTTAGCTCAATTAAATGTACAATTTGACTAAAAGATACAATAATTTATATTTTTACGTAACTTGTAATTAATTTTTTCACAATTATAGTAGTTAATATTCAAATTTTAATGTATGCTTAATGTGAAATGTACTACGGCACATTTGTTTTAATATCTCACAATTAATAAAGATATATTTTTATATGGTTAATTGATTTTTAATGATTGTTTCCAAGTTTATTAATATTTATGTTAGTATAATAATATAAATTTATATACACATTGTTGCAATTATTATCTAACTGAATATCGTGTGTTTATCATTTTTACATATTTTTGTGCTCTGAAATATATGTTAAAAATAAGTTTATTATATAAATGAATAATACTGGAACGTCTAAATATTTTTTATACACTATTATTACTATGAAATATTATTGTAAATCGTGCAACGTAATCAAGTGAAATATAATACAAGCAGATAAATGTATATGCAATGATTCAGTCGGCGCTTTTATCATATATTGCTTTTCTGTTCTGAATCGAACAAATAAAAAAAATCTTTAATTAACGCTATCAATAATATTTGTTTGTAAATCTGGAGGATTTAATATAAATAATAATTGATACCATGCAATGCTAATTGATCTCAAATCGAAATCTAGGAAAATCTGAAAAATCTATTTAAAGTTTTAAATAAAATTGGTTTTAAATAAATATGGTCTGATATATATTTTTAAAAATAACAAAATTGTAAAGGATATATTAATTTAAACTTTAATTATTTTAATCAAAATTGAAAATAATATATGAAAGAAGATAAATGTCACTTTTTAAAACTATACAATATTTATCTATATTTATATATGTATGTATGTATAATTTGAATAATTATACATATATTGCATTATATAAAAATTATGAAAGATATAAATATTTTCTATCCATTTCTTATTATTACTAATCACATTAAAGGTAAATATTAAAAACTCAAACGCTTGATCTCGCGCTTTTATACTTATATTCTGTTTAGATTACATGCAAACAAAAAAATATGCGAGTGATTGACGTTAAATTTTTATGCAATAATTTTCTGACATGATTTATGGTTATTGGTGGCTATTTGTTAACGTTATCTTTTATTTCGTTTTTCTACATGACACTACAAATCAAACTTTATCAATCCAATTAATAGAAAACTGTAATCAGCCAAGTTAGAAAAAACAAACGCGTTTTCTCAGACTCCGCGTGCTGCAATCAGTCTGTACATGTAGACTTGATAAGTAGACATGATAAGATGTTTTCTTGCTTATTACGAAATATAATGTATGAATTCTTGAAGAAGCAGTGACTTACGCACTACGTTATCTTTCATTTCGTTTTTCTACATGACACTGCAAATCAAACTTTATCAATCCAATTAATAAAAAACTGTAATCAGCCAAGTTAGAAAAAACAAACGCGTTTTCTCAGACTCCGCGTGCTGCAATCAGTCTGTACATGTAGACTTGATAAGTAGACATGATAAGATGTTTTCTTGCTTATTACGAAATGTAATGTATGAATTCTTGAAGAAGCAGTGACTTACGCACTCTTGATTTGTTAACATCGAATAACACAGCCATTCATTAATCTTACCGTGTTCATTTTCGAACTTCAAAAAGGATTTGTTTAAAAGTGTAAAATTCTGTGTGAAGGTGTATAGTTCTCTAAAATAGTTAATCACACATCCACATATATACTTTTGAAAAACAATTTAATAGTATAGGTAACATTACCTTGCTTCGATAATAATTACTTGTAATATAATTATAAATTATTAAATATTACGAAATATTTAATATTCAAGATAGTACCTCTATGTGTTATCTATTGATCGATTTTATCTTGACTAAAATTCATTTTTTTAATATAAAAGTTTTTTAACAGTCATATATTTTTCAATTTTTTGCACAATTTTTTCCCTATATTTTCCTATATATTTTTAAAAATATTAATTTTTAAAATATCAAAAAATCAAAAATAAAATATCAAAAAAATCAAATATTATAAAATTATGTAAAAGTTTTGTTGTCTCGTCTCATTAATTTTTTCTCATCACAGCTCTTTAATTTTCAATTACTATTGAAAAAAGGATCGATCACGTTGGAAAATTTCAACGAATAATCTTATTTATGAACCTCCGATATATTCACTTTGACTGCAGGCACAAGCGCACGTGATATTTATCGATCCTGAATAATTTTAAATCATCGCGTGATGTTGTGGAACGTTCTCGTCGCGAGAATTGAAGTGTTGACGACATACGTTACGAACAACGCGAAATTAGCGTCAGCGATTCTCCGTTCCGCAGTTTCCCCACGGTGATATGTCTCTCATTTTCGCCATACGTATACCATGACGTGAATTTATCACTCGTGCAGCGTACAACATTAGGGCTTCTCGCTGGTGCGGACGGCACCCTACGTCGCGCTAAAATTGTTTTGCGCTTCGAAAAACGTGCGGTATCGCGCTCATCTGATACATTGCACCAAACAATGCTGCTGCATTGCTCGTGCCGGAACAAATACCACGTGATGCACGTATATATGCATTTCGTGCAACGTGCGACTTTCAATGAATTAGATAGAATATTCATATATTCTGCGTGTACGCGCGTTGTCGAAATTTGTTTGTGTATTATTGTCAATATAGCTTTAGTTTAATCTTTAATTTACATTCCTTTGACTATTTGATTAAATTTTATTCATGGGAGAGATAAATTCCAATGTGTTATGTTATATTGTTCGATGTATATTATTTGTTCAAGTTTCAATAATTTTGTATTCATTAATTTTGTAATATTAAGTGGATACGTCAAAGTTGGATTTAATGCTTTTAAAAAAACAAATATATTTCGTTTTTTTTAATACAATACTTCTTACAATTAGTTTGTTTTGTCGATAAATACTCCATTTAGCACAGTAGTACGAATTGTGTCGAGTAAATTTTTAATGTCAAAATTAATAATTGTATAATGGACGTATTCACGAATCAGTAGTATAAGTAAACGCTGCTTATTAGACGGAAATGTGAAAGTTATTAATAGATACATCTTTGTTGTATTTATTTTTTAATATTTCTGAGTAAGAATATATATGCAGTTTTAATATACTTCTGAATATCAATAGTATAAGTCAACGATCAGTGGTATAAGTGAACGCAGTTCATTAAACGGAAATGTGAAAGTTATTAATAGATACATCTTTGTTGTATTTATTTTTTAATATTTCTGAGTAAGAATATATATGCAGTTTTAAGATACTTCTGAATATCAGTAATATAAGTCAACGATCAGTGGTATAAGTAAACGCTGTTCATTAGACGGAAATGTGAAAATTATTAATAGATACTTGTTGTATTTATTTTTTAATATTTTAGAGTAAGAATTTATATGCAGTTTTAAGATACTTCTGAATATCAGTGGTATAAGTCAACAATCAGTGGTATAAGTAAACGCTGTTCATTAAACGGAAATGTGAAAGTTATTAATAGACACATCTTTGTTGTATTCATTTTTTAATATTTCTAAGTAAGAATATATATGCAGTTTTAGGATACTTCTGAATATCAGTAGTATAAGTCAATGATCAGTGGTATAAGTAAACGCTGTTCATTAGACGGAAATGTGAAAGTTATTAATAGATACATTTTTGTTGTATTTATTTTTTAATATTTCTGAGTAAGAATATATATGCAGTTTTAAGATACTTCTGAATATCAATAGTATAAGTCAACAATCAGTGATATAAGTAAACGCTGTTTATTAGACGGAAATGTGAAAGTTATTAATAGATACATTTTTGTTGTATTTATTTTTTAATATTTCTGAGTAAGAATATATATGCAGTTTTAAGATACTTCTGAATGTCAGTAGTATAAGTCAACGATCAGTAGTATAAATAAACGCTGTTTATTAGACGGAAATGTGAAAGTTATTAATAGATACATCTTCGTTATATTTCTTTTTAATATTTCTGAGTAAGAATATATATGCAGTTTTAAGATACTTCTAAATCTTAGTAGTATAAGTCAACATCAGTAGTATAAGTAAACGCTGTTCATTAAACGGAAATGTGAAAGTTATTAATAGATACATCTTCGTTGTATTTATTTTTTAATATTTCTGAGTTAAAATATATATGCAGTTTTAAGATACTTCTAAATATCAATAGTATAAGTCAACGATTAGTGGTATAAGTGAACGCAGTTCATTAGACGGAAATGTGAAAGTTATTAATAGATACATCTTCGTTGTAATTATTTTTTAATATTTCTGAGTAAGAATATATATGCAGTTTTAAGATACTTCTGAATATCAGTAGTATAAGTCAACGATCAGTAATATAAATAAACGCTGTTTATTAGACGGAAATGTAAAAGTTATTAATAGATACATCTTCGTTATATTTATTTTTTAATATTTCTGAGTAAGAATATATATGCAGTTTTAAGATACTTTTGAATATCAGTAGTATAAGTCAACGATTAGTGGTATAAGTGAACGCAGTTCATTAGACGGAAATGTGAAAGTTATTAATAGATACATCTTCGTTGTATTTATTTTTTAGTATTTCTGAGTAAGAATATATATGCAGTTTTAAGATACTTCTGAATATCAGTAGTATAAGTCAACGATCAGTGGTATAAGTAAACGCTGTTTATTAGACGGAAATGTGAAAGTTATTAATAGATACATCTTCGTTATATTCATTTTTTAATATTTCTGAGTAAGAATATATGCAGTTTTAAGATACTTCTAGATATCAGTAGTATAAGTCAACATCACTAGTATAAGTAAACGCTGTTTATTAGACGGAAATGTGAAAGTTATTAATAGATACATTTTTGTTATATTTATTTTTTAATATTTTGGAGTAAGAATATATATGCAGTTTTAGGATACTTCTGAATATCAGTAGTATAAGTCAATGATCAGTGGTATAAGTAAACGCTGTTTATTAGACGGAAATGTGAAAGTTATTAATAGATACATCTTTGTTGTATTTATTTTTTAATATTTCTGAGTAAGAATATATATGCAGTTTTAAGATACTTCTGAATATCAATAGTATAAGTCAACAATCAGTGATATAAGTAAACGCTGTTTATTAGACGGAAATGTGAAAGTTATTAATAGATACATTTTTGTTGTATTTATTTTTTAATATTTCTGAGTAAGAATATATATGCAGTTTTAAGATACTTCTGAATATCAGTAGTATAAGTCAACGATCAGTAGTATAAATAAACGCTGTTTATTAGACGGAAATGTGAAAGTTATTAATAGATACATCTTCGTTATATTTATTTTTTAATATTTCTGAGTAAGAATATATATGCAGTTTTAAGATACTTCTGAATATCTAGTAGTATAAGTCAACATCAGTAGTATAAGTAAACGCTGTTCATTAGACGGAAATGTGAAAGTTATTAATAGATACATCTTTGTTGTATTTATTTTTTAATATTTCTGAGTAAGAATATATATGCAGTTTTAAGGATACTTCTGAATATCAGTAGTATAAGTCAATGATCAGTGGTATAAGTAAACGCTGTTCATTAGACAGAAATGTGAAAGTTATTAATAGATACATCTTCGTTGTATTCATTTTTTAATATTTCTGAGTAAGAAATATATGCAGTTTTAAGATACTTCTGAATATCAGTAGTATAAGTCAACGATCAGTAGTATAAGTAAACGCTGTTTATTAGACGGAAATGTGAAAGTTATTAATAGATACATTTTGTTATATTTATTTTTTAATATTTTGAGTAAGAATATATATGCAGTTTTAAGATACTTCTGAATATCAGTAGTATAAGTCAACGATCAGTAGTATAAGTAAACGCTGTTCATTAGACGGAAATGTGAAAGTTATTAATAGATACATCTTTGTTGTATTTATTTTTTAATATTTCTAGAGTAAGAATATATATGCAGTTTTAAGATACTTCTAAATCTTAGTAGTATAAGTCAACATCAGTAGTATAAGTAAACGCTGTTCATTAGACGGAAATGTGAAAGTTATTAATAGATACATCTTTGTTGTATTTATTTTTTAATATTTCTGAGTAAGAATATATATGCAGTTTTAAGATACTTCTGAATATCAGTAGTATAAGTCAACGATCAGTGGTATAAGTAAACGCTGTTTATTAGACGGAAATGTGAAAGTTATTAATAGATACATCTTCGTTGTATTTATTTTTTAATATTTCTGAGTAAGAATATATATGCAGTTTTAAGATACTTCTGAATATCAGTAGTATAAATCAACGATCAGTAGTATAAATAAACGCTGTTTATTGGACGGAAATATAAAAGTTATTAATAGATACATCTTTGTTGTATTCATTTTTTAATATTTCTGTGTAAGAATATATATGCAGTTATAAGATACTTCTGAATATCAGTAGTATAAGTCAACGATCAGTGGTATAAATAAACGCTGTTTATTAGACGGAAATGTGAAAGTTATTAATAGATACATCTTCGTTATATTTATTTTTTAATATTTCTGAGTAAGAATATATATGCAGTTTTAAGATACTTCTGAATATCAGTAGTATAAGTCAACAATCAGTGGTATAAGTAAACGCTGTTTATTAGACGGAAATGTGAAAATTATTAATAGATACATCTTTGTTATATTTATTTTTTAATATTTCGGAGTAAGAATATATATGCAGTTTTAAGATACTTCTGAATATTAGTAATATAAGTCAACAAATAGTGATATAAGTAAACGCTGTTTATTAGACAGAAATGTGAAAGTTATTAATAGATACATTTTTGTTGTATTTATTTTTTAATATTTCTGAGTAAGAATTTATATGCAGTTTTAAGATACTTCTGAATATCAGTGGTATAAGTCAACGATCAGTGGTATAAGTAAACGCTGTTCATTAGACGGAAATGTGAAAATTATTAATAGATACATCTTTGTTGCATTTATTTTTTAATATTTTAGAGTAAGAATATATATATAGTTTCAAGATACTTCTGAATATCAATAGTATAAGTCAACGATCAGTGGTATAAATAAACGCTGTTCATTAGACGGAAATGTGAAAGTTATTAATAGATACATTTTTGTTGTATTTATTTTCTAATATTTCTGAGTAAGAATATATGCAGTTTTAAGATACTTCTGAATATCAGTAGTATAAGTCAACAATCAGCAGTATAAATAAACGCTGTTCATTAGACAAAAATGTGAAAGTTATTAATAGATACATTTTTGTTGTATTTATTTTCTAATATTTCTGAGTAAGAATATATGCAGTTTTAAGATACTTCTGAATATCAGTAGTATAAGTCAACAATCAGCAGTATAAATAAACGCTGTTCATTAGACAAAAATGTGAAATTTATTAATAAATACATCTTCGTTGTATTTATTTTTTAATATTTCTGAGTTTAGTCTGAGTTACGTTTAGTTTTACGAGTATATTCTGAGGTTACGTTCTGTTAACATTTTACAATATTTTATTAAATATAACAAGTAAATAGAACTTGGTATAGATATGTACGATGGATTTTATTATATCACTATGAATAAAATCGGAAAAATAGTATATTCAGACAAATGTACGCCTTATAAAATGCATATAAAAAATATAAATATTGTAAAAATTTATTAAATACAACGCGAACATGCCAATGTCTCGCAGGCAAAATTTAGCTGCAGATTAGATTGCGCGTACGTTTTCATATGCACATCTACAGAAGTACGAAAATCTTGTTTTCTCCACCATATTCCTCTCGCGGTGCTCACACTGTCGGCTGAGTTTTCGGTGCATGATAAACGAAATTCTCTACGCGCGAATAAAGTTTTACGTTTTACCCTGGATACATCGTAAACGCATTGACATAGTAAAAGCGGGCATATATAGTGCGTCGTCGTAAGTCGAATGCTGCAACGAATAAACCGAATGTTACTTTTCCAGGAGGACTTGGAACCTCGCGAAGATGCGGGACCGGCTCTCGTGGTACATGGTCTTTCTGATCCTGCCGA
Source organism: Nylanderia fulva (assembly GCF_048542155.1). Classification (NCBI taxonomy): domain Eukaryota; kingdom Metazoa; phylum Arthropoda; class Insecta; order Hymenoptera; family Formicidae; genus Nylanderia; species Nylanderia fulva. The sequence continues at coordinate 3,572,053 of NW_028189622.1, forward strand.
CAATCCTCTTGGCCAGGTCGCTCGATAAGGGTGAGTAAAGAATAACAATCCCTCTTTTCTCGTTAGAATAAGAATATACTTTGTAGCGTGTTTCTTTTGCGTCAAATATGCAAATAACAATAACTGGACTCGTCGCATAAATATCAATTTGGTGATATTTATTTATATATTTATTCAGGGTATATTTATTGTTTGCAAGAGGGATCAAATGTTGTGTTGCTATTTATGCAATTTAACACTTATGCAATGTACAATATTTTTCATTGCTCGAGATGTGTATAAAAATAATTACGCATAATATTTTTGTCAATAATGTCAATAAATATAAAAAAGAAACGTTAAATAAATAACGCTACATCGAGTAAAATAAAATTGCAAGTTAAATTTTATCGTTTATTATTTTATCAGGCAAGAAAGATGAAAAAATATTAAGTAATAATGAATATAGTAGATAAATAAAAATATATTTCATCACGTGAGTAGCATAATAATGCGCAGAGACACTTTGATAAATTCCTATAGGCGCGTTGTGTGTGTGTGTGTATCGTTAAAAATGTCATTAAACTATGAGGCATTATAAACGCTTCACCACGGTTCACAAAGGTAAGTCCTTCAAATATTGTGAAATTATTAAATGTCTTTTATACATCATCTGAAGTGTGAATATAAAGCTTTCTTTTTCAATTGGCATAGAAGTCTGCGAATATGCTTTCTCGCATCTGCAAGAAAGGCTTTAATAATGCTGTCCTACGGATTTCGGTTTAATTGCACTAATTATTTTTATTAATATTTTAAAATATTTTTGCATTTATATATTATGAAAAATTTCTACATTAACAAAATATACGTATTATTTGAAAATGTTTTTAGTTCAAAAGAAAATATTTCTTTGCGCGAGCGCAGTGCTCTTAGCGTAAAAGCTTCGGGGTTAATCGCAGGTGAAACTTGAATGAGACGCTCGAAAAGTTAACGCTCGAATTTACATTTCGCGGTACAGGTCGCATTAGGACGCATTACGTTCATAAAGTATTAATCTCATCTAAAGAAGGCGATATCGCGCGAGCGTTCTCCTCATAATTACTTCCTTACTAATTATCGAAGTAGGGTGCACATTAGGTGCGTGATTTTATATTCTCATGCATTACTGCTGAAGATTGTGAAATACCTACTTATTTCTTTGATATTAATCGCATATAATTCCGATTTAATTCGTATTCACCGACATTACAGTCAATGTATACAGTATATGTATGAGAGAATTACAATTAAAATAAGTCTATACTTACATTGCTAAAAAAGAAAGTCTAAGAAAGGAAGAAATAACGATATAATTTGATAAATAATTCTTTGATTATATAATTGCAGATGAAACTTTAATAAAACGCATTTGAAAATAATAAATATGAATTAATTAATCAAAATTCATAGATTCAAAGATTCAGAAAATTTTATGATTTATATAATATTATTATAGTATATTAGAATTTAATATTTAAAAAATTTATATCAACGAGATACGCTCTAAATATACATATTTTCCTATAAAAATGCTTAGCTTACTTCAGAAAGTATGTACGTCAGCTCGTACTAGATAAGTGACACTAAGTAAATAATTCTTTGCACGTGATGAATGTGATGGCGCCTAGACAAGGCCAGTAGAAAATAAGGATACGCGGACATAAAGATGTGCCACATGCATGCTTTGTAATGCCCGGAAAACAGCGGTAGACGGAGAGCAAAATATGAAACTCGCAACTAGAAATGTTACTCCTTTTCGTTTATACTTTTGCAGAGAAATAGCTTACAGTAGTAGGCGAATATATTTTTCTATGAGAAATCCTTTTTAACGCATCAAATCATGTTGGTTTGTTTGTTTACCTATACGCGTACCAAACATCAAGTTTTTAGGCAAAACGAAAAGGCAAAAATACAAGAGAGAGAACGTTTTTCTATTATTAAAAAAACATTGAACAAGCGAAAATAAGTTAGACGTTGACGCTTGCTTGAAATATTAAATATCTTCAACTTATCATCTTTTAGATTTTTTGAAAAACCAAAAAAGATTGGTATATCAATTTAACTACTTTTTAAGTCAATATTTTAAAATCAAATTGAATACTTAAAACGTCGCTAGTGGTATTTAAAATAGGAACGATATATTTAATTCGACCCAAACTAGCCAAGAAAATTTTTTTAAATAATCAATATCTTAAATTATATATTTATTTTAAACATAAATTTTTTTAAATAAAAAATGCATATACTGATAATAGTAAATTATAGAAAAAATTCTTTTATGCTTGCATTTTTTCCAATATTATTTTCAATATTTTTTAAAAATTTATCGTAATATTTATTTTATTTTTGTATGATCTACAAACCAATTTTTTATAGATAACATATTGTATCATATCCGACTGTTCATTTGCGTCGCTCACGCTACTCTGAAATAAAATAAAAAATAGTTGTAATTTTATTATTTAATAGTATATAGAATGTAGAGAGTTAGAAACTATAAAAAGAAAACATAAAATAATTGAGAAACAATACAGGTGCACGCGTATCAAAGTTTTTAACAGGCGTTTGGTTTACGGTGGTATAAACATGATGAAAGTGCTTCTAATTAAAATTCTCAGCATCAGTCGATCAATCTTCAAGTACAACACGAATCGTTTATCCCAAGTTCACGTATACACGTCGTATGCATGTATGTACAACTAACGTGCGAGTCATTAGCGATGAGAAATAGGAAGGAGGAACGTAAGAGAAAGCTTCGCGGTGGAAATGCATGAAAGATGCGAGACGTGCGGAAAAATAATATCGTGCATTTTCCAGTCTGCCGCTCGTTAAAGCGCGATGTCTAAAGTGAGATTTTCATCAATGTCGCGCTTAAGTCATGTCAGAAAAGTGGATACGGATTTGCTTGGTCAGCCGCCAATAATGGGGGAGAAAATAGTCGGAATATGATATGAGAAAAACGCGAAAAATGAAAGTAAATACATTCAAAACTATACGTATAAAGAAAAAAATGCTTTTTGTTGTGGAATAAAAAAAAAGCGAAACGAAAAATCTGTAAAAATGATAAAACAAATATTTCAATGCATAAAGAATACAAAACATGTACTTTTAAATATTTATGCTAGATAGTGACATGTGCACACCATACTTCCATAAAAGCAACTCGGTGTGCAATAAATTTACGCTACACATTTCTACTTTTTCTTTTATTCAAATGCTTTGCGTACGAATATTTTTTTGCTAATATACATTGTTATTATTTTTTTTTCATAACACCCTTGCAGAATAGAGAGAAGAGAAAATAGGAATGTACGATATTTATTTTAAAGTGTTGGTTTGCTTTCACATATTCATTTATATACATTTTTACAAAGAAAAAAAATAAAAAAGAATTAATAATTATTTGTAAAAAAAAATATTAATTGTATTTGTACACTGCATTAAAGCGCGCAATCACTTTTCTTTCTCGCAGGCAACTGTCTGATTTTGTGAAGAAGAAAAACATTTCTAGCCTAGACGCGAAATAGTTTCAAAAACGCGACATTGTTGAAATCGCACCCACTGTTGCTAGTGCTGCGTCGTTACATCGCGAGACAATGATGAAACAAATAAAAACCGGTGTTGCCTAAAATTTTATCACCGTGCGTTTCGCATCGTAGCAAACGGACAATGATTAAAGAGTTTAACACCGATCGATCAATCGTATTGTTACGTACAACGCGCAATCGAATGCAGTGATTTATATTGGATAAAAAAAGGACCGCGTTAAACGAAAAACGCGTTCTAATGCGCAACAATAATAATCGCATCTGCATCCTGATCGTATCTGTAGCTGCATACGCATCTGTCCACACATTCTTCATCAAAATCCATGAAATTGTTCCCATACCTCGCTCGCTAGGCACGCGTAATCGTCAACGCATGGCATGCAAACGCAATGAATGCTTGGAATTCGGTAAAAGAATTTTTTGCTTTATCATTTATTTGGTTATATCTATGTATATCATCTTTCTCCTTTTTTTTTAAATTAGTAAATATACATATAAGAATTTTAATTTTAGGTAAATTACTTATATATACAAATGAGAGTTACGCGTTTTTATTTTTTATTAATTTATCGAATCTTGTTTCTTGTTGATTTAAAGTTAAAAAATTATATTATTCTAATTCAGGCAAATTTATATGAAAATATCTATTTTTCACTGAAAATATTAGACAATTAGTTCTTAAGATTTTTGTCATGATACGTCGTGGCATGTAGTATGGAGAGATATGTATACCTATCATTATCGTTATGGAGTTTTATTTCTCCGAAATAAGACTACACAGGAAAAACGTTGTCGGACATTCTATTATGACCATCCTTAATCGGAAACGCCCCTTCTGCGATGCAATTTTACTCGGGTTGCTCGACAACTCTATGTCGCCTTTCTTCGAACTGTATAAGGGTGAATAAGAACAAGCGGAAAAGGAGAGAAAGAAAGAATAAATAATGAGCGCGCGATAATCAGCAGTGTGGAGAACCCACAGTCTCGTAGGCTTGTAGACATGCAACTACCTACCGCAATAAAAAGGATTTTTTCGTGCGTGCAGGTCGACACCCACTATCCGAAGAGGAAGTATTATTAAGGCTACGTGATGGCCGTTTAAAAGAGACACGCTAAGAATAGCTTGGCTTTTTTGTATTAGTGGCTATAATAGAAGGGTTTTTTATCACGACGTTGAAAGTTTTGTTTGCTATTATTATTTTGCAAGTATTCTTTCTGGAGATTTATAATTTAAAAAAAAAGTTTTTATTACTGCAAAAATAAAATCATATGTACATTTGTAGCAGAGGAATTCCATTGTTGATAGTTTATCAACTTATGAATTATGTTTCATTACTTATTAAGACAATTACTAAAATATTGTTACAAGATACTATATTGTTCTTTTCACAGAAAATTATATATAATAATCCATTAAAATCAAATTAATTTTTCAAAAATTAGTCTACTGAAATTTAAAGTTCTCCACTATATAAGCATTGTGAAATATTTTCCACCCTCGAATAATACAGGCAAGAATTGTCTCTTGATAACTTAATCGCGTGGAATCGGCATGCCGCTTTAAAGGGCTTTCCCCTCTTTGAAATTGAAATCGCACCGAGCACATTTAGGTGGCTTTCCTGCAATCGTTACGCCGGCATCCATATTTAGGTATCGGAAATTCTATAAAAGGCGACGCGAGAAGTTAATTCGGGTCTTCCTCGCAGCCGATATTTAACAGCATAAAAGGCGGACTCGAAATTCCACCTCATTACATGGAGAAATTACATCTCGTTTTGCGGTAGAATTCAAAAGACACTCGCAGAATTTAAAGCAGGAAATCTATTAAATCTAAAATTTATATGTGACGAAAGAAAGGGAAATAGAGGAATTATTAATTTTCTCTTCTTTTATAATATTATATCGTTAGATAAATTTATTTCAATTACAAAAGTCAATTAATATTATATATTTAATTTATTTCTGATCTTGCATAATCACATACGCGATTATAAAATTATTTGAACTATAGTAAAAATTTGAAATTATTGTCATTAATATATATTAATATTGATAGATCGTTTTTTATTTTAAACGTAATAAAAAACAAAAAGATATAAGGTAATGGAATAAACATTGCTTATGCAACATTTCTTTATTAAACTCTTTGCGGTTTTCACACAGGCTTCTAATACAAGTCTCTTTCACGGATCTCGCAGTAACAAGGCAAAGAATCCTTTGATTATCTTCAATATTCTTATTCTTTGTCCGATAACTAGAATAATGGGTATACATAAATAGTTATTTTTCCTTTTGTGTGTACTTGTTGGCCGCGTGAAGATGTTAATTGCTTTAAAATCAATAAATCGAAATCGAATCATAAAGTTTAAGAGAAAATTTCAAAATTATTTATACAATATTTTACGTCTTATATTCTTTTTTAAATTTTTAATGCCAATGAGTTTTTAATTTCGTAATAAAATTGTCGCAAAATTTGTGCATGTTGTAAGTAATATTAATCTCCGCTATTATAAATCATTTATCTTCCTCGGAAATCACACGAGAGTCCTTCTTTTCTCAACAATAAGTCTTTTCGTTCACCGAGGTACCCGATTATTCTCACGAATGACAAATTACGTCACTTATCCATCTCATTATTCAAACGCGCTATTATCCCAAGTACAAAGTTTTCGTGCCTGAGAGATACTTGTATCGGTAGTTTGCTCGACGTCTGCCGTTGAAAAGCCGCCATTCTTTTCAAGGCATATCGTCGACTCTTAAACGATCTCATCTGACGTGAACAACCGCCGGGCAATTCGGGAGGTACAATTACCTTCAGCAAAAATATAAGGAAAGTTGCTATATATCGAAGCGCCTGCTAAGAGTGTGCTCGAGAAGCATCATCGTTCCTCCTTGCTTTCTTGAAAACTGCAATCTCGATTTATCTGGTTCAAGACATCTTAGATTCTAGATTTCTTATTTTCGTCTTTCGTGTTCTAGAATCCTTAGTTTCTTAAGTAGCAAATTTTTTGATTCTTGTGTTGGAGACGTGCACACATTTAGATCATAAATTAAACCTCATTTTTTTATTTTTTATTTTTTCTGAGATAAGTTTGCTAGATATTTTTCAACTTTGATGTTTTTGTGTGTGGATCATTTTCTTGATAATTTGATAATTAAATACTCGATTTAACATTGCTTTAACATTGTTTGTTTTGTTCATTTTTATACATATATGGCTTTTATATGTATTGTCAATCTTCAGACATGTGATTTTCAAGCAGACTTATTAGTACAAGCTAATCAAGTTTAAATATTGTATAGGATTAAACAGATTATTGAGTTATAATATGAAAAGGTTTTTAGTACACACACACCAAAGATTAAAATTGACAGGATGAGACAAAATAATTACTAATTGTAAGATTAAAAAAATATCTTTATTGAAATTTGTTACACGCAATATATTTTGCATGTCGCAGAAACATACGTTTTTATTCTTTTTCCTTTTATGTGCATAAAAATGTATTTAAATGTAAACATATATATATATATGTTATATTTAAATATAAATTTTAATAAAAGATTATTAAAATAACTTTTTTAGTAAAAAAATATGAAGTAAATAAAAATATAACAAATAAAGATAAATGAATTAAATTTGTATAAATTTTAGTTGCTTTTCTTATAAAAAATCAAATAATGATATTGAGGCTAATATGTGTATATAATATATTGCTAACAGTAAGCCTAAATATTCGTGCTATGAAATACATCTCTCGCAATTTTCATGTTGCCCTCGCAATCAGTGTCAGAATATTTATAGGAATATTCCCCAGCATTCAGTCATTATAAATAACATTTTGCAAATCAAATATGATTTAAATTGATAAAATGTAGAGATTTCAGTTTGGGAATTAGTATATTATTAATGTCTAATTTTATATAAATCTCACTGTATATATATAAATAAATAAAGATTAAAATCCGGCTCTCAAGGGGTATTCAAATTTATTAAAAAGTTTGAATAACATGAATCTATTCTCTCTCTCTCTCTCTCTCTCTCTCTCTCTCTCTCTCTCTCTCTCTCTCTCTCTCTCTCTCTCTCTTTCTTGTGTGCGCGCAAAGAACAACAAAGCCTCGATCGGATATAAACGAAATTCAAACGTAAACATAACTTGTTTATAATTCTCGTTAGTACGAGGTCACTGGATATTAAAGTGGAGATTATATAACGTGCTACGTAAGAAAGTCGAGGTCTTAGTCAGTCAATTGCCAACCTTTGCTTGAGAGAAACGTGAGTATGCCACTATACAGAGAGCAATCTGTTACGGAAATCAACATGATTACTACAAGATGTGTATAAGCAATCTTTTAACTTTCATAAGCTGCTTCAAATTTGTTCGAGTTTCCATATAACTATTACGAAGATATAACGTCGCGCAATAAATATATATAATACTTTTATCTCAAAAAATATTGTAGATAAATCTTACTGAGATTTGCCGGAATCTTTTTCGTAAAGATTCAATAAATAATAAGAGTAGCATTGTCGCAAAAACCGATAATTAATCGGACACGATTGTAATAAAAAATCATCGTCTAATGCAAAATGATTAAACAATCCAACTACATATATCCTTCAAATTATATCTCTTTTGCTCATAAAAAATGAACGTATCTAGTTTACCGGATAATAGAGACATTTCTCGCAGAAAGCTTTTGCGTTACCTGGAGGACTCTATTAGTTCTAACGCAATGAAAAAGCGAAAAACTGAATCTCTACATAGCGATGCCACTCTTCCGTCTCGTAACTTCTCGCCTTTTTTCCCTCTCTTTCCTCCACCCCGATACCATCCATTTCACGTGTGAGTAAACTGCTACCCATCTTCTCTTCGATGCGATACACACGCACATGCACAACGCACGTTACGCGCATGTAATTTATGCAAAGCTGTCAAATCCGGAAATGACATCTTATATGCTCGGTCTTCGTGCTACGTCGTAACGCGAACAAGAGAATAGAATGTTGCATGAGGAAAGCCGGCAAGATGACTAAAAGTGCATATAGGTCTGGCGTTTCGAGAACGTTCGCGCGAGAACCTCTTACTTCCTCTTACCCTCTCGGATCTTTTCGGTTTAAACAATTCGGCGAACAAGTTCCTTGCTGTAAAAGCGGTTGCTGTCAGTGCTTGATGTGATCTGAAAGCAAGATAAATTTCATTGCTCGAGTTTTAGCAGCATCAACAAAAATTGGAAAAATCGGATCTCTCCGTTCTCATTTTTTTACATCTTATTTATCTTATATTTACAAAATTTTCTCCCCACTCTCTCTCTCTCTCTCTCTAATAAAAAAATATTTTTATTATTATATAATTAATCTAGTTTAATTAATTTTTTTTAATATTATTTTTACATTATATATTTTTATTAATAAGCGTTACGAAATGAAAATTTCAAAATACTCGACAATTAAGAAAATCATAATGATCTAAATATCTTTTCGACAAACTCCGGAAATCAGTTTACACTTTCCTAGCGATTCATGTCAGCGCTTGCATCCTTCGATGACATATTATAGTTTCTAATATAAGCACGGTTTTGAATTTAGCTCCCACATCAACGAGCTAAAGCCGTTTCAATAGTAAATTGCACGCGGGAGTTCACAAAACATTTCAACTATATTATAGAATAATTCATACACATATATAGAAATGCAAGACATTTAATATACAACGATAAAACAATAAATAGTCAATATAAACCTAAGGTATCTTTGCGCATTTTAACTTTCAATTTTCTACATGAAATATAAACGAACTACTTTCCTACTTTCTAATAACTGAATCAAATTGTGTTAAACCTTTCCCGCCTAAAAATTTGTCAAAGAATAATCTCGTCTTTTTCCCGCGATTTATTTTATCCCATAAAGCCTCTTTTCCAGTTACTTATAAACTGAAAACTGTATTGCTACCCTTTGACAATTTAGCAATGGAGAAGATCGACTCCAAATTGCTCAAAGGATCCATAGATGAAAGGAGAGAAAGACGACAGTCACTGACAGCACGCACTTCTGTGTAGATTTCGCTATATTCATCCATCTGACACTTTGACAATCGTTGAGACGCGGTGCACCGGAACCTAAACTCGCGGCGCGATTGCATATAAAACGAGATTCGCGCGCGAGATGTGTCCCCATGGGCGAGAATATTTTTCGTGTTCTTGGTGAGCGTGTTGGGAGAAATATGCATACATACATATATATGTACATACATATATGTACATACATATATGTACATACATATATGTACATACATATATGTACATACATATCATATGTACATATACATATATTTTATATATATATATATATATATATATATATATATATATATACACGCATATATTATTATGTATATACATATATACTTATTCCCTAAGGGTGAACCAACCACCTTTCCCGCGTATGTACCGGCGAGATAAGCTCTCTGCTCGCTTTTCGCGCTGGCCTTTACTGGCCGCACCGTCTCTATGACGACGATGACGACGCGAGGTTGGTAATGCAATATTATTGGAGATCGCGGCGATCTCTCGTGTTGGCCGTGTTGGTGGATACATGACCGGTGGTTTGCACCTGCGATATGCAAACGACGCAAATCCATTCCTATCCATATACCCGCTCTTCTTTTCTTTTTATTTCTGTCAGGTCAGATGATATTGGAAAGCGAGAACGCTGATAGCGTTCAGAGAACTTGGATTTCTCCTCCTCTTTGACTGCGAAGATTTGTCTTGCGCCAGATATTACGCGATTAAAATGGTAGGACCGTTATAAGACATCTATATTTGTACTTGTAGAACGGCTAGAGGATCTAAATTAATTAATATACATATGAATGAACGAATTGGTCAATTTATAAATTTGGAACATTATACAATATAAATTCTTAAAATCTGCTTAATTATACATATGCGGATATGTAATTACATCGACATATGTATTAATAATTTATACATATATCAATTGATACAAAGTTTCGCTCGTATATTGTAAATACAAAAAGTGATAAATAAAAAGGTCAACTTATCGAGCAATTATTAGAGTTGTTCTGTCAAATAAAATTTATTCCATGTATAAACTATTAAACATAAAACATTATGTGAAAGCTAATTCAATATTAAAACTTAAGCAAAAATTACAATTATTATAAAATAATAAAATAAACGTTTCAACCGCACGCGGTCACATGTTTTATGTTTAATAGTTTATACATGGAATAAATTTTATTTGACAAAACAACTCTAATAATTGCTCGATAAAAGTTGGCCTTTTTATTTATCACTTATTATACATATATATTATTTAAAATTTTACATTAATTTTATATAATTATATAACTTTATAAAATTAAGTAGCATATTATATAAAATCATAGAAATTTTCATCTCTTAATATAACTCAGAATGTTTCTACTTTTTATTGTTTAGACTAGAATAATATTCTGATAAAAATACAGATATATCTGTAGATAATCCTATAGATTCCAAGATATCGGGGCAAAGCGAAACGGAACCTCTTTCAGTGAAATGGAATTAATTGCGAGACAACTATGCATGTTTCTGGCAAGAGCGCTAAGAGGGAATTAATTGCATCGTATATACCATAGATAGAATTATTTGAGAATGTCGTGTATCTAGATTACACGCATAGCTGTCGGCGATATATTTTCCATTGTGGTATACGTAATTACTATAGGAGCAATGCATTTTAAGCGTGAGCGTATTACGATTCTCTGTCTGATTAATTTGCGGATATATGGTCTGTTTTTGCTTAAACTTTGGTGAAAAACTAGCGCGAGTTATATTTAGGTGTATTTAAGCTTTGTTTTTAGCTATGACATATGCATTTCTTCTTTTGTTTTTTTTTATTACGTAGAAAATATATTTTATTTATTTAAAAATTTAAATAAATCTTCAAAGATATAGTATATTTTATAATAAAATGCAATTTTTTATTATACATATATATAATTAATACTTACGATAGTACTATGCAAAAAATAAAGCCTTTATTTGTCGCAAAATTATAACATAAAAAATATAAATCCATTTTTTTCTAATTTATTTATTAATGTTAAATCAAAAAATGTAAGAAAAAGTTGATGTCAAACTCTACTTCGAACGAAAAGATATATATGATGCATAAAAGCATGGATTTAGTTCGCGAGTAAATGTAGATCGACCAGATCGACGCGGTCGCGCATGATCGCGATATAAAAGTGACTATAACGTAAGATTACAAGAAATATTGTAACACGATATAAAATATCGGTGACTATATTTGTCTCGGTATTTACCTTGGCTGACACGATGTCGTTGAACCACGCGACTGTCATGCATTTATGCGCCCACGTTCCTTCATATCCGTGGTACCATACGAGTGCGATATATTGTGATACTGCTTGACACCTCTGTCGATTGGAAACGATAGGAATGTATGTCCTACGTGTTTGTTGGCCGCTTATCAGGAAGGGTGGTGGAACACGGCACGAGATACACGCTATATTAAGCTTTGACCACACGTATTTGATACGAGTGGCAATATATTGCGTGTATGTGTGTAGCTAGACAGTTATTGACCTTACGATAAATAGACAAGTTAATAATGTGTGTTTATTCCACTTTCGAAAATGTCTAACTTTTCTCTCTCTTTCTCTCTTTATAAATTATCATTATTTAATATAAATTAATATAATAATATTATACCATATATAGTTTACATCACAATATTTTCTGATAAATCACACACATAAGGATGTGAAATATTTATCTATAATTTTCTTTAATTGAATTACTGACAATATTATTGTCATTATTCATTTTTAAAATATTATTTTGATAAATAATATGCCTTTTTAAACATTACGTCAACACCGAATAGAATATACATAATATAAGATCACAAATTATAACAGATGGGTGAACTCTATTAAGGCAATGGGCAATATTGCAATTATGTTATCAGGCGCCAGCAATTCTTTTACGAATCTCTTAATGAATAATACATTTGGCGAAAGGAAAAGACCTTCTCACGCTTCTAGAATAGGGTTAGAGGCCGTTATTTATCGCTGTGGCCAATAAGGAATGCACCCCTAAGACTTTTCACTTCCTTCTTCGAGGACAGACTACAAATGTGAACATTAAGTACTAATGTGTTTTCGTTACCAGGTAACCGTAGCGTGTTCTATTATCGTTACTCCTTCTCAAGATTAATGCCGTGCAGACTTAAACGATGTTCGATATTTGATTAACCGAAGCTATTGGATTACGACGTTTTATTTTTCTCTAAAAAACATAAATAAGTAATTCACACTTACAACTTTAGTTTAAAAAATAACAAATTTTTTAATACAATTACTCGAAATAATGTCATTATTTAAAAAATAATCGTAACGGATATGTATTTTATTGATTTATACAAATGAGAAGTGCCATAGTTTTATTATTATAAACACAAAACATAAATTATAATTTATACAGCGATAGTAACAGTTTCTAATTTTATAGAAAGTAGGAGTCATAGATAGTTATCAGTTATAGTAATTATGACCAAATATAATTTTGATGATACACGTTCAATCGTAAACACTGGCGGGTATACTCTAAATCTAAATAAAGATTTGAGTACTCAAACAGCATGAAATAAAATTATCTTATATAAGAGAAAATAATACTTTTTATATAACACTAACATAACATTTACATTATTTGTATATTTTACATATATTATAAACAGTATTATAGACAGCAGTAAGATAAATAAATATACAAATTTTAATTGAACATATAAATATAATATTGTTTTATATGTATATACTTTTATATGTATAAACAGTATAATAGAGTAATATTTTACATTAATATGAAGCAATATTTGTTTTTCGCTACGTTTTATTTATTCATGAAATTCTTCGCAACGTCACGTTTTATTATGACTGTTAAAACTACTAGAATTTATCAATAGGATACGCGTCTCTCAATCGACTTACAATGAATAGCAACTTTGTTAAATAGGACAAGGGTGAGTTATTCTGTTATTCAGTTTCGCAACGCTATCAAATGACAGAAGACAGTATACTAGATACTATGTCATTGACATTGTGCATCCAATGCGCAGTGCAACTGTACACACAGTCAATTTCACTTGTCACTCCAAAATACAATCTCGAGTGCATTTTTAGCGATTGTATCGATATCTTCATCAAAACATCGTTTACAGAGACGCCGATGCTAGTGATGGTTTAACATATCACATTTCATCCATCAGATCAAACGACATATATATTGTACATAGTACTCTGCTGTTTTATTTGTTGTTTGTTAACTGGTCTTTCTCTGTCAGTTATTTTTATGAATAGTATTAATTGTTAAGAATTATTTTTTTATAAAAAATGCGTACACATACAATTTTTTAAATCATCAAAAGATTATAAGATTTTAAAACACGTAAATAATTTTGATTATATATGTACATACTGTATTTTGCACTACACGTATTTCGATATAGCACACACAACTGCTGGTCAGCAGATTTGACAGTATTTGCCGGAGCAAGATTCTATGTATATCGAAACGCTGACCAAGCTTGCTTTTGATTTGACCAATACGTGTTTTTCGAAGCTTTGATTTCTCAATCGAAACGTGTCATATTGGCGTACCTAAATAAAAAGTTAAAAAAGTATGAATAATTTAATAATAACTACTTGTACTTTGTTCTCTCAAAGCTCTGTTAAATTGGCTCGGAAAATTTTAATGTATCTAATTAACTTGTGTGTATATCAAATTATAATAATAATTATCGCGTATTAATCTGCAAAGGAGAGCCGCATTCTTCTTGTGCTCGCAATAAATATCTTATAATTGTTCCTATTACGGTTATTTAACGTAAACACGCATAGAATAGCATTTACCTTTCTAAGTTGGAAACAACGCTTGCAACGAGACTTTCCGTGGAAAAACTTGGTGGTTGCGAAGAGAACGCGGGAACGTGCATTTTTACGGAGACCACCCGCGTGGAAAAAAAAAGCGAATGCTGGTAAGCCACGATAAGCGTTAATGGGCCACCGCCGGGCTTCATAAAAGTTATTAAATTCCTGTCAAAAGCTGTACTTTTACGGAAGCGGCCGTTAGAAGAGCGAGGACGGGAACACACCTGGCACACGATCGAACCGCCATCACCGCCGTTAGCGGTCGGTAGAGAGCGCATTTGCAGATAGCTTTCGGACTATCGACCAAACTTTAACTGTCCGTGGAAACGACGAGTACCGCGAAAGTCCAAGATGCGACGCCGCTTTACGAGACTTTATTATCCTTTAGCGTCTTGATACGCGCGGTCTCTACATCACGTATGTCACGCGAAACGTTGTCTTTATCACGAAAAAAGTGGCTTTTTATAGCGTACATTTGCTAACTGAAATTCCAGTTGCCAGCCAAATCTCTTAGTAGATGACAAAAATAGAAATAGTAGAATATAATGCAATAATAAGGAACCTTTTTTCTTGATAAGATTATGCTTATGTATTATTTTTCTCTGCCTGAAAATGATTCCGAAAGTAAGCGCAAAGTTAAACGTCCAAGGAATTTTATGTATACACCGATGATGTGATATACATATTATCGATAAAAAAAATTTTACGTATTTTTTACGAAATTCATAAACTCTCTCACTTTATTTTATCTCAACATTCTATCTTATCTCACATTTTTGTCCTCTTCTCGTCTGATATTTTACGAGCAAAATCGATAGGAATAAGATTTATGTGATAACATGATCTAGCCTTTTTTATGATAGAATCAATTTTTTGTTTTTGAAATTCAAAAAGATACTACTTGTAATATCGTTTATCGTCTGTTGTTTATTCGCTGACCCTTCTCCAGTGCATAGCTTTTATTATGAATATATTTATATATAATTCGAGAACTGGAAAGAAAAATTTATTTTTCCGCATCGAACACTTGATATTAGATACTTTGGGCTGATAAAAATATAATAAATGCTTTTAATAAATTCGAGGCATTTAATTGGAGCGAGTAATCAACCCTGGGACGCGTTAGTTACTTCGATAATTTAAAACAGATTTTGGAAACGGCTGTTTCGCTACATCGCACGACATAATTCTTACTTATCTCTCGATAAATTAATTGCCGTGAAAATTTGCGCAAGGTACCGGGAGCTATTAAATCTTAATAAAAAATCAACCATCAGGCGCAGACGCTAAACGCTCGGTATTTATATCATCGTTATAAATTCTGTGTCGTTTAATATCGCGCATACATTCAAATCACACGATGAAAAATGCATAGAAACTCTCTCGCGTTACTTGATAAAATACACGTCGGTCGTATAATTCCGTATGCCAAAAAAATCCACGGCGATGCAGGTAAGCGGGCGCTGATGAATTTACGAGGTCAGTTTTTTCCCTCCCATCGCGAATCTAACTTGTACTTATCCTATCGTGAATCCCAAGTTGATCGAAACGAGTGCGCATCTTTATTTTAAACGAATTTCAAACTATACTGACGCTTAATCAGCCTTTGCCAAATATGAATGATCACAATCTGGTATCGAGCAATGTGTTTAATCGTTGAACATTCGAATGAAATAAAGAGAAGATGCAAGAATATGTATTTTATTATATTATCGGATACTTTTTGCCGTGTACGATTTGCGAAAAGAATATGTTTCGAATTTGTTTCGAGATTTATTTGACCGAGCACATAAAAAAAGCAAATAAAATAGATATACTAGCGAATAATAAGAAATAATGTTTCGTAATTCATTTTTCTTTGTTAAATCGCGTTGGAAACAATTAAAATGTTAAAAATCTCGTTTACCACCTTACTCTCCCTGATGTCTATCTTATGATAAAATAAAATTTTGCTTGTAAACACGAGACATTTATATTAGTTCAATATTTGATAAATATAAACGCTTATATTTTGTTATCTTTATAAACGACTATCTGGTGGCTCGTATCACAAACTTCTTCCCTCCCGTGAAAATGTTCTCTCTAAGCTTCGATGGCGTGCAACCAGAAGCTGATCTGTTCCTCGGGACAGGTTTATTTGCTGTCCATAAAATCGACCGTATAAAAGATACCCGTAAAATAAATTTTATCCGCCGAGGGATTATTTATCGCGATATCTACAGTTCGTGATTTCGTGCCGAGAAGAAAGTCGCGACTATAATCCCATGGGTGGAGCTTCGTGATCACGTATACTCACAAATTCGACACAATCGCATGTATTATAATTCGGAGAATTGCATATACAGTTATCGTTGAATTATAAATCAAACAGTTTAAGAATTGAAATCGATACCATTTTTCTTATTTGTTTTGTCGTATACGTGCCATGTTTCCCACGAAAGATCGCACAATAGAACTAAGGCTTTATTACAATTATTTAAAATTTTAGACGATATTCCAAAGGAAAATTTGTTGTTTTTTTTGCTGGCTAGTGATTACGGAGAAATACATATAATATTGATCTATGGATATGTTTACCCAGTTTCGTATTAAGTTGCGCGAGAAATCTCGTTATCTTCGCATATATTGGATTATTATTCGCTCCAGTGTATGTAACATAATTCGCAATTATCGTGCGAAATATTAAAATATAGATTTAAAATTGTAAGGAAAAAGAATTTTTATCGCACGTTCTTGCACAACTTGTATTAACATCTATCTATATTCTTATTTAGAGAAATTTTTATTCTTGTTATCTATACATACACCAAAAAATTCTAACAAAATTTATTTAAAAAAAAAAATATTAATTATTTTAAAGTTCAATCATCTTGAACTACCTTTCATTAATTTGCCCAGTCACATGTCCAATTAGTTTCTGTAACATCAGATAACACTGCACCGCGTCATCGCAATACCGTTCTATTTGCAGCGTGATATTTCGGCATCGGAAAAAATAAAATTACATTTCGCAATTCCATTTTCGCGAGCGCGCTACGCTTTTTAGCCGCGTATGCAATAATCTGGCCGTGACGTGTAGCTCAACGCGCTGACCGCTATTCGCGAATTCTTTTTCCGTACCGCAGCAACGGCTTCGGTATATTGCATATACCGATAAAGACGAAATATATATGGTGTGTCCCGTATAATGGTCTCACGTATATTGACCGGCTTAATAACGTCGTACTTACCCTGGGCTAACTCTAAGGACAGAGCCCTAGCTTAGGACAGAGTCCTGATAGTCGATGGTTATAATCGTAAACTCGATATGTAACACGGCCGAAGAAACGGCGATCTCGGGAGAGCAATTCCTTGGCGAAAGCCCAGAGAATATCGACAGCCGTTCTGGGCAAACGTTTCTTCTTCCTTATGTCAGTCGTATAAGCGAGCGACGAATGGGGACGCATGGAAAGAAGATACGCACGGTTGCTTATCACAGCGCTCGGTTTGAATATTCTCACAAATACGGTTTTATATCAAATCGGATTTTAAATCGAGGCACACACGCGGATTGTGTGCGCGCGGAGCGTACATTTTTCGCATACCGCGGAAAAATATCCTATCGAACGGCTGAGAAAAACGATTATACGTTTATAAGAATATCGCATATCACAAATATGTATTCGTTTTACCCCCTTTATGTGCGTGTGTGTGTGTGTGTTAGCTTCAAGACCACATGTTTATTATCATTTCGACCCATCAGAGGTTCATATGTAATTTTCACACTTACAAGAATTATTGTCGCTCAACTTGGCAAAATATTAGAAATAAAAGTATAAAAATATAAATTTGTTTTCTATACTCGATTATTATTTTAATGCGTACACAGCAGTTTTTAACAAGATAAATAAGTACTTGGGTAAAATTGAAATAAAGTCAACGCGCATTAATATTGAAATTACACTGTCATAGTTGTATTTACATTCTTACAAAATATCTTTTACGTATCACTGAAAACCGAGATGGTGAATGCAAGTAGGACATTCCTGCGCCTTAAGCTCAGTCAACACGGCCACCGATATTGAAAAATGCTGGTTTGATTTATTGCGGTGCTCCATCGTTTATCCTGCTTTCTCTCGCTGTAGTTATGTCCGTCAGGTATGAGACACAGACATAGATATCTCTAGAGATTTTATTCTCATAGAACCAGTCATGCGATCACGAATTTTCGAAAATCTGCTCTTGTACACGTATATTCGAAATCTGAGAGTAACATAAGATATTACTTTATACAATTTCGTGAATTGTACAGTACCTAATAATTTTCTCCTAATTAATACATACAAATAAATATTCATCGGATAAATATTATATTAATATCGATTTAATTTAATTTCTTTATTAATTTCTTCGCTTAATGTATAATTATGACTTTATCTAATTTAATCTTTTTATATTTTATTTTTATAATTCTTCAAATGTTAATTATTTATTAATATATAACAGAACCGCATCCTCATTTATAAAAAAAGTCATTAAAAATTTATCTCTGTGCTGAAACGTAAAAATCGTATTTGCGCGATATATATTGCGAAAATTAAAAATCTTTGTCGCTCTGTAATTATTCATCGAGAATTGCAATTCGCGCACGCAAATAGCATCGCTGTTGTAAGCAATGAGAATGTTTAATCTGTTTATACTGTGCTCGCCTTATTTTACGTTCTGTTGGTATGCATCACGTTTTTAGACTGCGAAATACTCCATGTATACACAAAAATATTCTACCTGCGAAACGAGCGTACGCTTCACGAGATCGGTATCGATTCGTGGATTATCTTGGTAGCGCCCAGTCACGGAAAATCCTTTTTTGAATTTTTGCTTTTATCCTAGATGCGCATATATCTCGAAATAAAATACAAAATATAGCTGTCTATTGATGGAAAAAAAAACTTGGATACGCGAACATCACGCACAACCGTTGAGTAAATTCGAATTGAAATTCAAACTTTTGGGCAGCGTATAGTCGGACGAGAGAGCTGACGGGAGAAAAAAAATGAAAGTGAGATTTTATTTTATAAAATTAAAAATTCTATGAAAGAGAAACATATTTAATCCGCTATGCAAATGCGTTGCGCGCGACGCTTTTGATACATGGACTTTCAACTCAATATTATCGTTTTTATTATACCGTTACAATTGTAGAATTAGCGAAAGAATTCCATTTTCACGTCGATAGTTAACTTACTTTCATTATCAATGTTGTGCAAATTTTTACATCATTCTCGCCACGCGATTAATTATTAAAAAAATATGCGAAAGTAATAAACGTACGTTCGCTATCTACCCTTTTTCACGTTCATCATACGCCGGAGAACTTTATCGTTGAATTATTAATTGACATATACGACCTTGTTATATGCACTCGCGGCTCCACAATTGCCGCTCCAAAATAAGAGACGAAAATGCTTCCTCGTACGCGAGGAACAGCCATACAATCACGTGAATGTAATTGTGCAATCTGGCAAGACCGTGCCCGTTTTCGTTGGCCATGTTCTTTCGTGTCTAGCTGCCACTGCGAGCATGCGTATACACGTTATTAAAGAGGATTTACTACTTTACCGTCTGAAAGAGGATTTGATGGTCGCTTGGGTCGAGGGAGCCGGCCGGCATCACTCGACTATGTAATCACAAGCATTTCACTCTCCATATTTATCGCGCTTCCTGACAACGCAAAGCCCTGTCGACGTTTGATGCGAGAGTTGTCCCAATTAGAGTGTTGGTTACGCTTCCCTTTAACCTTTCTTGCCCTCCGTCTCGACCTCTCTCGTGCTTGTTATTTCGATTATTTGTCTTCTGATTATTATCTTCTGCGTGTAACGATGACGAAAATGGCTTATAAAACGGAAATGGTCATTGACAGACGTGTAAGATGTTCTGTCACGTCTTGGAGATTTGAATTTTGTATATAGGAATATTTGAAAAAATATACACAAGAGACAAGATGCGGTCAAATTGATTAATAAATCGCGAATTTGTGTTTCTATCAGTTGTACATATTTTCTATTTAGTTTGTATATTTTTTTTTATTTAAATGTTTAAAAATGTATAAGATAGTTTTTAGTAGTATAAATCATAAGTGTTACGCGTTCGCGTTTACTTTTGTAGGTCACATGAGTATATAGCGCTTCACATATCGCGCCCCAGTGGAAATCTCGAAAGTTCGAAAGAAATTTAAAAGACTATTATAAACAAGAAACAGGACAAAACTTTTAGACCTAATAAAAATACGAGTTTAAGTAAGATAAAGTCAACTAAATGAAATAATCAACGACAATTTAAATTTATATATCGCGGAGAAAAATTCGCTCTTAGAAAAAGATTCAAACAACCAATGTGCTTGAAATATATCGATGTAACGGAAAGCTTTGCTTGCGATAAGGAAAGCCGGTGAGGAAACACGGAAGCTGCTTAGTATATGTATAGGAGGATGACTTTTGAAAAAGTCTCGATCGCACGAGAAGTGTGGCTTGCGTATCCTTCTTTCTGCGAAAAGTGGCCGAGCATCGAGAATACATACTCGAGTGCTCGAGAAAAGAATACACGAGCCTGTCTGACTAAACTAGGCGAAATGGAAAGAAGAGAGTCCGTTCTCTCTCTCTCTCTCTCTGCGACCCTTTTCCCTTTCTCTCTTTTCTTCATCGTCGCTCGCCATCCGTGCTTGTATAAGCTCCGGTATTGTCTCGCGGAAACAAAAGACAGGTAGCTTATAGCCCACACAAAGTTCAGTCTCAAGTGCTACTCCCTTCTAGTTCTATTCTCTCGACCGCCGTCCATGTGTCGTCCTTCTTCTTTTGCCCGCTTCTCTGACTCTCTCTCTCTCTCTCTTTCTCTCCTCCTTCATTTTCATCCACCAACTCTTTATCATTTCCCTTTCGAACTGACAACCCCTCCTTCTTTTCCTCCCTTTTTTCCTTGCACGCCCATATTCTTTGTTTTTCTATCTCTTCCCTCGTATATTCTGCCGCATTGTAACTCGTTCTAACTCTCGACTTCATCTTTCTCTCCGATTCTTCTTATTCCATTCCGTTCGTTCCAATTCCGTCTTCTGCCTTAGCTCTCATTTTGTGTACCCGTACTTTCCGAGAATTCTTGTGGATAAAGTTTCGCGTCGCCATGTCAAAGCAGTTTTTTCCTCGCATTGTCATCCGAGAGAAATATTACGGGATTATTTGTTTCCGGAATTAATAAATACAATTTTATTTAAATATTTTCCAGGGCAGTTTTGAAACATCGTCTTTCAATAAACATTTTTGAAATTCGTAATAAACGTCGAACTATTTCTTCGTGAAACTAGTTAATCTTCCTATATCTCCAGAGCGCTTTCTTTCTTCTTAGAATTTTGCTTCAATAAGACATATAAGAAAATTTACATACAAATACATACTGCATAATTTTAATTATTATTAAAATTTTAAAATATAATATAGTATTTCATAATTGCATTTTAGAGTTAAATTCGGAGCATAAAATAAAGAAATAAATACAGATTGTTGAGACTTCATTTTTCGTATTGTGACGGCAAGATCGAGAAGAATTATTAAAATTTTGAAATATAATATAGTCATAATTGCAGATTAATATTTCAGAGTTAAATTCAGGGCACAAAATAAAGAAATAAATACAGATTGTTGAGACTTCATTTTTCGTATTTGTGACGGCAAGATCGAGAAGAATTATTAAAATTGAAATATAATATAGTATTTCATAATTGCAGATTAATATTTCAGAGTTAAATTCAGGGCATAAAATAAAGAAATGAATACAGATTGTTGAGACTTCATTTTTCGTATCGTGACGGCAAGATCGAGCAGATGCATGCACACAATGCGAAATCGCGTTGCTTGAGTCGTCGTTGCCTGCCTGCCTGCCTACCTATCTCCCTGCGGCTTAGCCGGATCTCGTTACTATTCATTACTTTTAGCGTCTAATGGATCACGCTACGCCGTCTACTCTCGCGCTAAGCCAGACAGAGAAGGATCGTCAACCCGTCGGAAAAATTCTTGATTAAATCTGGAAGTGCAGTTGACGAATTTAATAACGTTTCCCACATTATCATAAAGTGACGACGCCATGCGAAAGCGTCAGAAATATTAGGATCACTTTAAATAATTGAAAAGTATTAATAGGGATTATGCGCGCAAGGAAATATATAAAATCTCGATCGAGAGACAAAATTATTTACGAAATCATTTTAAGTGTGGCTGTATTTTTTCGATACAAAAAATAATATACGAAATAAGTAATATTCTATATAAGAATAGATCTGTATACGTGTGTGCTACATATAGACGCGACTTTAATATTTAGTTATTTGAGCGTTCGCGATACGAAAACGCATTTCTGTATACGGCTATTATTCCCGCTCCACTTATGTATATATCCATTCACGGAATTACGCCGTGCAAACAATATAAATTTCCATTCGATTCGCCGTAGGATAAATATAGGAGCCGTTATTTACGTACTTGCCGCGCGAAAAACGCGATACTTGAAAACTCGGGATAGCCCGATATCAGAGGCGCACAGCGGTAATACGTACACGCGGAGAATTTAATTTCCACATAACTCGGATACGCGCGCTTATCCATCCATTTCGCCGGTTTCGAGTCCGGCACTTTCCCGGAGCGCGCTGACGTTCACCCTGGCGCGATATTAAAAGATCGTTCGTCAAATCCCAAGCGAATCGTAAAACGAGAAAGGCCCCCTTTCTCATCCAAATGCGAGAGAAACTTTGTTACATTATCGCGCATCGATTGCGATCTCGTTATCATCGCGATAATTATATAGCATTCTCGTAAGATCGCGTTAGTTAACGTCGTTCGCGATAAATCACTGTTCGCATGTATATGTATGCGCGATACTTATCGCAGACACGGCAAAGTGAAAAATATATAAGATTATGGTATACTGAAACATTTTCGCGTTATAAGAGAGATGCGGTTTCGCGTTTCGCATTGAGCGCAGTTGCGAGTACTTGTAACTGGCAACTCGCGTTTACGAGTATTCATTATCGTTGTCGCGAAGTCCTTAATTAAGGTTCCACTTGTATACTTATCTCGTTTGTTCAACGGCCGTAAGTAAAAGATCAACTTTCCTCAACTATGAAAACCCGTGGAAACTACGTAATGATAATCGATATTACGTTACGTATCTACGATGCCTTCGCTTCGATCAACTTGGTAACTTTAGCATTACTTGATACGACATTAATTAATAACAGTGAATTTATTAGCGGGGAGAGATATATCTTACATTATATAAAGAAACTTTCAACATTTTATTATTATTTTTAGCAAAGAATGATCAAGTGTCACGTTAATGTAAGAAAGATTTTCAATCGGACGATAAGTCTGCCTTATCGTTGATACGTTCTACTAGCTACACACATCCGCGTCTTTACAAGTTTCGCAAGCCGGTAGAACATCGTTTAGCTTTATTAGCTTTGACTCTCTTACTTTCCAGCATAAGGGGTTGATAGCTTATCCGTAGGATTATCTGACATATGAAGGTTAGCCATGCCATGCCATGGACAATGATGGCACAACCGCGAAACGAAAGGACAGAGAAATGCCCGCGTCCGTGCATTGTTGCGGTTATCCGACGGCACGCTTGCTTTGCAATCCATGATCCAGTCACGTCATTAATGTGCGTTGCATACACACCTGCATATGCAACACACGCTATATGATAAGAAGGCAAAGCGCTATTAAACATAGAACGCGCCTGCATACTTGTGAAAAATGATTAATGACTCTTTATTGCAAGTAGCATCTAACAATGAAAGCGATTATTTATTTCTACATCAAGAATCAAAGTAAAGGATATTTTTAATCTAAATTTTTTTTCTTTTCAAGCCCGCTTTACACGATCTATAATTCGCGACAGAATTTTATTTATAAATTTTATGCATCGTGTAATACAGACAACACGTGACAGTGTTAAATTATAACTAGAATTATAACTAGAATGTTTTATTTTTATTTTTAGAAATAGAAAAGACGCATGAAATATACGTAGTGTGTACAAATATTCGTGATTGATGAATTGTAAATGACAAACTACAACTTAATCTTTCGCATTTGATGAATAATTTAAAGCAGAAAAAGAAGAAAAATATACGTGACAATGCCTTATATGTAGTAAAATCTATCAATTACAATTGAATATTTTATACATAATTTTAAATCAAATTCGTGTAATACAAAAATTTGTTCTCATGAATAATTATATTTATAATTTGATACATAAAATTATAAATAGAATTCTGTTCCGAATTCTGTTGTGAATTATATATAAATCGTGTAAAGCGAGCTTTAGATATTGAATTTTTCTGTTATTTCTGAAGAATCAATAAGTTATATTTTATTAAAAATTACTATATTTATAACATTGTGTTTTCTATTTTTTGACATCTTAATCGAAGAAATGAGATTAAATAAAAACATGCATTTTTCATGCTTGCATATGTAAGAGTAATTTTAAATTTCGTATTATGCATATTTCATATAATTTTCAGTGTTCCCGTTTGTGCATTAATTTTTAGAGAATTATAAAAGCAAAAATTGTAATAAAAAGTATGTAATACACAACGGAGTTGATAAATCTTTTTCTAAAAAAGTAAAAGCTATACAAAGAGAAGATTCCAAAGAATACATTTTATGCGATAAATTTATCGAATCAATACGACTGTCGTATTGTGTAGGTGAAAGAACATATGACGATATGACAATATTGTAATTGCATGTGACAATACGGTAAAATTTTCGTCATACAAATGCGGTGCTTTTGAATTCGTTGAATTTGCAAACGGAACAGGCATTGTCCAGTTTTATGGCGAACTCTTTTCTTTCAATCTCCCTTTGTATACTTTGACAAACGAAATGATTGTACTAACGGACAGCGTGCGCGCCTCGACACATCTTAATCACCAAGTTTCGCATGTTGATTGTGATAAAAAATTTCGCGCTCATTGAACGACGAAACAATTCGCTTTAATTCGTGATTTCCCACGAAAAAAAAGTACAAACGGAAGAAATTTATTAGAATAAATTATCGATGATCGAATGGATTTTTATTAGCGCACACGTTACACTGCGTTCAATTCATTTAAAATTTATTACAAGTTTATACGCGCGGAGATCTAAAGCATTACTATTGTTTCTTCGAACAATGGATTTTCCACTTAAGAAAGTATTACACCGATTTGATGCGCATTTTTATTCGAGCAAACTACTACTACGCGTCATTGAAATACGTACTACGTTCGTCGCTAAAGTCTCTGTAGAAATTCCTGTTCAAAATAAATCCTTTTCTAAGCTTGAAAGTGGAGAACGTCGCCAAGAACTACTTTTCAAAGTCCATATATTCCATGTAAATTTTCGCTCTTTGCTTAGGATTGTTTAAGAATCATATTAGTGAACAACGCAACTTTCTTCGTAAACATGTATATCTCCTTTCTATTCAAATTTCGCTATATAATAATATTGCTAGATATCGTATATTCGAGCGAAAGAAAATACGTAACGAAAATACTAAACATTATTTAAAAATTATTGAATACGAAACTTTTGCAAAATTTTAAGCTAAAATGTGTTATATAATTTAATATGAAACAATATAATAACGCAAAAGTTAAATTATTATTATTCCGCTGCCTGTAATATAGAATGATAAAACTCGACGAACATTAAACCGTATATAATATTTCGAGAAGAGATAATTATTGCTTCTGGATTAAAATAGAAGGGAAAAATATGACGGAAGTTTCGAAATAATAGGTTCGCTACTCTAAAATTACTCGGAAGAATCGTTACCGACAGTTATAGTTTCAGAAAGTGTCTAATTTATCGGTATGCGACCGTGGTGGTAAATCACTTCCACTTAGTCTGACCAGAACAGCCCGTATCTACTGTATGTTTTATACGCCTCATTCATCCTCCAACGCAATCGCGAAGGCGGATGAAAAACACGAACACGTATACACCGTCGCGTCTTCTACAGACGGGTCTTTTTCATATGCCGTATGCTTCAAGAAGAACATCGCATTTTTCTTCGGCTATCTTGGTCGTCGCACCTTTGAACCGAAGAAGAGAAGAAGCGAGAAAATGCCCCGCTAAAGTGCGTTGTCACGTCTACATTCTTTACGCGTCACGAAACGCATTAAATTATAACCGTCGTGCAGATCTACATCTTATCAGATATTATTTGATGTTTTAATATTATAATATATACTTATATAATTTAAAAAAAAAAAGTAAGACTCTTCTCTCGATCGTACTGACAAATATTATTTATTAAATCACAACGTTTTGATCCTTCTTTGAATCCTTATCAAGTGATTTGTGAAAATAAAAATAAAATTATAATTTTAAGATGTCAAGAATGAACATAGTGTCGGTTTGACAACACGTCAAGATTCTTAGACGAGTTATAAGAGAAAACTGACTCAAAGAAGGGTCGAAACGTTGTGATTTAATGAATAATTAAGAGTTTAACAAGGCTCTGTAATATAAATATAAATTTAAAGTGTCAAACAGGCAATAAGAGCCAAATCGCGGATGACAATTTGGTCCCTTGTGCACAGGTTTTTAATTCTAACGAAAAAATTTAATTTCGTTGGGATAACGCACTGTCATCCGCGATGTGGCTCTTATTGCCTGTTTGACACTTTAAATTTATATTAATAAATAATATTTGCCAGAGTACGGTCGAGAGAAGAGTCTTACTTTTTTTTTAAATTCCGTCTGGCGATTCTCAAATATCTACGTTTTTATTATATAATTTACTTGTTCATTGAATTATATATTTATACAATTAATATTATAGAAAAGAAGAAAGAGAAGGGAGTTTATTTATCTTATTAAAACATTATATATCCTGGTATATTATTTTATTAAAATTATCTTCGATTCTTCCTCTATAAATAAATGAAACTTACAGTTTATGCAATTGCATATGCAATCTCGAATAAACAACTCCCCGCTTGATCCGTTCGGAAAAGCAATATCACCAGTAATTTGAATAAATCGGGAAACTAACTTGATATCTTTCTGGCGCGAACTTCTGATGGTGCCATATTAAGTCATCGTATAAAATAGTCATCTCGACGCGTCCTAATTTTGAGCCGTCCATCCGAAAGTTCAATCGCATTGCAATCGAAGGAAGCAAACCGAAGGAAGGTAGAATCGAAACAACATCGCGTGATAGGAATGCGACGCGAAACACATCGCTTCGAAAATCACCTGTCGCAAACGAGCGAAACGGAAAAGGGACATCAAGACAGAAAGAGAGGCAGCGAGATGGAGAGAAGAAGCGAGAGCATATATATATGTGTCTGTGTGTGAACGGCTTCGAAGAATACATACTATCTGTCGGATACT